>NC_083412.1:36316751-36930680 GCF_020745735.1 Hemiscyllium ocellatum | reverse complement strand
TGAAGCTGACGCTGAATTGAGGTTGGCAGCTAACTTGTGAGCACAATTAGGACCCCTGCAGGAATGCGGGGTATGATTATAACCAGAAAAAGAGCTAGGAAGGCTATTCATACAGGGTGCCGTACACGAGTGTTTGCGGGAAGAACCAAGGACAAATGGGATGGATATTGTTAACAGCTCTACACATGATTCTAGGTGTAGAGAATTGGAAGAGTGCCAGCCAAAAACAGACATCAGTAGAACAGCGTGACATCACCCGCAGTGAAGACAGCGCAGGAGAGAGCTGAGACTGTGCAAGAGAAACAGAACAACAGAAAAGGAGAAGGAAATAAAAGCACAGTTGGAAAGGGAACCCAGTCAAAGTACGTGCATTGTTAACCTCTCAATGGGGTGGAGACATTCGGTATTCATTGACACAGTGCATGAATGGACCGGGAAGGAGATGCCGGAGCCAACCTCAGAGAAGGGACTAATCTCATGACCCCCTAATAACAAATTGTGGAAAACAGGGAGGAGGGCAAAGCACACAACGTTGGAGAAGGGTGAGAGATTGCTCTCTGTCTGAATTGCAGGGTTTGGGGTCAGGGTGAACCTTTGGCCTCTTTGCTAATGCAGTTAAGAGATCAGAGTGCGGCCCACATTAGGCTGAGTGTCACAGCCCGAGGACATTTGGAGCGCTAAGTGTTGATCCACACAGGAGTAGCATTGTTAGAAACACATGGCAAACGTGAACGCTGTGGAATGTGCTGATACTAGCAGCAGTAAATCTCCAACAGATTGAGAAGGTGACTTTGAAAAAAACGGGAGACCATATCACAGGGTAGAAAATGTTTGAGGGATTTGGCTCTGTAAGTGGGGTACGTGTTCTCCACAGCGTCAGGGTCCAGACCAGGAAACTTTCCCAGGTGGAATGAGGAGCCGACTCATGCAAGGGCTTGGGTGACAGGTGCCCTGTCAACCCCATTACAACCAGCCCAGGGATAGGCAGTGGGACTGGGATGTTTATTCTGAGGATAGTTAGAGGATGGGGAAGCTAATTAGTGATGAGTGAGGCCCACCCAATCAAGGACAACAGGTTACAGATGGGGTCAGTTCAAAGGTGAAACACAAAATAAACAAAAGAGAAATTGTCATAGCATTACCAAAAGCGGGGATAGAGAGGAATGGATTGTTGGAATAACTACAAATGCAATATACAATATGTGCAGGATGCACTGCTCTTCAAAGGGTAAGGAAGTAAGGGAGACTAAATCAGATGTGGAGGGAAGAAAGGAAACCACAGCAACAGCGTCTCCCTCAGCATCTCTGTCCTCCAGCCTGAGGGAGGTCGGGAAGTTGTCGTGAGCCAATTGATTCAGAGTGGGGCCGGGACTCCGGGGTCCATATAAGGGCATTTGGTGGGATGATTGGATACCTGAGGCTACCATGATTTATGGGACGAAATGCAATGTACAATGAGACTTCACATTATCAGACACTGCGGTAGAAGTTACTATTATAGATGGCAACCCACATAGACATACAGGGCCTAGAGTTAATGGATTTGGTGGAGCAATAACACTGGCAATTAGGACAACTATTAGAATGGCCTTAGGGAATGGATAGCCAAAAATCATCCTGGCATTGATAGCCAACATACCAGAAAATAATATCGGTATGAACTTGTTAAGAGGTATCACCTTGCAAACCTAAACGAGCAAATTCTCTTTTGGTATGGGTGCTGTGATGGTTACTGTTGGCAAGGCAAAATGGGAATCCCCCGTTATCCCTCCTCCACATGGCTGGTTTTGATGAAACGGTATCATATTCTGGGAGGACATATATAGAAATTGGGGATACTGTACCAGACCTATTTGCTGTGGGGATTGTGATACATGCAGTGCCTGCAATAGTCCTGTGTGGCCTGTAATGAATGTTAGTGAATGACAACTGATTTTCACCTACTTAACAAACACGCTCCTTCACTAACAGTGCCTGACATGGTCACCGTTATAGAAAGTTTATCACAGGGGCCAGATGCCCGGTATGTCATTGTTGATCTGGCAAATGCCCTTCTTCTCAATTCTGATAGCCATGAATCACAAGCTCAGTTTGCCTCGACATGGGAAGATGACCAATATGCCTTCTGTCAGCAACACAATAATATCTACAGAACCTACCCTTATGCCCTGGGCTAGCAGCAAAGGACTTAGATATGTGATCTGCTGCCACCAGACATTCATGTGGCACGTTATATTAACAACATCTTGATCTGCGGACCAACAGAAACTACAGTGTTGGAAGCTCTAACCATACTGGTACAACAGATGCGAGACAGAAGTTGGGATGTGAACCCAAAAAAAGGTACAGGGACCAACATAATCAGTGCAGTTTTCAGGCATCCAGTGGACAAAAGGGGATAGAGTCATCCCTGAAATGCATCTGTGAGACTGAATAAAAAATATCGATCACATTAAAATAACTTATAGCTTTTTATTCTGAAATGAGTTTATTTCTGCATAAGCAAAGTTGATGAGATATGTGCTAAGGGATTGGAGGATGTTTAATGTGGTTCCACTTTTTAAGAGGGGTGATAGAGATGAACGAGGAAGTTACAGACTGGTGAATCTCAGGTTAGTGGTACGGAAATGATTGGAGAAAATTCTGAAACAGCGAGTTAATACTCATTTGGAAAAGGATGGGTTAATTAGGGATATGCAGCATGGCCTTGTCAGGGAGAGTTCATGCTTAACAAATTTGTTAGAGGTATTTTTGAAAACGTGATCAAAGGTGTGGATGAGGGAAGTTCAGTTGATGCAGTTTAGATGGATTTTCACAAAAGTTTTGACGATGTCTCAAATGGGAGACTAGCAAAATGGACCAGAAACTGGCTTAGTAATAGGACAGAATGGTTCTAGTGGAAGGTTGTTTGAGTGACTGGAGGTCGGTGTCCAGCAGTGTATCACTCGAATCAGGCCCGGGACCCTTATTGTCCCTGCATGTCCTTGGTGGAGTGGGAGGGGGAGTTGAAATGTTGAGCCACGGGGTGGTTGGGTTGGTTGGTCCGGGTGTCCCAGAGGTGTTCTCTGAAACGTTCCGCAAGTAGGCCCCCTACTTGCGGAACGTCCCACTCCACCAAGGATATGCAGGTCCTTGGACTCCTCCATCGCCAGACCATAGCAACACGATGGCTGGAGGAAGAGTGCCTCATCTTCCGTCTAGGAACCCTCCAACCACAAGGGATGAACTCAGATTTCTCCAGTTTCCTCATTTCCTCTCCCCCCCCCCCCACACCCCACCTTGTCTCAGTCCCAACCCTTGAACTCAGCACCACCTTCCTAACCTGCAATCTTCTTCCTGACCTCTCCGCCCCCACCCCCACTCTGGTCTATCACCACACCTTAACCTCCTTCCACCTATTGCACTTCCAACACCCCTCACCCAAGTCCCTCCTCTCTATCTTTTATCTTAGCCTGCTTGGCACACTCTCCTCATTCCTGAAGAAGGGCTCATGCCCGAAACGTCGATTCTCCTGCACCTTGGATGCTGCCTGACCTGCTGCACTTTTCCAGCAACACATTTTCATGCATTTTCAAGTGTCAAGTGGTTTGTCCTTTAGTTCTTTTAGCAATCTCTCCGTGTCAAATTCTAACTTGATATATTACTAGAGCCTTTTCTTTATACTGTGACTCTAAATGTTTCAAGATTGGGCAATCAGTTTAGCTGAACAAACAGATTATGACATCAAATTGAGCCCATGTTGAGATAGAAAACATTGTTATGTACTTGAGCTGGAAAACTTTAAAGACTGAACAATTCTGATTGTCAGTTGTTGGTTAAACATCAGAACCAACAATGAAGTTACATTTTCTTTCAGAGACATTAGATCCAGATCTAGCTCTCTTTATTTTTTCAACAACAATGTACTTCTGCCTATCAGAACTAGAGGACATAGGTTTATGGTGAGAGGGGAAAAATGTAAAAGTGATCTAGGGGGCAACTTTTTCATGCAGAGGGTGGTGTGTATATGGAATGAGCTGTCATAAGAAGTGGCAGAGGCTTCTACAATTACAACATTTAAAGGTATCTAGATGGGCATATGAATACGAAGGGTTTAGAGGGATATGGGCAAAGTTCTGACAAGTGGTGCTAGATTAGTTTAGGATGTCTGGTCAGCATGGACGAGTTGGACCGAAGGTTCTGTTTCCATGCTGTATATCTCTATGTCTCCATGACTAAATAACTAAATGACTGATACTTGGTATCTCTCTCATGGCTTATCTCCGAATAGAGAGATGTGGTTGCTCTCTTTCAGTATGAACATATGGTTAAGTGATAAAAGAACCATATCTGTCATTACACATAATCTAACATGTGATCAGAGCCTCATTCAAATGAAAGTACAGCATTTCCAAAAGATCATACGACCTCAAGAAACAGGAATAAGTATACACATTCAGCATTCCTTATGCCCACTTTGTTGCAATTTCCCTATAATCCTTGACATCCCTAATTATTAAGACTAAATGTATTTCATCTTAAATTCTGCACATAGGTTCTGCCCACACAGCTCTCGGTGTATGGGGTTGTATGAAATCAAAAACATCTGAGAGGAGATGATCTCCTCAACTCAGTTTTAAAGTGGTGCCCCTTTATTCTGAGACTATTCTTGCTGGTCCTAGACCTTCTCACAGGGGAATCCATCATTTCACCTTTAAATGGTCCAGCTCCAGTATCTTGTATGTTTCCATTCTTCCAAATTCCATTGATTAGAATCACTTCAAACAGCCTATTTAGACTTTTCTCGGTAGACAATCTCTCCAAAGTTGGTTTCTCCTCAGGATACTTCTCTGAATGGCCTCCAATGAAATGATACCTTTCATTAAGGTATCAAAGTGGGCTGTTTAAGGAGACCAAAACTGTCCAAAGTACTTCAGATGTGGCCTCACCAACACCTTGTGTAATTGCCATAAGACTTTCCTCCTCTTATACTTTGATGTCTTGAAATACGTGCGAACATTCCAACTGACTTCTTGATTACCTGTTGTACTGTATTGTAAAGCTTATACATTTCAAGAAACTTCCGTAGAATTCTGTCTCAGTGCAGTGCTATGCAATCAAAGAAATATGAAGAATATAAGACTGACATATTTCAGGAAAGCAAAGAAATGAGAAATCAAATCCCAGCAACCCAGAATATCAAGTTATGCACAAGATTGGATTATAAGCAAAATGGGTGCTCATGACAGATACTGAGGACTCAAACAGTGAAAGAATGAGAGGAAATATAGAATGTGCAAGAGTGGATCTAAAAGGAAAATTCAGATACATAAAAAGTAGTATAAACATTTACTGGCAGCTGCATTGGTGGAAAATAATATGTTACATTGAAGGCATATTAGCATAAAAAGAATAACTAGAGATAGAATGGGGCACATCATGAACCATAGCGGCAAATTGTCCATGGAATCAGAATAAAGAGGTAGAGTCCGAAATAATCATTTGGGTCGCCATTCATTTGTGAGGTGATCAATATGGGTATAGAAATGAATGCAAAGATCTGTGATACAATTAAACATGTTAGCACAGACCCAGGGGTGGTTCTGAGTGGTTTGTCAGGCTTTAAAGTAGTTAGATCTAGATGAAAGTATCCTACGTTGTCAAGTGTGTTCAAGGAAGAAAAGGAAGGCACCTTGAAAACAGTTTCAATTGTACTGGCCAGAGGAGATATGCCAGTGGCCTGGAAGACAGCCAATGTGGTACCTTCAGGAAGGGATGAAGCAGAAAACTACAAACTGATCTGTCTAAACTCAGTGGTAAAGAAACTTTTAGAAGCCTTTCTGAGGAATAGAATTACACTGCATTTGAAGAGGCGGGATTAATCAAGGAGGGTTTGCATGTCTTTGTTAATGGGATGTCATTTCTGACCAACCTGACTTAATTTTTGGGATGACATGACAGTAGTATAATTGAGAGCATGTTTTTGATGCAATCTACTTGTACTTCAGCAAAGTCTTTTTTTCACAGCTCTCAGACGGGAAATTGATTGCAAAACTAAAACCCATGGGATCCAAGGAAATTTGTCAATCTGGATGCATAATCATCAATTTGTCAATTCGTTTCCATAATTGGCTAAGTGACAGGAAGCAGAGGATGTGAATGAGGGTTCTTTTCCGACTGGAAGTCTGGGTTTAGTGGGAGTCTGACTGGCATCAGTGTTGGGGCTCTTATTGTTTGTGGTTTAGAAAAAAATGTGTTTAGAATTTAAAGTAGGAGAGTTGATCAGTAAATTGACAGATCATACAAATGTTGGTAGGCTGGTAAATAGTGAGGGATATAGTCTAATGCGGCAAGTAGAATAAGAAGGGCTTGTCAGGTGGGCTGATCAGTGCAAGTGGAATTCAACCTTGGTAAATGTGAGGTGATGCATGTGGGTATTGAAAACAACGAAGGGAATGCCTGATGAGCGGTAGGACTCTGGGGAAGACCAAGGACCAGAGCGACATTGATGTGCATGTACATTGGTTTCTTATGATATCAGGCCAGATAGATGAAGTGGTTAAGGAGGCATAGAAAATAGAGCATAGAGCAGTAGAGCACAGGAACAAACCTTTCAGCCCACTATGTCAGTGCCAATACTGACGCCACTCTTAATTAATCCCAAACGCCAGCACGTGGTCTGTCTCCCTCTATTACCTGCTTGTTTGTCTGACTGTTTAAATGACTCTGAAACATTGTTATCGTATCTACTTCAACTGCCTTCCCTGGCAGCGTATTCCAAGCAACTACCAAACTTGGCATAAAAAAGAAAATCTTGCCTCGCACATCTCCATTAAAGTGCAATATTAAAGCTCTGCCCCCAAGATTTAAGACTTACTCCCTTGAACAAAATCTCTGAACATAAACCCTGTTGTGTTATCTATAAACTTATGTACTTCTATGAGTTGCCCCTCAGCATATGACACTCACATAAAACCAATCCATAATTGCTAAAGGTTATACATTCCAATCCAGGCAACATCCTTTGAAACCTCTTTTGCAGTCTCCAAAGTCTCCACATCCTTCGTACAGCGTGGCAACAAGAACTCTACACAATACTCCTAATATGGCCAACTAACATTTTATATAGGATTTGCCAACTTTAACATTCAGAGCCTGCACCAATGAAGGGAAGCAGATTGTTTGTCTTCTTTATGGCCTTATCCACTTGTTTGCCCCTTTCACTGGCCTATGGAATTGTAACCCCAGGACCCTCCATAGGGGTGGTCAATGCTCCTAGGCTCCTATAGTTTACTGTATATATTCCTGTTGCATTTAACCACCCAAGATGCAACATTGCTCACTTTTCTTGATTAAAATCCATCTGACATCTTGCTGACCAAATCGCCAATGGATCTATCTCACTACATGCATAGACAACATTCCTCACTATCCTCAATTCCACAAATTTTGATGTCTGCAAACATTCTCATCAGACCACATACATTTTTGTCCAAATCATTTACATACGTTACATACAACAGAGGTCAGAGAATTGATTCTTGTAGAACACCACTGGTGACAGACCTCCAATCAGAAGACGACCTCCCACAACTACTCTCTGTCTTCAACATCCAACCCAAGTTTGTGTTCAACTCACTAAATCATACTGCGCCTGCACGATTTCAACTTCTGGACCAAATTAGCAATAGGGATTAGAAATGCTGAGTAAAATCCATGTAGGCAACATCCACTGACGGACCCTCAATAATCACACTCGCTGCATCCTCAACAAAACTCAATCACAAAATCACCCCTATAGAAAGCTATGCTCACTATTCAAATGTACATATGCCTATCCCCAAAGAGCTTCTATAATAATTTCCACACCACGAATGCAAGGCTTACCAGCCTATCATTTCCTCAATTATCCCTTCTGCCTTTCTTAGTCAAAGGAACAATATCGACGTTCTCCAGTCTTCTAGAATGTCGCTTGTGGCAAAAGAAGATGAAGAGGTTCTGTCGACGCCCCAGCAATCTCAACACTTACCTCCTTCAATCCACTGGGATGGATCCTAACAGGCCCAGGATCTTAGTTTTTGTACATTCATTCATGGGATTTAGATGTTTCTGGTATAGATTGTCCATCTCTAATTGCTCAAAAGGCAGTTAAGAGTAAAGCACATTGCTGTGTGTCTGGAGTAATCTGTAGGCCAGATCAGGTAAAGATGGCAGTTTCCTTTGCTGAAGGACATTAGCAATCCAGATAGGTTTCACAGATAATTGACAGTGGATTCAAGGTCATCATTAGACTCTGAATTCCAGACTTCTATCATTGAATTCAAATTCCACCATCTGCCATGGCAGGATTTGATCCCGTGTCCCCAGAATGTCACATGGATCTCTGAATTCACAGTCTATCAATAACACCAGTATACCATTGTCTTCCCTATCTTCCGAAATGTTTCTTTATAAGGCCCCAACACTTCCTTTTTCTAATTTCAATGCATTCTAGAATATCAACATACATCCCTGATCTTCACATCATCAACGTGCTTCTCCATGTTGAGTACTGAAACAAAGTTCTCGTTAAGAATCTCACCAACTTACTCTGGCTCCACTCATGCATTCAGTCCTTTATCCGAGAGTGGAATGATCTGTTCCCCAGTTACTGTCTTTCCCTAATATACAAATGAAATGCTTTGGGATTCTCTTTAATCGTACTAGCCAAGGACAGAGTCTTGTGCTTCCTGTATATTCTGCAATGTCCTAGGCTGATTTCACATTCCTAAACCTTACATATGCTCCCTTTCACTTTCTGAATGTACCTTCAATAGCAGTTTTCATTCAGGGCTCCTGAATTTTTTTATCTGTATCTTTCGTCATCCCAGGACAATATGAACATAAGGATGTAACTAAAAAATTACGACCCTGGGTATACCCTTCTGCTAATTTATACTAGACACACAGAAAAGCACACCTCACCTCATAATCTGTTAAAGTATGAGTGACAAAGAACCAAATCCCACTATTTAAAGAAAAAAATTACAATTTATTCTTTAACTCCAAGTAAAAAGAATTACACAACAACTGTCAATACTGTAAACTTCCTTTGCCTGATAAATTTACCAACCTCCCACTCTACAACAATATACTGATCTGGTAAACCCCCTCCCCTCCGATTAAGTTTAACAAGAAATTCAAATTCCAAAACCAGTCGATTTTCCCCTGTATTTTCCTCTGTAGATTTTCCTGGGTCGCCTTTTCTTCGGTCTTTTGCTGCACAGATTTCATACAAACAGGTACCTTTCAGAGAGTGATTCTGTGGGCACAATCTGTTGGTACTCTTTGTTGATCTGGCTAACTGTTCAAAATATGCAATTTTTATACCCCAAAATATCAGATCATCTCATTGGTTTGATGTCATCAAAACATTACAATTTAAGTTTGATTGGATTTTGGTATCTGGGGGCATAATTTAAACTGATTGGCCGAATTCAAATTTGTCGTGTACCACAGCAACTCAGCTCCAGCTATTTGTTTTACAGCCAAATGTTGCATTTTTAAATTGTTCAGTGCACTATGTGCTTGTAGTCAGTCCTTGCCAGGTTTTCCTCTCTAAGGTACAGTACACACTTACAACTTCATAACAGTAGTGGGAGCAGGAGTAGGCCATTTGGCTCTATCATCCAATAAGATCATGGCGGATCTTGTTGTGTGTTCAGCTCCACCTACCAAACTGTCCACTATAATCCTTCTTTCCTTTACTGTTTAAAAATCTACCTTTGCAATAAAGAAAAGCATTCAATGTGACAGCCACATGTGCCTCATTGCTCAGAGAATTCCACACATTCGTAATCCTTTAGGTGAAGAAGTTCTTCCTCAATTCAGTCCTTAATCTGCTTCCCCTTATTTTGAGGCTATACCCCCTAGCTGTACTTCCACACACTCTTGGAAGCAACCTCACTACTTTATCTATTCCTATCATAATGTAATATGTTTCCATAAGACACCCCCCCCCCGCCCTTTCCTATAAATTCCAATAAGTATAGCCCCAGTTCACTCAATCGCTCCTCCTAAGCCAACTCTCCCATTCTGTGGAATCAAACAGGTGACCCTCTTCTGCATCCTTCGAGTGCCAGTACATCACTCTGAAGTATTCCAGGTGTGGCCTCACCAGCATCTGAAACGACAGTGAGACAATCTTCCTATTTTCAAACTTCATCCCTCCAGCAATGAAGGACAATATTCAATTTGTCTTCTTAACTACCTGCTGGACCTGCAAACAGGTGTTTTATGATTCATGCACAAGGATACCCTGGTCGCTGTTTTTATTTTGCAAAAGACACAGCAGAATGCGAGTCCTGCACTGTGATCAACTCACCTTTAAATGACTTGCACATGTAAGATGTGAACGTATCCTTAAACAGCTGCCTCCAATCCAATCTCTCTGCAGCCTTCCTGTAATTTAGCGCTTTCACTCACGGACTAGCCTTATTACAATCGGAATGTTTTTGTTTGGGATGATCACTGTATCCCTCTCTCTCCCTACTTCTGCCAGTCATACGTCAATCTTTTATGCAGGTGCAGTCACCGTACAAGGTCTAGCATGGCCTCATTACAGATATCTGACGGCCTCCCTCTTATCCCAGCTCTTCTGGCATGCATTTAGCAAACACAAGCTCATTACTCATGTATACAATACACTTACTTCGATCAGTCGGGGCTTGGAGTTGAAAAGCAGGACGTTTATGATGGAACTGTGATAAAACATTGCTTCGGACTCATCCAAGACATTGTGTATTTCTGAATCCACATTATAGGCAGAATGTGATCAAACGGGAGAGAGTACAGGACATATTCACCAGCATGTTGCCTCTGCTGGAGAATTTTGCTTTGGGGAGGAATTGGATAGAATTGGATTGTTTTCCATAAACTAATGGAAATTAACAGGGGTCATAAATGGTCCAACTTTGAGCCGGGCGCAGAGACATTGGGACCTCGGGGTTCACATGTACGTTTCTCTGATGGTGTCCAGGCAAGTTAGACCAAGATAAGACAGTTTTTCTTTATTTATTTGTTGGAAGTGCGCATCTCCAACTGGCCAGCATTCATTGTCCATCCTTGGTTGTTCTTGAGATGATGCTGAGTTGCCTTCTTAAACAACCACAGTCTACAGGCTATGACGAAACAATGATGTTCGGATAGGAATTCCAGGATTTTGACCACAACAACAGTGAACAAATGGTGATATATTTCCTAATCAGGATGCAGAGTGGTTTAGAGAGCAACTTACAGTTGGCCATGTGCCCAACTATCAGCTGCCCTTGAGATGGAAGTGGTGTTTCAAAGGTGCTGTCTGGGAATCTTAGATGAATTTCTGCAATTCATCCACTAGACAATACATACTGCTGCTATGGAGCATCAGTGGTGGATATTTTGACAGTCAAGCATCCTCAATTCTGACCTTATGGTGGAGGGAAGGTCATTGATTAAGCAGCTGAAGATGGGTGGGCCTGGACACTACTCTGAGGAACTCCTGCAAAGATCTCCAACTGATTTCCAACAACCAGACCTACCTTCCCTCATGGTAAACCTAACCCTCACCCTAACCCTCACCTTAACACTAATTCTAATTCTAATCCCTCACGCTAAACCTAACTATCACCCGAACCCTGACCTTAACCCTAACCATAACCCTAATCACTGATCCTGACCCTAAGCCTAACCTTATCGCATGTGAATCTGACCCTAACCCTATCGCACGTGAGTCTGACCCTAACCCTTACCCTTACCCTATCCCACGTGAGTCTAACACTTACCCTTACCCTATCGATCGTGAGACTGACCCTAACCTTTACCCTAAACCTACCACACGTGATATGACTGATTTCCAACAACTAGACTTACCTTCATATGTGTCAGAGTAGAAAACTGTGGTACTGGAAAAGCACAGCATGTCAGGCAGCATTAAATGAGCAGGAGAGTTGATGTTTTGGGCATAAGCCCTTCATGAGCAGGAATATTTCCTGATGAAGCACTTACGACCGGAACATCAACTCTGCTGTTCCTCGGATGCTGCCTGACCTACAGTGCTTTTTCGAGAGCCATACTTTTCAATTCTGACTCTCCAAGACCTGCAGTCCTCACTTTCTTCATTTGCATCAGGTAAGACTCCAACCAGTGAAGTGTTTGTCCCTCTGATACCCATTTGCCAGGGATCTCATTCCACACTGGGTTGAATGCAGCCTTGTTGTCATGGACTGTCACTCTCACTTCACCTCTGGAATTCAGTCATTTTGCCCATGTTTGCACTAAGGCTGGAATAAGGTCAGGTGGTGAATGACCTTATTAAAGCCCAAACTGGATGTCACTGAGCAGGTTCCTGCTGAGCATGGTGCTGTTTGATAGCACTGCTTACAGAATCCTTGCGTTTAGAAGTTGAGACAGAACATCTAAGCAAATGTAATTGATCCTTCATCCCTACAAATCATTGATTCAACCATTTTGGAGGACTGTGTTCAGTTTTGGGCAGCTTTTATACGGACAGGTGTTAAACCCCGGAAAGAGTTCAAAGTAGAAGGGCGGCACGGTGGCACAGTGGTTAGCACTGCTGCCTCACAGCGCCAGGGACCTGGGTTCGATTCCCGCCTCAGGCGACTGACTGTGTGGAGTTTGCACGTTCTCCCCGTGTCTGCGTGGGTTTCCTCCGGGTGCTCCGGTTTCCTCCCACAGTCCAAAGATGTGCGGGTCAGGTGAATTGGCCATGCTAAATTGCCCGTAGTGTTAGGTAAGGGGTATAGGTAGGGGTATGGGTGGGTTGCGCTTCGGCGGGTCGGTGTGGACTTGTTGGGCCGAAGGGCCTGTTTCCACACTGTAAGTAATCTAATCTAGAATTATCAGAATAACCCACGGGATGAGGGAATTAATATTTAACAAAAGTTTGGAGAAACTGGACTGGTTTTTGATCTATTATTTATTGCCAGATGTATATTGTTATAAAATATAGTGTGAAAACAGGAAAATAATCCAAAACATAGAATGTGAAGGTATAGAATTGAAGAAATAAAGAAAAAGTCTTTGATTTTCTAGTACTTCTTGTTAACTGCTCCGTCATGGGCCATGTTCCTGGTGGACAGGCAGAAGTCACCTTCACCATGCTCGGGGTTATGCTTCGTGTCAGACTCACGTGCGATAGGGTTAGGATAAGGGTTACGGTCAGACTCACGACCGATAGGGTAAGGGTAAAGGTTAGACTCACGTGCGATAGGGTAAGGGTAAGGGTTAGGGTCAGATTCACGTGCGATAAGGTTAGGCTTAGGGTCAGGATCAGTGATTAGGGTTATGCTTAGGGTTAAGGTCAGGGTTCGGATGATAGTTAGGTTTCGCGTGAGGGATTAGAATTAGAGTTAGTGTTAAGGTGAGGGTTAGGGCGAGAGTTAGGTTTACCGTGAGGGAATAGGGTTAGGGTTGGGGTTAGAGTTATGGTTTGGTTTACATCTCGGGTCCAGGTTCAATTAGAATAATGTTAGTTTTAGGTTTTGGGTTAGGGTTACGTTTAAGGTTAATGTTATGGTTAGCTTTAGGGTTAGTGTTGAGTGAGGTTTAGGGTTAGTGTTAGAGTGAGGATTAGCATTAGAGTTAAGATTGAGGTAAGGGTTTGGGTTAGGGGTTGGGACTAGCGTTAGGTTTCAGGTTAGAGTTACAGTTAGGTTTCAGCTTAGAATTAGGGTTTGGGATAGGGTTCAGTTCCAGGTTAGCTTTTGGTTCAGTTTAGGTTTAAGGTTAAGATTCAGGTTTGGGTTTGGGTTTGTGTTGGATTTCATATTGTGTTCAGGTTAGGGTTTGGATTATGTTCAGGGATAGTGTCAGGGTGTGATTTAGAGTTAGAGTTAAGGTAAGGGTCAGTGTCCTGCTGTTTTAGTAATCTGTCAAGTATGGGGATAATCAGGGTTAGAGTCAGGTTTAGGGTTGGGGTCAAAATAGAACTAGAGTTAGGTTTAGGATTAGTGTTAGGTTAGGGTTAGGGTTAGGTTTGGGTCAGGGTAAGGGTTAGGGTCAGCGTTAGTTTTATGGTCAGGCTCAGGGTTAGGGTTAGGGTCAAGGTTAGGGGTAGGATTAGAGTCGGGGTCAGTGTCAGGGTCAGGGTTAGGTTTAGAGTCAGTGTTTGGGTTAGGGTTAAAACTGTGTTAGGGTTAGCATCAAGCTTTCCTGCGATATTGTTAGGGTTAGCGTTAAGTTTAGTGTAAAAGTTACGATAAAGGTCTCCTGCGATACGGTTAGAGTTAGAGTTAGGCTTAGGTTAAGGGTTAGGGTCAGTCTCAGTGCCTGAGTCAGGGTCAGTGTCAGTTTTTGAGTTAGGGGTGGGGTTAAGATTGTGTTAGAATGAGCGTCCTGTGCTCCTGCGATATTATTAGGGTTAGGGTTAAGGTGAGGGTAAGGGTCTCCTGTGATCAGGTTGGAGTTAGAGTTAGAGTTGGAGTTAGGTTTAGGTTTAGAGTTTGGGTCAGGATAAGGGTCAGGGTTATGGTAAGGGTCGGTGCCGGAGTCGTTGTTGTGGTTAGGGTTAGAGTTAGGTTTAAGGCTGTGTTAAGGTTTGCATCAACCTCTCCAGCGATATTGTTAAGGATAGGGTTGAGGTTAAGGTAAGAGTTAGGGGAAGGGTCTCCTGCAATAGGATTAGAGTTAGAATTAGTGCAAGGTTTAGGTTAACGGTTAACGGTTAAGGTTAGAGTCAGGGTTGGGTTCTGGGTCAGGGTCAGTGTTAGGGTTAGGGTCAGGCTTAGGGTCAGGTTAAGGGCTAGAGTTTGAGTCAGGGTCGGGTTCGGGGTCAGGCTTGGCTTTAGGGTTAGGATCAAGATTAGGTTTATGTTAAGGGTTAGAGTTATGGTTAGGTTTAGGTGTCAGGGTTAGGGTTAATTTAGCATTATGTTAGGGTTAAGGTTCGGGCTACGTCTACATTTAGGGTTAGGTTTGGGTTTAGGGTTTGGTTTAGGGTTAGGATTAGGCCTAGGGCTCGGGTTAAGGCTAGGGTTAGTGCTCGTGTTTTGGCGAAGCTTAGGGCGAGGGAGATCAGGCTAGGATGAGAGGGTTAGGGTTAGGGTTCAGGTGATAGGGTTAGTGTTAGAGTTAGGACTATAACTAAAGCTAGTTTTAGGGTTAAAGCTAGGGCTAGGCCTGCTATAGGGTAAGGGTTAGGATTATGGCTGCCCGAGGGTTAGGGCTAGGGTGAGGGATACGTTTATTGTTGGGGAAGGATGAAGGTTAGCGTTAGGGTTCGAGTTAAGGTTACGGTTCGGGTTAGGGTTAGGGTTAGGGTGAGAGTTAGAGTTCGGGTTAGGATTAGGGTTAGGGTTTGAGGCAAGGTCAGTGTTAGGGTTAGGGTTAGGGTCTGGGTTAGGTTTATAGTCAGGGTTAAGGTTAGGGTTAGGATTAGGGCTATGACTACATTTAGGGTTAGATTTTGGGTTAGGTGTTGGTTTAGGGTTCGGATTAAAACTAGGGTGATATTTAGGGTTATGGTTAGGGATAGGGCTAGGGCTGTGAGAGGGTTAGGTTTAGGGTTAGGGATAGGTTTAGGGTTTGGGAAGGATAAGGGTTATGGTTAGGTTTAGGTGAAGGTCTGTGAAGGAGGCCTGCGTTCATCTGCAATAGGTTTATAGTTAGAGTTAGGGTTTGCATTAGGCCTGCATTATGTTTAAGATGAGGATTAGGGTTAGGGTCTGCATCGGGGTTAGGGTCAAGGTCAGGTTCATGTTCAATGACCGGGTCAGGGGCTAAGGTTAGTTTTCGGGTTAGAATTAAATTTAGGGCTAGCATTAGGTTCAGGGTTAGGGTCACTGTCAGGTTCAATGACAGGGTCGGGGTGAGGGTTAGTCTTAGGGTTTGCATGTGATTTAGGGGTTAGGGATAAGAATCATAGGGCCATAGAGATGTACAGAATGGAAACAGACTCATTCGGTCCAATACGTCCATGCCAACCAGATATCCCAACCTAATCTACTCCCACCTGCCAGCACCTGGCCCATATCCCTCCAAACCCTTCCTATTCATATACTCATCCAAATGCCTTTTAAATGTTGCAATTTTACTAGTCTCCACCAGTTCCTCTGGCAGCTCATTCCATACACGTACCATGCTCCGCGTGAAAATGTTACCTCTTAGATCTCTTTTGTATCTTTCCCCTCTCACCCTAAACCTATGCCCTCTAGTTCTGGACTCCCCGACCCCAGTGAAAAGACTTTGTCTATTTATCCTATTCATGCCCCTCATGATTTTATAAACCTCTGTAAGGTCCCCTTCAGCCTCTGACGCTCCAGGGAAAATATTCCCAGCCTACTCAACCTCTCCCAATAGCTCAAATCCTCCAAAATTGGCAACATCCTTGTAAATCCTTTCTGAACCTTTTCAAGTTTCACAACTTTTTTCTGATAGGAAGGAGACCAGAATTGCACGCAATATTCTAACAGTGGCCTATCCAATGTCCTGTACAGCCACAAAATGACCTCTCAATCCCTGTACTCAATACTCTGACCAATAAAGGAAAGCATACCAAACACCTTCTTCACTATACTATCTACCTGCAACTCTACTTCTAAGGAGCTATGAACCTGCACTCAAAGATCTCTTTGTTCAGCAACACTCCCTAGGACCTTACCATTACATGTTTACGTCCTACTAAGATTTGTTTTCCCAAAATGCAGCACCTCGCATTTATCTGAATTAAACTCCATCTGCCACTTCTCAGCCCATTGGCCTATCTGATAAAGATTCTGTTGTAATCTGAGGTATCCTTCTTCATTGTCCACTTTAATTTTAGTGTCACCTGCAAACTTACTAACCATATCTCTTATGCTCACATTCAAATTATTTATATAAATGATGAAAAGAAGTGACCTAGGACCGATCCTTGTGACACTCCACTGGTCACAGGCCTCCAGTCTGAAAAACAACCCTCCACCACCACCTTCTGTCTTCTACCTTTGAGTCAGTTCTGTATCCAAATGGTTAGTTCTCCCTGTATTCTGTGAGACCTAACCTTGCCAACTAGTCTCCCATGGGAATCCTTGTCGAACATCATATAGATCACATCTACCGCTTTGCCCTCATCAGTCCTCTTTGTTGCTTCTTCAAAAAATTCAATCAAGTTTGTGAGATATGATTCCCTATGCACAAAGTCCTGTTGACTATCCCTATTCAGTCCTTGCCTTTCCAAATACATGTACATCCTGTCCCTCAGGATTCCCTCCAACAACTTACCCACCACTGACATCAGGCTCATTGGTCTATAGTTCCCTGGCTTGTCCTTACCAACTTTCTTGAATAATGTAACCATGTTAGCCAACCTCCAGTCTTCTGGCACCTCACCTGCGACTATCGATGATACAAATATCTCAGCAAGAGGCTCAGCAATCACTTCCCTAGTTTCCCATAGGGTTCTAGGGTACACCTGATCAGGTCCTGGGGATTTAACCACCTTTACCCGTTTCAAGACATCAAGCTGTTCCTCCTCTGTAATATGGACATTTTTCAAGATATCACTATCTACTTTCCTACATCCTATATCTTCCATGACCTTTTCCACAGTAAATACTGATGCAAAATACTCATTTAGTATCTCCCCCATTTTCTGCGGTTCCACACAAAGGATCTTTGAGGGGCCCTATTCTCTCCCTAGTTACCCCTTTGTCCTTAATGTATTTGTAAAATCCCGTTTGATTCTCCTTAACTCTATTTGCCAAAGCTATCTCATGTCCCCTTTTTTTGACCTCCTGATTTCCCTCTAAAGTATGCTCCCACTTCCTTTATACTCTTCTAAGGATTCACTCGATTTATCCTGTCTATACCTGACATATGCTTCCTTCTTTTTCTTAACCAAACCGACAATTTTTTTTAAGTCATCCAGCATTCCCTATACCTACCAGCCTTCCCTTTCACTCTGACAGGAATATACTTTCTCTGGACTCTCGTTATCTCATTTCTGAAGGCTTCCTATTTTCCAGCTGTCCCATTACCTGCGAACATTTTCCTCCAATCATCTTTTGAAAGTTATTGCCTAATACAGTTAAAATTGACCTTTCTCCAATTTAGAAATTCAACTTTTAGATCTGGTCTATCCTTTTCCATCACTATTTTAAATCTAATAGAATTCTGGTCGCTGCTCCCAAAATGCTCCCCCACTGACACGTCAGTCACCTGCTCTGCCTTATTTCCCAAGAGTAGGTCGGTCAAGTTTTGCACCTCCTCTGGTAGGTACATCCACATACTGAATCAGAAAATTTTCTTATACACACTTCACAAATTCCATTCCATCTGAACCCTTAACACTATGGCAGTCCCAGTCTATGTTTGGTGTGTTAAAATCCCTTACCATAACCACCCTATTATTCTTACAGATAACTGAGATCTCCTTACAAATTTGTTTCTCAATTTCCCTTTGAATATAGGTGGTCTATAATACAATCCAATGAGGCGATCATCCCTTTCTTATTTCTCAGTTCCACACAAATAACTTCCCTGGATATATTTCCAGGAATTTCCATCTTCAGTACAGCTGTAATGCTATGCCTTAGCAAAAACGCCACTCCCCCTTCTCTCTTGCCTCCCTTTCTGTCCTTCCTGTAGCCTTTGTATCCTGGAACATTAAGCTGCCAGTCCTGTCCATCCCTGAGCCACATTTCTGTAATTGCTATGATATCCCAGTCCCATGTTCCTAACCATGCCCTGTGTTCATCTGCTTTGCCTGTTAGGCCCCTTGCATTGAAATAAATGCAGTTTAATTTATCAGTCCTACCTTGTTCTCTGTTTGGTCCCTGCCTGCCCTGATTGCTTGACTCGCTTCTGTTCTCAACTGTACCAGTCTCAGATTGATCTCTTTCTCACTATCTCTCTGGTTCCCCCCAAACCGCTCCCCCCCCCCCCCCCCCGCCATCCCCTCCCCTCCATCTTACTAGCTGAAATTCTGTGCAGTTTTTGTCTTTCTCCCTTTCTCCTGCACTGACCTCACTGTGTGCTTCCTTTGTCTGTTCCTCTCCATTTAAAAATGCTGTTGTTTTCACTTTTCTTTTCTCCAAAGTTCCAAAACAATGTAGCAGCATATAAAACAGTAATGGCTGCTCTCGGAATTCAAGGAAATCACCTCCAACACCCAGAATACCTCAAAAAGGAGCAGCTCTTACAGCCAGAAATTTTTCCCGTCCTCAGAATCCATTCTTCTGGTTGAGGTTAGGGTGAGTAACAGGGGGTGAGTAACAGGGGGTGAGTAACAGGGGGTGAGTAACAGGGGGTGAGTAACAGGGGGTGAGTAACAGGGGGTGAGTAACAGGGGGTGAGTAACAGGGGGTGAGTAACAGGGGGTGAGTAACAGGGGGTGAGTAACAGGGGGTGAGTAACAGGGGGTGAGAATAAGAGTGTAATTAAACAGTCGGTGAGAAACAGTGAGAAACAGAGTGCCTGAAACACGGGGTGAGAGACTGCCTGAAACAGAAAGCGAGAAAAAGGGAGCAAGAAACACAGGGTGAGAAACAGTCGGTGAGAAACAGAGAGCGAAAAACAGAGGGTGAGGCACAGGGTGGGAAACAGGAGGTGACTAATGGAGGGAAGTGACAGAATCTGAGAAACAGCAGGTGAGAAAAATAGTTCCTGAAACTTGGGGCGAGAAACAGTGGGTGTGAAACACAGGTGCGTAACAGAGCATGAGTAACAGATTTGGGGGCAGGGGAACAGAGGGTGAGAAACAAAAGTGTCTGAAACTGAGGATGAGAAACAGAGTGTTAGAAACAGAATTAGAGAAACAGAGAATGAAAATCAGGGCGAGACGGAGAGGGCGAGACGGAGAGGGCGAGACGGAGAGGGCGAGACGGAGAGGGCGAGACGGAGAGGGCGAGACGGAGAGGACCTGGAACGGAGGCAGAGAAACGGAGGCAGAGAAACGGAGGCAGAGAAACCGTTTCTCCCCCACTGTTTCTCTGCCTCCGTTTCTCCCCCACTGAGGGGGAGAAACAGTGGGGGAGAAATGGTTGGAGAGAAATAGAGGGCGAGAAACGGGGGGGGTGGGGGTGGGGGGGGCGAGAAACGGGGAGGCGAGAAACATGACCTCACACTGAGATGCAGACAGACTTTAACCTCATATGTTCAATGCATTATCTGAACTGAGATGGCACCTCTCGTTAAAGATATCTTGAGAATGGAACTTTAAAAACATTCTGGGATTTACATATGAAGGTACCAAACTAATATGATCATTCTAAAAGATGAAAGACTCAATCTAAATTAGTTTAATATTACATTCCATGACACTGCAATCCTGTTGCTATAAAGTCTGTGTCTTATGATTCTGCTTCACAATCATCTGATGAAGAAGCAGTGCTTCGAAAGCTAGTGATTCGAAAGTTGGACTATAACCTGGTGTTGTGGGGTTTTATTGAGTTAGATAGGAGGAATGCTGGAAGCAAATGGCTAGTGATCACAGAGGAAATGGGAGGACAAGTTTAAAATTGAGGGTAGCCGAGGACAGAATAGAGGACCAAATGGATGGGTTTGGAAAGACAGTCACTTCCTCTGTGTTTCATTCACCTAAAGAAAAAAAAACACCTTTCAATGAACAAATGAACAGTGAACTTAATCAAAGGAGTTATGTTCAAGTTGATTTCTCACATGCTGAAAAATGTGTTGCTGGAAAAGCACAGCAGGTCAGGCAGCATCCAGGAGCAGGAGAATCGATGTTCAGGCATAAGCCCTTCTTCCTGAAACGTCAATTCTCCTGCTCCTTGGATGCTGCCTGACCTTTGCGCTTTTCCAGCAACACATTTTTCAGCTCTGACCTCAGCATCTGCAGTCCTCACTTTCTCCTAGTTGATTTCTCACATGGAAGGAGAATGCCTATGGCTCTGCTTTTGCTGTATTAGATAAATAAACAGGTATCACATCTGCTACAGCTGAATGTTGAAATGAGGAAGAATGAACAAATGCATTCAGAAGGGAGGAGAGGGAAATGTAATTTATTTTCCAACTGGATGTTGGAACTTGCTTTCATTTGTTTTTTTTATTGCGATGGAATGTTACATCTGCCACTTCTCTCCTCATTTGCTGATTTACCTGGTGTGCACTTCATAATTTTCTGTTCTAATTCTGGATTTGAGGCAATGTTTTTTGTTTTGGCAATGCTTCAGTCTTGGAAGCCAATTCCTTATCCTCAGAAATCTTGTTTAAACTTTTTCGCTGTTTTACTTGGTACTACCAATTATATTCTTGTCTGTTCTGAGCATTAGTGTGCTGTGAACCAAGAAGATAATCTACTGATTTATCTGGCCCTCTCAATGTTCAATTCCTGTTGACCTGTTACTTATTACTACTTTTGGTTTTCTGGACTTGACTTTGAATGGCCATTGTGAGCAGCTATGAGGCAATCTGCAACAGTATGTGAGGCTCTCTCATTTACACCTATCAGTAATTTGTCACACACACAGGGTTGGACCAATTCTGTTCAAACTATGCATGTCTGTTTGAAAGCTACTCTGGGCAAGTTATAAATTCTAGGTAAAAAGCACTACTGTGCTTTTCCAGCACCACTAATCCAGAAGTTAGAAATTCTGCCAGAACCCAAACTCCTGCAGGTGAATATTGTGCTGCTTTTTCCACAATAAATCCACTCACTGAAGGAGAGGCACCTGCACCACAAGGTGTTCCACGTGAAGCAGTTAATGCTGTACCAATCAACACCTTTAAACAGAACTGGATGAACATTTGGCAAAGAACATTGGGCAGTATCAGACTGAATATAAACCGAATTACTGAATGTTGTGCAGAGCACATTGCACTGAGAATAGAAATGTCACGGTAAAGTAATGACTCTCCTCTGGGACTAATTAAACTTTTCACTTTGTTCAAGGCTTGCTCTATCTTTTGACATTTTGCGAGAAAGTATGGCAGTTTCATGTTCCATTGTTGCAAAAGAAACACTTTGTTTTCCATACAAGGATAAAGAATAATTTGATTCTGAAAATCTGACATTTTTTTAAAATCTGAGGTAGTTCTGTAAGAATACATAACATTAAGTAAACATACACGAGATATAATATTAAATCTAAGAATTCAATCGTGCATGATTCCTGTCAAATGGACTTCCAAATGTCCAATTCCATTGAGTAAGCTTTCTTCCCTAGAAAAATTGTTATTCTGCAGAATCCCGTTTGTCAAACATTTGCTGCAGTTGCGAGCTTTCTGTCAAGTTTGCCTTTGATCTTTCATGATTTGGAGATCTAGATTAACAGTTCTCCTTCAGGATCCTCTGCTCCACGCTCACAGCAATGCGCCGGCACCTAACCTCTCAACAGTCAGCCCTGCCTCAGCTGAGGGCCACACTCTCTCAGAATTGCAAAGGACCCACTCTATATTACATCCTCAGGAGAATTCATACTCTCAACAAACAGTATTTCAACTCCATTTCAAACATCAAAAACTGTAAGTACAACAAACTTTTATCTACCCACCTCCATAACCAGCACTCCTCAAACATTCTAGTAGATTCCCCCGGTCTCTGGAACTGCTCGGACACCATTAGTCATGTGGCTCATGCAGCCACTATCTCCGCGCTGATTGATGATGTCACTTCCACCCCCATCATGGCCACTCCCACAGCCACTTCCACCCCTCATAATTCCTCATGCACCACACGTGACATCACTTCTGCCCCTCACATAATCGCTGAAGTCACACGCTCAGTGACTTCCACCCCCCCACTGCCATGTTTGCCACCAGTTCAACCCCCATCAAGGCCACTCATCTGCATTCTGCTGACACGCCCCCCCCCCCCCCCCACAGATCCCACTGTCACCATTCCCATCTCCCAGAACCCTGAGGGGAACACCACCCCTGCTCATGACTCCATCCTGATTACCCCCACCGCCACAGGCACTCCAGTTACCGGCCCCGGCCCCACTCCCAGCTCCACACCCACACCAGATCCCAGCTCCCAACCCTGCCGAGTTTTCACCATCCCTCCAGTCCTCCCCCTCACTGAGGACGAACGATCAGTCCTCAGCAAAGGACTCACCTTCATTACCCTCTGCCCACGCATCAATGAATTTAATACAGGCCGTGACGTCGAACAATTCTTCCGCCGCCTCCACCTCCGCCTCCGAGCTTACTTTCACAATCAGGACTCCCACCCACCTTCCGAGGACCCCTTCGCCCACCTCCAACACACTGCATCCACCTGGACACCCCGTGCTGGCCTATTACCCACCCTCGACCTCTTCATTTCCAACTGCCGCCGGGACATTAACCACCTCAACCTGTCTACCTCACTCCCCCACTCCAACCTCTCACCCTCACAATGTGTAGCCCTCCAATCCCTCTGCTCCAATCCCAACCTCAAGCCAGCAGATAAAGGGGGCGCAGTGGTAGTCTGGCACACTGACCTCTACACTGCTGAAGCCAAACGCCAACTGGAGGACACCTCTTCCTACCGTCCCCTCGACCATGATCCCACCCCCCCCATCACCAAACCATCATCTCCCAGACCATACAGAACCTCATCACCTCAGGAGGTCTTCCAACCACAGCTTCCAATCTCATAGTAGAACACTGCCCGGTTCTACTTCCTTCCCAAGATCCACAAGCCTGACCACCCTGGCCGACCCATTGTCTCAGCATGCTCCTGCCCCACTGAACTCATTTCTACCTACCTCAACACTGTCCTAATCCCCCTAGTCCAGGAACTTCCCATATATGTTCGAGACACCACCCACGCCCTCCACTTCCTCTAATTCTTCGGTTTCCCCGGCCCCCAATGCTTCATCTTCACAATGGATATCCAATCCCTCTACACCTCCATCCGCCATGACCAGGGCCTCCAAACACGCCGTTTCTTCCTCTCCCGACGTCCCCAACAGTATCCTTCTACCGACACTCTCATTCGTCTGGCCGAACTGGTCCTCACCCTTAACAACTTCTCATTCGAATCCTCCCACTTCTTCCAGACCAAAGGGGTAGCCATGGGCACCTGTATGGGTCCCAGCTATGCCTGTCTCTTTGTTGGCTACGTACAACAGTCGATCTTCCGTAATTACACCGGCACCACTCCCCACCCCTTCCTCCGCTACATTGATGACTGCATTGGCGCCACCTCGTGCTCCCACGAGGAGGTTGAGCAATTCATCAACCTCACCAACACATTCCACCCTGACCTTAAATTTACCTGGACCATCTCTGATACCTCCCTCCCCTTCCTGGACCTCTCCATCTCCATTAATGACGACCGACTTGACACTGACTTTTTTCACAAACCCACCGACTCCCACAGCTACCTGGATTACACCTCTTCCCACCCTACCTCCAGCAAAAATGCTATCCCGTATTCCCAATTCCTCTGCCTCTGCCGTAACTGCTCCCAGGAGGACCAGTTCCACTACAGAACACACCAGATGGCCTCCTTCTTTAGAGACCGCAATTTCCCTTCCCACGTGGTTAATGATGCCCTCCAACTCATCTCGTCCACAACCCACACCTCCGCCCTCAGACCCCACCCCTCCAACTGTAACAAGGACAGAACGCCCCTGGTGCTCACCTTCCACCCTACCAACCTTCGCATAAACCAAATCATCCGCCGACATTTCCACCACCTCCTAACAGACCCCACCACAAGGGATATATTTCCCTCCCCACCCCTTCCCACCTTCCGCAAAGACCGTTCCCTCCGTGACTACCTGGTAAGGGCCACGCCCCCCGACAACCCACCCTCCCATCCTGGAACCTTCCTCTGCCACCGTAGGAATTGCAAAACATGCGCCCACACCTCCTCCCTCACCTCATCCAAGGCCCCAAAGGAGCCTTCCACATCCATCAAAGGTTTACCTGCACATCCACCAATGTCATTTATTGTATCAGTTGCTCCCCATGCCATCTCCTCTACACTGGGGAGACCGGTCACCTCCTAGCAGAACGCTTTAGGGAACATCTCTGGGACACCCACACCAATCAACCACACCGCCCTGTGGCCCAACATTTCAACTCCCCCTCCCATTCTGCTGAGGACATGGAGGTCCTGGGTCTCCTTCACCGCTGCTCCCTCACAGCCAGATGCCTGGAGGAAGAATGCCTCATCTTCCGCCTCGGAACACTTCAACCCCAGGGTATCAATGTGGACTTCAATAGTTTCCTCATTTCCCCTCCCCCCACCTCACCCCAGTTCCAAACTTCCAGCTCAGCACTGTCCCCATGACATGTCCTACCTGCCTATCTTCTTTTCCACCTATCCACTCACCCCTCCCCCCATCGACCTATCACCTTCATCCCCTCCCCCACTCACCTATTGTACTCTATGCTGCTTTCTCTCTACCCCCACCCTCCTCTCCCTTATCTCTCCACCCTTCAGGCTCTCTGCCTGTATTCCTGATGAAGAGCTTTTGCCTGAAATGTTTATTTTCCTGCTCCTCGGATGTCTGCCTGAACTGCTGTGCTTTTCCAGCACCACTCTATTCTAGACTCTGGTCTCCAGCATCTGCAGTCATTGTTTTTACCTACATGATTTGGAGGTGCCAGTGTTAGACTGGGGTGTACAAAGTTAAAAATCACACAACAAATCTGTTATATTCCAACAGATTTATTTAGAAGCACTAGTTATAGACACACAGACACTCCTACAGACCCATATACTCATGCAGACCATTTCTCATACACAGGCTCTCTCTCATATGCTCACACATACACTCACACCCACACATGCACTCTCTTATATCCGTTTACACTCACACTCACACACATACACACACTCCCTCACTGACACTCACACCCCTCTGCACACACACACATATATGGGGTGAATTTGTACTTGCAGAATTACATTTTATTTTGCTCAAAAACTGCATGAATCCATGTAAAATTCTGTAAATCCCTTTTTTTAGAAATAGAATCAGTGTGAACATTGGGGCATAAACAGGGCAACTCACACCTTCAGTGCATTATCTGGGCCAATATGGCACAGTTAAAATTCACTTGAGAATGTAACTTTTAAAAAGTTCTGACATTTACATTTGAAAGAATTGAAACCAACATGCCCATTCGAAAAGATGAGAGACTTAACAAAGTATTCAGGTCTTTTAAAATATATAATTTCAGTTACATCACACTGCAAACTTTTGCTATAAATTCTGTGTCTTACGATTTTAAACTCCACAGCCATCTGATAAAGGAGCAGTGTTCCGAAAGGTAGAGCTTCCAAATAAACCTGTTGGATTATAACCTGTTGTGTGTGATTTTTAACTTTGACCTTTCAATCTATTTGTAGTAGGACTGAGAGCTAAGGTCCTTGAGCATTCTCACTCAATTCCTGTCTCTTTCAGGGATGTGTGTGTCCACTGATATTGTTGATATAACAGGGGAAAAGTGCAATCACTTTGTCATTAACCATTTGTCACCTCCCATGCTTAACCCATGCCCTCTAGTTTTGAACTCCCCTACCCCCTAAGGAAAAGACATTTGCTATTCACCTTATCTGTGCCCCTCATGATTTTATAAGCTTATATAAGGTCACACCTCAACCTCCTACACTCTAGTAAAAAAAGTCCTAGCCTATCCAGCCTCCCCTTATAATTCAAATCTTCCAGCCTTGGTAGCATCCTATGTTGCTCTACAATGATGCTTTCCAATTAGAGCTGGTAAAAGGAGAATACATTTGCCCAAGACATTTTGAGTTGTCAGTGAGAACTTTTTCCTTTCGTTGATTGGACTCAGTTACACATTTAATCGACTTGACAGAAGCAGTATACAGGGCTGAGATTGGTTCGATAATGGGAAACAGGAGATGGTTTTGGGTCAGGAAATCCACCTCCAAATAGGAAACTGATTATCACAGGAGCGAATCTTTTATTAATGAGGAACTAGATTCATACATGAGGACACCCAGAACCACCTGCACCACTGAGATCTGCAATCTCTCACCAGTTAGAAATTTTAATTTTCCTGCCAAAATAGACAAAATCCAAGCTTGAGAATTCTAGGAATTCATAGGATTGTTACAGCACAGGAGGAGGCCATTCAGCCCTTTGTGTTTTCACCAGGTGTCTGAAAATCATTATGAGTCATTCTTCTGTCTTTTCCCTGAAAACCTGTGCATTGTTTCTATTTAAATAATCATTAAACACTCTCTTGAACACTCCAAGTGAAACTGCCTCCACGACAATTCCACTTACTGCATTCCAGACCCTAATTACTTGCTGAATGAAATGTTTCTCTCATAGCACATTTGCTTCTTTGGTAAGTTACCTCGTCCTCTATCCTTTTATGAGAGAAACAGTTTCTTCCCATTTACACAGTCCACCTCCCTCGTGGTTATGAACATTTCTTTCAAGTTTTCTCTCCAGCTTCTCTCTAATGAAAATACTCCCATTTTCTTCAATTTATCCTCATAATTGAGGTTTCTCATTTCTGGAAATATTCTTCTACACTATCACCAATGAGTCTATATCCTTCCTGTCATGTGGCACCTAGAAGTATACACAATATTCTCCCTGAAATCTAACTGGAGGCTTATACAAGTTCAATATCATCTTCTTGTTCTTGTACCTTTGACCCTATTAATAAAGTCAAGAATACTCTCTGCTTAACTCCTCTCTCTTCACAGGTCCTGCCACTTCCAATGCTTTATGTACATAAACCCCCAGCTCTTTCTCTTTGCTGTGTCCCTTTCAAATTGTACCTCTTATTTTATATTGTCTATGTTCTTCCTATCAAAATGCTTCTCTGCATTAAACACCATCTGCCACCAATCCACACACTCCACCAACTTGTCTATGTCCTTTTAAAGTTCCACTCTATCTTCTTCACACTTTACAATGCCCTCAAGCTTTGTATTGTCCGCAAACTTTGAAATTGTCCCCTGCACCCTGAGATCTACAACATTAATATAACATGAAAAAGAAATTAATTCACCATTACTTGGTTTCCTAGCACTCAGTCAGTTTTGTTTCTATGTCGCTACTGTCTCTTGTATTCCATAAGCAATAACTTTTCTCTCAAGTCTGTTGCATGAACAGTATCAAATGCCTTATGGACGTCCATGAATGCTCCTGCAATAGCACGACAATCTCATTGGCCTTTTCTGTTATGCCTTTAAAAAATTCCGGCAAGTTAGTTAAAGATGATTTCCCCTATAGAAAGCCATGCTGGTTCTTCCTTATCAACCCATTGACTTATAATTGATCGTTAATTCTGTCCTAAATTGTTACAAGAAGCTTCCCACACTAAAATTAAACTGACTGGTCTAAACTTTATGCACCTTTCCTATACCACCTCCTCATTAATTGTAAATACTTCCATGTGACTCAGTTTTATCCTGCCACCAAGGCTTGGCAGTGTCTTATGCTTTAGTAAAGACGGAGATAAGTGATTTATTTAACACTTTAACTATCCCTCTTCTTTCATGTGTAAATCCTCGTTTTGGTTCCTATTTGACCTTACTCCTCCTTGTTGCAGGCTTTTAATGTCTTTCTACCTATTGAATACTTTGGAGCTACCCTTTATATTAGCTTCTTTTTATTTTAATACCCTTTTGATATTCTTATTTCCTTTCTCACCTCCCTTTTGAACCTTCTGTAATGCATTTGTTCCCAAATGTAATTTCTATCCAACATCTATCAAAAACAGACTTTTCTTCTTTTTTGTTTTAATCTTTATCTCCTTTTTCTGATCAAGGGAGCCCTGGGTTTGTTTGTCCCATCTTTCCCCTTCTGAGGGAATAAATCTCAACTGTGCCTGAACAAGCTCTTCTTTGAAGGTAATCTATTGTTCAGCTACAGTTTTGTCCATCCAGGCTTTTGTTCCTATCTATTTGGTTCGGCTCTGAATAGCCTGGACCAAGTAGAAAAATACTGAATGGCCTGGACAGAGCAGATGTTGGAAAGGCGTTTCCATTGGTAGGAGAGACTAAGACCCGAGGGCATAGCCTTAGAGTATAGGGAAGACCTTTTAGAACAAAGATAAGGAGAAGCTTCTTCAGCCAGAGAATGGTAAATCTATGGAATTCTCTGCCACAGAAGGTTGTGGAAGCCGGGTCATTGAGTATTTTTAAGACTGAGATAGATTGATATTTGAGTGTCAAGGGGATCAAGGGTCATGAGTAGAAACCGGTTTCCTCCCACAGTCCAAAAATGTGCAGGTCAGGTGAATTGGCCATGCTAAATTGCCCATAGTGTTAGGTAAAGGTAAAATGTAGGGGAATGGGTCAGGGTGGGTTACTCTTTGGAGGGTCGGTGTGGACTTGTTGGGCTGAAAGGCTTGTTTCCACACTGTAAGTAATCTAAAAAAAAGCAGAAGAATGGAGTTGAGAAACTTATCAGCCATGATTGAATGGTGGAGCAGACTCAATGGGCTGAATGGCCTAATTTCTGCTCCTACATCTCATGGGTTCTGCTTTCGCCCTTTTAAGTCAGCTCTCCTGAATTAATTATTCTTACTCAGGATTGTCTTTTGTCCTTTTCTACATCACAATGGTCACTGTTCCCTAAATGCTTCTCCACTGACACATGCTTTTTGGACCGCCAGTCCCTCTACACCTCCATCCGCCATAACCAGGGCCTCCAAGCCCTCCGTTTCTTCCTCTCCCAATGTCCCCACCTGTACCCTTCCACTGACACTCTTAACTCATCCTCACCCTCAACAATTTCTCCTTCCAATCCTCCCACTTCCTCCAGATGAAAGGTGTACCCATCGGCACCCGTATGGGCCCTAGCTATGCCTGCCTCTTTGTTGGCTATGTCGAGCAATCTATCTTCCAGAGTTACAGTGGCACCACTCCTCACCTCTTCCTCCGCTACATTGATGGCTGCATCAGCGTCAACTTGTGCTCCCACGAGGACGTTGAACATTCCACACTGATCTTAAATTCACCTGGATCATCTCTGACACCTCCCTCCCCTTCCTAGACCTCTCCATCTCCATCCACAAGGACCATCTCAACACTGACATTTTTTACAAACCCACCGACTCCCACAGCTACCTGGATTACACCTCCTCCCACACTATCTCATGCAAAAATGCTATCCAGTATTCCAAATTCATCCACCTCCACCATATCTGCTCCCAGAAGGGCCAGTTCCACCGCAAAACACACCAGATGGCCTCCTTCTTTAAAGACCAAAATTTCTCCTCCCACGTGGTTGAAAGTGTTCTCCAATGCATCACATCCATGTCCCACACCTCCACCCTTGAACCGCACCCCCTCCAACCACAACAAGTGCAGAACCCCCAGTCCTCACTTTCCACCCCACCAACCTCCGCATAAATCCCATCATCTGCTAACATTTCCACTACCTACAAATGGACCCCACCACCAGGGATATATTTCCCTCCCCACTACATCCGCTTTCCACAAATAACGTTCCCTCCACAACCACCTGGTCAGGACAACACCCCCCAACAACCCACCCTCCCCTCCTGCACTCCCACACATGTCATTTATTGTATCCGTTGCTCCCGATGCGATCTGCTCTACATTGGGGAGACTGGATGCCTTCTCGCAGAGCACTTTAGAGAACATCTCCAGAACATCTGCACCAACCAACCTCGCCACCCCATGGCTGAACATTTCAACTTCCCTTCCCACTCTGCCGAGGACATACAGGCCCTGGGTCTCCTTCATCACCATTCCCTCACCACCTGACACCTGGTAGAAGAAAGCCTTATCTTCCACCTCGGAATCTTTCAACCCCAGGGCATCAATGTGGACTTCACCAGTTTCCTAATTTCCCCTCCCCTCACCTTACCCTGGTTCCAACCTTCTAGCTCAACACCACCTTCATGACCTGTCCCACCTGTCAAACTTCCTTCCCACCTCTCCACTCCAACCTGCTCTCCAACCTATGACCTTTATCCCCACCTCCATCTACCCATTGCACTCTCACCTACCCTCCTCCAGCCCCACCCCCCCCCCCCTCCCATTTATCTCTCCACCCCTGAGGATCCCAGCCTCATTCCTCATGAAGGGCTCCTGCCCGGAAAATCGATTTTCCTGTTCCTCGGATGCTGCCTGACCTGCTGTGCTTTTCCAGCACCACTCTCTCAACTCTGATCTCCGGCATCTGCAGGCCTCATGTTTCCATGCTCTACCCTGCCTACTTCTTTCCCAAGAACCAGATCTAGTAATACCTTCTATATTGCTGGACTGGTCACATAATGCTGTAGGAAATTCTCCTGAACACTAATATCTTGACCCTTTCCATTCATTAAATCACCAATATTGCAGTTTATATTCAGGTAATGATAATCCCCCCTTATGACTACTCTATGATATTTAAAACACTCTTCAGTTTCCTTGCAGATTAGGTCCTCTAACTCCTTCCCAGCAGATGATTGTCTGTGGGCTAGACAGGGTGAAATCAACTTTGTTCTTAAATGGTCTGGACCTTCCTCTTTCTGCATTACTACAGTGCTTTTCTTAATCAGTACCATCACCTCCTTGTTCTTTCCATTCCTTTCTTTTCTGAAAACCTTGTGACCAGCTCTGAAATAGTCCCACTCATGAAGCTCCTGATTCTCTGTATATTGAGCTGTGCAAAACACATGCCAATAGGGTTCCTTAATGGAACAAAAGCAGAAAATGTTGGGGAAGCTGAGGTCTGGCAGCATATATGGAAAAAAAGCAGAGTTAAATGTTTTCACTGTAAGTAATAGGAGCAAGATTAGGCCATTTGCCAATTTGGGTCAGCTCTGCCATTCGATCATGGCACTTTGATTTCTCTATCCTATTCTCCTGCCTTCTCCCCATAACATTTGATCCCCTTATTAAGCAAGAATCTATCTATCTCTGTCTTAACCAATCTCTGGACGAAGAAAGTCCTCCTCACCTCAGTTTGAAAGGGTTATCTCTTCACTCTGAGGCTGGACTCTCAGGTCTAGTCTCTCCTACTCATGGAAACATCTTCTCCACATCTACTCTATCCAGGCCTCTCAGTGGTGTTCCCTGTCACTGACTTCACTGTGCTTTTATTGATGTTGTACAAGACTTCATCTCTCTGTAGTCCATTGATTGAGTTGGCCCTAACCTTCACTCACTGCAATACACTCTGCTGGACCTCATTGATCATTTGCTTTTGTCCTGTGGGTATAGTGTCTTCTTGCCACTATGCAGAAAGATCAATTCATGGTGGCTATAGAAATTAGTCCACATCCATGTCATTGAGCATCAAAAATCTTTCTAAAATATGTTTATATACAGGAGGTGGTACAGAGAAAATCTTTTGAACTCTATTGACCTGGATCCCAGTTATATGTGATCTGATGTCATGATGACTTGTCTCGTGATGCATATGCTCGGTATTTACTTATGAAATTGAATGAAATAAATCCATGTTTAGCTACCAGAGAACAAGCACAATTACAGATATAATGGTTTTGTTTGTGTTTAGTTGAGTTTTTTTACTAAAGTAGAATATGCATATATTTGATCATTTATTATTCATGGCGGGCAAAAGTCATGAACAAAAGGCTACATTTAATTGGTTTTCAGTTATTAAATCAGGCTACAGACAGATCTAAGCAGCTCCACAATCATTAGATCATAGCAAAACTTGTTAATCCTATCACATCCAGCACAGAATGATAGTGAACAATCACATAACTAATGGGAGGCTCCAGAAGCAGCCACATTCTCAACAATGGCAGAAACCTAAAAATGAATGTTTGAAGTAATGCTAAATAATTGAAGTGGATGGGTCAAAATATTGAGCAAACACTCATGGTTAACCTCCTCCCTACCTCCCCATCATACATACAAGCATGTAAATTAAGGTCAGATCTTGGCCAATCGACCTTCAAGCCTGCTCGGTCGTTCAATAAAATCTGACCCAGTTGCGGCGACTACTCCACGTTCCCACTTACTTGATAAACTTTGACCCATTTTTCATGGACTATCTACCACTGCCTTAAAAGTACTCAATGGCCCTGCCTCCAATGTTCCCTGGGGAAACAGTGTTCCGATGATTCTCAAACTTTTGAGATTTTGTTTATTTTGTTTTACTCAACTCTGGCTGAAACAGGAGAACTCTTATTTTTAAACCGTGTCTCCTAGTTCCCAAACCTTCCACAAAGTTAAACATCCCTTCATTATCCACCATGTCAAGTCCCCTCAGGATCTTCCATGTCTCAATAAAAGAACCTATCATACTTTTAAACTCCAGTGGTTACAGGTCCTGTCTATTCAACCTGCTCTCATACAATAAGCAATCCCTATCCAGGTATTATGTCAAGATGGCAATGGCCAGTTAATTTGGTCCAACACACATAACATGAAGAAGCTGCTGAGGACACAGGGCACATGAAGAAAAGGAGTTCAAACAGCACCCTCTAGTGCTGAGAAGCTCTGTGGCAGAGCTAGCTGATTCCTAATAACGCTGTTTCAGTGCAGTTGTATGATTAACACCTACTTGACAATCAAAGATTTCACATCTTGCTGCATGACCTCAATAAAAATATCAATACTTTTATTGACTGTTGCTTGCAGCAATGTTACCCACTTTCTCATCACTTTACACATTGCTTTCATTGCTTTGGGCCATTACTCCTGTGATGGGGAATTTCTTAACAGTCATTCAGTGGTGAAATCCACTTATTTTGCTCTGTGGAATTAAACACAAATTTTAGCCTCAAATGTAATAGCTGGTTTACCGAAATCCAATACAAATTGTTTCAAAGCCTTTGGGTAACTGGGGCAAGTCAGATTCTGGTACTTTTCATGGCTGTGGTCTTTTATGTTTTGAAAAAAAACTAATATTTTTAACCTTAAACATGCCTTATCTGTACTTTGCACATATACCTATTTACCTTGTCCATTGAAATAAGCAGATCTGACCACAGAAATTAATGAGTCTGGTAAGTGGGGTAGGGTGGGCTCACAGGATAGGGATTGTTTGACAGGTAGGGGAGAGATTAGAATGGTGCTGCAAAAGCACAGCAGATCAGGCAGCATCTGAGGAGCAGGAAAATCGACGTTTTGGGCAAAAGCCCTTCATGAGGAAGGGCTTCAATAGCTTTCCTGCTCCTCGGATGCTGCCTGACCTGCTGTGCTTTTCTAGCACCACTCTAATCTTGACTGACCTCCAGCATCTGCAGTCCTCACATTCACCCAAGTAGGGGAGATGTCAGACAGCAAGGCCCAGTGGTGCCTTCCTGCAGTTGCATCTCCTGTCTAATGCCATGTCCCTTGATCAGGCACCATGTGCCTGTAAATGGGGACCCTTTGTAAAAGGCAACAGGAATATCCATAGGGGTGTGCTGAATGGCTTTCTTGAATGTACTATGTCCTGCACAGTTGAATACCAGCAGTGTGGGAATAGGCCCTTTAGGACTTTCTTGGTTAGCCTCTAGGCAGGAAGGCTATTTGCAAGCCTTCCAGCACCGGGCTTAACGGCATGCAGTCGGCAAAGTGTGGTAGTCCATCTCTACAGATCAGCCAAGGATAGAGGAAATGGATGGCGGAAACAGTTTCAAGGAAATGAACTACTCCTGTTCCTACGTTCCTCTATCCCAATTATACATTCTGCTCCATCTTCAAGCTCACCTCCAGGAGTATCATTAAATTCCAACAGTGGTTCATGGATGGAAAGACCTCACCACCTGTCCAAGTTTTTCAACGTTTTCTTACCTGCTCTGTTCATAGTCTCACAGTGGCAGAGGCAATCTTAGCATTAAGTTATCTTGATTTTCCCCCTACTCCTCTGATACTCTCTTGTCCTTTAAACACCTCACCCCCTTTAACCCCTTCAAAACCTTGATGCTTAATCCTTACACCAACAAAAACAATTTCTCACTATTCACTCTGTCCAGCTCCCTCCTGATTTTGAATAACTGTGCCATATCTCCTTTCCATCTTCTACTCTATTAAGAGAACAATCCCAGCTTCAACAAACTATTCAATAACTAAAGCTCTTCATGCCTGGAACAAATGGATCCTTTCCAATGTCATCTTTCTCTCAATGCTCTCTAATTATATATCTTATCCACCATTAATTACAGATGTCTTTGAGGTTTTACTAAAATAGTGGGCAAAGAAATGTCACACAAATATAGCAAGTGTTCATCTTCTATTATTGGCAACAATGCTTAGAAGCTTGAAAGGATCATGGACTGGAGACAGGTTTCTGGTGCAGCAGGTTTTTAAGTGACAACAATGTTTTTGATGGTCTAAAGATGTTCACAAACATTCCTTGCAGAGTGCATTGAAACAGTCACCCAATATGAGTGGAAGTTTCAAGCTCATGATGTTCACAGCTGTGGGAAAATAGCGATTAAATGCAGTATTTTTTAAGAGGAACCAATTAAATTAAGCTACTTTACAATTTTGGATAGATTAGATGGGCTGCCCACATACATGAAAAGCAAAAGCTGGCACTTACAGCTGAACACTGTGCCAACCCCAACAAGAGAACAGCAACATGATAATGCTTTTATCAACTTTTCTGAGAAGGAGGAAAGGCAAGTTTGGCAAAGAACCACAGGATTCTCATGTGATAATTATATCCCAGTGAGATGTTATACCCAACTATGAACAATTTCACTCCACTACTAACTGTTCCAGAGCAGCATTATAATTCATTGCTGTAAAGAGAGCCCTGTTCTGCCAGTCCAAACTCAAGTGAACAAATCTGCAACAGCGTCTTAGAGTATGGTGCTGGCAAAGCACAACTGCAAACAAATCTACAACAGCATTAGTTGAGAAGAGGGGGTCATACAGAAACAAAATGCGATATTTGAAGAGTCAGGGGAGGGAAACAGTTATTCAGATGAAAAGTGATTGAGTATAATGAAACTGGCCCTGTTCAACACAAGATTGATTAAGTGGTAAAAGACGAACACAAATACAGTCTGGGAACTAGCTGAGGCTGACTGATGAGTCTTAGAGAGAAGCAGATCCATGTGTGAGTGAGGCAACAACAGTCGCAGTAATGTTGTGGGGGCCGGAGGAGTTGTCCTCTGACACAGAAGGACAAGGAAGAGTCAGTCAGAATTCAGTAAGGCAGAGTTGGAGTGAGTGGTGCCACTGTGGGATAAGGTAGCACTGAGAAGATAGTGGCACTTACCCTTGCAGATCACAGAAGATTATTGAATGTCTTGGGAATTTGCTGGGCATCCCTTTCCACAGCACCAACTCCTGTTGCAAGTTTTGTCCAGGTTGGCTGGGTCTATTGTTGTGGCCTTCTTTGGCAGACAGCAAGAAGGAGGACTGCTCTGTCCTCTTCCCCACCCTACCCTGGTGTGGAAGCAGGATTTAGCTTGCCTTTCCCTGCAACATTTGCAGTACTGAGAGCTGTAAGATAACGGGTCATTCCTTGTTTTCAGAGTTCAAAATAGTGTGCTTCTGGGCTTCAGGTATGGGGAAAGTGGTATCAATGCTGCAATATCTCACCAGTGGCAAGCCCATCCAATTCAATTGCTGTGAAATTCTGAGAGAAATGCAGCCAACATCTTTATTATGAAGTGAAAAGAGAATATCACACAAGAAGATTCAACCTGGATCATTGTGGATTATACAGCTCACACTTTAACTGCAAATTGGCAGAATGTAACACTCATAGAGTCATAGAGATGTACAGCACGGAAACAGATCCTTCAGTCCAACCCATCCATGCCGATCAGATATCCCAACCCAATCTAGTCCCACGTGCCAGCACACGGCCCATATCCCTCCAAACCCTTCCTATTCATAACCCCATCCAAATGCCTATTAAATGTTGCAATTGTACCAGCCTCCACCACTTCCTTGGCAGCTCATTCCATACACATACCACCCTCTGTGTGAAAAAGTTGTCCCTTAGGTCTCTTTTATATCTTTCCCCTTTCACCCGAAACCTATGCCCTTTAGTTCTGGAGTCCGCAACCCCAGGGAAAAGCCTTTTCCTATTTACCCTATCCATGCCCCTCATAAATTTGTAAACCTCTATAAGGTCACCCCTCAGCTTCCGATGTTCCAGGGAACACAATCTGTTCAGTAGTCTGTTCATCGTCTCCCTATAGCTCAAATCCTCCAACCCTGGCAACATCCTTGTAAATCTTTTCTGAACCCTTTCAAGTTTCACAACATCTTTCTGATAGGAAGGAGACCAGAATTGCACGTAATATTACAACTGTGGCCTAACCAATGTCCTCTACAGCCACAACATGACTTCCCAACTCCTGTACTCAATACTCTGACCAATAAAGGAAAGCATACCAAATTCCCACTTCACTATCCTATCTACCTGCAACTCCACTTTCAAGGAGCTATGAGCATGCACTCCCAGGTCTCTTTGTTCAGCAACACTCCCTAGGACCTTACCATTAAGGTGTATAAGTCCTGCTAAGATTTGCTTTTCCAAAATACAGCACCTCGTATTTATCTGAATTAAACTCCTTCTGCCACTTCTCAGCCCATTGGCTCATCTGGTCAAGATTCTGTTATAATCCAAGGTAACCCTCTTCGCTGTCTACTACACCTCCAATTTTGGTGTCATTTGCAAACTTACTAACTCTACCTCTTGTGCTCCCATCCAAATCATTAATGTAAATGACAAAATGTAGACCCAGCACCGATCCTTTTGGCACTCCACTCGTCACAGGCCTCCAGTCTGAAAAACAACCTTCTACCACCACCCTCTGTCTTCTACCTTTGAGCCAGTTCTGTATCCAAGTGGCTAGTTCTCCCTGTATTCCGTGAGATCTAACCTTGCTAACCAGTCTCCCATGGGGAACCTTGTCAAACGTGTTACTGAAGTCCATATAGATAACATCGACTGCTCTGCCCTCATCAATTCTCTTTGTTACTTCTTCAAAAAAACTCAATCAAGTTTGTGAGACATGACTTCCTACGCACAAAGCCATGTCGACTATCCCTAATCAGTCCTTGCCTTTCCAAATACATGTACATCCAGCCCCTCAGGATTCCCTCCAATAACTTGCCCATCACCAACGTCAGGCTCACCGGTCTATAGTTCCCTGGCTTGTCCTTACCACCATCTCAAACAGTGGCACCACGTTAGCCAACCTCCAGTCTTCTGGCACCTCACCTGTAACTATCAATGATACAAATATCTCAGCAAGAAGCCCAGCAATCACTTCTCTAAGCTTCCTACAGCCATTCATTTTCTATGTTGGCACCACTGCTGGTAATGGCCAGGTGTGATCCCAAGGTGACTTGTCTGGATAAGGTCTTTCAGATTTTCAAGGCCACTAATAAAAGACAACGTTTCCCCCTTTTACAAAACTTTTATTTTGATTTTGCGAATCAATGAAATAAACTTTCACATTATGTATTAACACTTCAAGAAGAAATACATTTCAGTGGGAGTATGTATCTAACAACAATGCCATCAAAGACCATTTCCCCAAACAATTGTGCCAATCTTAGAGGATATATTTGATCATAACACTTTACTTTAACAACAATTATAGTCACAACATTCCACAGGCACCAAGCTTGCCAGAAGGCTCTTGTAACCTGCTGTGACTTCAATAAAAATGTTCACATGGGAATGTTCTCACTTATATGGTTAAATCCCAACAGACCTGTGAATACAGTTTTGTGAGACAGCTAAAAATCAATACTATGCATTTTTGCAATGAAGTGGTCATTTTGCCTGATAAAAAATTCTTGTTATCTAGAAAGTGTATAGAGCATCATCTGCAAAATTGTATTTTAAGTTGTACAAAGTGAGCAGGTTGAGTTTATGAGTATTGTGCTTTTCTCATCTTTAGATGATTACAGTTCACACGGGATAATACAAAAGACATCAAGTAAGCTCATTGGAACAGACAATTGAATCTGTCAGAGGCAAATCAAATAGCACAACCGCATTAGATTTTGCCTTTGTAAACAAGTTTTTAAACACAATTCCTCTTGCTTAAGAGTTCAATTGAAAAGCTAGTTTAATTTCATTACTTATTACAGGTATTATACAGAAACACAAATGCCATTTCTTCATATATCTTCTGCTAACTGGCCCAATCCTTACTGTCATACAAAATGCAATAACCTTTGAAAGAATTTCAACTTCCTGTGACAGTTGACAGAAATGGCATAGATTTTGCTGATGATAATTTCTTGCCTGGTTAGAGAACTAAAGGAAGTGATTGTGCTTTGTGATTTATTGCCAAGCCCACCTACCTGCTGCCTGAACTACCCAAAATATTTTTCTAAGCCAGCAGTTTTGCATACTAATGAATGAATGAATGAGTGCCAAAGTCCAAACACTTTTACAATAACCCCTTGCTATATGTTCTCTCACAATGGGATTAGCCCCAGCTGAGAAAACACACATTTATTCCTAATGAAAACGTCAGTGAAAAAGGGATCAAACCAACTTGAAAAATGAATGCTTTTTGATGCTTGAAATTTTCTTTAAAATACATTAAATAAAAGTCTTGTAAATCATAAAATGATTAGGTGATCGGCCTTGGATAACATGCTAAAATGTTTTAACCCCTCACTTCATATTTGATTTAATATTATTAAGTATGCAATGCTACTTAAAAAGAACTTCCAGTGAAAACACCAGAGATGTTTGTTTTCTTTGACACTTCTGCACTCAAAAGGGTAATAAAGGTAAAATGAATGCATGTTTTGATATGATCCATAAATTATTTTCATCTATTCCATATTCCCAGAAATGCACATTATCAATGAGATGATTTTAACTCACAGAATGCATTTCCGTTGAGTGATTAACTATCCTCCCATTTGCTTTGGAAATCAGGCAGCCCACATGTCTAACAAGCACAATTTCTGAAATAACTCCTTTGATCTTTCTTTTCCATGGAATCAGGTGTCTTAAAATAAGATTGATTGCCCTCCATTCATTTTTCATTGAAGTGCATTGGCTGCTGTGGCGAAACCGATCGGATTTTTTGTACTTTCCTCCAAGTTCCCAGGAGTGAAATTAGGTCAAGAAGGTCATCCTCACCAACAGGGTTTTCCTCGAAGCTATGATCAAGCAGTGCTGGAAAGAAATCGCACCAGCAACATCCATGGTAAGGGCTTTAATGATCTCTCACATGCAGTGTAAATGACCTCTTAGAGTCACAAAGTCATAGAGATGTACAGCATGAAACAAACCCTTTGGTCCAACATGCCAGTCAAATATCCAAATTTAATCTCATCCCATTTGCCAGCACTTGGCCCATATCCCTCTAAACCCTTATTATTCATATATCTATCCTATTCATGTATCAATCCAGATGCCTTTTAAATGTTGTAATTGTACTAGCCTCCACCACTTCCTCTGGCAGCTCATTCCATCCTCGCACCACCCTTTGCGTGACAGATTTGTCCATTAGATCCTTTTTAAATCTTCCCCATTCACCCTAAATCTATGCCCTCTAGTTCCCGACTCCCTGAACCTGGGGAAAAGATCTTGTCCAGTTACCCTATCCATGCCCCTCATGATTTTATAAACATCTATAAGGTCACCACTCAGCCTCTAACACTCCAGGAAAAACAGCCCCGGGCTATTTAGCCTCTCCCTATAACTCAAACCCACCTACCCTGGCAACACCTTTGTAAATCTTTTCTGAACCCTTTCAAGATTCACAACATCCTTCCTATAGAGGGGAGACCAGAATTGCACACAATACCCCAAAAGTGGCCTAACCAACATCCTGTACAGCTGCGACATGACCTCCCAACTACTATATTCAACACTCTGACTAATAAAGAAAAGCATACTAAAAGTTTTCTTACAATCTTATCTACCTAAGACGTCACTTTCAAGGAACTATGAATCTGTACTCCAAGGTCTCTTTGCTCAGCAGCACACTCCAGGATCTTACCATTAATTATATAAATCCTGCTCTGATTTGCCTTTCAAAATGCAACATCTCACATTTATCTAAATTAAGCTCCATGTGCCACTCCTCAGCCCACTGGCCATCTTGTCAAGATCCCGTTGTAATCTGAGGTAATGTTCTTTGCTGTCCACTCCAACTCCAAGTTTGGTGTCATCTGCAAACTTACTAATTATTCCTCCTAAGTTCACAACCAAATCATTTATAAAGCAGTGGACCTAGCACCGATCCTTGTGGCACACCACTGGTCACAGGCCTCCAGTCTGAAAAACAGCCCTCCTTCACCATCCTCTGTCTTCTCTGATAGAGCCAATTCTGTATTGAAGTGGCTAGTTCTCCCTGTTTGAGATGGAGATAGCCACTGGAGACTCCTGCACTAACTGCCTCCCTCTTCTACCTTTCCTGGAGATAAGCCATCTGCCTGACTGGATCTGTGGTTTTTCTCCCTTCCTATAACTGCCATCCATCTCACTCCATAGCTCCGCTGAATTCCTCATTACCGCTCCAGTCAATCTATGCGATCTGATAGGATTCGCAACCAAACACACTTACTGCAGACATAATCATCAGTAACATGGCCCTCATCTCCCACATCTGACAGGAAAGCACATCACTCCACTAAAGGCCATCTTTGCACATTAACAATCTACAGAAAATAGCACCATCTTATTGCTCCAAAAACACTGCTTCAGGCTAACCTAGTACTTACGTTTTACATTTTTTAAAATTTTAATCAAGAGACAGATCTCAATACAGCATATAATCAAAAAGAACCCACTCTAATCACCACTAAAAAAGACAGCAAGATTACACATAAAAACCATGCACTTGTCTGTTCCTGTGCAGTGAGCTCTCCTACACACATTCCCCCAAGTTCAGCTGTGAATTTTGCTGTTTGTTAATTTTTCCTAGATGCACTCCGATGTCCTGAAATTACTGGAAGTCAACAACAAAGGCAGTTGCTGTGCAGATTCACTTACATGTCAGACAGCAGTATTGGTTTCTTTCTTTCTTTCTCTCTTTCTTTTGTTTCTCTCTCTCTCTCTCTCTCTCACTCACATTGACCATGTGGTCTCTGTCTTTGTTCACTTCTTCCATTTTAAAGCATCGCTGTTTTGATCTTTTTCCCCCCAAAGTTCCAAAACAAAGCAAAAGCTTATAAAACAGTAATTACTTCTTCTGGAATTCGAGGAAGTTATCTTCAACACCTAAGATACCTCAAAAAAGAAGCAGCTCTAACAGCCACAGGTTTTTCTTGTCCTCCATCTTGGATTACCCAGAATCCAATAATTCAATCCTTTCCACATCCTCACTTGACAATATCAAACAAAAGGTCCTTCAGCACCTTCCCACTACTGTTCCATCATATCTTTCATCAATCATAACGATGCAGTGCTTTGCCCCTGTTTCTTATTCCAAATATAATCACCTCTTCTGTTCCTTTTTGCAAAATAGCACTATCCTGTTCTCACACTATCATTCACACCAAATGCTCCTTGCTCACAAATTACACACACTTGGCATTCTATTGTGACTTATCTTCATTTCGACTTGTTTTTCTCCATGTCTCTCCATATGAACAACCCCTTTCCATCTTCACCTAACTCCCACAGTCACTGACTCTCAACATCTTTCTGTAGAACAAAACAGTAAGTAGTGAGAGGAAAAGAGCTGGAACAGTGAGAAGAATCAGCAACCTTCTCCCCTCATCTAGCAGAGCATAAAGCCAGGAAATTATTGGTCTGAGTAGATTCCTAAATACCAATGAAAAAAGAGGTTAATCAAAGATTCAACAGGGTAGTTGCTTATTACTGTAGCCTTACATTCACCTTAACAAATATGCAGCATGTTTCACAATCTCCACTGTATTCATAAAGCTGCTAAACATTAATAATCATTTTCTATCTTCAATCCTAAGACTTTCTCTTTTTATCTGTCTCTTCTAGGTCTTACAGACTGCAGGGGCTACTGCAATAATACAACAGTGTGAGACAATCCTCTAACTGTTGCACCACCAGATACTCAGTCACTTCCAGGAATCAGTTTGGTTACAGTATTTGCCCTCCACATGGAGTAGTGAACTATTTGGATCTGCATATGATGACAAATGCATCTTCAGATTCCAGCAACAGATATGTGGAAAGGAACAGCTCAGAAGATAATCCATTGGAAGGCAAGATCTTGTCCAAGCTTTGAGGAGTTCATGGTCCATATGTAAAAATGAAACAGTTACCTATGCACAATATGATTGGAAGGTCTGCAAAGGAGATTCAATAATCAGGCTAAGACTTTGGAGGCACCCATATTTAGAAGTGTACTATCAATTTATATAGCTTCAGCATGCAATTCCTTGTAACGGGAGTCCACTGCTTTGTGGGTTTGGTGAAAGTACAAATGGTTACTATTCAGGCTCTTGGCTTCAAATCAGGAACACAAGTGGGCAACTTGGACAGGTTTATGGACAGCATGGGTTGTGGTTTGAAAGGAATCATTCATCTTTATTGTTTACAGCAATGCCTTCACAGGCTTGAATACTTGGGAGTTCGCAACTACAGTCGTCACAACATTCTGAATATGAGAAGCAACAGTCATTGATTCTAGAGGAGCATCACATTTGATAAACAAAATTAGTGAAGGTTCTTAAAACAAAGGCTCCATTGGGTAATCGGTTCAGTGAGAAACATTAGGACAGCAATAATTATGGTTAGACTAAATTAATCAACTCAATCACTTCTGGCACTCAGTTCTTCAGCAACTTTTGAGCATGCACTGATATGTTGTAAATTGATGTAGAAGATAACTATATTGTTTGAATGCTTATTAACGTGAGGTGTATGAAGTGCTCTGCTAAAAAGATTATTTTATGTATCAGTTCTCAAGAAAAGGGAATAAGCTAGCTGGGTAACTGTTAAACAATTACCTGGTCACTAACATTTTTTGCTAGTTCCTTTTCCTCAAATATATTTCTTGGAAGTTTGGGCCACTAAGTCTTAGCAATCTTTTTCAATGCTTTAACATTAAATGCATATTTCTATGTAAAAGAGGGAGGAGGCTTTGTGTTGTAGTGGTAACATTTCAAGTTCTGGGTTCGAGTCCCATTTCAGAACTTGCTGGTCATGTTCATAACATGGACAGACTGATTGGTAATGGCCTGTAAATTCATCCAATACACCTGATGGCAGGCATTAGGTGTGGGAGGGTCCTTAAGTATGGACTAATCCAATAGAAGTCTGGGCGGCACTGCGGCAAGCACTGCCGCCTCACAATGCCAGAGACCCGGGTTCAATTCCTGCCTCAGGCAACTGTCTGTGTGGAGCTTGCACATTCTCCCCGCTCCGGTTTCCTCCCACAGTCCAAACATGTGCAGGTTAGGTGAATTGACCATCTAAATTGCCTATACTGTTAGGTGTAGCGGAATGGGTCTGGGTGGGTTGCTCTTCGGTGGGTCGGTGTGGACTTGTTGGGCCAAAGAGCCTGTTTTCACACTGTAAATAATCTAATCTAAAAGTCTGTAGCCCAACCCACTGAAGAGAAGCTGGGAGAAAAAAGCAGTGCGTAGAAGAAGGGAAAAAGATAATATGCTAAAAGGTAGATCCAACATTATGCAGATTATGAAACTGAATGCAGAATGTAGAAGTTGTGACCATGTCTGTGACCAAGCGAACATATCTCTGATGGATGTAGGAGTCTCTGTTCTGGTTTATAGTATTACGATCTCAGCTGATGTTATTACTGGAAAATTCAGATCACAGACTGAAAGCCAGCTTAATAGATCATAATTTGTTTCTTTTGGGTTAAATGTGGTGGTTTTTCATTGAAGTATAGGCACTGAGTGCTGTAGGCTTGATTTTAACAATAAAACAGAAATGTATTAAGCAAATAAAGATAAAATAGAATATACCAAACTATTTACAAATAACACAAATGAAAGATTTTGAAACATAAGGTAAGATGTGGTAGAATGAAGTCAAAATCAGACATCGGAGACACCATGAGGGCACGGGGTAAATGAGTGAACTTGCTAGGTCTTGCGATGAAAAGGTCTCCATAGAACATGACACACCTTGGACTTAGGCAAATTAAAAATACAATACTGCACTGTGTTACTCATTTCAAAGGTACGCTTCCACTCACAATCTCTATCTCAGTTTCTATTTTTCCCTCTTTCTGCACACTCTTTCTGACACTAAACCTCAGTGCAGTTCAGCATGCAAAAACGTGTTGGTGATTTCCCTCAAACCTTCTTTCCTGTGGACCAGTCTGAAACTGGATAAAAATGTCTTAGCAACACCTTACTGGCAAAGTTCCCTCTTAACTGGCTTAGGGACTGCACAGAACCAGACGTCAATGCTGCAGTTGGTGTGCTGATGCCATCTGCCATGGATGGAACACTGGAGTGGCTGTGCTCCTGTGCAACCAGGGAACTTAAAGGGAGCGTTGCTCACTGGAGGTTCTCCCCAAGGCCATCTAACCAAGAAAAACACAGCAATCCAGGCAGCATCCGAGGAGCAGGAGAATCGACGTTTCGGACATAAGCCCTTCTTCAGGAATGAAGAATTGCCATTCCTGAAGAAGGGCTTATGCCCGAAACGTTGATTCTCCTGTTTTCCTCGTTCCTGAAGAAGGGCTTATGCCTGAAATGCCGATTCTCCTGCTCCTCGGATGCTGCTGCCTGGCCTGCTGTGTTTTTCCAGCACCACACTTTTCAACTCTGGTCTCCAGCACCTGCTGTCCTCACTTTCTCCCATCTAACCAAGAAAGGCTATTCTCTATCTCAAAGATGGCCAAAGAGATGTCATCCCCTCTGACCAAGCTCACCTGAATAGAGGTGACTGCAGAAGCCAGTGCCTGCAAGCAGTACAGTGGAATCTGGCTGCAAACTATGCACAGTAGCCAGCTCCCCTAGGGATTGTCCCTGTCACCTGCCTTAACCAACCTCTGGAGGTAAGAGGGCTTTGTGGCATCTGAGAGTTTTGCAGAATGTAAGTCCAGCTAACTTGTTTTTAACTGTCACCTTATAAACCGGCGCCACTTCCCTCTATTAACTTTCAGCCTTCCCCAGTCAAGGTAAACCCATCCCCTCTCGCTGTAGATCTCTCAGTTTTATCCATTGACCTTCCAGCCCTCAAGTTCCCGAAGGCTAGCCTGAGTCTGACACTGCTTCATTCTACCCCCATGACCTCCTTCACTTCCATCTGATGAGATCTTTCATTTCCCTTGTGTTAACATCTCACCTGTCCTTGACCTGCATGAACCTGTCAGTGGAATTGCCCCTCATTTCCCGCTGCCTGCATCCATTCCTGGGAAAATTTCTCCTGACCGATGTGGTCATGCCCTTTAGTTCCAGACCCTGCCCAGAACCACTAACTGTTCCACGTTTCATGCCACCATTTACATTGCACCCCTCCGTGTGTGTGTGTGTGTGTGTGTGTGCATCTCCCTGACTCCATTGAGCAGGTTTTTTGCCCAGCACAGGCTGCCCCCTCCCCTCCCCCACCTCCGCCATCCCATCCCACCCAATAGAGAGTGAACCTACTCAACACAGCAATACTCTGGCCACACCCATTCTGAATCATGGCTTCTTGATGAAGGAGTCTGCAAAAAGAAGTTCCAGTTCCATGAAGTAACCCTTTCTGCCAGGTACAGGCCTATAATTACAGTCAGGCTTGGGAAGGCACGTCTTTCTTGTTCGTTGCTCACAAGTTTGCAACTGTGAGCATACTACTGGCAGCCTGAGATTTTAATCTGTATTCATGCCATCTTAATAAATGTACTAGAGTTTCCTGGCCCAATGGTGTCAGGAAGGTGGACCCACCTGAAACTTTATCCTTACTTCAGCCAACGTGGCTGTGTAGCTATCAGGGCACACAAGCTGTGAGATGTGGTTTGTAATGGAGGATGAAGAATATGAATGTTAGTTATGATTCCTGATTAATTGTGATTGTTGGGAGATGTGGAATATAGTGTCCGGTTCTGGTCACCCAGTTATAGGAAGAATACTATTAAGCTGGAGAAGGCTCAGAAGAGATTTACCAGGATGTAAATGCTGGGTCTGGAAGGTTTGAGTTACAAAGAAAGGCTGGATAGGCTGCGACTTTTCTCACTGGAGTGGAGGAGGTTAAGAGGTTTCCTGATAGAAGTTAATAAAATAATGAGAGGTATAGACAGAGTTCATGGTAGTTGTCTTTCCCCTGGGATGGAGGATTTCAAGACAAGGGGACACATTTTTAAGGTGAGAGGAGAGAGATTTAAAAAAGACACGAGGGGCGATTTTTTTACACAGAGGGTGGTTCTCATGTGGAATGAACTTCCTGAGAAAGTGGTGGCTGTAGATTCAATTAAAAGACATTTGGAAAAGTACATGAATAGTACATTCGCAGGGATATGTGTCAGGATTGGCATGTGGGATTAGTTTAGTTTGGGATTATGTTTGGCATGGACTGGTTGGACCGAAGGGTCTGTTTCTGTGCTCTATGACTCCCTGACTTTATGTGGGATGGAGGTGTTGAAGGGAAGTATTGAATGTGGCAGTGGCTGTGGCTACTAATGCATTTGGTAGAAAATGTATTTCAAAGCTACATTTATTGATTTTGATCACTCTTCATCAGTTTTGTAGCACCATGTACAAGTCTTCAAGACTAAAGTTCCCAGCATTGAACTCCAGTGTTAGCTGCTAAAAGTTCTTCTGTGATTGTATTTCAAGAGTCTAGTCTCCATCCATATCTATCCCTCCATGCTGTGGGACACAGGATACTTCTTCATGTTTTCACCTTTAACTTCAAGGCCTTTGGCACAGTGCTGGAAAATATTGGAGCCTGCCTACTTCCCTGTTGTTCCAGTTGTGTTAATCCTCACGTTTTCCTGATCAAATATTTTTCTACATCAGCTCCTTACATTTGCTCTAACCACAATACAACTCCCCTTTAAGAGGTGTAGCCAGTCATTTGAAAGTAGGCTCGCTTTAAATGGTTCTTGTCATTCCAAATTGGCCAATGCTCAGATGTCCAGCTAAAGAAAAGTATAGTTAGCAGTTTCTGGAAGCAGAGATCTTTCAAATGAGCAGCATGAAATCGGCAAGCGTGCTGCATTTGAATCAATAGACATGGATTAATTGCTCATTACGTCCTCCACACTGGCTTTCAGGGACCATCTCATTTAACAATTTCAGTACTTGTTTGCAAGCAGTACAACATTTAATTTGTTCTCAATAATACCAAACAAATTCAAATGGATTCTGGTTTTTCACTATACTGGAGAAATTAAACTTGTTCTGAACAACAGACATTTACAAGTACATTGATTGTGTTGTTGCAGCACCCTGGAGCAAATGCCTGGCTGCACAAACGCAGTCTTTCTCGCTAGGACAAGATTTCATTGGCTCTAATGATTGCACAATGGGGAAACAAATTACATTTCAACTGCAATAATCCTGTGAAACACCCTTTCAAAGCATTAGGTAACCAATTATGAGCAGATTACAGTTGGACAATATTATTGCTGTAATTGAGTATGGGGCTACTTTGTCGGTCCAAACACTTGAGAATCTAAGAAGAAGAATGAATTACTTTTCCCTGGTGAGTTGACCAATACTTATTCCTTAGTCGATATCACTAAAAAGAAACCGATTATCTGGTCGTTATCCCATTACTGCAAATGGGATCTTGCTGTGCAAAAAAAGGTTGCTGAGTATTCAATTGACTGCAGAAAGCTTTGGGATGCCAGAAGAGATACCATATCAATGCAAGCTCATTCTCAACTAGCCCTGGTGCAGTCCTTAGAAATTTAGCTTCTGTCATGGTCTTGGTGGCAAGTTCCCTTTAGAGCCTCCAAATTTTCAGCAGTCTCTTTAATGAAGGTGATGAGTTTAGTTTAACTGATTTCTTATTTTAAAATTTTGACATGCACATCTTCTAATCCAGCCATCCCTTGTAACATGAAATAATATATTCAACCAGACTCAATTCAACCATTCATTTAGATTTGTAAATGTCAACACAAATAGGGATTTTGGCATACAGCCAAAAAGACATTAACTTTAAGGAGATCTTGTCTGATGTGACCTGAAATGTCTTACGTTTTTTTATGAAGCTCACATGAGTTTGCAGTCTCTTCCAACTATCTCAAGGTGCACCCTGGGCATTACCTTAGAAACTCGAGTGACTTCTGATGGTGCAGGATCTCATTAGATTGATTCTGAAAGACAACATATCTGAAAATGGCAACAAAAGGAGATACATAGAAATTTTCTGAAGATACTGTAAAATGATTTGTACTGTTTTTTTTTGAAAAAGGTTTGAGGTCTTTGAGAACTAAACGCCACTTGTGTGGTCTGGACCTCAGCGGGAAGCCCCAAAAATCCCTTTATGGAAGGTTTCTGAGATTGCTTCTTTGAGCAAGTACTCTCAACTTTGTTTGTTCAGGAATCATCTGCCGACTAGCTGATCTGGCAGATATCCCTGCAGAAGCCTGATAGGTTCCAATAGCATAGCAACATGTTCTACTGGCTGTCAGCCAAACATTGGATCCTGCTGCATTGTGAGTGGGAACATGGACTGCAAGAAATTTGCAAGCCACCCCGACCCCTTCTACCCCCCCCCACCCCAGTCATCCATTTACAAGGGAGGATGGAAATTGCACTCATTAAATATAACCGCAGAAACTGCGAAAAATGAAATTGATTTGGTGGGAGTTCTTCAGCATGTAATTGCCAGGCTAGAGTTATAGCGGGAGTAAAAAATGAGGTCTGCAGATGCTGGAGATCACAGCTGCAAATGTGTTGCTGGTCAAAGCACAGCAGGTTAGGCAGCATCTCAGGAATAGAGAATTCGACGAAGGGCTTATGCTCGAAACGTCGAATTCTCTATTCCTGAGATGCTGCCTAACCTGCTGTGCTTTGACCAGCAACACATTAGAGTTATAGCGGGACTCAGGATTAATCTACACAGAACATAAGGGCCGAAAAACCTTATTTACAATTCCCGACATAAACAGCAAAAAGTATTTCAAAAACTTTTCAGTTATATTTTCAGAGTACAATGAGCAGTACATGGTAAGCAGTAATCAAATTCTCCTGAGCTATCAGATCGATTGATATCAACTAATGGTGCACTAATCTCGGACAAAATACTTTGCCAAAAGCTGAATCATGTCTTTCTTTGGATATCAACACTAGATAGGATAGGACTTGTCCACAACGGCTATGTCTTCTGTCAATATTCATTGTTCAACTTGAGCAAACTGCCAAAAGATTAATATAATTAATGAGTTCTGAGACAGATTTCAGACCAGCCAGGCCAATACTTTTTAAACTGTTACTTGACATTAAGGCATGTGATGTTATGGTATAATGGTGCCCTCCTCACCTTCAGTCACCCTCTCTGTGTAATAGATTCAGCGTAGTCAGTCAGTAAATTGTGCATAATGTTACGACTGTGATAGGAGGAAGTTTCAGATAATGAAATCCCAGTACTTCACCAGTTGCACTATTAGGACAATGTGTTGACTTGATAACTAATTGGCCGATTGCTTATTTTTTGTACTACAATCCAGAATGGAAGATAATTTCAACTAGTTTCTTTCTTGAACTCAAAATAGTCTGGTTATGTTTACACCAATCTTATTCTTAAAACAAGTGGTATGTTTGACATCTAAAATAAAATCCAGAATTAAAATTATGATTCCTTAATCTGAAACATGGAGACTCGTGCACAACATAAAACAACAACAGTGTCTGCAAAGAGAAATGAAAACAAAAGAGGCAACAGATAAAATACCATTATTGGCCAGTGAAAACAAAGGATGGAATGCAATGCCTTCTAACTGTCCATCAGGTTTCCTGTCTCAATGAAATTAAATTACATACAAGTTTGCACACATCAGAAAAAAAGAAAGAAATGGATTTCTCTCTGGAGAGAGTTAAAAAAATACTTTTGGCAAAGAGAATAAGATTTGAGATATTCAAATAACTGTTGATTTGATGCTCTGGTGTACAAAGACAAATCTCACTGAACGCAAATAGTTGACTCTGGGGATATTTGTAGATGCAGTCATTCCAGAAATAATGACAAACATTTTCAGAGGCTTCACTTAGAAAAAAGAATTGGTTTTGGACTCTAGCTACCACACTGGACCAACAACAAATTATTACTACTCAGAAATAAATGAACTAAGCTGAGAAGCTTCTTTCTTCAAGCAGAGTTCCCGTAGCTACTCTAAATAATGTTCAAAGGAGAAAGTGAAATTTGATAGTTACCTGCAGAAGCAGAGGGTCTCCAGTAAACGAGCAGTTATCACAAGCCTTGTGACTATCAAAGACTATCAAGAAAAAAAAGATCCAATGATATTTCATAATGATATTTCATAATGATATTTCATAAACTTATTTAAGTAAAGCAATCTATGTATCCATAATTCCTCAAAATTAAGCCAACAAAAATTATTCAATATGACGGCTTCATAACTCACTATGCTTGGAAATATCAAGCACCATTTTTATATGCATTTTATTACACAGTGTAGACGGAATTAAAATATAAAAGTAACTAAGACACATTTACACACTCATTTCTCATTAACTGGATCCAAGACAGTTATCGCTGATACTGTTTCAGTACTCATTTCAAATGTTTCTTATTCATTCACAGGATGAGGGCATTGCTGGCTGGCCCAGCATTTATTGCCCATGCCTAATTTTCCCAGAGGGCAGTTAAGAGTCAACCACAGTGTTATGGGTCTGGAGCCGTATGAAGGCCAGACCACGTAAGGATAGCAGTTTCCATCCCTAAGGACACAAGTGAATCATATGGGATTTTCTCAACAATCGACCATGGATTCATGGTCATTATCAAACTCTTAATTCCAGATATTAATTGAATTCAAATTTTGCTATCTGCTATGGTAGGATTTGAACCTTGGTTCCCAGAACTTTTCCTGAACCTCTGAATCTACATTCCAGTGATAATACCATTAGGCTATTGCCTCCTCATGCTTGATAAGTTACACTGTTATTACAGCCGCATCAATTAAATATTATTCATTATGCAAGGAAAAACAAACTCCGAGATAGCCCAACATTTAAAAAAAAAATTACCACGAAGGTTAAGGATATATAGAGTCATAGAGTCATAGAGATGTACAGGATGGAAACAGACCTTCAGTCCAACCTGTCCATGCCAACCAGATATCCCAACTCAATCTCGTCCCACCTGCCAGCACCCGGCCCATATCCCTCCAAACCCTTCCTATTCATATACCCATCCAAATGCCTCTTAAATGTTGCAATTGTACCAGCCTCTACCATATCCTCTGTCAGCTCATTCTGTACACATACCACCCTCTGCATGAAAAAGTTGCCCCTCAGGTCTCTTTTATATTTTTGCCCTCTCACCCTAAACCTATGCTTTCTAGTTCTGGACTCCCTGACCCCAGGAAAAATACTTTGTCTATTTATCCTATCCATGTTGCAGTTGTATAAGACTCTGGTGCGGCCTCATCTGGAGTATTGTGTGCAGTTTTGGTCGCCATACTATAGGAAGGATGTGGAAGCTATAGAACGAGTGCAGAGGAGGTTTACCAGGATGTTGCCTGGAATGGTAGGAAAATCTTATGAGGAAAGGCTGAGGCACTTGGGGCTGTTCTCATTGGAGAAGAGAAGGTTTAGGGGAGATCTGATAGAAGTATATAAGATGATTAGGGGTTTAGATAGGGTAGATACTAAGAACCTTTTACCGCTAATGGAGTCAGGTGTTACTAGGGGACATAGCTTTAAATTAAGGGGTGGTAGGTATAGGACCGATGTTAGGGGTAGATTCTTCACACAGCGGGTTGTGAGTTCATGGAATGCCCTGCCCGTATCAGTGGTGAACTCTCCTTCTTTATGGTCATTTAAGCGGGCATTGGATAGGCATTTGGAAGTTATTGGGCTAGTATAGGTTAGGTAGGATTCGGTCGGCGCAACATCGAGGGCCGAAGGGCCTGTACTGCGCTGTATCCTTCTATGTTCTATGTTCTATGCCCTTCATAATTTTGTAAACCTCTATAAGGTCACCCCTCAGCCTCTGACGTTACAGGGAAAACAGCCCCAGCCTGTTCAGCCTCCAAGTCTGGCAACATCCTTGTAAATCTTTTCTGAACCCTTTCAAGTTTCACAACATCTTTCCAATAGGTAGGAGACCAGAATTGCATGCAATATTCCAACAGTGGCCTAACCAATGTCCTGTACAGCTGCAACATGACCACCCAACTCCTGTACTCAATACTCTGATCAATAAAGGAAAGCATACCAAACACCTTCTTCACTGTCCTATCCGTGGCCAGCAGCGAAAAGCAGAATGGTGTGTTGTTTTCCTGGTGCCAGGATTAAGGGCATCTCAGAGAGGATGCAGAATGTTCTCACGGGGGAGAGGGGCCAGCGGGATGTCATTGTCCACATTGGAACCAACAACATTGGAAGGGAAAAGGTTGAGACTCTGAAGGGAGATTACAGAGAGTTAGGCAGAAATTTAAAAAGGAGGTCCTCAAGGGTGGTAGTATCTGGATTACTATCAGTGCTACAAGCTAGTGAGGGCAGGAATAAGAGTATAGAGCAGATGAATGCATGGCTGAGGAGCTGGTGTATGGGAGAAGGATTCACATTTTTGGATCATTGGAATCTTTTTTGGGGTAGAAGTGACCTGTACAAGAAGGATGGAATGCACCTAAATTGGAAGGGGACTAATATACTGGCAGGGAGATTTGCGAGAGCTGCTCAGGAGGATTTAAACTAGTAAGATGAGGGGTGGGATCCAGGGAGATAGTGAGGAAAGAGATCGATCTGAGACTGGTACAGCTGAGAACAGAAGTGAATCAAACAGTCAGGGCAGGCAGGGATAAGGTAGGACTAATAAAATTAAACTGCATTTATTTCAATGTAAGGGGCCTAACAGGGAAAGCAGGTGAGCTCAGGGCCTAGTTAGGAACATGAGGCTGGGATATCATATATAATCAGAGATTACCAGTGTTTCCATGTAGCTACATGAACACATTCCACAAAATGTTTAAGAACCATCAGTAATCCCAATATGTCTGCTTTCCATCAAATCTCTTCTGATGTCAATTTAACTTTTTGATAAAATATACAACTAACTTTTCTATGGTGGGTCACCTTCTCCTAGCAGATCCACACATACCCCCATGTCACTAGCATAAATTGTTACCGTGAAGGGTTTATGAAATCAAGGAAAGCCAACCCTGGTCCATTGATCAAAATTGCTTTCTGCATTTCAAAGGGAGCTTACCACTCACCGGTCTATGCTACCTTGGCTTGTTTTTGCTGTAAAACTGTTAGTAGAGCAGCTATAGTGCTGTAGTTTGCTACAAATTTGGGACAAATCACATATCCCCAAAAACTTCATAATTCCTCATTTAGATTCAGGAGCAGGAAATTCCACCAAAACTGATATTTTTCCTGTTCTTAGCATACATGTCTTGCCCTACTGAATTCCCTAGCTAGGTGACCTGTGTCTTTGCAAACTCACTTCTGGCATGGTTTATCATCTGAATATAATTGTCTAATTACAGCTTCTGTTCTCTGATGGAGAAGTGAGAAACTCCAGCTACTTAGATTAACTTCAGTTGATGATCTTCCTACAGACATTGGATCTCTGGTTTTATCTGACCATGTTTCTCTGGACAAAAGGGATAGGATGAAATTTCATGGGGGAGGATTCTCCTACATCTACATCATATTTGGATAAGGTTGGGCACCCTGGTTTGCACTCTTTTTAAACTTTATGAGCAGCCGTATTAGATCTCCTCATTGTTCTGGCTCTAAATAAAAAAAATCATGGTGTTTATCTTGCCAGTAGTTGACTGTTAGCTCTCTTAATAGCAGGAGATTCAATTTGAAAATTATATAAGCCTCCTTCTGCCTCACTCACTTGCTCTTTCATCTTCCATTGTGCTTTCTATTTGACATATCTCTGTTTGCTTACACTCTTCCCAGCAGTTGTACAGTATCAACATATTGATACATGACAGATTTGATAATTTTTTCAGGTGACCTGGGCTGTTGCTCAAATAATCAATTTTAGCAATCCTCTTAGTTACCTAACATGGAACATTGGGTTGTGCTTTCAGTGGTTCACCTGTAATACTGACACTTCACCCTAGTTAAATTTTCAGATCTTCTCTTGGCTTCAGTGGACCTATAATCGCACGTCCATGAACTACCTCAGAAGGACTGAAAACTTTAGCAGATCTATTTTTTTCATTAGGTTAGATTCCCTACAGTATGAAAAGAGACCCTTCGGTCTAACAAGTCCACACCGACCCTCTGTAGAGTAACCCACCCAGACCAATTCCCCTACTTTATGTTTCCCCTGCCAAAGCACCTAACCCAATGGGCAATTTAGCATGGCCAATTTACCTGACCCACACATCTTTGGATTGGGTGAACCTTGGATTGCAAACAAAATAAATTCCAATCCACTGTACCAATTATGAGGATGTTTTTGACAATTTGCCATGATCATCATCTATGAAGGTTTGTCAGTACAGATCTAAGCTCCTGGTGTGTGTGTGAGTAGTAATCTGAAGACTTTAACTGTGTTACACCCAGACTATTCACATCTTCCTGAAAAAGTTTAAACATAATATTGGAACTCAAAGTTTGTGAGAAAATTTGTAGCTCGGGTGCTCATTGTTGTGGTTCTGTTCGCCGAGCTGGGAGTTTTTGTTGCAAACGTTTCGTACCCTTTCTAGGTGACATCTTCAGTGCTTGGGAGCCTCCTGTGAAGCGCTTCTGTGCTGATTCCTCCGGCATTTATACTGGTTTGAATCTGCCCCTTTCGGTTGTCAGTTGCTGTCCGCTGCAGTGGTCGGTATATAGGGTCTAGTTCAATGTGTCTGTTGATAGAATTTGTGGATGAGTGCCATGCCTCTAGGAATTCCCAGGCTGTTCTCTGTTTGGCCTGCCCTATAATAGTGGTGTTGTCCCAATTGAATTCGTGTTGTTTGTCATCTGAGTGTATGGCTACTAGGGATAGCTGGTCGTGTCGTTTCGTGGCTAATTGGTGTTCATGGATGCGGGTTGTTAGCTGTCTTCCTGTTTGTCCTATGTAGTGTTTTGTGCAGTCCTTGCATGGGATTTTGTACACTACATTGGTTTTGCTCATGCTGGGTATCGGGTCCTTTGTCCTGGTGAGTTGTTGTCTGAGAGTGGCTGTTGGTTTGTGTGCTGTTATGAGTCCTAGTGGTCGCAGCAGTCTGGCTGTCAGTTCAGAAATGCTCCTGATGTATGGTAGTGTGGCCAGTCCTTTGGGTTGTGGCATGTCCTCATTTCGTTACCTTTCCCTAAGGCATCTGGTGATGAAATTGCGCGGATATCCATTTTTGGTGAATACCTTGTATAGGTGTTCTTCTTCCTCTTTTTGTAGTTCAGGTGTGCTGCAATGTGTTGTGGCCCTTTTGAATAATGTCCTGATGCAACTTCGTTTGTGTGTGTTGGGGTGGTTGCTTTCATAGTTCAGGACTTGGTCTGTGTGTGTGGCTTTTCTGTATACCTTCATGTTGAATTTTTAGTTCAGTGTTCTTTGTACCATCACGTCCAGGAATGGGAGCTGGTTGTCCTTTTCTTCCTCTCTCGTGAACCGGATTCCTGTGAGTGTGGTGTTGATGATCCGGTGTGTGTTCTCTATTTCTGTGTTTTTAATGATTACAAAGGTGTCGTCCACGTATCTGACCCAGAGTTTGGGTTGTAATTGCGTTAACACTGTTTTTTCTAACCTCTGCATTATTGAACTATGATAGAATTTGTGGATGAGTGCCTTAGGGAAAGACAACGAAATGAGGACATGCCACAACCCAAAGGACTGGCCACACTCCCATACAATTGCAATTGTACCAGCCTCCACCACATCCTCTGGCAGCTCATTCCATACACGTAACACCTTCTGTGTTAAAAAGTTGCCCCTTAGGTCTCTTTTATATCTTTCCCCTCTCACCCTAAACCTATGCCCTCTAGTTCTGGACACCCCAACTCCAGGGAAAAGACTTTGTCTATTTATCCTATGCACGCCCCTCATAATTTTGTAAACTTCTATAAGGTCACCCCTCAGCCTCCGAAGCTTAAGGGAAAACAGCCCCAGCCTACTCAGCCTCTCCCTGTAGCTCAGATCCTCCAACCCTGGCAACATCCTTGTAAATCTTTTCTGAACCCTTTCAAGTTTCACAACATCTTTCCGATAGGAAGGAGACCAGAATTGCATGCAATATTCTAACAGTGGTCTAACCAATGCCTGTTGAGCTGCAACATGACCTCCCAACTCCTGTACTCAATACTCTGACCAATAAAGGAAAGCATACCAAACACTTTTTTCATTATCCTATCTACTTGCGACTCCACTTTCAAGGAGCTATAAACCTGCACTCCAAGGTCTCTTTGTTCAGCAACACTCCCCAGGACCTTACCATTAAGTGTATAAATCCTACAAAGATTTGCTTTCCCAAAATACAGCACCTCACATTTATCTGAATTAAACTCCATCTGCCACTTCTCAGTCCATTGGCCCATCTGGTCAAGATCCTGTTGTAATCTGAGGTAACCCTCTTCGCTGTCCACTACACCTCCAATTTTGGTGTCATCTGCAAACTTACTAACTCTACCTCTTATGCTCGCAACCAAATCATTTCTTAATTCCAGAATTTTATTCAATTCAAATTCCACCTTCTGCCATGGCAGGATTCAAAACTGAGTATCCAGAACATTAACTGGATCACTGGATAAATAGTGCTAAACTGGGAAGCTTCTTTTTCAGCAAGCTTCTCCCTAGCTACTTCAAACAATCCACAAAGCAGAAACTAGAAGTGAACAGTCATTAATAAGACAGGTGGCCTCCACTGAACAATTAGTTAATACAATGCTTGTGATGACTGAGAAATGCCTTTTCATTGACTGATTTAATAAATCCAGATATTTATAATCCTTCAAGGTCAAATCCACAGAATACTTTAAGTATGAAACCTTCATATTAAAAGTATCTCATGTTACTGCAAACCCTAGCCAAATATTTCAATCATGAACCTAGCATCCAAACTAATTTCCTCCCCATTACCAAGACCACTTACTTCCACCCTCTCCTATTCCAGCTCATCTACTGGATAGGAAAGGTTTAGAAGAATGTAGACCAAGTACAGGGAAATGGGGTTAGTGTGGACGGACATTTTGGTCAGCACGGACTAGTTTAGGCCAAAGGATCTGTCTCAGTGCTATAGGACTCTATAGTCCTAAATCTACTAAAACCTCTCATTCATGCCTTTTCTCCAGCCTTTCAAAGCTGTTGGATTTAACCTCCTACCTCCATTATTTTGAGTTTTACCAATATCTCAATTTTTAAATTCTCATTCCTGTGTTCAAATCTCTCCAACTCTGCCTTGTACTGTTTGGTTTTTGCTTATCTAAGACTTCAAATGAGTTGCTACAGACAGCCATGTCTTGAACCTGATCGCTGAGAAACTGCCTTCTTTGACCAAGCTTTGGGTCAGCCATCATTCCCAAGTTCTGTTTGGTGCTGCTCCTGTGAAAGGCCTTGTGATTTCTGTGATGTTACAAGTAGGTTTTAGCTACACACCACCCTGTCAGTGAAAATATTTTTCCTTAAGTCTCTTTTAAACCTCCTGCACCTTAAAATATTGAGTATATTTAAGGAAGAAATAGGCAGATTTTTAAATTAGTAATGGGTCGAAGGGTTATGGAGAGTAGTCAGAAAGTGGTGTTGAGGCTGAGTTTAAAACAGCCATGATCCAAAAGGGGCTGAGTTGCTCCTTCTGCTCTGAGTTCTCCTCACTTAGATAAGAGAAAACCTTTCTTCTAGCACCTCTTTTTATGCTCTCATAATTTTGTAGATCTCAGGCAGGCTCCCTCTCAGTCTCCTCTGCTTTAAGGAAAGCAACACAAGTCTACCTAGTCTCACTTCATAGCTGAGATGCTCCAGCCCAGGCAACATCACGGTGAATCTCCTCTGTGGCCTCTCAAGGACAATTATATTCTTCTTATAATGTGATGAACAGAACTCTACATAAAGATAAAGCCTCCACAGTCTTACCAGACCTTATGGGTGCCCTCCCAATAGTGAGAGGAAGAGACAACTGGTAGCACTTTAACCTGGGGGGTCACTGTACCTCAGTTGAGGGGAAATGTTGAGAAGGAGAATTCCTCATGGCAACCTGAACCAGTGGGGGAATTGAACTCATGCTGTTGGCATCCATCTGTATCACAAACCTACTGCCCAGCCACAACCTCCGCTCTGCATAGGACTCCAGCTGTAGCCTAACATCTTATATTTGCAAAATCTTCCTACAGACCTGGGCAGACATTTTCTTACTGTTCCTGGTTTTCTTCCTCATATCTTTCCATAACAGCTTCTTGTAACCCCACTCTCACTATCAAATTCTTTCTTCTCTACACACAACAAATTGCAGGCAGTTCTCCCTTTCATAATGAAAGGACATTCACCTGTTTCTCATGTCCTCACAACAGTCTCAGACAGCAGGCTCAGTTCACCTGCACATGACATTTCACTGCTCAGCGCACTGTACTCCTTTCCTCCCTGCAACCATTCTCTTGCATAAATACATTTTTCGATCCTTCCCCACTCATCATACTTCTGGATGATACTGCCTCACATAGCAAAAATATCAAATAGGAATCAAAAATGCCATACATACTTTAGGACCTTGTTGTAGTCATTGACAATTCTCATAAATTCTACTCAGTATATTAAATATAACCACAGAATGAATTATTGCTTTGTACAAAATTCTCCATTGATACGCCTTTCTCTGTACGTACAGTTCACTATCGCATTCTTCATTAGTTTCATCATGTTTGTCTCACACCCACCATCTATTTCCAGAAAGTGAAAAATTAGCATCAGTAGGACAATTTATCATGATGCCTAACACTTTAAGAGGGCTTTAATTAATGGCTTCCATGTTTACCAGGATTTAATATCACAAAATACATGCATGATTTTAAGTTTTCCTCTATTGGGATCAAATGCACTTGTCTTTAGTTCCACAGACTAATTCCGCTGCAACATTTGAAGTAGCTATGGGTCAAAGCAGCAATCTTATCGAGAAAAACAACGATCTCCTAGTGGGATAAGATCTCCCATAATCTGATATGTAGATTTCTTTTTCCTTGAATAAAAATATACTACTTTATCCTTTCTCCTGAAATGTTAGGTAAGATTTTGCAGGTAACTGTACACCCAACAACGTGTGTTTAGAGCATAACGTCAGTAGAATTTTGATTTATTGATGGGCAAGTGTTACTGGGGCATTTGTGAATTCCTGGAAAAATAGGACAAACTGTGCAACTCCTAACCAAGCTGTTCCAGCACTGCCACAAAACTGGCATTGATGCAACAATGTGGAGAATTGCAGAAGACACATGGAAACACCACCACCTGCATGTTCCCCTCCCAGCCATTCACCATACCTGCATGGAAATACATCACTGTTCCATCAGTGTTGCTGGGCCAAAATCCTGGAATTTCCACTCTGAAGGCACACTATGGGTCAACCTAAAACCCTTGCACTGCAGTGGTTCAAGAAGACAGCTCAATACCACCTCCTCAGGGGTATCTGGGGATTGGCAGCAAATGTTGGCCCAGCCAGCGACACTCACATCCCACAGGTGAATAAAAATAACTCCATAAATGATGATAAAATATCCAAAACAGTGAGATCTTTTCATCCAACAATTTAAACTTAAGATTGACACAGTGATAGAAGAAATGGAACAAGATGGCAATGAAATGATGGCATTGGAGAGTTCAGGGAGGTCTAACTGTTTGGGATATAAGGGGGCCGATTTGTTATGAAACTGGGGGTGCAGCAGCAGCACGGGGAAGGATAAAGTTGGTGGCATTGGAGAGTTGGAGAAGCAGTGGAACAACACAAACAACATGGAACAGGGCAGTGTGAAGATAGGAACCGTGACAGGAACTGAAATCATGGGCCTAACTCTTCTCCTGGCACAGGTCCCTGGTCCCACCCCTGAGCACAGCAGTCCAACTCTGATCCAAACACAGCAGGACTCCTAGAACCCTTGGCTCTGGTTATTGTGCCCTGATATATTCCCTTTCCACAGGCTTGGTAAGAGTGAAGGGTAATGGCATGAAAACAGGTGAGGGGTGGAAAGGGAAACAACATGGAGACAGTCGATGGTATATCAGAGAGGGATGAGGGAGGACGATGGGAGGTGTGATAGCAACTCTACTACATTGTATAGGGAATAGGGATGGGATGACAAATACAGAATGAAGTGGAGGACAAAGCTGAAATGGGAAGAAAGGGTGGGATTGGCACTAGATTGGAAATGACATAAGAAGGATAAAAGGAATCAATCCAGATGACATGAGCAGAATGGCATTGGAAGCATGGAATGAGATGGGGTGGGGATTTAAAGAAGTGCTGTTGAAATAAGTAGATTGATTTCACTACAAATCCTTTGCCAGTGTCTGCGAATAATTACTAAACTTAAATTACTGTGGCAAATCAATGTTTAAATGCAGGAACTTCATGAAAATAAAATAGAGGTTAAATGCTTTCAGGAAACAGATGGAGCAGTGCAAATAGGCCAACAACTTGTTTGACTCAGAATTCACAAGTGTATCTCTTCCTCAATATGGGTCACTGCGCTGGTTGGTTTTGCATTAATAACATTATGTATTGTTCTCATACATTCTTTTTGCAAAATCTGAGCTGCTGTGATCTGAATTCAGAGAAACACAGACAGTAGAGAAACAATGACATAGTTCTCTAATCTTCATGTTAATTATTGTATACTTGAAGATTGTAATTATCTGCATATTTGACCTAATATGAACTCAGCCTTTTGCCTAAGCTCTCTTGATCAATAAAGGGGAAGGAGAAATCTTGTATCCATTGAGGATATACCTCATTAGCCTTGTCTGTATTTGACAGGTTTTTGTACTTTTATCTTGAGCACTATATAAGCTCTCTGGACATTGCATGGATGTGCAAACAGAATAACAGCTTGTAAGAAACCTTGAAAGATAAAAGTAAAAAAATGAAATGCTGTTAACGAAACTGCACATCCACCAGCATCTCAAAAGAGAAGTGATTAGTTCTGATGAAGAGACAAAGCATTAATATTCGTTTTCAACCACTACCGGTCATACTCTGTGTTTCTAGCATTTGCTCTTTTTATCCAGATGAGATGCACAGGCTAAAAGGATACAATTACAATATTCAAAACAGAGTTGGGCAAATAGAGGCATAAAGTCATAGAGCTATACGGCACAGAAACAGACCCTTCAGTCCCATTTGTCCATACTAACTAGATATTCTAAATTAATCTAATCCCATTGCCTACGTTTTGGCCCTTATCCTTCTAACCCTTTCTATTCATATACCCATCCTGATGTCTTTTATATTTTGTAATTGTACCAACCTTTACCACTTCCTCTGGCAGTTCATTCCATACATTCACCACCCCCTGCAAGGAAGAGTTGCCCCTTAGGTCCCCTTTAAGGTTTTTCCCCTCTCACCGGAAGCCTATGCCTTCTAGATTAGACTCCTCGCCCTGGGGAAAAGACCTTGTCTATTTACCCTATCCACACTCCTCATGATTTTCTAATCCTCTATAAGATCACCCCTCAGTCTCCGATGCTCCAGGGAAGTTGGGTGGCTCACCTTCCCCCCTCATCCCTGGCATCCATTGCACCTGTCTGATATACCATCGACTGTCTCCATGTTGTTGCCCTCTCCACCCCTCACCTGTTTTCATGCCATTACCCTTCCCTCTTGCCCAGTCTATTCAGCCTCTGCCTATAGCCAACCCTTCAACACCAACAACATACTTACAAATCTTTTCGGAACCCTTTCAAGTTTTACAACATCCTTCCTATAGCAGGGAGACCAGAATTGAATGCAGTATTTCAGAGGTGGCCTAACCAATGTCCTGTACAGCTGCAGCATGACCTCCCAACTCCAATACTCAATGCACTGACCAACAAAGGCAAGCATTACAGATGCCTTCTTCATTATCCTGTCTACCTGCAATTCCACTTTCAATGTGCTATGAATACTTGAAGGTTTAAGACAAATACAGTGATGGGGAAAGAGCAGAGGAGTGTGATTAATCAGATAGCTCTGTTGAAGAGTTAGCATGAACACCTTGAGCCCAATGACCTCCTTCTGTTCAGCATCACTTGTTTTTTTCAGTAGTTGCATTTTTCATGTCTCCTTCTATAAAAGTTAAAATTAAAGCAGGAAGCAAATGGGGGGAGGAAGAACAACATAACTGAAGTGATGTAGAACACATGTTAGTCTGCGATGTTCACTGCTTTTTATATGTGTTTTACAGCAGCAGACAAGCAGCTTGATGACTGAGCTTCACCTGTTTGTAACTGGATCTCAAGGCAGCGTGTCAAGTCAATGAGAAGAATGAGGTTCAATCTTGGTTTTATTTATTATTTTTGAAGGTTATTGCTTCAACATCTGTAAGATTGAAGACATTCTGTAATAATTCGTTTTGGTCTAGATTTTTTGACCTGATTCGGCAAGTGAGGAATTAAATTATGTTTTTTTCAATGTGGTCAGTAAAATGTAATGCTGTCACACCTTGGCTTTTGGCTGCAGACATTTCTGAGTGTTAACTGAGAATGGCCATGTGCTCTCTGGTTAAAGTAAACAAGTGTTAGAAGATATCCCTGCTGAGCTTTGCTTTACCACAGGACAAATGTTGTGTCCTTTGAAGCAAAAACAGCTTTGGATTTCAGTACTAAATTGCTTTAGTTAACAAATGGTTAATTTAACTAAAGCATATTAATGGGCTTTCAAGCTCTCCAGAACATTTAAAAGTATCAAATGGACGTTTTGGATAATATTTATTATTAGAAAGTAACAATACATATTCTTTAAGCAGACAATCAATTATTCTGGTGATGCCTCTGGAAGGGTCACTTGATCTGAAATGTTAACTCTGATTTCTCTCCATAATGCTGCCAGACCTGCTGAGGTTTTTCAGCAATTTCTGTTGTTGTTTCTGAGTTATATCATCTGCAGTTCTTTCGGTTTTTATGTAGGAAGTGATATTGTTGGGAGGACCATTACTCTCAAAGAAATGAATCATATAGTAGCATATACCATCCAGTTAATCATGTGCAATTCACACATTGGTAAGTAAACTAGAGTTCAGGACGCCTTTGATCACACACAGTGGATAATGGCTAACAGAGGTTAATAAGCTATAACTCTTAGCAGTCCTGTACATTGTAAGAAGACGGAAACCTGAAGACAAACTGCAATTAACAGAACAAGAAACACAAGAGTTCCGTAAACCAGAAATCAAGAGTTAGTGTCCTGAATTGAATTGACTGAAAACCCTGCCTTTAATGAGCATCATTCTTCTGTTATGGCCGTGCTAAATTAAATGAATTCTGAATTTTCTAAAACCATACCTACACCTCGTTGGTCTTGTAACTTATCAGGAGTGGTAGACATTTGATTGGCTTAGACCTTACAATTAAAGTTAAAGTAAACTTCGAACTTAAAAGCCGTTTTGTAAAATCTGGGGGCCAAAGCATTGCATTTCAATATTCCAGAGCTTCCACCTATGTCTACATTAGAGCCTGAACCAGATATCACATAATTTAGAAGTCCAGTCCTTCATCATCAGCGAAGAGTTTATGTAATGTAGCTATGTGGCTGCATCTTATATTGGCACCATAATATTAGGGTATATATTCTTACAATGAGGACCATAAAGTATGAAACTTTAGAAAAGTTCAGATTAACTTAGTCATTCCTTTCCATATCAAATATAATTGTAATAGCTTGTAAGGGAACCAGGAATTTATTTTCATTTGAATGGTTAAAGTTAGGACTTGACTTGGTACTTCTCCTTTCTCTGCTGTGGTAATTCTACATTTTTACAATGAAGTGAGTGTCCACTGGAAATATGCACAACAGATGGATCATGATGTCAGCCTGTGTGCAAAGCTGACATGGCAGCAACACTGCGATTTTCAAATCAAATCCATTACTTTAGGCTTCCAGCTGAATATGCATGCAACAACAGGAAGGAGTAAATCCCACCACTCCTTCCCAATAGATGTAACATCGAGGAATCAACAAGTATTTTCAGAATAATTGCAGCTTGATTTCTTCTAAATGGTGTTTCGTTAATAAAGGTTGGCTTATTTAACTAATGAGTCAACTTCAATCTCTGCTGTAATTGGTGAATGATGATGTCTTAAGGTTATACATACAAACTTCAAGGTAATGAACAATATTGATTGAAAATGGCACACAGCAGTAATAACCTTTCTCCCACTGAGGTAAAAATTAGCTTGCATCTGGCCAAGTGCTCATATTATGATTCGTCCTACACCCCGAAGTTCAAAAAATGCCTGTTGCAGAACTGAGACTTAAATCGTGTCCTTGTATCTGAAAGAATGGATATGTTTTGTCTGTATTCTGTTTAAAATGAGCTCTCTTGCCATGAACTATTGGCAAATTGCTTTGTGAGCCTACAGAGCACCCAGGAAGAATGGCAGCATTGGACAGTTGGCCGGAATGGTCCTTCTGAAATTTTGCACTGCAGATTGCAATCTCCCATTGCTACTCCACCTGAAAATGCAACCACCAGATACAGCATCTTAGAGTATTGTCAGGATTCACTGGGATTGTGCACTGGAAATAAGCTGCAATATTCCCACAATCACCACAAAAGATTTTAAGAAGCATGCAGAATTTCCCAGTCTGATGTTGATAGAAAGCACAGACAACACTTAACAAGAATTACTATTTATTACAAATGAATAGATTCCAACTTCAGATAAACAAATATGAACTATCAACATATAACTCTATGAGTTAAAAGTCTAACCTACTTGTAAATCTTCCCCTCTGCATAGACATACAGACCAAAAAATAGGTGGTATGAGAAAGGGAAAAACTGGAAAGACAGTTCAGCGGTCCTCCTCCATGTGGTTTGCTGAGATGATCTTTTAGCTGATTAGAACATTGCTTCCTTCTCCATCTTGTTCTATTTGGTTGCAGGAGGCATGGATTGACTGGTTTATGCCTGTAGAGATCTTAAAAGTTACATCTTATAGCAACCAATGAGATGAAATAAACAGCTATCTGGGAACTAAACATATAGTTGGAGGCAGGCAGAGGCCTCTGACATCGATAACTGGTCACCGTATCACAGACCAGTCAGCTACTTGTTGCCAGTCAAATCTCTCTTCGTACATAGCCCTCTGTTCCAGTTTATCTGCAACTGGGCTTTCACCACCAACTGAACTAACAACTGTGTAAATGACCATTAGCTAATTGGTTTTAATAAGTGCAACAATCATTCAACAATGAGCAAAAGTACCAAAGAACTGCAGATGCTGGAAATTAGAAACAAAATCAGAAATTACTGCAGAGACTAAGCAGGTCTGGCAGCATCTGTGGAAAGAAAGCAGAGTTAATGTTTTTGGTCCAGCGATCCTTCTTCAGAACCGCTGCAACAACCCTTCAACAACACTTGATTTTTAAACCAGCCTTTTTCCTATTTTAGTCAACAATAAAAAAAAGTACAGAAAAATAAAACCATACCGTCTTTACAACTCACATGGCATTCAGCATTGCTGGATGACAGCTGTAACACCAACATGGAGCTATCCTGCAAAAATACAGAGCAGAAGCAATGACAGGACTAGCACCCTCTCTCCTTCTGGCTGCTGTCTTCCCAGAACATTACCACTCCTTTGATTAATAAAATGAATCAAGTCGGAGTCAGTCAGCTGACACGATGGAAGTTCTCTGTCCTTTCAGATAGGAAGTCTATTCTGCTGCCAAGGTTCAGCCTGCCAGGTGAACTGTCTCTCCAATGTTTACCACGATGGAAAAGAAAAAAAACATTAAAGAAGAGCTTTATCCAAGTAAACAAGAAAAAACAAAATGGGAAGTCACTTTCGTTGGTGGTAAAACAAAAGTACGGAAATTTGAGGACAATGCTTACGCGGCATTCAACATTGCTGGCAGCTGTGGCACCAATGAGGAGCTATGCTATAACAAAACAGACAAGAAGCAATGGTGGGCATGGCACCCTCTCCCCTACCAATTTCAATCTGGATACAGAAGCAGCAGTCTCTGTACTCACTGATGCACAGGCAGGCTCAAGCAAGGAACTTTACAATCTTTATTAATTACAACAATTTGAAGGTCAAAGCCAGCTCACACCAAACCCCAAATCAAAAGACACAGAAAATTGGGAAGCACAATATGTGGTCCAGAACCAAGAAAATCAAGCAAAATGCATATATGGATCAAAAGTGAATTTGCAAATTTAATGAAATTGAACAAGACCATACCATGTATTCAGATTCAAATTCCATTAATTATTTAAAGGGTTTGGTACATTGAATTCATCTTCATGTTCAGAATAGATGCAAAAACTAACTTGTCATTTACACCCAAGGAAATCCTATCTCCACTTCTGAAACAAGTTAGAACTGCAATTGAGGCCATGCTTCAGCATGGGTTAATTTACTGGCTATTAAACCTATACAGTTGTACTTTAGTGTTTCATCTGTCCAAAAACTGAACAGATCTCAGAGAATTTATATTAATGTTATTTAATTGTACTAGGCCATAGAATATAAACACATTCAGTGGCATCAGTGGCTGAAAACTTGATTAAAAACTTGACAAGATTGGAGGTAAACAGTGAATTTTGGCATTAAATGAATAGTCAAAACTTTTAAAATCCTTCCCCATATGCCGTTTGAATGTTATTGTTTTAATTGTGTACCTTTTGGGAATACATTCATCCCAGAAATATTTCAGATGACAAGATCCAATACATTGGAAGGAATGAAAGGCATCATTTGTCATTTGATCCATGGCAGAAAGAATCAGACCAAAAAGTTGGAAGGTGGTCAAAACCCAGTGCAGGATTGTTGAACACTCAGTAATAAGTGTGAATACTTGAAACCAACAATAAAATTTTAGGGCGATCAACTGGAATTGTGGTAAACTCACAGAAAAAAGAACATACAGAAACTTTTGACCACCCACGAAAATGAAAAGTTGTGGCTTACTCTAATGGTCAACTAAATGGGTCAATTTCTATCAAATTTAGTCTTTTAAGGCAACCCTTAAGGCAAGAGCAGGATGGGTGTTGGGACCACCATCAAGATAAATTATTTCTGAGTATAAAGGGAATGCCAATATGTTCTGAGATTTGTACCACTTCAATCCTGATGAGCTGCTAATGTAGCAGCAGAAGTAACAGAACTTGGAGCAGTATGGTTCCAGGTAGAAATAATTGGGACCATATGGTCAGTCCATTATGCATTACATAATGTAGTAAGGAAGTGAACAGGGATATATGGTCATAAAGAAGGAACACTGCAGCCACGTGGGAATGCATGATATTTTCTGACAATGTTCTTGAGCTTTTGTGCAGATTGAAAATGATCACAAAACACTTGTCATCTTGTTAAATATAAAGGAAGTTGCTAAAATGTCACACATAATCCAACAATTGATATGATATGATCACTGAATATTTTCAGCAGAAACCACCATTGATACCGTGTTGAGAATATTGTTTTGTGAGGAATGCACCACCATCTTGAGCATCCAACATCCTGAAAGATGTTGACAAGCACAATGGATGGTGACAAAGACTGAGAATGTTGACTAGCATATGTGTTCATTAGCTTCCTACTGGTTCAGCTTTTAAGAGTGGTATTAATATAAGAATCACACAGAAGATTTTAATATTCAGTAGATTCACTCCAGTGTTTTTCATTGTAAGGAGAGTGCTACTGCAGACTAATAACAATAGCTCTCCCCTTCTTTGGGATAGAAATGCCTCATTAGAATCTGTAAGTTTCCAAACTAGGAGATTTAGCAAAGTGCTACCTTAAACATTGAAGGATAGCATAAATAACTTCCTATAAATTAGAAACACGAGTATAATTTTTTCTCCAAAATTATTGATGTTGCAATTATTTTCTCATAAAAGGAGAATTGTTTTAATAAACCTTTGTGTAACTTAGAAAATATAAAATTTTATGAAGGTTTCTGTATACAAATCAAAGACTCATTTCCATTCATTCTTTAATGGGGTGATATATCATTGAGGAATGATGCTCTGATCTTTATAATATCTGTGTTGTTATAATCTGACTAAAATGTACTAGCAAATCTATTGGGATCATGGTAATTGTCTTAGCAGATTCTTTTCATTCAGAGAGAATTAGATCAATTCTTAAGTTTCTTCCAAGCACTCTCAGATCTGTCTTTCTCAAACGTATGGGAAGAAAGTGATCTGAGGAGTTCATGTGATCTGGAATAATCCTAAAAAGGGTCCAAGATGATATTGAACCCTCACCATTACCTGCGTGGCCCAGAATTGCACAAGTGATGCTGCGAATATAATAGCTTGAATGTTAAAGCCACTTGAATGTTAAAGCCATTTCAAAATAGCTGTCAGAAAGATGTGGAAATATATCTGTCTAGTGGATCGATGAATTCTTGCACGTTCGAGAAGATGACTTTTTGACCTTCAATATATCTTCATTAATTACTTGAAAGTATAAATCAACTTTGACCTAAACAGCACGTCACATAGCATGGATTTCCTTAGAAATGCCCCTGGTCCACTCTCTTCTTTTTACTGGAACTCAGTAGAAACATCATAGATGTTCTCTAACACTTGGAACTAAGTTGCGGATGCAGCAGAAACAGCTTAAAGTCATTTGTAAGCACTGATCTGAAATAGCCAATATGACTCATTGGGAATTAAGTTGGTCTTGGGCCAGAGTGTAAAATGGGAGACAGAAAATTGGCAGGCCATTTCACTGTGAAATCAATGAGAAAGCAAACAAAGTTAGTATAAAACTGACTGCTTGTGATGTAGTGAGGTCAGGTTTCACTAACTGATCACACAACTCTAACATCAGTAAGACAGAAAACCAGTTTAGAATTAGCATGTGACAAGAAAAATCTCAGACACTGGAGTAATGTACTTCAAAATATACTGGTTATGGATGTAAATGAAGGAGTGTTACAGTATACAAAGATTTTTTTTAGATTACCTACAGTGTGGAAACAGGCCCTTCGGCCCAACAAGTCCACACCGACCCGCCGAAGCTCAGCCCACCCATACCCCTACACTTACCCCTTACCTAACACTACGGGCAATTTAGCATGGCCAATTCACCTAACCTGCACATCTTTGGACTGTGGGAGGAAACCGGAGCACCCGGAAGAAACCCACGCAGACACGGGGAGAATGTGCAAACTCCACACGGTCGGTCCACGAGGCGGGAATTGAATCCGGGTCTCTGGCGCTGTGAGGCAGCAGTGCTAACCACTGTGCCACCGTGCCTCCCTCAGAAAATGAAATGTCAGTGAAATTTTCTATTTCCTGTTGTACCAAAATATCTCATAATTGAGCAAAAATGCATGTGTTTGTTTAAGACGCTTAGAGAGAGTGAATGCAACATGACAAGATGAAGTTAGGAGGGAATTATAGCAAGAACTTCCCAAGTTATTCAAAGATTTCAGTAAGTTGATGCAAGAATATCCCATTTCTCTGCAAGAAGATGCTAAACCTATCTATTTACATATTCCCAGGAAAATTCCTCATCCTTTGAAGAGAAAAGTACAAGTTCAGTTGGACAGGATATTTGAAGGTGGGATCATATCACAGTAACAGAACCAACATCATGGTGCTCAAAGATAGCAACTGTGCTGCTGGCAAATGAAGAACTATTTGTGGATCCACCTCAGTTAAACAATGGAGTTCAAGGAGAACCACATCATTTTATCCATCAACAAATTAAATAGCCAATGATTTTGTCAAAGTTTCTGGAAGGCCATAGCAAAGGCCTACTTTTGACTTTAGCAGGAAGATGTATTTTGTCCTCGCCAATTATTATTCAAGATGGATTAAAAAGGAAATTCCTTTTTCAACCAGAGCCGATTCTAGTAATCAGGATATTGAAAAGGATCTTTGCAATACTTGATTTTATTCTGAGACGATTTCAGGAAGTTCACCATGGAGGCAGGTATCAATGAGATGACAAGTATTGCATTCCACTCACATTGAAATGACAGTCAAGATTGTGAAGTCACCGACGCATAAGAATCCGGACTGGATTTTACTGAGTTACAGAGCAAAATCACTGGAATAGTGGTGACTCACCAGCAGACTTACTAACAAGGAGGAGGTTAAAACAGACGTACCACTTTTAGGACAAAACTTCAGGACAAGCAGAACCTCTCAATACCCTGAGAAGAAATGCCACAGCTAAAAATCAACAAAAGTAGAATAAGCCTAGATACAAAGCAAGATTTCTGTCAATTTTAAAGCCAGAGCAGAACGTCTGGTTAAGGGACAGTAAGTCAAAAGCCATGGTCATCAGAAAACTCAATCAACCAAGATCCTATATTGTCAGAATGCAGCAGGAGTTGTTACAAAATTGTAAAGGCTGTGTCTTTTTATTTTCCTTATTTCGAATTGTGGACTGAAATGGAAAAAAGACTGTTCTAAAACTCAAACTTGCTGCTGATTTTGAAAGCAATTAACCTTGTACTGGTACTTCAAGCAGCATTGAATGGTTTGAAGACAAGTTGAAGCCGAGTGCAATGTGCAAATGGAGATTCTGCTGGTAACAAATACTTGATTAGTCTGTGGTCCACTTATTGTTCACAAAGGCTTTCTGCCTGTCAACAATTATGTGAATGGTTCCCAGGCAGCTCTGTAACTTGACACTGTGAACAAGACAGTGAGAAGTTATCAGATCACCGAAAGCCCAGGATTTCTTTTTGATACTCTATAGTTAAAATAAAACACTTCTAACCATGAAAGAAACCATTCTATTTTTCCTTTAGCAGTTGCTGTAAGCAATGACTGTCAATGAACAGTTGAAGATTTTTATGTGTCAACCCTGTGCCTCCTGCAAATAAGTGAGAGCATCTGGAGAAGGAAGATGAAGAAGCAGTGTTCTGACCAGCTCAAGAATCATCTCAGAAAGTCCTGTGAACAGGGACCACTGAACTGCTTTCCCAGTCTTGCCTTCAGGCCATAACACCTATTTTTTTTCTTTTTCTGTTTGTTACTATATGTTTGTGTAAGGGGGAATTGTATAAGGAAGTTAGAGTTTTAGCCAGTAAAGTTAAATGCTGATGGCTTGTAATTGTTTACTTGGAGCTAGAATCTTACTTATTTTTAGTAAATAGTTATTTTTATGAAGGATAGAAAACCAGCTTTCTGTCAACCCTTATTCTGAAAGTCAGCTAAATTGAGATGTTGGGGTTTGATTTTCATTACACCACCTCAGAGAGAGGTAACGAAGCATTGGTTTACTGAAGCTGGGAGGAGATATTGAATATGATCACCAGTGGGATGGCCATAAATAGCAGATGGTGGGATTTGCATTTAATTTTTTAAAACTGGAATTAAAAGTCTCATAATGACTGTAAAACCATTGTAGATTGTTAGAGTGAACTGGCTGTGTCACTGAGGTCCTTCAGGGAAGGAAAACTACCTGCCTTACTTTGTCTGGCTAACCTATGACTCCAGACCCACACCAATGTGGCTGATCTTAAATGGCCCAGCAAGATTTTCAGTTCTAGTAATTGCAAAAAAAGTCTCCAAAAACAAAGCAACAATCCCAGATGGACCACCTGGCATCAATCTAGCCACTGAAAATGACAACTGCAAATCAAAGCAATTCTACGAAGTCCCAAGTGAGAAATGTGATGAAATACCCCTCATTTGCTCATCAACACTCAAGAAGCTTGACAGGACAAAGCAGCCTGCTTGATTGGCACCACATCCACAAATATTCACTCCCTCCATCACCAATACTTAGTTGCAACAATGTGTATTGCCTACACGATACATTGCAGAATTTGACCAAGGATACTTAAAAAGCACCTTCTAAATGCATCATCGCTACCATCTAGAAGAACAAGAACAAGAACATTCATGGGAACATCGCTGCCTGAAAGTCCTTCTCCAAGCCATTCACACACACTTAATTAGAAATTTATTGATAGTCATTCAGTATCAATGGAGCAAAAGCCTAGAACTCCCTCTCTAATGGTGCTGTGAATATACCTATACCAAAATTGACTGCCACTGTTATTGAAGGCAACTCACCATCACCTGAACAAGGATGACCAATGATAGGCAATCAATACTGAGTGTAGCTTTGCCTGCTGAGCTAGAAGGTCTGTTTTTAGATGTGTTGTCACCATACTAGGTAACATCATCAGTGAGCTTCCAGATGAAGGCTTCATCTGGAGACTCACTGATGATGTAACCTAGCATGGTGACAAAACGTCTAAAAATGAACCTTCTAGCTCAGCGAACAAACTTATATCCAGAACTTCAACCTGAGCTACAAATCTTCTCAAAAATCGCTTACCAGTACTGGCCCAGCTGGCAATACTTACATCCTATGAATACATTTTAAGAACACCAACTCGCCATGAAACAACACTACCAGCTATCCTTAGTAGCCACATACGCAGATGACAAGCAACATGAATTCGACTGGGACAACACTACTATTATAGGACATGCCAAACAGAGAACAGCCAGGGAATTCCTAGAGGCATGGCACTCATCCACTGATTCAATCAATAAGCACATCGACCTGGACCCAATATACCGGCCACTGCAGTGGACAGCTGGAACTGATAACCGGAAGTGGCAGATTCAAACAACTACAAATGCCGGAGGAAAGATCACAGAAGCACTTCACAGGAGGCTCCCAAGCACTGAGGATGTCACCAAGACAGGGGATGAAACGTCTGCAACACAAATTCCCAGCTCGGCGAACAGAACCACAATGAGCACCCGAGCTACAAATCTTCTCACAAACTTTGAACATTTTAAGAAAGTCCTACTCTTGTGTTGCGCTCAAACAAACTAGATTTGGACATCCGGCCAGTGATCCATATCTTGTCACTCAGTGAGATTCAGACTTTCAGCATGAGGGGGGTTGGCAGGAGGTTGTGACCTAAAGCTGAGGAGATGGTAATGCTGGCATTAATTATGACAATGGTAATAATGAAGATGTCAATGATTACAAACAATCAGTAGTAGTAAACTAATGGAATAGCATAGGCCAAGAAGAAGGAAAGCAAGGCATGTGGCATGGGATTCTTGCAAATCGTAATGATGTGATTGGTCACATTACTCTGACATCAGTAAGAGCGAAAACATATGTCTCAAATGAGCATATGAAGAAGTGCCGTTTTACACACTAAACTAGAGGGTTGCATTTGATAGCCTGTCATGTCCAGGTGTAAATAAAGAAATGTTACAACGCACAAAGAGTTGAAGTGACTGACTTAGAGATAAGGTGCAAGTAGCCTTGGGGACAGTAAATGTGCAGATGCCAGCAGCTCAGGAACACCCCAGACTGAGACTTCAATGTACAGGCAGCAGTATTGTTTTAAAGCAGAAAATAAGGCATTGACTGCTTTGCGTTACAGCCAAACCAATTCACCACCCCACCCCCAATGTTTGCCTCACATTATTTAAAAAAGCTGAACAGAACAATAAAAAGCTTTTAAAAAAATACATCCTTTGGTGATTAATGTTGCTCATTCACATGAAGATGTCAGGGAATTTTGTTCTGCTACTGACCTCTTACAATGAAAATGGCATTCTCTCTAATTAAACTGTCATTTGTAATCAAATGTTAATCAGTTTGTGTTTAGGCATTGAAGAATCAATTTCTGTAGTGATGTATCTCAGGGAAAAGGAAGATGTACTTGACACTTTTAATGACAAACCTTACACCCATTAGCGAATATAACTTCCCTGCAATGATAGTTATTAATGACTGTACAAATATATGAATTACTTAATACAAATTATGTATAGTTCTGCTCATTTTATTAATTCTTTTCTAAAATAGCTTTGCAAATTTACAGAATACGCATTTGTAATTGTTAGAGAAGCACAGATCTGAAAGCAGCAAATACTACTTCATGCTTAAAGGTTATAAAGAGCTGAGCACATCTAAGCCTATTTTTCAAATAGGAAAGTATTCTGCAGCATAGAATTCAGCACAATACACACTGCTGCTAATGAGTATTGATTATAGCAATCTCATACAGAATGACTTATGGAGAAACCAATTCAGTAACATTTTATTTTTGAACTTTAAAGGTATTATTTCCAGCAAAATGCACTTCTCTATGCAGTTTGTGAATATTTCAGTGCATGTTTGCAATGGGTGAACAGTTCATAGATTCAAAATATAGGCATTTTGATTTACTTTGTGTATTTGCAGTCAACCGAGTGACATGAATCAGATCAGTTAGCATGTGACCAAGAAAATAAATCAAGACTTGGATTATATAGCCCCAACTATGGTTGTGTTTTCAGCATAAAATATATTGAGACCCCAGGCCACCTCTATCCCTTTCACCCTGACCTGCTTCACATCATATTTCTGGGTAAGTAGTTCGCCCACTAGTCAATCCATCCTTATACCTACTGGAACCATTCCTGATCCAGTTGATATTCAAGTAAGGGCCCAAATTCACTGCCAGAAAATGACGGGCAGTGGTCAGTGAGTCAGATAGTGAGGGCTATTTTTGCAAGGGTCTCTTTGGATACACTGAAAGAAAGGGGAAGGCAAATCAATAAGTGGCATTGTGGGGCTTTGGGGATGGGGGTGTGGGTGTGGTGATTGGGAAGTATTGGAGAGCTGTCCTGTATGTATGGAGGCAACCACTTAGGATATCACCTGCAATCTCATTCCTCCCCATCTTTTCTTCTAAATCCTAGCCTCCTGGTTCAGGCATTTTTGATTTTCCTTAGGCTCGCTGATCTTTTCCTTGTAAAATCCCAGGACATACCTATTCTATTCAGCCTGTTCCCTCTTGCAGTCCCAGCAGTAATCATTACTGAATTCTGGTGCTACACATCAGGAAGTAGGAGAGGTACCAGGACAACATTCAGGAAGCAGCCATATCCCTTATATTAATTCCATCATTCTTGATCCATGCTGAAAGACAAGAGAGTGTTACTGTAAGTGAGATGGGAAAGGGAGTTCCAGCAGGTTGGAAACTTACTGACATCCCTGTTCAAGAAGAGAGGCAGACAGAAAGGAGGAAATAATAAGATTTTTTTTTAGTTATGCACTTGTAGGATGTGGGATGTTATCTAGCACCTGTTATTGGGAAAAAAAAATCAGGAGCCATTGCTAAGGAAGAAATAGCAGGAAGTTTCAAAAGTCTAAACACGATTAAACAGAGTCAACATGATTTTGTGAAAGGGACATCATATTTGACAAATTTTCTAGGGATGTTTGGAGATAAATGCGGATATAATACACTTTGTTTCCTCCTACTGCTTCATGGGTGGGCATGGTGGCTCAGTGGTTAGCACGACTGCCTCACAGTGCCAGGGACCTGGGTTTGATTCCAGCCTTGGGAAATTGTGTCTGTGTGGAGTTTGTACATTTTCCCTTTGGCTGTGTGGGTTTCCTCTGGGTGCTCTGGTTTCCTCTCACAGTCCAAAGATGTGCAGATCAGGTGAATTGGCCATGTTAAATTGTCCAAAGTGTTCGGTGCATTAGTTGGGTAAAGATACAGTAGGGGAATAGGTCTGGGTAGGTTGCTCTTTGGAGGGTCAGTGTGGACTTGCTGGGCCAAATGGCCTGATTCTATATTATAGGGAATCTAATAAAGCAAACAGAGCTGATAAAGTGGAATGGTAGATAGAGAGTGTGTGGATTTCTGGCACATTAAAAGTCATTGCACGAGGTAGGAGCTTACAGAATTGAGGAGGTAATGTACTAGCATGGATTAACATGCAACAGAGAGAGTCAGGAGTAATGAGTCTTTTTTTCAGGTTGAAAAGACATAATTAGTGCATTAGTCTGAGGATGTCAATTATTTACAATCTATATTAATGAATTGGAAGAGGAAGCAGAGAGCATTATATGCAAATTTGCTAATGATACAAAAATAAGGACAAAAGGAATCTACTAGGGGATATAGATTATAGGGTGTGAGTGGGCAAAGACTCAATAGATAGAGTTTAGTGTAAGAAAGTTTGAGGTACCAAGAGTCTGATGGCAGGCAATTGGTTAAATGGAAAGACTGTAAAAAAAGTGTAATGTAGAGGAATCAGGGTGATATTTGTGAATGAAACACAAAAGGTTAGCATGCAGGTGCAGCAAGTGCTATCGAAGGCAAACTGAATTTTGGCTTTCATTGCTAACTGGTTGAAGTTTAAAAACAGAGAAACCTTGTTACAAACACATGGGTGTTGGTGAGGTGTGTACAGTTGCATTCTCCATATTTAAGGAAGGATATACTGTCATTGGAGATAGTTCAAAAGCAATTCACTCAGCTGATTCTTGGGATGAAAGAGTGGACTTATCCAGCTAAACAGGATAGATTTTGAGAAAGTGGTCCCAGTATAATGTATGAAGGTGAATAAATTTCCTGGCTCTGACCAGGTGTATCCAAGAACACTGCAAGAGGCTAGAGAAGAAATTGTGGGGGCCCTGGCTGATATTTTTGCATCATCATTAGCCAAGGGTGAAGTCCCAGAAGATTAGAGGGGAGTGAATGTTGTGCACTTATTTAAGAAGGGCTGCAAAGAAAAACCTGAGAACTGTTGACCAGTAAGCTTAACATCTGTGGTAGGTAAGTTACTTGAGAAGATTATGAAAGATAAAATCCACAGGCATTTGGAAAGACAGGGTTTGATTAAGTGTAATCAGCATGACTTTGTGTGTGGGAGATCATGCCTCACAAATTTGTTAGAGTTCTTTGATAAAATGATCAGGAAGGTTGATGAGGGCAGGGCAGTAGATGTAGTGTCTATGGATTTCATGAAGGCCTTTCACAAGGTTCCACATGGTAGGCTTTTCTGGAAGGTTAGATCACATGGAACCCAGGGGGAGCTGGCAAATTGGATACACAATTGGCTTGATGATAGGAAACAGAGGATTATAGTGGAAGGATGCTTGTTGTACTAGAGTCCTGTAACTAGTGGAGTGCCTCAGGGGTCACTACTGGGTCCATTACTGTTTGCTATCTATATACAGGACAACTTCGAATATCCTTATGTTAATTATTCAAATTTTGAATTATCCAAAGAAAATCTCAAGGTCTCGTAAAAACATTATGCAGTATCCAATCAGTTATCTGAACAAAATACTCCCCACCTGTCCCATTTGGATAATTGATGTTGTTCTGTAAATGATTTGGATGAGAATGTACAAGGCAAGATTAGTAAGTTTGCAGATGGCACTAAAATAAGCGGTACCATGGACAGTGAGGAAGGTCCTCAGAAATTGCATCAGGACCTTGATCAGCTAGGGAAGTGGGCCGAGGAATGGCAAATGGAGTTTAATATAGGTAAGTGTGAGGTTTTGCATTTTGGAAAGTCATTTGAGGTAGGAGGTAAATGATATGACCTTAAGGAGTATAGTAGAACAGAGGGATTTTGGAGTTCAGATGCACGGTTCTCTGAAAGTGGAGTCACAGGTAGACAGGGCAGTGAAGAAGGCTTTTGGCACACTGGCCTTCTTCATTGAGCTTAAGGATCTGAGCTATAGGGAGAGGTTGGGCAAGCTAGGACCTTTTTTTCTTCAGAGTGCAGGAGTCTGAGGGAGCAGCACTCCGAAAGCTAGTACTTCCAACTAAACCTGTTGGACTATAACCTGGTGTTGTGTGATTTTTGATTTTGCCCACTCCAGTCCAACACTGGCTCCACCACATCATGGCTCCCTCACCCAGTCAAACCTGTCTCCTTCTGAACTGATTGAACTCCATGCTCTCAGATTCAACCCTGATTTTGTGAAGAAGCCTGTCGGCAAGGGTCTGGTGCACTGACCTCAACATTGCAGAGGCTGAGTGCCAGCTCGCAGACTCCTCCTATCTCCCCCGGACCATGATACCATCATCAAATATCTGACAATTGTGTCCACGATGGTCACTAACCTCATTTTATCTGGTGATACAACATCACATACCAACTCCCCCATCCCCCACCCCCACCTGCACTAGTACTCCCCATCCCCCCATCCACTACTCGCTTCCCTGCCCCCACACTTATGCCCTGATGTGGACCCATGCCAGACCCCTCAAAACCTTTCAAGGTAGTATCCCAGACCCTAACTGTTCTGGTTGTTTTAAGCAGGTGTATAGTGGGATATACCGGGGTGATACAGCTGGTCAAACCAATTAGTTTAAAACAAAACATAATTTATGTGCAAGATTACCGAATGAAGCACAAACAAAAAAGACCAGGATATAGAATAACTTAACCTATCCAAAAACCCAATAGATCCCAATTTAATGATGCTTTTCCAACTACTTACAACAATCCCCTTTTTCAGGAAGGGCTCATGCCCGAAATGTCGATTCTCCTGCTCCTTGGATGCTGCCTGACCTGTTGCGCTTTTCCAGCAACGTATTTTCACCAAGGACAACATAGTCTTGTTAAAGGAGCAGCATCATCACACCCCACAGTCTCCTAGCTCATAGGTCTCCAAACCTACAGTATCCACTTCTACCTTCTTCTCAAGATCCACAAACAGGACTGCATGGACAGACCCATACCTTCCGCCTGCTCCTGCCCCACAGAAGTCATCTTTTTCTGCCCTGACTCAATTTTCTTTCCCCTTGTCCCTCCCCACTTGCATCCACAATTCTCCAAAAAAAAAAGCCCAGTTCAGCTGTTCCAGCTGCCTCGTCTTTCCCGTGGATGTGCAATTCCTTTACGCATCCATCAGGATGGTCTCAGGCTCACTGCTTCTTCCTGAAGAAAGGTCTGAACCAACCCACCTACCACTGCTCTCCTCCACTTGGCTGAACGTGTCTTCATTTAGTAAAACTTCTCCTTTAACTCTTCCACTTTCTTCACGTCAAAGGTGTGGCCAAGGGTGCCCCTATGGGCCCCATTTATGCCTGTCTTTTTATGGTTATATGGAACATTCCTTGTCCCAGTCCTACTTGAGTTCATCTCCAATACATGAATGTCATATAAGGTGCTGCTTCCCTGTCTTTTCAGGAATTGGAAAAAGTTTAACATTTTCACTTACATTTTCCACCCTGCTCTCACCTTCACCTGATCCATCTCTGATTCGTCTTTTCCCTTCCTTGACATTTCTGTTTCCATTTATGGAGATAGGCTGGCCATCAATATCCACTATAAACCCACTGTCTCCTCCAGTTATCTGGACTATGCATTCTCAAACCCTGCTTCCTGTGAGGACTCCATTCCATTCCCCCAGTTCCTCCATCTCCATTAGATCTGTTTCAATGATGCCACCTTCCACAAGGAGGCCTCCAAAATGTCCACCTTTTTTCTCAACTGAGGATTCCCCATCACCATGGCTGACAGGGTGCCTATCTTGAGCACTTCTTCCCTCACCCTTCTCTTCCATCCCAACTGGATTCCACAGATCTCTTACCACTCCACTATTTCTGCAACCTCCAGCAAGATGTCACCGCCAGATACACATTCTCTTCCCTCCCTTGTCAGTCTTCTATGAGGCCATTCCCTCAGAAACCTCCTGGTCCACCCTCTTTCCATTCTCAATGCCTCCCCACACCTCTATGACACCTTTCCATCCAATCAAAGAAGGTGCAGTGCTTTCCTGTTTACCTCCTCCCTCCTCACTATCCAAGGGACCAGACACGCCTTCCAGGTGAAGCAGTGATTCACCTGCGCTTCACTCAATCTGATTTACTGTATTTGCTGCTCACAATGTGATGACCTCTGCACTGGGGAGAAGATGTGAGGTGCCAGTGTTGGATGAAGAAAGTCAGAAGTCACATGACATTGGGTCATAGTCACCTGATGAAGGAGCAGCACTCTGAAAATTTGTGATTTCAAATAAACCTGTTGGACTATAACCTGGTGTTGTGTGACTTCTGACTTTGGGGATAAGAAGTACAGATTGGGCAATCGCTTTGCAGAATGCTTTTGTGGGGTCCACAGAAAACGAAGTTCAGTGCAAGCTCAAAGAACAGCATCTCATTTCTGCTTGGGAACACTATAAACTTCAGGACTTAATATCAAGTTCTATTATCTTAGGGCCTGAGCACCTTCATCCACCACCACACCCCACACCTCAGACCTTGCCATCATATTCAGCAACTCAGGCCTTGAGATCAAAAAATGAAAATCTCTCCATGTTAGCTTAAGAAGTTCAGAACTTGTTGTCAGAACTGGTGATAAACATTGTTAACATATGGACCACAAATCTTCAACTTTCATGATCTAATTTCAATGTCTACCAACTTCATGAACTAATATGGCTTTAAAAAAAAACAGCTGAGCGCAGGTTGAACCAACTCATGAAACCATCAATCAACAAGAACCATTTTGAGTCAAAAATAGCATATTTGTCAAAACTTGGATCATATCTGAGGTTTGATTTATATCCTTATATAAGTTTCATGCATTGGAGATGATAGAGACTCACCTGCAAATTACACAGTGATTGCAGCAATGATGAAATCAGACACAGGAATAGAAAAATAAACTGCATTTCAAACAGCTTATTTCGCAGAGTGCCGGGGAGATGGATTTGTTGCAGCTAAATTCAAAACTCTCCACTTCCTTTCAGCACCTTGATTAGCATTTAGTCATAATGCAAATTGGAAAAACATTCACTCACAGAGAACTCTAAAATATCTAGAGATTTCACAGTGACTGAAGATACAAGACAGCAATTGCACAACTGTAACCATAGGTCAAAACCTCGTAGCCGAAGGACTCAGATGACTTTTACAATGCATACTCTTTTACTTTCCTTTTTGTGCATGTGACATCTTTTGGAGTACTTTTAATGTCACATTTCATTTTTGTTCTCAGTGTTATAAACAATCAAATTCTTCTTTCTTTCACTCACAAAAACTTTATCATTGGTTCCTTGGTTTTGAATGGGTATTTTGTACTTACACATGTGATCAGAGTTGTCTCTTGCATGACCACTGCACACTGACCATTCCCAATCACCTTTGAGAGATTGGTGGTGAGCTGACTTCTTGAACCAGTTCAGCCAATGTCATTATTTTGCGGATATATCCATTGAGTAGCAAGTTGTTCTGGAAATGGCACATGGTTAAGAGGAAATTGAATATGATGTGAAAGACACTATAGGAGTGGGACAGATAGTTAATGAGGTGAATTTCGTAAGATACAGTGAGAAATGTCACTGGGACTTGTGGGGAGAAAGCTTAGAAAAAACTGAATGCAACTTGCACTTCCCCCAAAATAACATATAATTCATTCCAATGTCTCTGCTGTGGTTAAATGCATTGCTCCGAAAGCTAGTGTGCTTCCAATTAAACCTGTTGGACTATAACCTGGTGTGGTGTGATTTTTAACTTTGTACACCCCAGTCCAACACTGACATCTCCAAATCGTGGTTAAATGAGAGATCTTAAAAAGAGGGGAGCCTCACAGCGTCTTTACCTGGCCATAACATAGTGGGGCTCTTTCTTGAAATTACATTCCAGAATTTCTTTTCCAATTATATTCTGAATAACACAATTCAAAAGGATTATTTATGATAGATTTTAATCTTTAACATAATATGTCATACTTTTACATTTAACTTTTTAAACAAAAAAAAAGACTTTGAAGTCGACTCACTGCTTTTGCTTTGCAATTATAATTTTCAGATTTATCAAAATGCCACACCTGCATGGCACTCCGCAAGTTAAGTGCACAAGGAAGAAAGCAAATTGATTAAAATTCTATCAACATTCTGAAATAATTAGCAGTAATTAGCAGTCAATGAATTCAGAGATAACACTGCAACTGGAACATTGCATTAAAGAAGGCCTACATTTTCTCTGTTGGATGATGAAAAAGCTAATTTGTTCATAAAATAGGACAAATAAATCTTGCAATTAGATCACTGTGTAGTTATATTACAGTTACATTTATCTGGTAAACACGCCATGGTCCACTCTTGTGATCTTACTGATTCTTAAGAGTCTCTTTACCTTGTGTGTGTATATACTTTACTAAATCATCATTCAATCTAATAATTTTAAATTCAACATGCCAAGTACAAAATGGTATAATCATAACACAATTGGATATATATTTTTGTGTATTCATAAAACTAATTTACTGTTGGTTAATACCTAAATCTCAGCATTTAATTGCACTAATTTTAAGATATTAATCATATTATGATATTATAAAGCACATTTACTGTTAGTTTTATTAATAAAATAATTAACTGAGTTAATGAAATCTTTCTCATTTTTATTAATTGATTATGTTTCAGTCAAAATGTTTGAGATCTTAATCTTGTTTGAACTGCAGTGGAATTCTATTAAAATGCAAATGTTGGGGTCCAAAAAGTTAAACCACATTATAGGTGGGTGGTGTTAATAAGAATATTGTCATTTTCTTCTATTTTCCATGAGCAGAATGAAGGCTCACGTAAAGATTTAACTCTTTTGGGAACCATGAAAACCCCCACACTTATAAACAAATCTGTAAAATATTAAACCACATTACAACAGGTTTTCACAATACCAGTTATTGTTTTATTATCTGATTTAACTGGCCTGTAATGTTTTTCTGTTCCTGCTTCCACATCAATACATCTGGCATCTCTTAAGGATCTATCCTAAGTCCTTTCCTATTTCTCCATATCATCTCTCAGTGACATAATGCGAAAGCACAACCTGTATGCTTTCCACTTTGTCTGCTGGCAACACTCAACTTTACCTCAACACCATTTCGTGCAACACCTTTCACTTTCTCTCGGAATGATTATCGAGCATCCAGTACTGGATGAGATGAAATTGCTTCCAATTAAATATTAAAAGACTGGAATTACTTACCTGGATATTATTCCAGCAAAGCAATGCTCCCCTCACCAGTCGGAGAATTTGGCTGGAAAGTTATGTTGCTTCTCAGATGGAGATTGATCCAGCTAAGTGTTTGTCAACTACTTAAATGGATAATGTCTGGGGTCTCAAGCAATTATGACCTCTCAAGGATGGAAATCTCATGCCTAAGAGTTGGTAGCCATGTAAGGACCAATGGCTGTCCATTATAAGCAGTAGAACTGGAGGCTCCTGCAGATAATGTATTGAGCCCCTGCCCCATGTCAACACTGTATCCAAGAACTAGTTGTTAAATGCTGTTTGATAATGCTCCTGCCATGTTTAATTCTGCAAGTAATCTCTATTAATAGAAATTGTTATAAGTCATTGGTGATGACAGACATCTGAAAAGGAGGAAGCAGCTGGGTTAAAAATTGACATCTCAATAAATGTTCACAATTTGAACATTGCAAGCATTTCAGGAGACAGATGAAGTGTACACTATAATGTCTGCTGTATAGAAAAATGTTATCTTTTTGCCCAGGTCATAGATAAAGTTGGTCCATTTACATAGAACAAATGTATTAAGGGTCAGGAGAAGATGCAGAGAATAGCTATCAAATCAATGCTAGGCATCACAGTTCTTAGTCACAAAGAGGTAGTCCAAGTATTAGGACAAATCACACAAGACAAATTGAGACTTGAAGAGGGTATGATTAAGATATTTAAAATGATAGAAGTATTGGATTTAGTCCAGTTTAATAAATTGTTTGAGAGTTTGCATGACTGATGAACATATACTGCATATAAAATCTCAGGAAATCTTTCCACATTTGATAACTCACTTTGAACTGGCTTACAGAAACATGCAGCTGCTGGTGTCTATACTCTTTTAACAGGGATCTTACTGAGTTCTAGACAGAAGACGCCATTTCTAGGTGTGGAAAGCACATTGTTGATTTTGGTGTCCTCATTGCACTCCCTGAAAAGACTTGGTCAGCTAACATTAGACAGGAGCAAAAGATGAACAGTTTCTATCTTCATGATCCCAGTTATATTGTTGCTTCTGTCAGCATACATCTGTTACTAAACTAATGACTTTGCACTGGCTCAGTCATATTCATTGGATAATACCGTACCTTCAGTTTAATTAGATCAAAGTCCTGAAATTCCCTCCCTAATGGCACTGTGAGCTAATCTGCAGTGCATGGACTGCAACACTTCTAGAAGGCAGCTCGCCTTCCCAAGGGCAATTAGACCTAAGTAATAACTGCTGGACAGCCAGTGATGTCCAGGTCCCATGAGTGAATAAACAAAAGTTCGTATAACTTGGCCACTAGGTCATAATTTGCTAGCCTCCATGCTTTTGATGCAAGGACATCTGGAATATAGAGAGGAAAATGGCTGACATTGACATAGTTAACTGGAGCACTGATGGCTGGGACATCTGGAGGCTGACTGTTTGGAGGGGCAATGGAAGAGCTGAGGTAAATTGGGAAGCTCAGTTGGCTAAGAAGCAAGCCCAGAGAAGACAGTGGCTGGTGAATCCTGCAATTATTCAGTCCTCTGTCTTCATCTGCAGCTAGTATGGCTGCCGTGCCAAATTAGAACACTGAGCCTACAGGTGATGTTTAGGTGATTAGGATGATGAACCCCAAAGTGCAAACTATTGTCTCATGAGACTGGAGGTTGCCAGTGTAATAATAAGGAAAAGGCCAATAGAGTTTTACAGAACTTGCTATGGACCATACCAGACCCTCTCAAAACATTTCAAGAAAATAGCCCAGACCTTAACTTTGCCAATTGTTTCAAGCAGGTGTTGGTGGAAATTTGGGGATTGATGCAGCTGGTCAGACGACTTAGTTTTAAACAAAACAGAATTTATTTACAAGATTACCAAATGAAACACAAACAAAAGGGAACAGAATATAGAAGAAATTAACCTATCCGGAAACCTAATAAATTATCCCAATTTAATGATGTTGTTTCAAATACTTGCAACAATCCCCATAATCATCCGTTGGGAAAAAGGAAAGATCAATGAGGAGAGGTGTCAGAGAGAGGAGGATCAGCATGAACCTGCTTCTTTGAGTCTAGCAGCTTCAAACCGCTGCTTGGTAAAACCAAACCAAAACAGAGCAAAACTGAGCTGGGAGGACTGGTCACTCCCCTTTCATTGTACAAGTGTTTTGTTTAAAATTTGAAAACCTTTTGCCTGAGGCAGTATCTTTAAACTATAATCAAATTGGCCCAAAAACCCATCCAAACCAGATATTTCAGAACTGCTGTATTTGCGACCTTTCTTGTGGGAAATCATGTCTCACAAACTTGATTGAATTTTTTGAAGAAGTTGCAAAGAGGATTGATCAGGGCAGAGCAGTGGACTTGATCTATATGGACTTCGGTAAGGCGTTGGACAAGGTTCCTCATGGGACACTGGTCAGCAAGGTTAGATCTCATAGAATACAGGGAGAACTAGCCATTTGGATATAGAACTAGCTGAAAGGTAGAAGACAGAGGGTGGTGGTGGAGGGTTGTTTTTCAAACTGGAGGCCTGTGCCCAGTGGATTACCACAAGGAATGGTACTGGATCCACTACAACAATGTTGATGTGAGCAAAAGACGTACAGTTAGTAAGTTTGCAGATGACACCAAAATTGGAGGTGTAGTGGACAGCAAAGAAGTCTTGATCAGATGGGCCAATGGGCTGAGGAGTGGCAGATGGAGTTTAATTTAGATAAATGCGAGCTGCTGAATTTTGAGGAAGTAAATCTTAGCAGGACTTATACACTTAGTGGTAAGGTCCTAGGGAGTGTTGCTGAACAAAGAGACCTTGGTTTATAGGTTCATAGCTCCTTGAAAGTAGAGTCACAGTTAGATAGGATAATGAAGAAGGCATTTGATATGCTTTCCATTACTGGTCAGAGTATTGAGTACAGGAGTTGTGAGGTCATGTTGTGGCTGTACAGGACATTTTGGAATATTGCATGCAATTCTGGTCTCCTTCCCATCGGAAGGATGTTGTGAAACTTGAAAGGGTTCAAAAAGAATTTACAAGGATGTTGCCTGGTTTGGAGGACTTGAGCTATAGGGAAAGGCTGAACAGGCTGGGACTGTTTTCCCTGGAGTGTTGGAGGTTGAGGGGTGTCCTTATAGAGGTTTATAAAATCATGAGGGGCAAGAATAGGATAAATAGACAAATAATTTCCCTGGCGTGGGGGAGTCCAGAACTATATGGCATTAGTTTAGGGTGAGGGGGGAAAGATATAAAAGAGACCTAAGGGGCAATTTTTTGACATCGAGGATGGTGCATGTATGGAATAAGCTGCCAGAGGATGTGGTCGAGGCTAGTACAATTGCTACATTTAAAAGGCATCTAGATGGGCAAATGAATAGGAAGGGTTTGGAGGGAAACGGGCTGGGTGCGAGCAAGCAGGACTAGGTTGAGTTGGGATATCTGGTAGGCATGACGAGATAGACTGAAGAATCTCTTTCCGTGCTGTATATCTCTGACTCTCTGACAGCATAACCTTGTTAAAGGAGCAATATTGTCACACCTTCCCCCTTAAAAAAAATGAGTGATCAATATCCAAAGACGGCTTCATTTTAAAACCCCTTAATCTTAAATTGTTCATACACTGCAACACCCATATACGTCACATTGACAATAATCATGCAAACATGTACTACCACATTCTGTTCCAGTATGTTTCACTCCTGCCATCAAATGCATCCATTTCTCATTCAAGTTTCGACAATGCGTTAGCAATCACGTTTTCTCGTACTGCCACATGCACAATTTTCAAATTGAGAGGCTGTAACAACAAGCTCCATCTAAACAGTCCAGTATTTCTGTCCTTAAGTTTCTTCACAAATTTCAATGGGTTATGATTGTCTCAGATACTTTACTGGCAACATAACCACTGAAATGTTGTAATGCCAACACCAAGCTCAAATTTACCTTCTCAATTGTCGAATATTTCCGCTGATGAATGTTCAATTTCCTGTAGAAGTCCCCAGTAGGTCTTTCCATCTTCTTGTCATCTCCCTGCAAAAGGAAAGCACCCACACCACTCGCATCGATAGCTACCTTGAATGGCTCAGCATGGTTAGGTGTGGTTAACAATGGGGCAGTGGTTAACACAGCTTTCAGGCTGAGAAATGCCTTCTGACAGTTGGCTGAAACTTCTAGCAACTCAGCATGTGGAGCAGTATGAATTTTTGATAAAATACGCAAACCCCAGACTCATAGTACTGCTCCTTTTGTCTATGGTATGGGAAACTCCCCAATAACATTTGTTTGTGCAATCCGTGGGGTCACTTGTCTGGGTCCAATAACACAGACCAGGAAGGTGACTTGGGCTTTGGCAAATTTACTTTTAGCCAGGTTTATCAACAAGCCTACCTCCCAAAGTTGATCGAGCAACTCTAATAAATGCTGCAAATGTTCCTTCCATGTCTGACTAAAAATCACCAGTTTATCTACATCCATGACATAATTGGGTTATCCAGCAATGACCTTACTGGTTAGTCTCTGAAATGGGGCTGGCACATTTTTCATACCAAATGGCATGACTTTAAACTAATACATTGCATTCCGCACTGCAAAAGCTGAAATTGTCTTCACTCTTTCAGACAAAGGTACCTGCCAGTATCCTCTGAGCAAGTCAAACTTAGAAAAACAAGTTGCTTGTCCTACCTTCTTAACACCGTCTTCCAAATGTGGAATCAGACATACATCAGTCTTTGCAATGGCATTAACAGTGTGATAGTCCACACATAACCGTTAGGTATCATCTGGTTTTGGCACCATTGCTCTGGGTGAACTCCAGTCAAGATAACTCATTTTGATTATATCATCTGTTTATCATCTAACTGCTCCTGGCTTGTCTCAACCATTTGATCAAACAGGGTCTCTGCTCATTCCATTTCAATTTTCTTATCTGTACTCTTTGATCTCTCCTGTTTCAACTGGTGACTTTGTGACCTCCTTACCACACAGTCTGGAAAAATCCTAGGATATATGTCCTGCAATAGTTCAATTGCCTGAGTTTCCATTGGCTTTTCAACCACAGTAGGCAGCACTCCTACCTGTGAACCAGCTATATCGTAAGCAAGGACAAATTGTATTCCTGGAGCTGAGAGTTTGTCCAGTACTCCGCCCATACTTTGCTGCTCTTCGCTGGACACTCTAACCTCACTTTACATATTTGAGCGCTTCTTGTCTCACCATAAATTACTGTTACTAGAACCTCTTCTAGCCCTTCTGAGGTACATATCTCCTCATCTCTCAACATAAAAGATTGAGTGGATCTGTATCTTTTAATATTGTAACCTCTTTACCTGCTGCTCCTGGCCTATGCAAGTAAACCTTACCTTTGCAGGTATATGCTTTAAGAAGATCTGGCACTTCCTCTTTAACCAACCTCCAACCAGCTTGTACATTCTCGTGCAACTTTCTAGCCTCCACTGTGCTTTATGTTAACACTCCAACAAACTCACTGTTTTCCTAGTGCTTTTCCTAACCCATCAACACTGTAATTTCATGTGGCGTACTTTATTGCAGTGAAATCACCAGAGCTTTTTAATTTCTCCTTCCCCTTCAAGGGTTTCCTTTTTACCCTGTGGTAAGTTATCCTTATGATCTTCATGAAGATCTACCTTTTATTTTCCATGTGAGGATTTCTCTTTTCCCCAATTTCTATTCATCACAGATTGAAACTGATATTGGATGCTAAACCTTGCTTTATGAGCCAACTCATAATCATCAGCAAGTTTAGCTGCTAATCTTGCCATTTTAACACTCTGCTCTTCCACACGAGCTCTCGATAGTTCAGGAGGTGCATTTTGCACTCCTCCAAATAATTGTCTCTCTAAAAGTGTCATAGGTTTGCTCTATATTAATACCCTGATCCACCTATCAATATTACTTGTTTGATCCTTTCAAACTCAATGTAAATTTGACCACAGTCCTTCCTTAGATTCTTGAAATGTTGTCTGTAGGCTTCTGATACAAGCTCATCTGCACTTAAGATGTCTTTCTTCACCTCCTCATATGTCCCAGATACCTCCTCTGATAGTGATGTGATATCCTCACTAGCTCTATCTACAAGTGGATCAACAAAACCCACATGATCACTGGTCACCACATTTGTTTGGCCACCTTTTCAAATGAAATGAATAAAGCTTCTGAATCCTTCTCATCGAATTTAGGCAATGCTCAAATATATTTAAACAGATCCCCACCAGGCCTTTGGTTCCCATGGGTATGCTCATCCTCACTCTCTTCCTCACTAAACTTACCTTCAGCCTTCATCTCCATCCTTTTAACCTGACTTTCATGTTTAAAATGCTAATTTCTAAAGTTCAAGCTCCTTCTCTTTCTTCCCTTCCCTTGTCTTCTTTTCTCTCTCTCTGCTTTTCATTGTATTTCAAACTATTTCATTTCTGATGCCCTTTCCTTGTCTTTTGCCTCTAACTTAAGCTGCTTCATTTTCAATAGAGCTTTAGTCATCTCTAAAGATTCTGATGGTTTTTCCAGCAAATTTAAATGCTGAACTATTGCTGTGATTATGTCTCCTTTCCTTATGGAAGGTGGAAGCTCCAACCCCAGATAGTCTGCTAATTCCAGCAGTTTTTGCATAACTCCCGAAGTCACTTCTTCCACCCCCAGAAAACTCTTTGTGATAGAAAGAGCTATTGCTATCCTAATCACTGTTTAAACCAACCAAATTCAACAGCCAGAACAAAACACTTACCACTCGCTGTCTACAGGTCTAGCAACCCTAATCCCAAATAGGAACTACCAGAACAAATCTTGGATGATCCCCCAAACTGTTATGGACCAGGCCAGACGTCCTCAAAACATTTCAAGAAAGTAATCCAGACCCTAACTTTCGAGCTGTTTTAAGCAGATATAATGTGGATATTCCAGAAGTGATGCAGCTAGTCAAGACACTTATTTTTAAACGAAACAGAGTTTATTTACAAGATTACTGAATAAACACAAAGAGAACAGAATATAAAGTAAATTAACCTATCCAAAAACCCAAGATTATCTCACCTTAATGGTGTTGTTTCAAATACTTGGCCAAGAAGGGAAAAAAACCATCAAACACAGGGTCTTACAGGATAGATGTCAGATAGGGGGAGGATCAGCATGGACCTGCTTTTTTGGGTCCAGCAGGTTCAAACCACTGCTTGGTAAAAGCAAACCAAAACAGAGAAAAGCTGAGCCGGGAGAACTGGCCACTCCCCTTTCATTGTACAGGTTTTTTTTTTAAAACTTCAAAGCCTTTTGTCTGAGGCAGTACCTGTTAGCTATAATCAAATTGGCTGTAGAACCCATCCAAGCCAAACCTTTCGGAATTGCTGCTTTTATGACCTTTATGAAAAATAAGCCAAGGGCAGCATAACCTTGTTAAAGGAGCAGCATTGTCACAAGTATGACAGGGCAGGAGAAGAATGTTCCAATAATTTAAGTTAGAACTCAATTTTTTTCTCTCTCTCTATTATGAGATTGTGTGAGGAAGATGTTAATAGATTGTGATGAGGTTAACTTATTAGACCTTGTGGTATTTCCTCATTATTCTTTTGATCATTAGACTTACTATGATAATAGCATTGAGATGAGGGAATAGAAAGCTAAATATCTAAATTTGTGGTTATGAAAATTTGTGGTAATCAATGTAAATGGAAACATTAAGTTCCAAAAAGGTAATGGCACAGCTCTTCTAGTTTTGGAATTGTTGTAAACCAGATGTATGATCTAAAATGTGCATTGAGAACCCCAGGGAGTTCATAATGTATTGATCCTCATGGGAAGGCATTAGCCTCATGGTGCTATCACTAGACTGTGAATCCAGAGATTCAGGTAATGTTCTTGGGACTCAAGTTAAAATCCTGCTATTTCAAATGTAGAACTTGAATGCAGTAAAATCTGGAATCAAGAGTCAGAATTGCACTCATTGTCAGGGAAAAAAACCCATCTGGTTCATTAATGCGCTTCAGGGAAGAAAACTGCATTCTTACCTGGTTCAGCCAATTTGTGGCTCAGAACCACATAATTCAATTTGATTACCTACAGTGTGTTTGACTCTTAAATGCCCGCTAGCCAATTTGGGCAATGAATGCTGGTCCAGCCAGTGACACCCTCATCCCGTGAATCAATTTAAAATGTTGCCTGTGAAGTTTGAACTCCTGATGAGCAATTCTCCTGCACCCTGAGATTTGTGGGTAAGTTGAAGATTTTGGACAGCTCTGACTAACACAAACACTTGACTCAATATCGAGCCCATGACTAGCCTGTCAGCTCCCTATCATGCCTGACCTCCTGACTACCTCCAACCTAATATGACTACTATAGTAACTCCCCCAACACAACTTGACTCATTTCCATAGTCCAACTACACCCCCTCAAACAGTCCTGACTAGCCCCACCACTCAATCAGCGGTCAACTCAATCTGACTAAAACCTTGCCTGAAAGCTCAACCCAAACAACTCAACTACACCACAACTCAGCTAGCCATTCACAACTTCATTGCTCCAACCCAGCTGTTACTGTAACCTAGTACCACATACTAACATGTCAACCAACCCACCTACCCTCATCAACCCCATCTTCTTATCTCATGCCCCTTCCCATCCCGCCCATTCATACTCTCACCCATTTTCTAACATTCTCTTTGGATCAGTTGTTCAGTTTAAATCTGAAATTGATTGAGAAAAAGAAAACAAAGATGTTACTGAATATGAGGTAAAAGTGGGTAAGTGAAACCAGGCACAGATCAGGCATGCTCTCAGTGAATGGCTTAGCAGCCTCACTGGGCTTCCTGTTCCTATAAATCTAAATTGGTGAAATGGCTTTGCAAACTGTCACTCTCACTTAGAACAAATATCAATGGTAATATTTTACCAGTTGCTGATTGCAATAAACTGTGAGGCAGCTTTACTTCCAGTGATAGGAGCATAATTATATTACATTACAAAAGGTATGACAGCATCCACAGTTGTTATTGCTTGGAGCACATTTATTGGTTATTTCATGTGTTCTGTTTGTTGAAGTTAGTGCATTTACCAAGGGAATGCTTATTGCTGATAGTATCAATTTTGTAACTCACAGCTGAAGGAAATACTGGTGGGAGTTTAAACATTCAGTATATTCTGTTTTTACACAGATAAGAATAGTTTGAAAATAAATTATACAACCAAAGCTGTAAAATTTCAGATGTAATTATGAGAAGAAAATAATAATAAGATGACAAATTAAGTATGTAGGCCTTTTATTCTGCACAGTTTTATTGATTCATAGTATTGATGCCATATTTTACAGCTGAAACAAAAAAAATCTTTACTTTCCCAAAATAGTCTTTTTATAATAAGTAAACATATTTATGGATCTATATTATTCTGAGATGGAAAAAATACAGAGAAAGAAAGAGGTAACAAATAGCTGGAAATATGATATTTATCTTGGACTTAAGTCAAAATAAGTATTTTTAGGCACAGTTACAAGATTTAGGAACTTGTGTGCAGAGGTCCATATAAAAATACAGTAGTTGCTCAAATAAATTAGAATGCTTAGAATAGTATACAAGTTTTTTTTCTGACATTTCACCTCACCAAAACAATCATCTGGGTTTTTGAATCAAGAGGCTTCTAAGAGTTGCTGTTGCTGTTTTTTTTTAAATCTTTAAAGATATTTTGCAAAATTCATTCGTAGGCATAAGAAAATGATAGAGAAAATGTTGTAATTTTAATTTGACAATACAAATGGAACTTCAGCAATTGGACTGTTATTCCAAGCACACTGTAATAATTATAAACAGGAATAATATGTCTACTTTGCATTAGGACACAGAAGTTGACAGAAAATGTTGATGAATAATGGTAAATGGATACAAGCATGCATTTTGTCTTAAGTTACCACAGAGCAATCAGCAGATGATACTTTATCTGAACCAAATCCAACAATGAAACGTAAGTTCCCAGCTTCAATACTTAGGGTAAGTAATACTTCAATATCATACTTAGGGTAAGTTCTTTTTCTGCAGACAGATTGATATGAACATCTTGCAGTTGTGGTTTTTGTTTAATATTCTTCAATATAAGCCAAAGTCTTCAGTGATTCCTCTTAGATAATGAGACGTCACCAGAAGTCTGCATTCCAGCTCTCCATATGTAAAACTGCCAATGTACAAAGATTTCAGCTATAACTTTTTCCAGATTTTTTAAAAAAAATCTGATGCAGGAGTTAAAGCAATTATCTTCACTGCAGTCAAAGTGGATAATGCATTGATAGCAGGTTAAATACCACACTTCAACTGAAAGAACAGCAAGTAAGCATAATTGGTGAGCTCTACTTTAAGTATGTTGGTAGAAACAGTTCTACTCTAGTAGTAGTCATCATAGTTCTTTGGGTTTAAGCAGTAAAGCACTGCTCCCCCAAATGAGAAGATCGTAGCTCCCCAGGCAATGCCGTATCCCCAGTTGAATTCATGATATGTTCGCATGGTGGCTGTTTCCACAAATTTGATCGGATACAAAATGAGTCCACAGACCTGGAGAACAACTGTAAATAAATACATGCAATTAAAACAATAGCCATCTGTCTTTTGGCCACAAATATGAAGAATGCAATATTTTGATACTGTCGACCCTCTTGTCTCTACTCTGTGTTCAACTTCATACATTTTATTTATAACATTCATCAGCAAAATAGAGAAATATTTCAGTGTTGTTATTTCAATACTGTACAGTGCATTACACATTGTTGTAATCCTTCACTCAGAGGCTAAAAATTAATCTTAAAGTCTGTAATATCATTATCATTACAGTAATTTGTCAAAACATATTCAAGGCATTATTTCAAGTGCCATCTGGTCTTTGTCCCACTTGTATTTATTCTATTAAATATGACAGTTGGGTTGAGATCACAAAATACATTAAATACACTCCAAATTCCATTGTTATTATTTCAAATTTTCAGAGAGTTGCTAAATGTAATATTAGCCCAATTTCTCCGCCCTTACCCACTCATTCCAAGGTAGGTTCACATTTAAGCTTAGAAATTTACAAAGCATGTTAAGTGTCATTGTTTAAGCATTTTCAGACTTTTCAGATAATTTTCATAATCTGATTTCTCTGTATATATTATATGACCACCATCCTAGTCTTTCATAAGAGCTGTGCATCAGGTGGACAATATCATCAAGCCAAATAGTGTTTTTTTTTTGGTAATAATTTTCACCAGGGCCCATGTATGTTTCATGCATTCATGTAGATGGGATCTCCCCTATTTCTGTTCTCAATCTGCCTCTAATTTTCTCCAATCCTAAAAGACTCTGGGGACATCTGCATTCCTCCCATTTAGGCCTTTTGAACAACATTGATATAAGCATGCCATTACCTTCAATTGATAATGCCCTGTGTTTTGGAATTTCTTCTCACTTTCTTCCATTAAGATGCCCAATACAATATTCCTATCATGTGCTTGATATCTCCTTTTATAGCCTGGCATCAAATTTTATGAGGGAACTTTCCTGAGAAACACTTTGAGAGACTTGGCTGTGTTAGAGCTCCATGTTGTTGAAAGTGTTGATTTAAGCTGAGATATATTGCTTCAGCATGATCATATTGAATGGTTGCATAGGCTCGAAGGGCCAAATGGCCTGCTCCTGCATGTATTTTCAATGTTTTTACATTTCTAATGATTGTCAATCTGGATGGTGAACCTGACAGGCTGCAAAACCACAGGATGGCATCTTTCTGAATCCAAGCTGACTGTCAATCAGCAACTAAATGTGCAAAAACAGATAAGAGATACCAAACGTGGAAAGCCATATGAAACTGGACTGCTCCTTAAATCAACAATGTCAAAGCTGGTTGTGATGCTGACTGATGTCCTGTCTGAGAAGGTTAAATCACAACAAACAAGTTTTTCAACTATGAGTTTTTGAGTCCATGGTACCCAGAGGATTGCATAATAAACCTATTGTCCACAGCTGTATATATGCCACGTCTGGAACTGATAAGAGAAATTATACCTTGTGGGGCAATTGAGTCTTCTTTAAGTGCCGCATTTTTAAAATATATGTTGTCATGAATACAAATGTACCTTTGTCCTGAAAATGAACCATTTTATTTTTACTATACATATTGCAGACATCACCAGAAAATATAACCATAGATAAGCCAAACAGTGAACTGCAAACATGCCACCAACTAAATTCCATCACAGCGAGATAGGACTTTGAATTTAGAAATCAACTTTGTACCTAATTTTGTACACTGCAAGAAGTTAGTTCCTAACTAGCGATAATTAAAGGTGCATCATTCACAAAATTTACAGATCACTCAATCATAGATTGAGTATTGCTAATAAGGAAGCCGTTCAGCCAATGATATCCTTGCCAGCATGTTACAAGAGCAACTCACTTAATCTGACTCCCCAGCCTGTATCCCTCGCCCTGCAAATGTTCTGTCTTCAGACAACTGTCCAATTCTCCTTCAAAAACCCACAATTAAATTTTCCTCCACCACATGTTCAGACAGTGCATTCCACATCTTAAACTCATGCAGTATCCAGTCAATTTTTCTATAATGTGATGGTTGCATTCTTGTGCTTAAAATGTTGGCGATGTAATCACATTACAGCCAACATACGTTGTAAAAGTTTACAATTTAGAAACAGCATCCTCAATTCATCAGTCATGTCACAGCGAATTTGCATTGACGAAATGCACACTATAGCAGAATGACTTGGACATGATTTGCTTGTTATGTTGTTTGCGTTTTATTTCCAATCACCTTAAGTCGCTACTGTTTGTTTCTAGATCTTACTGCCAACAAGAGCAGTTTCTCCCTATCTACTCTTCCAACTCCACACAATTTTGAAGGACTCCATCAAATTTCCTCATAATCTTCTCTTCTTCAAAGATAACATCTGCTGTTTGATTATGTCCATATAACTGAAGTTTGTTATTTGTGGAATCATCCTCATAAATCTTTTCTGAACTCTCTCTAATGCCTTCACATCCTTTATAAAGTGTATTACCCAGCATTATGCATATCACCTCCAGCTGAAGTAAAACCAGTTCCTTATATAGGTTTGTCATAGATTTATTGCATTTGTCCTATATTGTGTAATGTTAAGGTGCATGAATTACACATGTTTTCATATCATTTATTTTGGATTTTAGAATTTTGACCTAGTGGTATATGGGTTTAAGTTTGAAGGAGTTCAATGATTAACTTTTAGGCATTTCTGTAGCCATGGTGGTTAATCTTTCTTTAAGTAGTCTGAGAAAGAATGTGCTGGCAGGCTAACGGGAATTTGTTTAAACTGAGAGATTTTTACAAATGAAGAAAATAACCAGTTGTGCATTTGAAGGTCAAGGATTGAATTTTTCATTTCTTTTTTGATGAGAGGAAATACTGATGGCTTAGGGGAAAAAGAACTTTGTTGTATCAGTTTATAGAGATCTTGGCTGAAGTTGGACCTATAAAACAGTTGCTTCTGCGAAAAGGTGGTGGTTTAGGATCATTACGACCGTTATGTGAAGAGTTTAGTTTGAATGTTGCAGACCAGAAGTGGTTGGTAAAAACTCTAAAGGAACAGTGTGAAACTGAGAAAATCTGAGCTCACTTTTATGATAAATCAAGGAAGAGGCTATCAAATGCTCAAGACTAGGAAGCGAAACCACATGCTCAGTCAAACCTGATGTGGAGTAGTGAGGGGAATTCTCTCTGGTGTAAATACTACAAAAGAGTGGCTTGGGATTAATGGAATTGCATTTCACTATGTATTTCTAACTCTTTAAATTTGTGTTATCATAAACAATTTGGTTCATTCTATTTTATCTTCATTTCTTCTGTGAAATAAACTTCAGTTTTATCACTAAAGCCAGATCTACAGCATTGAATATGCGTGTTTCAGTAGAAGACCAACACATTAAACAAAAAATAATCTATTGAGCCAGGTATCAGTTTGGGATATGGTTTTCCAGTAATAACATCAGCCAGGACCATAACAATAGCCTATTCTTAAAACCAGTGATCTCCTATACTTTATTAATCACTTTCTTAAACTGTCTTGTTACCTTCAAATAATTTGTGCATATTATCATTTGCCCAGTTCCCTGCGCTCCAGCACTCCCGTGTACTTGTGCCCTCTGTTTCATATCACCTCTCCTCATTCCTACTACAAAACTAATTTATTTGCATTTCTGGATGAAGTACAGTTTGCCTATTGTAGTCTCATTATACCGTCCTGTCTACATCCTCTTGAAGTTTTATTAAGATCTTGCAGTTCAGAATATTTCAAAATTTTATGTCATCCACAAATGTCAAAATTGCACATTTACACCTCAGTCTAAGACATCTTTATCTTTAAGTGATTGCATGTATTTTCCTCATGAGTACATTCCAATCCATGTACTCATATGTCTTTTCTTTCCCTCCTTGCAGGATCACAGGAAACCGGGGAGTTCCAAGAGATTAAAGCCCCTGCCGGTCACAGAACTCACAATTACATACAGCCTGAGCCCTGTTGCTTGGAACTTCCCCCCTTTCAATGAAAGTGTTTTGTCAAGTGAGGCTCAAGGCATCCAGTCCTTCCACTATTTATGCAACACAGCTCACGAGCACACTTCGAGGGGAATTTCACAGAGAGGAGAAGTAGAGATCCTTGCGATTGCCCTGACCTTATGGCTTTCATTCCTTACACACCATATCGAAGGCCTACCTGTGCACTTCCCTGAGGGCATTATGGGTCAACCTACAGCAAGTGGCCTGCAGCAGTTCAATAAGGTAGCTCAGTAGCATCTTCTCAACGGCAGCTAGAGATGTGCAGTAAATGCTGGCCAGCTAGTGCTTCTCACATCCCATGAGTGAATTTTAAAAAAGCATCCTAGCAGTTGAAGTGACATAGTTGATAAAGCCCCTTACGTACCTCTACTAAAACCATAAAGGCAAAACCAGATGCAAATGTAGGAAAAACGGTTAAAACTTTGAAATTGAGGGACGGTATGTCTGAGACTGTACTATTCCTTCTCTGAGTTGACTACATCTCTCTAAGGTGCAGTGTTTATAACATGGTCGGCTAGGTGGACCTCACAGAATATGAGTTCCCTGAATGAGTTGTTAACCTGCTCCAATCAGGGAGTCTTGGCTGACAGATATAAGCAAGAGTGTCAGAGGTTCTGTTCACTCTGACAGCAGGCACTGAAGGAGCTGGATTAGTGTCAAGGACTCTTCACATGTAAATAAAGGATGACTTCATGATGGGATACCAGTTTTGGTGGAGCTATTTCATGTACCTTACCTAAAAGTTACTTAACTGCCTCTCTGGAGTTTCAGTAAGCTTTTAAATGTGCAGAACATTATAAGTAATACAGACTATAGCTGTCTAGTGCAGCTACTTGAGTGGATGTGGCTGCTGATGTCAGTTTTCCAGCATTCTATATATCACCACACCAATCACATTTCCAAATATCTTCTCATTAGACAACATGCGTGCTGTCGGTTTCAGCTGTCTTAACCCCAACTTCAACCTCTGTCCTTAAATCCCACACTCCTGAGGATTAAAACGGAGTCCTGCTTTTCTTCAGCCTACTATTTTCACCAATGAATTGACTTGCTTCTAAGTTGACATTCATACTGACCTCTAATTCAACAGCAGACATATGGTTGTGGCATGGCAAAACTGCTACATTTAAAGGAGACAGCTCGTGCTTATCAGGCTCCTCCTGTTTTTATTTACTGAAGCAGCACCGAATTTGTTGGGTGTAAGTTCACAGACAAGAAGAATCTTTCAGTTACTCAATGGTGCAATATATTAGTAATCGGACATTTTTCCTAACCTATCATTATGGCTTTATAATTTGACTTTTTTTTTCTGGAATCAGTTCACAAAAGTATTCTTGAAAGAATATTTCCAATAAGCAAATTATAAAGCTATTTCCTTGTTTTCGCCGATATAAAAATCACAACAGATATTCAGAATTTCCAGGGAAGAGAGTATTATAATATATGCTATAAGACTAATGATCCAGAGAATTCCTGGACTGATGGGCTAGAGGCATGAGTTCAGATCACACCATGGTAGCTGGGGAAATTTAAAATTAATTAAAAGATGTGAAGTATAAAGCTAACAGTAACAGTAACAGGCAACAGTAACCATGAAAAGACCAGATTGTTGTAAAACCCCACTTGCCTCACTGATAGCCTTTGCAGAAGAAAATGTGTCATCCTTCCCTAATCTAATCTAAATGTAACTCAGAAATGTGGCTGACACTTAACTGTCCCCGAATATCTTTAACAAGCCAGTTATACAAGCATAGGAAGTCAAATAAAAACAAAACAATGTGGAATCACTCAAAATTACCCAACAAAGGCACAACTGACCCTAACAACACTGCAAAGCTCACTTCACCAATACCTGGTGACCTTTTGTCAAAATTGGGAGAGGTGTCCTATAGATTAGTCAAGCAACCAAATCATACCCTGCAGATAATGTCCCACATATCTCCATCACCATCTCTATGAATATCCTCATCTCAAAAGATGGTGGAGACCAGCACTCCATTAAAGACTGAAGCATTTACATTTCTCTTCAGTTAGAAACAGTCATACCCCGGCTAAGCTATTCCAATATAAATATAACACTGACATCCACTTAACATTGTGGAAAGTTGCCCAACTATGTCTTGTTTACAAAAGGGAGGACAAACTCAAACAAGCCAATTACTGCCCCATTAGTTACTCTCATTCATTAGCATCCATCACAAAGGATGTCATCCACAATGCTATCAGTGGCATTTATTCAGCAATGACCTGTTCACTGAAGCACAGTTTCTGTTCCATCAAGACTACTTGGCTCCCAACCTCATTACAGAGAAGTTCCAATGTGTTATTAAGGAGTCCCAGTAAAACTGAAGTCAATGGTAATCAAAGTAAAAGTCTCCACTGGTTGGAGTGATACCCTGCATAATAAAAGATGGTTGTGAATGTTGAAGGACAATTACCTCAAGCCCCAAGTCATAGTTGCACCAGTTTGTCAGGACTGTATCCTAGGCACAAAGCTATAGAACAGGTTCAATTACTTTTTCTTCATCATAAGGTCAGAAGTGGCGATGTTTGCTGATCATTGCATAGTGTTAAGAGCCATTTATATCTTCACAGATAATGAACCAGTTGTTGCTCATATGCAATGATAAAGTAACACAATTCAAGTTTGGATTAAGTAGGAATTTTTGGATTGCATAGGTATCAGATATTGACTGTCTTTAATTGGGAGAATTTTAACAACTCTGCTTAACATTCAACTCAATTCCCATTTCTGACTCCTCTCCTATCAACATCCCAAAGGTTTCCTTGAACATAGATTTAATGCATTGCCTACCCACGATTGACAAGGCACAAATCGGGAATGAGATGGAATATTCTTCATTTGATTGGATGAGTGCAGCTCCAATAACCTTTAAAAAGCTAAACCCAGTGATACAGAATGAACACTGAAATAGATCTATGACAGGATGGTGTGGGGCTTGGAGGAGAATTTGCAGCTAATGGCATTCCCATGTATCTGCAACTGCCTTTGTCCTTCTTGTCCACATCTCATGAATGAATTAAAAAAAAACTTTCTTGGACAAAGCAATCGGCATAACTGCCACCTTATTTTTGATATTCACTACCTCCACCATTGCTGCACTGTGGCAGCAGTATACATCGCATATATCATGCACCAAAGCAACTTGATGAGCCTCATTTGACAGCTCCTTACAGCTCCACTATCCGGAAGTATAAAAGCTACAGGCAAATGACATTATCACCCCGAGCAATCTCCCCTCCAAATTATATACCATCCCAACTTAGAATATTTTGTTGATCTTTCACTGTCCCTCGCTAACGACTTTGCAATTGTAACTACATCAACAGACTACATAGTTCAAGATGGCGACTCACCACCATCTCAACAGCAATTAAATGCCAGTGTTGTCAACAATGCCTCATCCCATGAAACAAAACAAAATTAAAAATATGGATCAAGATATTGGATTGCTGCAAATGTTTAATACTTTAAAGATAATTATATCTTAATGCCAAATTTTATTGATCATGAAATTCTCCAAAACAACCTGACTGAGAATATAATATTCAGCATGGAGAAGGAAAGAGGTTTGCAAGCTTTGTGTATCTGAAACAATATTTTGCCTTCCTATGAAAGTAAAAATTATATACAAATGTATATAAAACTATGTTGACATTTGGAAAGTGTCATGGAGTCATAGAGATGTCCAGCACAGAAACAGACTCTTCCGACAACTCATCTATGCTGACCAGATATCCTAAACTGATCTAGTCCCATTTGCCAGCATTTGGCCCCTTTATCCTTCCATACCTTCCTATTCATCTAACCATCTAGATGCCTTTTAAATGTTATAATTGTACCCACTTCCACCACATCCTCTGGCAGCTTGTTCCATATGGTCACCACCCTCCGCATGAAAAAAATTGCTTTTTAGGTCCCTTTTAAATTATCTCACTCTCACCCGCTAAATTTGGACTCCCATACTCTGTGAAAAAGACATTAGCTATTCGTCCTATCCATGCCCTTCACGATTTTATAATGGTCATGGTCATCCCTCAGCCTCTATCGTTCCAGGGAAAAAAGCCCCAGACAATTCAGTCTCTCCCTGTAACTCAAACCTCCCAATCCCAGCAACCTCACTGCAAATCTTTTCTGAACCCTTATGTTTAACAACATCTTTCCTATAGCAAGGAGACCAGAATTGCACAGTATTCTAAAAGTGGCTTCATCAATGTCCTATACAACAGCAACATGACATCCTAACTCCTACTCGGACCAATGAAGGCAAGCGTACCAAATACCTTCTTCACCACCCGGTCTATTTGTGACTACACTTTCAAGGACCAATGCACCTGCACCTCTTAAGTCTCCGTTCCACAGAGCCCTACTCTGATTTACCTGAATGCAATGCCTCACATTATCTAAATTAAACCCCATCTACCACTCCTCAGTCCATCAGCTCATCTGATCAAGATCCCATTGTACTCTGAGATAACCTTCTTCACCATCTACTAAACGGCACGGTGGCACAGTGGTTAGCACTGCTACCTCACAGCGCCAGGGACCTGGGTTCAATTCCCGACTCAGGCGACTGACTGTGTGGAGTTTGCACGTTCTCCCTGTGTCTGCGTGGGTTTCCTCCGGGTGCTCCGGTTTCCTCCCACAGTCCAAAGATGTGCGGGTCAGGTAAATTGGCCGTGCTAAATTGCCCGTAGTGTTAGGTAAGGGGTATATGTAGGGGTATGGGTGGGTTGTCGGGTCGGTGTGGACTTGTTGGGCCGAAGGGCCTGTTTCCACACTGTAAGTAATCTAATCTAAACCATCAATTTTGGTGTCATCTGTAAACTAACAAGCCATACTTCTTTTATATCAATGATCTGGATGTGAATATATGATGAAAAGCAGTGGACCCAGAGCCAATCCTTGCGGTACATCGCTGGTCACTGGCCTCCAGTCTGAAGAACAACCCTCAACCATCAGCTTCTGTCTCCTACCTTCAAGCCAATTTTGCATCCAATTGGCTAGCTCTGCTCAATTCTAATCTTGCTAACCAGTGTACCATGCAGAATCTTATTGAAAACCTTACTGAAGAACATATAGACAACAGCTACTGCTCTGCCCCCATCAATCCTCTTTGTCATCTCATTAAAAACCTCCATCAAGCCAGTGGGACCTGATTTCCCACACACAAAGGTGTGCTGACTCTCCCTAATCAGTCCTTGCCTTTCCAAATACATGTAAATCCTGTCCCTCAGGATTCCCTCCAATCACTTACCCACTACCAATACCAGGCTGACTGGGTTATTGTTCCCTGGCATTTCTCTACCACGTTTCTGAAACAACTCCACCACATTTGCGACACTCCAGTCTTCTGGCACCTCACCAGTGGCTGTAAATGATACGAATATCTCAGCATGGGGCCCTGCAATCTCGTTCCTGGCTTCCCACAAGATTCTGGGATATACTTGATCAGGTCCTGAGGATTTAATTATCTTAATGTACTCCTCTTCTATAATATGGACACCTTTTAAGACATCACTATTTATTTCCTTAAGTTCCCTATTTTCCATGTTCTACAGCGCAAATTTAACACACTCACATATTGGTGCCAGCTTGCCTTTAATACTCAAATACAATTCAACATTTTAAATCATTCAGTTAAGAGCCTTGGACCTAGGAAATATTAAGTCTGCTTTCTCTTTACAGATGATTTCAGACCTGCTGAGCTTTTCCAGATATTCCTGTTTTTGTCCCAGCTTCCGGAAGTTGATTCTTTCCAAAAAAAAAATTCATGGGATGCAAATGCTGCTATCCGGACCAGGATTTATAGCGCATCCCGATTTACTCTAGAGGCAAGCCACTGTGCTATTAGAGAATTCCAGAATTTTGACCTAACAACAGAGAAGGAATACAATTCCAAACTGGGATAGTGAGCAGCCTGGGGGGAATTACAGGTGATGGTTATATTCTCTTGTGGCCATTGCCTGCATTTGTGTGGCATGAAGGTCACTTGCCAATTCTCAGCCCAAACCTTCTCTTGCTGTAAATGGCCCTGAAATGTTTCAGTACCCAAGAAGAAACAAATGGTGCTGGACAACCATCAGTGAACATCGCCCCTAGGCCCAAACTTGGAGGAAAGATCATTGATCAAGTCGCTGAAGATGGATCTGGATAGTTATACAAGAAAGTAGCAACAGAGACAGAGTAAATTAAAGGCAATTCCTTAACAAGGAAGGGAAGCAGCTTGGGTTGTTAATGCTGCTTGGAATTACTCCTGGATATTTCATCAGGTGACCATATTTCCCTATTCGAAGCTGAAAATGTGTTGCTGGTTAAAGCACAGCAGGTTAGGCAGCATCTCAGGAATAGGGAATTCGACGTTTCGAGCATAAGCCCTTCATCAGGAATGAGAGAGAGTAGCCAAGCAGGCTAAGATAAAAGGTAGGGAGGAGGGACTTGGGGAAGGGGCGATGGAGGTAGGATAGGTGGAAGGCAGAGGAGATGACCTGGGGGGTGCAGTGAGAGAGAGACTCACTGAAATCCTTGTAGAGGGAGGAAGAGCCTCCCTGCTTGGCTACTCTCTCTCATTCCTGATGAAGGGCTTATGCTCGAAACGTCGAATTCCCTATTCCTGAGATGCTGCCTAACCTGCTGTGCTTTAACCAGCAACACATTTTCAGCTGTGATCTCCAGCATCTGCAGACCTCATTTTTTACTCGAAGATTTTAACCTACTGCGAATCCTCTTGCAAGGATGCCTTCCTTGAAGAAGCTCTCTTCCTCCCTCTACAAGGATTTCAGTGAGTCTCTCTCTCACTGCACCCCCCAGGTCATCTCCTCTGCCTTCCACCTATCCCACCTCCATCGCCCCTCCCCCAAGTCCCTCCTCCCTACCTTTTATCTTAGCCTGCTTGGCTACTCTCTCTCATTCTGATGAAGGGCTTATGCTCGAAACGTCGAGTTCCCTATTCCTGAGATGCTGCCTAACCTGCTGTGCTTTAACCAGCAACACATTTTCAGCTGTGACCTCCAGCATCTGCATTTTTTACTCGAAGATATTTCCCTATTCGTCATTCACCCTTCTCCCCCACTTCTCCAAAACATTTACGGTTAATAAATGCAAACATTCAAGTGCAATTAAATTAAAGACACAGATCTGAGTGTTTTTATGATTTTCATTTTGATTGTTAAATAAGTGTGCAGGAGATTCATCTTTAATTCCTGACATTTCTGCGGCAATCAAGAAGGTTGTCAATCTTAGGAGCAGTTGGTAGTTTGAGATTTACTTATGAATCAATGCTCCAGGCTAGACTAACCTGGAGAATTTCAAACAACTTTTTAGGAGCCAAACGTTAGGTGAAAGAAACTAATCAAATAGGAGTCTGCAGATTATTACACGGGTCACGCACTGGGGAAACTGCAAAAAAATCTGATTAGGCATATAAATTTGTGACTGGAGATGTGGCAATTAATTCATTCAATGACCATAAACCTGTTCAGAATTATAGATAAGAACTCATACAAACTTCGGAGAAAGTCAAACTTTATTCACAACTTCCACAAAGTATCTTCAAATCAAAGAAATAAATTGAAAAGTAGAGGAAATGAAAGCAAAATACATTTGAAAAAGCAAGTGGTCAAGGTTCCAAATGGAGTCAGACAAGTTTCCTTCCATCTTCACCCAAAATCACAAGTGCACAGTGGAAATGAAAATGACTGCCACAATACCCAGGAGAGAGCAGAATAAATGTTTCAGTCTCTGATGGAATTGGTCTAGTTTCATATGAAAGTGAAGCCCTGAGAAGGACAACATAACGAAACAGACCTTCACATAATGAAAGCCATGGATGAGCACAAAATGCTGTATGTGAGTCTTAAGGACAGACTTTCCACTTTGGCTAAAGATCCTGGCCCAAGAACTGTTGACCACATTATTCATCTTTATAAACTAATTTTACCAATTGCTGTGAAGTGCAAGTGATCGTTTGCAGCTTGGAAATTTTACCCGAGTTGCCAAAGTAACAAAGCTACACAGTCCCATAGCCCTCATCCTGTACAGGTGCTGCTTCCTTGACACCTTGGCCAAAAAACTTCCACACCATTATCCTGAAAGCAACACTGTCTTTCTTGGATACAGTTGGGTTCGGGAGTGGGAGGAGACATCCTTCCAGGTGTGGCAGCAATAATCTCTGATTGGATGTGCACCTTGAGCAAGAGAGCTCTGTATCAGGGCGACAATGTGCAACATCCATAGAGAATCAAGCCACCGGCTTCCATCTGAGGTGTTTCCATGGCCTGGTGCTTGGAGTATACTGTTCAAATGTTATTTGTGAATGTATTGCAAATGCTGGGGAGCTGCTTTGTTGCTGGTATTGCCCACATAGGCTCATTGGATATCCTAATGGATCCAGGCACAAAAGCTGTGGTTGTCTGTCTCTGCTAAGCACCGGGAGCTGAAGTGACAGGATGCAGATCTATGTGCCTATCTATCAGGCAGTGTGGATTTTGGACCTGGCTCTCCAGAGCAGCTGCTGGCCTGTTCATTGAGGTAGCTCAATGCTCTCAAGCCAGAGGCAGTAGAGTACAAAAAGCAGTGATGGAATTGTGCAAACGTTTAGTCTGTTTCCACAATGCCTCTGACAAATGCATCTGCTGCTACTGAGTCCGATTGTGCATTTGTATGAAGTCACTAATGGCCAACACTATGAGATAATCTCCAATGGGGCTGCATAGATTCCTGAACTCTGGCAGTCTGAGTACCAATGACATGAGCTATTTCTCCCTCAGCCAATTGTAGAGAGGTGGCAGTGATTTGTTCACCAGCATGTGCTCCCATTCTAATCTAGCTAGGATACCCACCGAGGTATCAGAATCTGAGTTGGAGGATGCAGTAGGCAGTCCTGCCAGTGCATCCTTTGAGTGATCTGTGGCTGCTTCCTCAGAGACAGAGGGGGAGATGTCTTGTGAGAATTGTCTTAAGGGTGGGAACTGTACAGATGCCACTGGCACCTGCAAGAGAAAGACAGAGAACAAGTTAACTAGGGTAGAAGTTCAGGCTTTGTTAAGAGTGCATTCCCAGTTGCAGTAAGGAGGAATCAGCAGCACAATAATTCTTACTTGATTGCCAGGAAATGAACATAAGAACCAGGAGTAGGCCATCTGGCCAGACAAAGCTGCTCTGCCATTCAGTAAGATCATGGCTGATTGTTTTCATTCCTGAGATGCTGCCTGGCCGGCTGTGCTTTGACCAGGAATTCTCTATTCCTGAGATGCTGCCTGGCCTGCTGTGCTTTGACCAGGAATTCTCTATTCCTGAGATGCTGCCTGGCCTGCTGTGCTTTGACCAGCAACACATTTGCAGCTGTGATTGTTTTCGAACCCTCAGTTCCACTTACCCACCCATTCACCATAACCATTAAGTCCTTCATTGTTCAAAAACTTACAACATTCAACGAGATAGTCTCAATTGCTTCATTGGGCACAGAATTGCAGATTCTCAATCCTCTGGGTGAAGTTCTTCCTCAACTCAGTTCAAAATCTGCACCCCCTTATGTTGAGGCTATACCATCTAGTTCTAGTTTCACTATTACCATGAATGGTCACAGTCCTCTCTCATACGAAGATAAGGATGTTTTCGTTCGATAGAGTGAGGAGATAATGATTGAGCCCTACAATTTAACCTGGCTCTTTTAACCCTGTTATAGGAATGAGACAGAAGGAAGAGATTGTGTGTGTGATGGAAGAGATTTGTGCATCTGTTAGTGCTGGTGTAGGTTGGGAAAGGTGGTCAGGTATCATGAATGAGTAAGTAGGCAGTGCCCAGGCCATACAAGGTTAGAAAGCTGACGTGGATCAAAGCAAGTGAGAGCAGTTGCTGCATTGTTCAGAGGGGTGTGAGTGTAAGGCAGTACAGAGAAGATGGCAGCACCTTACTATCACAGGAAGGTCAGTGTACTACTTGCATCATTAACAGTGTGAAGTAACACCCTGTAAAGTGCCACTGACCTGGGTGGTAACTTCACCGCAGGCTAGCAGGATATCCACTGGCAGTCCCAAGGAGGAAGAATGGCATCATAACGTCTACCTCCAGGCCCCTGTCAGAGAGGGGTAAGCAACTACCTTAGTCTGCCGTTTCCAGGGCAACTCTTGAGAAACAGGAACTGCTCAGGGCAGCTCTGGCACCTCAGACCTGACCTGGCCTGAACTGCATTTTAAAGAATGATGCTGGCACCAACAATCCCAGGAGGTGCCAACTGGATCAACTACTTCTGCCACTGGCAAATGGAAGATAGGGCACCACAGCGCCTTGACATTTAATTGTCTTATGATCACTGAATATCCCCACTATCAACATCCTTGGGCTTACCATTAGTTGGACTCATCATGTGAACAGTATCTACAAGAACAAGTCAGAAGCTAGGAATACTGAAACTGAATACTGACTCCCCAAAACTTGCCCATCATCCTCAAGACACAAGTCAGGAGTGTGCCTTTTGCCTGGAATGGTGCACATCTAACAACACAAGCAACTTGACACCATCCAAGACAAAGCAACCCACTTGATTGGCATGACTTCCTCAAGCACCCATTCCCTCCACCACTAGCACTCAATAGCAGCAGTGTGTACTACCTAAAAGATGCACTGCAGAAACTCACCAAAGATCCTCAGACAGCACCTTTCAAACCCCTCTAAAAGGGCATGGGCTGCAGATAGATGGGAACATCATCACCGTCAAGTTGCCCTCCAAGTCACTCACCATTCTGACATGAAAATATATCACCATTCTTTCACTGTCACTGCATCAAATTCCTTGAATTTCCTCCCTAATGCCATTGTAGGGAAACCCACAGACGGTGGACTGTAACAGTTCAAGAATTCAGCTCACCACCACCTTCCAAGGGCAATTAGAGACTGGCAATAAATGCTGAACAGCCAGCGACACCCACATTTTACAAATGAATGAAAAGAAAAGCAACGTGAAGCATTACAAATAAGACAAGGTGCAGAGAATATTGCGTAGGGACACTGGGGTGATTCAGGTAAGCCCTGACCAGGTGAAGGAGTCCAGGTGGAGAGGCACCATTGTCAATATGTGGATAGATATTGCCAAGGGGAGAGGGGGTTGGCCAGCCTCTGTGGCAATCAGTCACTCCAGAGTGGCGTGAGGACTGCAGATGCTGGAGGTCAGAGTCAAGATTAGAGTGGTGCTGGAAAAGCACAGCAGGTCAGGCAGATTCCTGATGAAGGGCTCCTGTCTAAAACATCGATTTTCCTGCTCCTCAGATGCTGTCTGACCTGCTGTGCTTTTCCAGCACCACTCTAATCTAGTCACTCCAGAGTCACAGGTCCTCCATCCATAGGTAAAATGTACAGAAAGGGACAAAGAAACCCTCAAATCGACTACATACAGGACTTGGGTGGGTCCATGATTAATCGTCCATTTGCTGGAGTTCCTGCCATGGTAAAAATGGCTTGGCAACAGAAGCCATCCAACATCTTAATGCACCATTTTGCCAGAATTCTTACATCTCAGTCTGTGGCAGAAGGCCCAGTGAAAACAAGCTCTTAATTAAAACATGCTTTCAGAAGTATGCTCTTTTACCTTTAAGATATCGTAGAAGAAACTGGAAGGTCCAGTTTAAGGCATTTTGGCTCAAAATTGTGAAATCCATGCTGATCTGATGAAACGTGCTATCTGCAATGTGGTGACCAATACAAGATTTTTCCCACAGTCTTTAACGAACCACTGCTGACAAATTACCAAGCAACTGGCTTTTTTGTGAATCAGCATGATGCTTTGTAGTGCAGTAGTTTGTCACATTTGTCGGCTTATGTGAACTGCTATCATTAACAACTATATCCGACTTGCCACTGATTTGTGCTGGGGCAAAATGTAGATACTGTTCCCTGCTTCAGCAATGTTCTTTTATTACTAATGCATATAATCACTTGGTCTAAAAAGGAACAAACTAAATAACAATTTGTATTTCTACTTTTAACATAGTAAAAAAAGTTCTATGAAGTGATAAAGAAATTTGACATCGAGCCATATTGGACAGATGACCAAAATCTTGGTCAAAGAGATAATGTCTTAAATGAGGAAAGAGTGGAATAGAAGTGGCAAGGTTTAAAGCATTCTAAAGATTACGGGTTTCTTAGCTGAAGGATTTCCAGCCATAGTAGTCTGACAAAAATTTGGGGTACACAAGGCCAGCATTGAAGGAGTACATACCTTGGAGGGTAGTACTTTTGGAAAAGATAACAGGTATTATAGGCATGGTCAGAATAGGATTTGAAAATAGAGACAGGAAGTATTAAATTGAGCCTTCACTTAACAGGTAATCAACATACCTCATTGAATACAAGGGTGATGGGTGAAAGGGATTTGGTGCAAGATAAGACTCCAGTAGCAATATTTTGTATGACTTCAACTTTACCTAAGGTAGCACATGAGATACTAGCTCAGCGTAGAAGTAATAATGGCAAGGAGGTACATTTCAGCACCAAATGATTGAGACAGGGTTGGGGCTTTGAAACTTCTTGGAGGTTTAAATACACAGCCTTTGTGATGGTACAACAATGCTCAGAAGAAACTCGCCACACCACAACATTCAATCTGGACAGTGCGCTTTCAAAGTCATTCCAGTGTTACATTTCCAAGATGACACCATTCTCAGATTGGATGAAACAGCTATTTATCTTTACAGCCACTATTCACAACCTTCCCTTTAAGAATACCTATGGAAATTGGAATCATTCATTCAAAAACTACAGAATTGTGAAAAAATATTCCCTGTTCAGTTAGTTATTTACCATCAGAAATGCCTGTAAAAGGAATTTCCACAAGAAGGCTGCTTTTCAGTCTGAGATGGAAGTTTCGACTGGGCTTGAAGTTTGGCAGATTTCCAGGTAATATGAATAAGTACTACTGATGGGTAATGGGACATGTGGTCAATAAAAAGATTAACAAAAAAATCAAATCAGTCCTGCAGAATTATGTGCAGGCACACAAATCAGAATCACAGAACTGCTACAAGTACAGAAGAACACCCTTCAACCTGGTGTGCTACTATCAGCTCTCTGAATATATAATTCCGGTCTTCCCTCACAACCCTACACATTGTTCGTTGTCAAATAATAGTCTGATTCCAAAAACAGAAATTGCTGGAGAAACTCAGCTGGTCTGGCAGCATCTGTGGGAAGAAAGCAGAGTTAACGTTTTGAATTCAGTACTCTACAAGGAGTGGGAGTGCAGAGGTCAGTGGATCGGTTGAGATGGAACCCAGAGAGACAGAGATATGGAAGGGGGTAGGTAAACCCAGAGGTTATGGGCAGCAGGCCAGGACAATAAGGGATTAAGAAGAGTTAAGAGTGAGAAAATGGGTGAATGTTGTTGAATCTAAATCATATAATGTGTTATTGGGTCACGGAGTATGTGAGAATGGGTGATTGTGTTAAAAGTGACCCACGTCATAACAGGACTAGGTGTGGGCGGAATAAAAACATGGAAGGATGGAATCAGGTTCTAAAGTTATACGTAGAGTCCCAAACGCTGCAGCACCCCAAATGGAAAATGAAATGTTCTTCAAGCTTGCACTGAGACTCACTGGAACACTGCTACACGCCAGTGACATAAATGTTGGTGTTGGAACACACCACTGTGTTGAAGTGGTAGGTGACTGGAAGCTTGAAGTGATTTCTTTTTTTACAGACAGAATGTAGGCGTTTTGTTTTGTCTCCCCAATGCAGAGAAAACCATACTATAAACAACAAATAAAGTAGACTAGATTGAACGAAATACAAGTAAATGCTGTTTCACCTGGAAGGTATTCTTGGGCCTTGGATAGTGAGGAAGGAGGTGGTGAATGGGCAGGTATCACACATTATCCAATGCACGGGAAGATGCCGTGGGAACGAGTGATGTTGGGAATGGGAGGAGGAGGATTTGCAGTTCTTTGTTTTATAACAGTGTAATTCCTTTTTGATTGCCTAGATTAAACTTGTCTTCATCACACTAAAGCACTGTATTCCAGATCTCAAACACTCACTGCACAAAAGGTTTTTCCTCATAGAATTTTTAACTTCTTGTTCAATTACTTTAATTCTGTGTCCTCTAGTTCTCAATCTTTTCATGATTGGAACAGTTTCTCCCTGTCTACTCTGCTCAGACCTCTCACAATTTTAGTATTTTCAATAAATCTCCCCTCAATCCTCTTTACCAGAGAAAAACACAGTCTTAGCTTCCCCAATCCATCAGTGTCACTAAAGTTCCTCCTCCCAGAAGAACTTCCTGTACCTTTTCCACATTCTCTCTAATAACTTCACATCCTTCTTAAATTGAGGTTCTCTTAACTAAAAAAAAATTCTAACTGAGGCTGAATTAGTGTTTTGTACAAGCTAAATAAAACCTCCTTTCTCTAGTACTCTCAGTCCCATTAATCAAGTGTAGGATACTGTTTGCTTTATTAACTACCCTCAATCACTCTACTCACTTTCAATGACTCATGTATATATACACATCAGAATACCCCTGCTCCTGCATCCCTTTCATAATTGTACCTTTGTCCAATTTGAGAAACATTTATGAGCCATTATTCTGTTTCCTGTCATTCAGCCAATTTCATTTCTACGTAGCTACTTTCCCTTTTATTCTATAAGCGTTAACTTTGCCCACAGGTCTGGTGTGTGGCACAGGGTTAAATGCCTTCTGGAGGTCTATATTACCAGCAGCAACATCCAGCTTAACCCTTCAACCCTCGTCTATTACCTTTTCAAAAAAAATGACAGAAAGCTTGTTAAACATTATTTTACCTGAAAAAAAAATAACCTGCATTTGTTTTGTCCAAATTATTCATCCATGCAGTAATCATTTTGACCAAATTACTGCTTCTAGAAGTTTTGCCATCACTGACGTTAAGCTGACTGGCCTGTAGTTATTGGTTTATCTTGTCACCTGTTTTTTGTTTAAACAAACATGTACAGTTTGCAATTGTCCAATCCTCTGGCACTAGTCCTGACCCAAAGGAAGACAGAATTCTGTGACCAATGTCACTTCACACTCACAAAGTGAAAACACTTGCTCCACCTCCACTCTATCCAGGTCTCCCAGCATTCTGTAAGTTTCAGTAAGATTCTCTCCTCATCCTTCTAAACGTTATCAAGTGCAGACACAGAGGTCTCAACACTTTCTCATATGACAAGCCTTTCATCCCTAGGATCATTCTTATAAACCTCTCTGAATCCCCTCCAAAGCCAGCCTATCCTTCCTCAGATACGGAACCCAAAACTGTTCACCATAAATGGTCTGATCAGACCCTTGTACAGACTCAGCAATACACTCCTGCTCTCATATTCTAGTCCTCAAACTTAATGCTAACATTGCATTTGCCTTCCCAACTGAACATGAAGAGAATCCTAAACTAGGACTGCTTTCTGCTTCAGATCTCAGAAGCCTTTCCCCATTTAGAAAATACTCTATGCCTCTATTCTTCCTACCAAATGCATTGCCATGTTATATTCCACTTCTTTTCCCACTGGCCTAGCCTTCTACAGCCTCCCTTCCTCCTCAACGCTACCTGCCCTTCTGCCTATTTTCATGCTGTCTGTAAACCTGGCAACAATACTCTCAGTTCCTTTGTCCAGATCATGAATGTACAATGTGAATATTTGTGTTTCCAAGATTGATCCATGCAGAACTCCACTAGTGACCAGCTGCCATCCTGAAAAACACCCCTTTATCCCTACTTTAGCCTTCATTCAGTTGGCCGATCCTTTATCCATGCCAGTACTTCACACCTAACACATGGGCTTTTATCTTATTTAGCAATTCTCCTGTGCAGCACCTTGTGAAAGGCCTTCTAGAAGTCCAAATAGATCACAATCATTGGCTCACCTTTGTCTAAATTGCTCATTACTTCCTCAAAAGAATTCTAACAGACGTGTCAGGCATGACTTCCCCTTGACAAAACCATGCTGACACAGCTCAATATTGCCATGCACTTGTACTCTGTAATCTCATTTTTAATAACAGGCTCTAAAATCTTACCATCAACTGAGGTCAGGCTGGCTGGCTAATCATTTCCAGTTTTCTGTCTTCCTCCTTTCTTAGATTAGCCAATTTCTAGTCCCCTGGGACCCTCCCTAACTCCATTGTTCACTGAAAGGTCACCACTAATGCCTTCACAATCTCCTCAGCTATCTCCTTCAGAACCTCGAATGCAGTCTATCTGGTTCAGATTTATCCACCTTTGGATCTTTTACACTCTCAGCACGGTTTCCTTAGTGAAGGCCACTAGACTCACCTCTGCCCCTGAATCTCCTGACTCCTTTTGTTTCTTTTTCATCTATTTTCTGAGCTTTGTATATTCAGCATGGTTCTCAAATGGATTTTCTACTTGACACGTCATAAGTACACGTTCTCTTCTTCATCCTAATTTCTATCGCTTTCAAAATCCATGATGCTCTGGATTTGTTTGCTCTGCATTTCACTTTCAAAGGAACATGCCTTGACTGTCCCTAAACTCTCTATTTTTCTATGTTTTCTCATGCCAATCTTTGACTTCAATTTATTGGGCCCCGATCCATACTTATTCCATCAAAGTTGGCTTTCATCTCGTTGATTACTTACTGTGAATTCTTCAATGTCCTTTTCCCCAGTCAGCCTAAATCTTTGATAAAATGACCAATGTCTCTTAAAATATTCTTCTACTGACATTGGATCTAATTGGCTCAACTCAATCCCAAGAACCAAGTCTTGCTTTTTCTTTTTAGAATGTAAACATTATGCTGTAGAAAACCTTGCTAAAACAAAAACCTAGAAAATCTTCTCTGGTCTTTATGTTACTATCGTGACTCTACTCAGATAATTTAAGCCCCTTATTATAACTACCTTATAATTTTGGCAACTCTCTTGCAAAATTGTTCTCTAACATTCTTCTTTCTAGTTGGTATAGACTACACTGAAAAGTCTAATTGCTTCTATTGTAGCAATATCATATTTCCAGATGGCTATGGACTTCTGTAACTCATTTTTATTTAGCACACTCTATCATTCACATGTACAGTAATCCTGATTTAAACTTTGTTACTCTCTCTCCTTTACTCTGACCCCACTTGTTAACTTACTGTTCTTTAGTCTAGTGCTATCTATTGCTCCCAATATCCTCTCAACCTTGGTATACCTCTCTGATATGATGTTAGAGTTCCCACATCCCTGTCAACTTCGTTAAAATCTTCCCCAATAGCAATAACAACATGTTCCAAAGCCAACTCAGTTCTGGCTCTGTGACGGTGAAACCCACTTGGTTTGTAAAGATTTAATCTTTGAGGACCTAAAGCCCTGCCTCCCCCATCATCTTACTGGTCAAGAATTCAACTGTTTTTTCCTCTTATTTCTATACTCATACATGGAGTTGGGAGGAATATGGAGCTTACGATTCGAGGTCCAGCTTGCTAAACTTCTCCCTAGCTTCTTAAGTTCTGACAACAGGACCAGATGGCCTTTTCTACATGTGTCATGGGTACTGGTATGGATTATGAATGCTGGCTCTTTATCTTCCACTCTCTGGGTGCTCCGTGGCCACTCAGTAATATTCTTGACACACATGGTCGTGGTAATGGGATGATTCTTTTAGCATTGATGAAATACTGACCTTTTTAAACCTCAAATCATTTTGCTTTGGTAACTTTGCCATTTTAAAGCAATAAATGAACCAGTGCCATACTCAGACAATGATGGATCTGTTGCAACCATCAGTAACTATATTCCAAGCCTATGAGGAATGCCAAGGGAAATTAATTTCAAATCAGGAGAAGTGCAAACTGGGCTACTATTGTAGATAAACATTCAAAGTCAAATTACTTAACTGCTGAAACAAAACTCTTTTGCTCACTGATGCTTCTGTATAGTCTTAGTTAGCTTACATACTATTTTTAAGAGGTGAACTCAAAATGTCTCCAAGAGCTGGGCAGCACTTGACAGAATATTCCGTCTGCACAAAAAATGGATTTGAAAATCATTTCACTTGAAAATATGATTTGCCAGAACATGTAATTGCAAATTAAAATGATTCTTTAGTTAAATCTTACATTACAGAAAAACTTAACTTGCAGGACTAAAGACTTCTTTCATTCCCACCGACAAGCAATTTTTCACTGTACACGGTTAAATTCTGTACTTTTCTCTACTCTTTTCCACACTAACACATGATTAACTTGAAAGGTTAAGTGAATATTTTAAAAAGCATATTATTTCAAACATAATGAACACCAGCACTTAAACAAAGCTGATTAAATTATTCTGGCAGACATGAAATGAAATAGTCTAGGCCTAAACTAATAAAATATTAAACAGATAATTATCGGCTTGTGCATCCATTTAAAACAGACAGTCCACACTAGTAATACCTGGAAAGAGAAGGAGGGATAAATTGAAAGATTAAAGTTACAGAAAGGTTTAAACCTGTAGCCTTTAAACCTGTGTTGTATATGTACATCACAGATGTTGTCACTGTTAATTTCACAGCTGCATGAGGAGAAAGTGATCTGCAGTGATTACATCAATTTTCAGTCATTATTTTAAGCTTGAGAATTTTCAGAATAGTTTTATTCATCCCATATCTCAAATGTTTCTTTCCTGCAAATTAGTAATTTGAGAAACATTATCATCTGTATGATTAAAGTCTAGAGATAAATTATCCGTTTTTCTTTGAATAATTAAAAAAGCTTGAAATTTCCAATCAAGATCAAAGTCTAAATCATAACTGATAATGACTACAATCATAAATTGATCATCATATCCTTCAGAATTGTGCCATCGCTTTAAATTTGTATTGAAATGTAAACAACATTGTGATCCAAAATATCCACCTCAAGGAACAATGGTTGAATGAAAGAAATTAATATCTATTTCCCTTATTTGGAACTTCACTGATAGCGAATTTGAATATGCATTGGCAGCAGATGATGATCTGTCATCCAGAAACAAAAATGGTCATTAAACAACTGAGTAATGAGCTATCCACCACCCAGCACATCTTGTCCACTGATTCAAAGTCGAGCCCTTAAAACAGCTACTTGTTCAAGTGCTCCTGCAGTACAGCAGAATTGTCAATGCAAAACACAGCAAAGGGACAAGGGGCAGTCTTGTTAAAGTTTATAACTAACAAGGTACAAGTTCCTGTGAAAAGTAAAATGCTGCCTAATTTGAGATGGAAGAAAACATAAATAGACACATTCTGGAATTAAAAGGAATTGCAAAGAAACTATAACATTTCTAATATGCTATTCACTATTATTATTCTAATGCTCATTCATTCATATTTAGTCATATCTTCCTTATCACTATTCAAACATATTTTTAATAATTACTAATATTGGCTGAATCAAAAAATAGAAATGACAATTGAAAATAAAATTAACAGTTAACAAGGTGACAATGTAAATGAAAGAATAAAAGTGCAAACAGCCACCTGCAAAACACCTTTCATAAATGATTCAATAATTAAAGAAAGAATATATCAGATTAAATACAATGGAAAAAGAAATAAACAATTAAAAACAGAAATGGAAACATGATAGAAAAGCCTCATAAATAATGCAAAGCTGGTATTGAGTAGAAGGCCAGACACTATAGAAGAGACTGGACAAGGCAGGAATAGAAACATATTTACAACCAGGATTCAAAAAATTATGGGGAAAGAAAGCAAGAGGAAAAGGTACGTGCAGAAAGCGCCACATTAAAACGAGGAGAAAGCAAGGAGATTGTTTCTATTTCCTCTTCCCATTGGAATGGGACAGGAGTTTAGAAATATATAAAAAAAAACACAACCCTCCCACTTCTAGTTGAAACCAAGTGGGCTGGGTGATGGGTAACCAATCCGCTTTGCAGAGGTTAACCATACATTTCAAAATTTTAACAAAGCCAAGCACTTGCGTTTTGGTTGAACTCTTATTGTCAACACCCACTGACTAGATTCTTAGAAAACCTGGAACATGAAAGGATACTAGGTGGGCCATAAGTGTTCAACGCACTTCCTATGGGCCAGTGGGAGACATGTTCTTCCCCAGATCATCAAGGGAACCTGTTTTACCCCACCCTCACACTATATAACACACTGCATTGGAATTCTTGGTGCCATACTCTGGCATCGATCCCAACAGGTTTCACTCCCATTGACTTTGCAGTGACTCTTTAAAAGGGTTGTTTTCTTCCTGTCCATCTACTAGATCTCCAAAACTGCATATGAAAAGTCTGGAGCAGGTTCTCAATCCTGTTGTGGTATTATTCAATGTCCTTCCTGCCTGGATACTCTTTCCCATACATTTGAAGCATCAGCTGCAGGCAGAATGTTTCTCCCAGTTAACAGGTACAAACTGACTAAATAGTGTAGGGCTAGCTAAAGTGGTGCTAGTCTTTCATGAACATGGACACCTGTAAGATATGCAGCCACTCTGAAGCAGACTTAGAGCCAGCTGCACATTTCAATCGTGGATTGCATTTGCCACAAAAAAACTTGTATTCTGTCCACAGTGGAAGGAATGGCTACAGGTTTGGAGGATAATGAGCCTTGGGCCTGTTTTCAGACTATATCCAGTATTTCCTGACTGGTGTGGGAAATGGAAAAGACTGGGCATCTAAGTGAATGGGAATGTAAATTAGGTCAGATTTCTAAAGTATAGATGAATCAAAATTACATATTTATATTAGTTCCAAAAGTTAAAATTGCTCCCATTATCTCTTGCTATGTAACTTTTGCTTTGCTCTACCTTCACTCTCACTTTGACTTTTTCAGTTTTGCTTTCTCTAAGTCTGTCCGTTACTGTGTTTTCCTTATTTTTTATTGCCCTTTATTCTTTAGTTTGTGTCTCTGGTCAATGCTTCCATTTGTCTTTGCTTCCACAGTTCCCCAGGCAGTGTGCTGGGGGCGGGGGCATTATCATGCTTCTTCTTTGCTGATTGTTGCTAAAAAGCAAGGCTAAAAGGACCAGAATCCATAATGGTAATGGAAACTCTCTATTTTGTCAATGGGTGTCATACAGGACTTTCACTGGGGCTGATAATGCAGAGGCACGATGGCTCAGTATATTGGAAAGAAAATATTGGTAGGCTTTTAGGTGAAGCAAAATGCAATTGAAAAATCAGCAACAGAAACCAATGGGGCTACTTTTGACCTGCAGACTGTTTAACGAGTCCTTCTGACATCTTCCAGACTATTTCAGACACAGAAAGTACATTGCAGGTACATAATAAATTTCACACAAGTAACAGTTCAACACTTATCCTACCATAAGCCTGTGCAATACAGGACTTGTGCAACAATTTTGCCACAAGTGTGAAATGAAAAGTAGCAGTTTTTCTACAAACAATATGGCACCTATTTAAATAAATACCATGTATACTCCTGTAAAAGTCAATTTTTTTTAAAAACTAGTTTTAAAGGTTCAATTTATAGGATCAAATAATACATGGGCACTAGTTTTGAGGGGCTGAAATTCTTGCTGCAGTTCAAAATACAGTTTTATGAGCAAAACTCGATTTGATTGCACAATAAATCCCAGGTAAAGAATGAAAACACAATTAATTACGGTAAAAGGTAATTACCGGATAAAAGAGAACCAAGAATGAATTCCTGGTAGGAAGTTTTATTTATGCATACCGGAACAAAAATTTGGCATGTCAAAGATTCATTAAAATCCTGCAAAAATCACACTGTTCAACATCATCACCGCCTGGTATAATGGCACACTTAAAATGAAACATTTATTAAATTCTGAATGTGTAAGTGTCTTGAAGTTATTTCATTTCCCTCCCATTTACTCTCATATGTTATGAACCTGAGCAACGTTAACACATTTGTTAAGGAATTAAAGATGTATGTAGCTAATTTTTGTCACTTTTATTCAGATATGTGATGGGAGACAAGGAAATAGCTGAAGAACTTAATAAATACTTTGTGTCAGTCTTCACAGTGGAAGACATGAATAATATCCCAACAATTAAGGAGAGTCAAGGGGCAGAGTTGAGTATGGTATCCATTACAAAAAAGAAATGCTAGAAAAGCTGAAAGGTCTCAAAAATTGATAAATCTCCTGGCCCTGATGAGCTACATCCTAGAGTTCTGAGGGAAGTGGCTGAAGAAATAGCAGAGGCATTGGTTGTAATCTTTCAAAAAATCACTGAAGTCAGGGAAAGTCCCAGATGATTGGAAAATTGCTATTTTAACCCTCTTGCTCAAGAAAGGATCAAGACAATAGATGGAAATTTATAGGCCAATTAGCCTAACCTCAGTTGGAAGTAAAATTATGGAATCCATTGTTAAGGATGCGATTTCTAAGTTCTTGGAAGTGCAGGGTCGGATTAGAACAAGTCAGCATGGATTTAGCAAGGGGAGGTTGTGCCTGACATCCCTGTTAGAATTCTTTGAAGAGGTAACAAGTAGATTAGACTAGGGAAACCCAGTGGATGTTATCTACCTAGACTTCCAAAAGGTCTTTGATAAGGTGTCTCACAGGAGGCTGCTGAGTAACGGGAGGGCCCGTGGTGTTTGAAGTGAGCTACTGGCATGGATTGAGGATTGGCTGTCCGACAGAAGGCAGAGAGTTGGGATAAAGGTTCTTTTACGGAATGGCAGCCGGTGACAAGCGGTGTCCCGCAGGGTTCAGTGTTGGGGCTGCAGCTGTTCACGTTATATATTAATGATCTGGATGAAGGAATGGGGACATTCTGGTGAAGTTTCCGATGATATGAAGTTAGGTGGACAGGCAGGTAGTACTGAGGAAGTGGGGAGGCTGCAGAAAGATTTAGACAGTTTAGGAGAGTAGTCCAAGAAATGGCTGGTGAAATTCAATGTGAGCAAATGCAAGGTCTTGCACTTTTTAAAAAAAAAGGCATGGATTATTTTCTAAACGGTGAGAAAATTCATAAAGCCAAAGTATAAAGGAAGCTGGGAGTGCTCGTCCAGGATTCTCTAAAGGTTGACTTGTAGGTTGAGTCCAGGTTAAGAAAGCAAATGGAATGCTGTCATTTATCTCAAGAGGGTTGGAATGTGAAAGCAGCAATGTGCTACTGAGACTTTATAAAGATCTGGTTAGGTCCCATTTAGAATACTGTGACAAGTTTTAGGCCCCTCACCTCAGGAAGGACATACTGGGACTGGAGCGGGTCTAGTGGAGATTCACATTGTATGTCAGGCCTACCATTCCAGAGACCATCAAAGAAGAACTAAGAAAATTTACAACCCAGGAACAGGCCCATCGGCTCCCCCCCCAAGCCTGAACCGATCCAAATCTCCTGTCGAAGCCTGTCGGTCAATTCCTAAGCATCTGTCCAGAAGCATCTTAAATGAATCTACCATGCCCTCCTCTACTATCTCTGCTGGCAACATGTTCCAGGCACCTACCACCCTTCTGTGTAAAGTACTTGCCACATGTATCCCCCTTAAACTTTTCACCTCTCACCTTGAAAGCGTGACTTCTTGTTATTGAATCCTTCACCCTGGGCAAAAGCTTATCTCTATCTCCCTTGTCTATACGCTTCATGATTTTATAGACCTCAATCAGGCCCACCCCCCATTACCTTTTTTCTAATGATAACAATCCTAATCTACTCAACCTCTTTTCATAGCTAGCACCTTCCGTACCAGGTAACATCCTCGTAAACCTTCTCGGCACCCTCTCCAAAGCATCCACATCGTTTTGGTAATGTGGTGACCAGAACCAAATATGATTAATGACTGAGGATCCTGGGATTGTATTCATTCGAGTTTAGAAGGTTGAGGGGAGATCAGATAGAAACTTACAAGATAGTGCATGGCTTAGAAAGGATGGACACTGGGAATTTGTTTCCATCAGGTAGGGATACTAGGATGTGTGGGCACAGCCTTAGAATTAGATTTAAAACAGAAATGAGGAGACATTTCTTCAGTCAGAGAGGTGGGCCTGTGGAATTAATTGCCACAGAGCACAGTAGAACTGCGACGTTAAATGTCTTCAAGGCAGAGATTAATAAATTCTTTATCTGGTAAGGAATTAAGGGAGATGGGGAGAGTGCAGGTAAGTGGCATTGAAATGCCCATCAGTCACAATTGAATGACGGAGTGGAGTCAATGGGCTGCATGACCTTACTTCCGCCCCTATGTCTTATGGTCTTATATAATGGCACAATTAAAATGATTAACTTTTGAATGATATTAATTTGTGGATGAATAGTGAACAAAGAGTGATAAGTACCGATAGACTTAGCACCAGTCTGAATGAATGAATGAATGAATGAATCAAAATGTGCTGTAGTACACCATGTGGGCTAAGTAGAGTTATGATGAATGAATAGTGATACAATATAGTAAACAAACAGCGATGAGTAGATTTACCGGTATGAATGAATGAATGCGATTTCTTTTAGTGGGTTAATGGGAACATGCAATTTCCTTTGTAAGGGTCAACTTTTACATGAGATATATAGAAAATAAAAGAGGTTTTGGCCAAATATAAGGGGTCAACGTTTACATGAATACAGACGGTATATTAGCTCAGACAGTATGGTGTTTCACAAGGTGAAGAGGAATCCCCTCTATAATTTTCATAATAAATTAGCTTTTTCATTCATTTTTGTGGAACGTGGGCATCACTGGGTTGGCCAGCATTTATTGTCCATCCCTAGTTGCCCTTGAGAAGGTGGTGGTGAGCTGCCTTCTGGAACCACTGCAGTCCACCTGCTGTGGGTTGAACCACAAGGCCATTAGGGAAGAAATTCCAGGATTTTGACCCAGCCACAGTGAAGAAACAGCCAAGTTTTCCAAGTCAGGATGATGAGGGGCTTGGAGGGGATCTTGAAGGTGGTAGTGTTTACAGACATAACATTGTATACCTCAATTATTGACCTAGAAAGGGACAGTGCAGCATAACAGGCCTTAGCTCTGAAAGGTGACAATGGCTCCCAATTACTATCCAGTGGCTGCCATTGCATAAGGTTTATGTTGAGAGGGGATAGGATTGGTGTTAGCTGTTATTCTTTAACAGTTGATCATCCTCCTGTGATCACTGTCTTATTTGATACTTTATGAATGGCTCCTTAGCAAAGGATGTCATCAGCACCTATAAACCCATAACCCATGAAGAGAACTGGAAAACAAACTGACTTTATCTATGACCAAATTTGTTTCCACGTATTTTCAATTTCACATTTCTGAAAATCAATCAAAACATGTTTTTAAAAAGCAAATGCGACTGTAATTTGATAATGCAATAAAGAACTAAAAGACTGCATGCAGCAGATAATCATTTCCACAACTTACAACCTCTCTTCACATTTAATATGAGCATGCAAGTTGGATAGCATTCAGACGGATTCATAAATTACCTGCAGCAAACAACAGGACAGCCACAGGTCTGTAGAATCTCCGACGGGTTCCCTGGCAGACTGAGATCAGAGCCACCAGAAAGGCAATGAGAATAATGGCTGCTCCAGCCAGAAGCAAAGCAACTGTTGCAATCTCCCAATCTACAACACAGAATATAAAAGATGAACAACCTGATAATTCTGCTTATACATAAAATCACATAACATAAAACTGCCATGTTCCAATATTCACAAAGTAACAGTGTACAAATGAGCTTGTGTGTGAAAAAGTAATGCATCTGCAAATTTGTAACATTTGAACAGCAGGTTCATATCTTTAAATTGCAAAAAGAAAACAACAGCACTTGCCAAAATGTTACAAGAAAAGACAGCAGACACCAATCTGCTAAGAATTATTTCCTGCAGTTCTCAGAGGTCAACAATTCCTTCTCAGCTAACATCAGAAGCAGAGCAGCAGTTTAAAAATATACACATCTGTTATCTAATTTCAAAATCTGCCTTTCGGGATCTTGTCCAACATGGCCGAATCTTGTACTCAATTAATTTGAATTTCCACAGCATGCAAACTATCAAAATTTGATTGATTTTATTCCAGACCAGGTGGAAAGCTATGATATTATGAGTTTGCACACGAATATTTTAGTGATAGAGTATAAATTAACCTTTGATTTGAAAAAGCACAGAATCCACAAGTGATAAAATCAAAAATTAGTTGCAAGGTACTTTTCCATGAGTAAACTGAAATAGGTATGATCCACCGACTCATCAATTAAATTAAATTTTGAAAATGTGTTGTTGTTCTTTCGATTATTGTGTGAACAGTGTGGTAAAAGGATTTTGTTTTTCATGGTGTACATTTACTTAAGATGACTTTTGGCCTTTCTCAGACTTGCTCGTTAACTAGGACCAGAGATTCCTCCTTTATCGAAAACGTAGAAAATATCTTAAAACCAATCATGGAACTGAAAATGTCCCATTTCTGAGAACTTTTTTTGTCTTCTAAGTTAATAGGCAAAGAAAACCAAGCATTTCTGATGACTTTGGGAATAGTGAGGCTTGCTTTACAATGCACCCCATTGAGTCATGACACTGCAACCTTTACAATGAAAATCTATAATGCTCTCAAGTAGAGAATTCCAAAGATTCATATCTTGAAACAAAGTTCCTGCACATCACTGTTGTAAGTGATTGTCTCTTATCCTGAGACTGTGCACTCACATTCTGGACACCATAGTCAAGGGAAATAATTTGCCAGCACTTAACTGTCAAACCCAATGTGTTTCAATGAGACAATCTCTCATTCTTATAAACTCCAGAGAACATAGATACGATTTAGTCAGCCACTCCTGTCCCAGGAGTTATTCTTGTGAACTTTTGCTATCTTGCCCCCAGTGTAAGTATAACCTTGCCTAAATATGGAAAGTAAAACTACAAATGGAATTCTAGGTATGGTCTCACCAAGGCTCTGTGCAGTTCTGGCAAAACATTTTAAAACTTGATTATTTTAATCTAATCCCATCGCAATAAATATCAACAAGCCATTTGCTTTATTTATTTCTTACTGAAACTACCCAATAACTTTATATGTACCTTGCACAATTATTCAAAAGTCGACAATTATAAATTTCATGACTTCTTTTAAAATTCTGTTTTTCTAGTCTTACAAGTAAATTGAATAATCTCACACCTTTCCACATTATACTCCATCTGTCACCTTGGTGTTGATTTTAACTGTCCACATGTACTTTGTCATAGTCCATGGAGAGACTGATATCATTCATATCTCATTTAAACTTAAAAGGTTTCAAGATTTAACACTTGTACAGTTAGAACCCAACTAAAACTAAGCAACACTTTGTAGGCAACAAATATACAAAACCACCAGGAAAGAGATTACTTTTTAATACAACCAAAAATCCAACACCACTGTTATGCTTTACATCCCAATTGTCACAGATTGGCTATCCTATATTGCCAGTCCAATAGGCAACAAATATTCTGCAGGAAAAATATCTTCACTCTACTTTTTAAGACATCTGAAAACTCCACACTATCTCACTTGCCACAGAATGAGAGTTTTCACAAGATCCTCCTTGCGACCAATGGGTTGTTTTCTCAGTTTTATTGAACTGTAACATTGAGGCACCAGTTTTGGGAGATAAAATTGATAACTGCTTTAAAGCCTGTACTGGTGATCTTCCACTATAATCCCAGAAAAGCAGAATCAATTTGTGTGATTCCTTAGACCATGCTCACTTCCACATTCTGTCTGGTAGCCTAACAAAATAATACGGCTTATCTCTTTGCTGACCGCATTGTCTGCAGTGTTTGGTCTTACCACAAGACTCCTTTCTTCCACTTGCACACACACACTTGGTATCTTAAAATTTTGAGTTACTTGCACCTTTGTTTCAGGTGCGAGAAGCTTGAACATTGCTGAGCAAGTCCTAACTTGTCTCTATGGTAACCAAACAACCTGGACTACTGTCGGACAGAATTATACATAACCTCTGAGCAACCTCTCCTTTCAAATTGTTCAGTTTTATTTCAAATTACAATGATGGTTTAAACCTACCATGTTACAAAATTCTTATTTATAGCACTTTGCAGCACTATTGTGTCCTTCTCACAATCTGCATTCTCTCCTGAACAAAAACAAGATACTCTGAATGCCAAAGATCTGAAATAAAACAGTGTGCAGGTCTGGCAGCATCTGTTAGAAGAGTTAACAGAGATTCCAACATGACACTTCTTTGAAAGATTCCACAGATACTGCTAGACCCGAGTTGCTCCAGCACATTGCACTTTTTATTGCATTCTCGCCTAGTTTTATATCACCAGTGACCTATTTCTTTTTTTAATTCATTTATATAAATTGTAAATGGTTGAAACCCTAGCACTGGTCTCCATAGCATTCAACTAGTTATAGGTTGCCAATCTTAAAAGGCCCTGCTTACTCCCATTTTGCTTCCTATGAATTAACTAATCCTTGATCCATAATATACTGCCATCAAATCTATGAGCCCTTTTCTTTTACATTAACTTTTTTGTGTTGCACCTCATTGCTATTATTTTCAGAAATCCAAGTAAACTACATCAGTCGTTCTCCTTTATTTACCATACCAATTATAATCAAAGAAAAACCTCTCAAATGATTCAAATGGCATTCAAATAGCCCAGACAGAAAGTCTAATATCTATGGGAAGAATCATAAAAGAACACTCAGTCTTTCAAAGAATCATATTTTCCAATTATAATGCTACTTTGACTGCAACATATTGATTTTGGCTACATACAGAGGGTCTACATTTTGTCAATGTGACAGTAAATGGAGATTGGCCAGGAAGCTGGGAAAAAAAACATCTTTGTTTGCATGGGGGTGCCCAAGTCAGATTTTATAACAATTTAGCAGCTGATTTCCCAATGGGGTTCCTGGCGTTGTAAGTGCCTTCTAGTGTTTTCAGTTAATTGGAAAGCCAACAGTGCTATTGGGAGAAATTGACACTGCTGGGTCTGTAGTGAAAGACTGATTGACGGATTCCAGCTCTCCCTCGACAAGTTGGGCTGGAGATTGCCAGTACCGGTGAGGCACGTCTTAGCAGGGTGTGGAGTTATTGGTTTTGGAAGCAAAGGAGATTGCTGCTGCGTGGATGCTGTCATTGACACCAGCGGGCTCTTCCACACAGAGCACTATCAGGACGTCCCTCCTGTCTACCTTCCAGATAATCTGCCTAGCTTCACAACTTAGGTTGTCTGCCCATGTGACAGAGGGCAGATATAACATTTTCAAAATGCCATTAGTGGTGGGAAGAGGCCCTTATTTTGTCAAATGGGCAGTTGATTTTACAGAAAAAAATTGGCAGGCTAGCCCTTCCCATTACCTAACCAAAGTCCTCCCTAACGGAAAACTACTGGGAGAGGTTGATATGCCTTAATGAAATAGCACTTGCTTAATAGAGAGTTTTTGGGAGTATAATCTGAGAAATGTTTCTGTGAAAACCTCAATGGAGTGCAGGAAAACTGGAATTTCTTTACAAGTGGAGGCGCAAGAGGCAAGAGATGCAGCAGTGATAACTGATAGTCTGGAGAACAGCACTAACCCTTCCTGAAAACAGAAATGCAAGCTGCATCTTTTTGATGGATAGAAGTTTCAAGAAAATGGCAAATGTAGGTACAGCCTAAATACTGATAAAGAAATCATTTGTTGGGAAAATGCTGAAAATACAATATACAGCTTTCTTCAATTTATTATTAAGTACTATATACATCACATGAATCAAAAATAAGATGCAGCACCCACAGCAAGGTACCAACCTAATGCACCTAAATACACATTCTAAATTTACATATATTTGCAGTAAAACCTCGCAAATAATTTTTGATTGGCATATAAATGCATTGCAGTGATACAAACACTGGGAGGGGTTTAGTGAATTTGCACTGTCCCCAGTATGTACATGTATATGGTTTCAGATTGCATTCCACAGAAGTTACATACACAAGAACTAGCAGAATGTGGGTAGTGCCAATTTATATCATCTGGATGTTTTACATTCTGTGTTAAAGGTCATCCAACATCAATGCAAGCAACATGTATAAACTCTGCACCACCACATGTAACACTAAGTGTGGTCAGCAAGACAGGATGACAAAATGCGAAACAGAAGTGGAAGCATGCTGGTGACACAGTTCAGTGACGCCACTACCAATAGATCATATCAAAGCTCTGCATCCCTATCAACCCAGTATGACCGGTGGTGGAAATGTAAAACAGATAGAGGGAGGTGGAGGTTCCTTGAAAAATCACATTCACCAAGAAACAAAGTGTAATACTCAAGGATGAATTGCTTGCAACCATCTTCAGCCCAATATCTCCTTCCGATCACCCCAGCATTACAGATGCAAATTTTTAAACAATTTAATCCACTCTACATAATATCAGAGATGTCTGTGTACACCAAATACAAAGCTGAAAATGTGTTGCTGGAAAAGCGCAGCAGGTCAGGCAACATCCAAAGAGCAGGAGAATCAATGTTTCGGCTGGCAACACATTATCAATTGTCAATTGATAAACTCCACAGACCAATGCCAAAGGCCTTCTGCATGTCAACAATGCATTTGACTCCCAGGTAGTTAAACAGCTTGGGACTGTGAAAAATCTCCATTTTATTAGATCTCCACAGGCTTAGGAGGTGTCTCTAGTCTCTGCAGTAAAAACCATTGTCCTTTCTGCAGTAACTTTTAATTAATAAGTCAGAGACCTTTATAAGTGTGAACAAGTCACCCAGTACCTCTTGCAAACAAGTGAAAGTATCTGGAGACTGAACAGAGAGAAGCAACTTTCTGATCAGCAACAAGAATCATTTCAACAAGTCCTCTGAACAGTGGCCACTGCTTTCCCAATTTTGCCCTTTTCCCATAACACCCATTTGTTGTGTGCGTGCGCATGTATGTGACTGTTTGTGTGTGTTTGTAAAGGAAACTTTATAAGTGAGTTACATCTTTAACTAGTACGATTATATGCCGATGGCTTATAATTGTTTCGCAGTTACAGTCTGTTTGCAATAAATGTTCATTCTTGTTAAGTACTGAAACCTAGCTCATGTTTCAGTTAACCTGAATCTAAAGGACAGGCAAATGGGAGGATTCTATGTACTTTTCAAAATCTTTGACAATGCTGGGAAGTGACCAGTGGAGCTTGATGATCAGCCATCTGCCCAAGTAAGGCATAACAAGCTGCAGTGCTAAAAATGTGCACTTCAGACCAAGATATCTTATAGACATATTTTTAAATTATAGGGCAATCAAGGGTGACAGAAAATGGAATAAGCGACTGGCATGAAGGGCAAGATCAGGCTAACATTGACTCTACTGAATGGCAAAAAAGCCTCAGTGAGTTGTATGACATGATGTTGCTCCTTTTTCTGATGTTCTTATAGCTGACATACTGATATTTACCTGATAAAGTGAAAAGATGCACTGCCACAAAAAGTAAGATGAATAAAATAGTCAATTATCTCTCTTCTATCTACTTCTTATGATGGATTTGTCATTGGTGGTGCTGTCAAGCAGTGCTTATTCAACTGCAACCCATTCATCATTGTTTAATGCGAGTTCAACCAGGACTATTCTGCTCTATACCTTATTACAGGCCTAATCTAAACATAGGGCAAAGAACATCGGAACAGAAGTAGGCCTTTCAGCCCCTCAGGTCTGTTCTGCCAGTCAATAAAGATTATGGCTGATTTGTGGCCTAATTTCATATACCAGTTGTGACCCATACTCCTTAATATTTTTGTTTAACAAACAAAATCTCAGATTTAAAGATAAAACCTGATCAATCATTCACTACCATTTATAGGAAAGCTCTAAACATCTACCAACCTTTGTGTGTAGAAGTGCTCCCTAACATCTCTCCTGAATGCTCCTTATTCAGACAATGCCCCAACAGTGGAAACAGCCAGACTACTGCGACCACTAGGACTCATAACAGCACACAAACCAACAGCCACCCTCAGACAACAACTCACCAGAATGAAGGGCCCAATACCAATGTAGTGTACAAAATCCCATGCAAGGACTGCACAAAATACTACATAGGACAAACAGGAAGACAGCTAACGATCCACATCCATGAACACCAACTAGCCACGAAACAACACGGCCAGGTATCCTTAATAGCCACACACGCAGATGACAAGCAACATGAATTCAACTGGGACAACACTACTATTATAGGACAAGCCAAACAGAGAACAGCCAGGGAATTCCTAGAGTCATAGCACTCATCCACAGATTCAATCAATAAGCACATCGACCTGGACCCAATATACCGACCACTGCAGCGGACAGCTGGAACTGACAACTGGAAGCAGCAGATTCAAACCACTACAAATGCCGGAGGAAAGATCACAGAAGCGCTTCACAGGAGGCTCCCAAGCACTGAGGATGTCACCTAGACAGGGGACGAAATGTCTGCAACACAAATTCCCAGCTCGGCGAACAGAACCACAACAACGGAAATAGTTTACCTTTATCTACCCTACCTTTTCTTCTTAATAAAGAGAATACAGGTCTACTTTGTCTAATTTCTCCTCTGACGTCCAGGTATCATTCTTGTAAACTTATGTTGTACACCCTCCAAGGCCAATATATTCTCCCTAAGGTGTGAAACCCTATTCACAGGACTCCAGTGGGATCTAAAAAAAATGTTTTGCATAACTGCAGCAATAACTTGTGCATTCCTGTACTTCTTTAGATATAAAGGCCAGCATTCCATTAGCTTTCTTGATCATTTTCTGCACTTACTTGTGACATTTCAAAGATCTATACACCCGGACCTCTGTATTTAACTTCATACAAATCTAGAAAGTACCCTTACCTATTCTTTTTCAGTCCTAAATGAATAATCTCACACTTGTTTACATTGAACTCCACCTGCCACAGTTGTTCCATTCCCTTAGTCTATCAAATCCCATTGTGTGATTTTATGTTATTATCATTATACAATGTCTATAATGTACCTAACTGTTGAATAGAATGAATTTCAAAGTGATAGCCCTTAACATCAAGCATAACAAGGTGCAGTATCAAGGAGCAAGAGTGAAATTGAAGTCAGTGGAAGTGGGGAGAAACTCTTCTCGTTTCTAGTACAAAGAAAAATAATGGCACTTCTTACAAAAGCTCTGATAATGAAGCAAGGCACACCTACATGAACCTTCACCTGGGCAATAGTCAAACTGGTCTGAGCAAGTAACAATCATCTCAAACAATAACCAGGCAGTGACCAACCAAACATAATCTGATCACTCGCTTTAACATTCAGTGACACTGGGTTACATTGACTGTCACTGAGTCTCTCACCACCAACTGTCTCAGGATTTCTGTTAACCAGATCTTAACTGCACCATCCATATAAGTACTATAGCAATACGATCAAGTCAAAGCTGGAAATTCCAAAGGTGAGTAATTCACATCCTGACTCTCAAAGCCATTTCATCATCTTCAAGGCACAAGTCAAGATTGGAAGAGAATACTTCTGACTGGATTGAATGAATGCAGTTTCATTAGTATTCAAGAAAAACTCAACATCACTCCAGGACAGCACAACCTGATTGACAAGCATCCCATTCATCTCTTTAACACACTGAAGGAACTGGCCACAATGCTTCCAAAACTGCAGCCTTTCAATCCATAACATCAAGGGCAGTAAGCACTTGGTAACACCACCTTTGCAAGTTCCCTCACAACTAACATTCCACAACAACTTGGAAAACCTATCATTGCTTGTACATTGCCATTATGTCAGAATCACGGAATCACCTACTCAACACACAATTGGTACCACTACACCACACATACCTCAGCAGTTCAAGAGGGTGGCTCACTATCTCCTCGTGTAGGGCAATATGGGATAGGATTGGGCAATAAATGTTGGCCTTGGCAAAAAAATAAACCAACCAGATACCTTGACAGGGTTTGGTGAAGCATCAACTACAGCTGCTAAGCATTGTTCTGGTTTCCTAGCAACTAGCCATCCAATATATTTAAGCTGTCAAATAGCACAGGCATCTTTGACTTCTGCATAATGGAGGCACCTTGAATAACAGATAATTATTTGCATTGATATATTAATTGAGTCATTTCCACTCATGCAAGTGGTTAGGTTGATGCACTGACCCTAATGCCCAGATGGGTGCCATATACCATACACTGCACTCTTGTAAAGCCTGTCATTTTCTCCTTTTAGTTTGTGCCAATTTCCATTGGAAAACTAATGAACATACTGCCCATTGCGCACGCACAGCATCTGTCACCTGCTTGACACATCTGTGGATGCTTAGTGCATCACACAGTGGGTGATCGGACACATTGTGACTTGGAGTAATTCAAAGGCATAAAACCTTCCTGAATTAATAACCTTTATATTTATAGAAAGAGACCTCCTTATCCTAGCAGCTATTTGCAGGTCAACCCAGAGCATATGGCACAATACAGTGATAGCCTCTTGTGCAAAGTGATGGCAGTGAAGACAGCTCTCCACTGACATGCCTGCTTAAAATTATCAGCATCTGTAAGTGAAAGTCCCATGGTGGTGATTGCTGCTGGCATAGTTCCTCACATTGCATTCTACGTGCATTCATCATCCCCTCGTGGATTCATCTTCCTCATTTAAATTATGAGTACAGGAAACCTCAAAGGAATGCCTAACGTCAGCATTCCCTGCAAGATATTTGCAGCAACAACTGGTTGGCATGAAATATGGTGAAGAAAGTTAACAAAATAGCATCATGCACAATAACAAAAAAAAACTTTGTTAACAATAACTTAGTTTTAGCAGCTGAATTGGAGCATATCAGATCAGTGGGTTAATTATGCATTTTCACTTAGGGCAGGTGAAACACTGGTTCAGTGCTCACCAAACAATGTGAATTTCAGCATGACACCTCATTAACATCATTCCTACTTCAAAAGAAAGCTGGCTTTAGCCAGCAGCACAACCTCCCTTGTCCTTTTAAATCCTGCCTCTAAGATACCTAAAATCATAATTCATGCCCACTCACAAGGAAGCTTAATGCTGCTCATAGATTCTCGCAGCTTCAGAGCTCGCAACTCCTTGAAATTATTTTTTGCTGTTTCTCTGTTAACTGCTAAATATCACCCACTGAAAACTGTGGCATAGCTGCCCTGAGCAGTGTTGTGTTTAATGCTATCATATGGTACTTCTCTTGCAGAGACATGCACCTGATAACAATAAAATGATTTAAACCTTCAAAAGTTTCATAACATTAACTAAAATGTTAATCTAGGTAAACATTATCCAATAAAACAGCCTCAAAACAACCCACTGACCACTGAATTATGGAATATTTCATTTCCTTTCCATCCTCTATTTATTCACTACATCGCCCCTTCTACATGAATGTTGCAACAAACCAATCTGTAATACATCTTATTTGATATGCAATCTCAAAAATAGGAACTAATCTAACAGTAGACAGATAAAAAGAATTGTGATCATTCTGAAAAGCATCAGTCTATACTGATATAAAACATCGGAACATTGCAGCATTCCTTATTCAAATACATTACAAAACTCATATTACAACTGAAGAATAAAATGATTATTTGAGCTGATAACATATAACTTGTTGTTCAGAATGCCACTTTCTATTTAAGCTTGCATTCTGCAGGGCAAGTTCAGGGCCAATGTCTGTAAATAGCTGACTGCAGAAGAATAACATTAATGTTTTCCTGTCTTATTGTATCACAAACATCCATGACAGTTAATTTGTATGAAAATTGGAAATGATTTAATTTACATACAGGACATGTCTTCCTTTTCATGAGTTGTAAAGGTTTCTGGTAAGATCAGCATTTGTTGTCCCATCCCTAACTGCCCTTGAACTAAAACATTTCAGGCGCTTTCAGAAGCAATTAGGGTGGGGTGGCAAATGTTGACCTGGCCAAAGACATTTACAACATTGTTGACAACACTGCTGTGGATTTGGAGTGACATGTAAGCCAGACCATGTAAAGGGTGGTAGATTTCCTTCCCTAAAGGACAAAAGAACATAAGGACTAGGAGCAGGAGTAGGCCGTCTGGCCCTTTGAGCCTGCTCTGCCATAAGACCATGGCTGATCATTTTGTGGCCTCAGGTCTACTTGCCCGCCCTCTCACTATAACCATTGATTCTTTTACTGTTCAAAAAAAATCTTAGCTTTGAAAGCATTTACTGAGGACGCCTTAACTACTTCACTGTGCAGGGAGTTCCACAGATTCACAACCCTCTGGGTGAAGAAGTTCCATCTCAATTCAGTCCTAAATCTCTTCCCATAATTCTGAGGCTATGCCCTCTTGTCCTAGTTTCACCTGCCGGTGGAAACATCCTCTCTACTTCTATCTTATCTGTTCCCGTCAATTTTCTTTCATTCTTCTAAATTCCAATGAATATAATCCCAGTCTACTCAGTCTCTCCTCATTAACCAACCCCCTCAATTCCAGAATCAACCTAGTGAACCTCCTCTGCACCCCCTCCAGTGCCAGTACATCCTTTCTCAAGTGAGGAAACCAAAACATCTCGCAGTACCCCAGATGTAGCCTCACCAGCACCTTATAAAATTGTAACATAACCTCCCTGCCTTTAACCTCAATCCCTTCAGCAATGAAGGGCAAAATTGCATTTGCCTTCTTAATTACTTGTTGCATCTATTGTACTCTATTTGCCAGTTCTTTGTCAATTCACTTAAATAATGCCCCTTTGCAAAAGTGTCACAGTCCTCTAGCACACATTTTAGAGTCATCTGCAAACTTTGACACACTACATGTGGTCCTCAACTCCAAATCATCTACTTAATTTGTGAATAATTGTTGTCCCTGATTCCTGAGGCATTGATTGTTTTTCCAGTTGGCACTCATTGCTTCCAGTTAGCCAATCCGCTAATGATGCTAATACATTGCCCGTAGCACTGCATCTTTATCTTATGCAGCAGCCTGTTGTGTTGCACCTTGTTGAACGCCTTTAAGAAATCTAGATATACATCTATTGATCCCCATTGTCCACTGTGCTCATTATGTCTTCACAGCATTCCAGTAGATTAGATTTGATTCCATAGTGTGGAAATAGGCCCTTCAGCCCAACAAGTTCACACCGACCCTCTGAAGAGTAACTCACCCAGACCCATTGGCATGTCCAATTCACCTGACTTGCACATCTTTCGACTGTGGGAGGAAACCCACGCAGACATGGGGAGAACGCGCAGTCAGTCCACACAGACAGTCACCCGAGGCTGGGATCAAACTTGGGTCCCTGGTGCTGTGAGGCGGCAGTGCTAACCACTGAGTCACGGTGCCGGTGCATGACCTGCCTTTTATGGATCCATAATACATCTGGCCAACAGGACAATTTCTATCTAGATACCTTGCTATTCCTTCCTTGATAATAGCCTTAAGCATTTTCCCCACCACAGAAGTTAAGCTAACCTGTCCACAGTTCCCCATCTTTTATCTACCTCCTTTTGTAAACAGTGGCTGGAACTGCCCCAGAGTCCAGTGAATTTTGGAAAGTTACCAGGACAGTAGTGAACCAGATTGGGTTTTTATAACAATCCACGGTAGTTTCAGGAGACTGTAGAGACCAATTTTCAATTCCAGAACCATTAATCATGTTTAAACTCTAACAGGAATCTCAACTCTAGCAGTAAACTGGGCCTCCAGATTGCTAACCCAATTTCGCTAGAAACCGAGTAAAACATCTCTCAGCTGTCAAGTAGACGTTACATCCGGTCCAAATGTTAAATCCAACACCTTTAATCTTTTATATAATTATCATGAAACACCGGGAATATTATTTTCGTTAATTAAAAAATCTTCTTGTACAAGGTAAAGTTGGTGGGTTCTTTTTTCGAATATGCTCCTGATTAAAATAAATACGAAAATATGTGATTTTTTAAAAATCTTCAAAATATCATATGAAAATCGTTAAGAATAGGCGCAGTGCCTCAAACAATTGGACGCCAGAGTTAACGCCATTTGGCTTGTCCCAGTTCCGAGACCTTCCTTCGCCATTGCAAATTTTAAAATTCATTAACAGAAACTGCCGTGCAAACAGCACTTTTAGGCCACTGCGTAATATGACTTTAAAAGGAGTTCTCAGAAGCTTGCCTGTGGCAAGTAGGCGGGAGTTATGGTTAACTGCTCCCCTGCTCATTGCAATTAGTCAATAAATTGTGAAACAATGCAGCGAACTGTTTTCTTTTCAACTCGCTTCTCCTCCCCACACATGCAGATGGAAGTTTTAATCTCGGAAGAACGCACGATACATATTTTATAAAGGCACCACAAGCTTACTAACCGCCAATGTTTGGGGGATTATTATCAAACACGAGCCTTCATGCTAAACAAAACAACCAAACTATCAGCGAGAGCAGCGCACCGCCAGAACTAAAGCCCACATTATTATGTTGATGTTTCTCGAATACCCTGGCAGCCCCAGGAAAAAAATCCAGAGAAATCGGCAACTGTTTTCCCTCGCAAACCTGAAAAGTACTAATCGCTGCTGATCGGACTCGGGCCGACCTTCACTATGAGCACGGATCAATGATTAGCAGCAAATAAATTGTTGATGAAAGCACTTTTTAACCAATGACCCCAAGACGAAATGAAAGCAAGATGAAACTGAGCCACTGAAGTTGAATAACTTCCTGTGAGTGGGATGTATTTTACAAAGACTTGTTGACAATTGACTGCAATAAATATTTTAAAATGTGGAAACAAACAAGAAATACCCGACCAAACCAGCAGCTTGTAGTGACCTATATTTTCTCATGTCATCGCCAACAATTGCTCTTTCTCTGGGTTCCTGACATCAGCCACTCTATTTTTCTCTCTCTCTGGAACAGCTTTTGTATCGCCGCCCACAAATAAAACTGCCAGAAGGAGCTCTTAAACCTATATTTACATTTTCTCTTCTGCGTTTAGTGGCAGAAAAGAACTTCGAAAAACTACTGCGTCCTGGAGCGCCTGTTCCCTCACATCAGTGCGCGCTCCTAAACCAACTCAAATCGCACTCGTCTCCTGTAACTTTCGCCGTACTGCTCCTCGGATGCTGCCTGAACTGCTGTGCTCTTCCAGCACCACTAATCCAGAATCCTGTTAGTTTCGCGTCCATCTTTTCACAGTAGCTCTCCACGCTTTTTCCCCTGTATTCTATTCTATTTCTAGTTTATTTTTATTTCAACGTTCTTCATTCTATTTTTGCTCACTGTTTTCAATGCCTGTTACTCATTTGTCTCAATCTGTTTTTACGCCATTTCTTAGTTTGTTTTTTTTTTACAGTTCTGCATATTCCCATATTATTTATTTCTTCTTCTTTTAAAGTGTTCTCACATTTATAGTTCGCTTCCATCCACCTTACTTTGTCAGTTGTTGATATTGCATTAGTACCATACCCAGAATCCATCTCCTTCTGCCTCCTTTTTTCCCAAAAAAATAAATAATTCTCTCGCGCTCTCCTCTGTTATATAGATAAGATCCACATTAGTGTTCAGATGAGAAGTTGCATAGCATTGATCTCATCATTTGTCAGTGTTTGAGTTCTATAAGCCTGGTGTGTCCAACGGTATTTAATTGTTTGTTGGTCACTTTTGCTATCTTAATTTTCATCTTTGCTCCTGTTCTCACCTAGTTGATAGCAGTTACTCCAGTTAGTCTGTTTCACTCTAATTTGTGCCCTTAAATCCCAGTGTTCATTTGCTATTCTCTGATAAACACATCTTAATCTCGAATTTCTGTCCGGATTTGGGCAATATAATTTGCTTCCGTGGTGTGTTTTGCTTTCTGTACACGTCCTAAGGCATGCCTGATACTAAAACAAAACACAGAATCATTTTCCTGCGTGTGAACTTTCAGTACAGACATCCCTGTCAATACTTCGGCCGCTGTGCACCATGTCTCATTGGAGACGGCTACGCTTCTGTCAGTGTAAAGCAGCTCATACTGTGTGCCTTATGCTTGTCAGAATGTTACATGTCCCGATACATATCTGTTTCTGCCTGAATATTTGCGTTTCGGTGATGCAAGCAGAAGTGTTATCACGTCTCCACAAATCAAACATTGCCTGTCCGTTCCCCGCATATTTCAACTCAAATGTTAGTATATCAATCCAATCGTTCTCTCCAGTTGTATTGAGATGCCTGTGCACAATTCCTTTACTTGTTTCATCATGCCCATTCAACTTAACTCCTCATCTGTTTTAGCACTTTACAACGCTGTTTATTTATGTCCATCTAAGTAACATTCTGCTGTTTAACTCCTAACAACGTTTCAGTTAATTTCTGGAATAGCTAATAAGTAGCGAGCCGCCTGTGGGTGCTGATCAAGTTGTCTCAAGGCTAGCAGGATGATATTTTTCTCCCCATTAATCGTTCTTGGGTGAGCCTCCAACCCTGCCTCGGTTCCCCTCTAACTCTCTCTTCCAGTCATCTGTGTCTGCTGCCGGATACCAGGAACGACGCACGGGCGGACCGAGTCTCGCCCCCTTTCCTTACCGCTGCCCAGTGCCCATTTGCAGTCCCACTCGGTGTCAGGGGGCGAGGCCGGTCGGAAACACCTCTGCCACAGGGAGAGGGAGAAGTGACTGTCGGCCGTGACCCAGGCTGGACTCAGTAAGGCCACCACGTCCAGGCACAGCGAGAGGACCACACACACCAGCCCGGTCAGTTTGAGTGGGGTGACAGCTGTCACTCGGCTCTCTTCGGCCGTAGACATCATCCAGCGGAGCGATGGGGGCCGAAAGACTGGCTCTGGCACCGGCCACTCCAGCAGCGAGCGACTGTGTGCACTCACTGCGCGCCGCTCTCTCTCTCTCTCTGCTCCTTTCCCTTCCCAGGTCTGTCGGACTTTCTGCCGTCAGTGTGTGTGTGTGTGTGTGAGTCAGCTCCTCCTTTCTGAGGGGTGGGAGGGAGAGCAGAGCGTCAGCGCCTCCGCCGGTCCTAACGCCGCTCCCACACTGGCCCCCTCAACTTCGCAACTTGCCGACGATGGGACAAAAACGCGGCGCCGGGGGTAATGCTGAGGAGCGCCCAGTGTGATCGAGTGGCCAGCCGGTCAGATTTCAGCGGTGTAAGCAAGGGAAGATTCGCGAGATTAAATACAATCTAGTTCGAAATGTGAGAGTTGTCAGCAACATTGTTCCTCTTGCTGCACTCACAGTTCTGGACTGTACTCTGCATTCATGCTTTTGTTCCCATTGATGCCTGGGCTGTACACTTTTTTTTTAACAGAATGATGTGAACTAAGTCATGTCACTTCCCAAACTGTTTATTATTTTACAGCAAGGGTTCGTTGTGCCGAGTTTTGTGAAATTACTGGCATTTCAGTAAAAGTGAATGCAGTTTCTTCACAAACGAATTTAGTCAAAGGATGGGAGCAGATCCACAGCGTGATGTAATCGAAACTGTAAATGGGGGAAAAAAAGCTTTTACTTTCTTCAGTGACGATGCAGACAGGAAGGTGACCGTGTGCCGTCATGGCCAATCGTGAAGCACCAAGATCACAAAGAATCAGAGAAGTTATTTCGTGCATTTTCACTCATCAATCCAGACCAAAGCTACATTAACAAACTTCATGAGCAGCCATTCCCAAGTATTTTGTCAAAATGTATGTTTGTATTTATAGGCAGAGCACAGTTCGATCAACTAACTAAACTGGGCTGGATGCTCAGGTAAGAGCGGCCATCGAGGAGGAGGGCAGCAGGTACTTGAAAACGCCACCTAGTTTCCCTCTGCTACTCGCCATGTTGTCTTGGAAATATATTGCCATTCCTTCAGTGTCACTGGCTCAAAACGCTGGAACTGCCTCCCTAACAGCAGTGAGTGTCCCTCCATAAAGTAGACTACAGTGGTCCAAGAAGGCAGTTCACCCCCATCTTCTTAAGGACAATTCAGGTTGGGCAATAAATGCTGTCCTTGCCAGTGAGGCCCCAAATCATGGTTGAGAATGTGAATGTTTTGGGAGCATCCTCCATGTCAACGTTGTTTTGCATTACTATTGCTGAATGATGTGATCCAGCTACAAAACTTTGATCTGCCTCATTGGTTGTGGGATCACTTGGCTCTGCCTGGAAGATGCTGGCGCTGTTGTCATGCATAGAGTGCTGAATTATAACTTCACCAATTCTGCACCTCATTTTCCAGTGTGCCTGGTGCTGCTCCCCACCTGCTTTCCAACACTTTTGCTGCTGATGATAGCACAAAGTCTCTCCTAGTATCTAGGTTTGAGTTCTCAGATTTGGTCTAAATATTTGGGATGTCGGAAGTGACCGCCATCGAAGATGGGAATTTATCTCTGAAAGTTCTGTGTCTGGTAGACACTCCAATCAATACATTAATGGATACATTTGAGTCAGGTAGTTTGTTGCTGAAAATGTGTTGCTGGTCAAAGCACAGCAGGCCAGGCAGCATCTCAGGAATAGAGAATTCTCTATTCCTGAGATGCTGCCTGGCCTGCTGTGCTTTGACCAGCAACACATTTTCAGCTGTGATCTCCAGCATCTGCAGACCTCATTTTTTACTCAGGTAGTTTGTTGTCAACATGGTCAAGTGTATTTTCCTTCTATTGATGCCAGAACCACTCTGGCAGATATGTTCTTCAGGAGTAGGCCAGCTCTACCAGTACTGGTGGTACACAGACACCCATGGCAATGGTCATTGAAGTGCTCCACCAAAGTGTATTTTTTGCTTTATCTAACAACATTGAGGAGCACTGATTCATAAGTACATGGTATTAATAAATTATTTCCACACTAATGTTTAATCTAATGCTACAAAGCCCCATGAGGTCTGAAACCAATGCTGAGGTCTCTCAGGGCCAGTCCTAAGACCATAAGACCATAAGACATAGGAGTGGAAGTAAGGCCATTCGGCCCATCGAGTCCACTCTGCCATTCAATCATGGCTGATGGGCATTTCAACTCCACTTACCCACATTCTTCTGTAGCCCTTAATTCCTCGAGACATCAAGAATTTATCAATCTCTGCCTTGAAGACATTTAGCGTCCCAGCCTCCACTGCACTCTGCGGCAATGAATTCCACAGGCCCACCACTCTCTGGCTGAAGAAATGTCTCCATATTTCTGTTCTGAATTGACCCCCTCTAATTCTAAGGCTTTGTCCACGGGTCCTAGTCTCCTCACCTAACAGAAACAATTTCCTAGAGTCCACCCTTTCCAAGCCATGTATTATCTTGTAAGTTTCTATGAGATCTCCCCTTAATCTTCTAAACTCCAATGAATACAATCCCAGGATCCTCAGCCATTCCTCGTATGTTAGACGTACCATTCCAGAGATCGATCATCTGTGTGAATCTCTGCTGGACACGCTCCAGTGCCAGTATGTCCTTCCTGAGGTGTGGGGACCAAAACTGGACACAGTACTCCTTCCCATTGTCTGCTACTGTGTTTATCCTGACAGTGGAACAGGATACCTTCAGGAATGAATAGAAGAATGGATCTTTGGGAGAAATGTTTAGTTTTGTGAATATGACTATGCCAGACTGTTGGGACAGCTCTCCAAATTTTTGGCACTCATCCCCAGATGTTAGTGAGGAGAATCTTTCAAGGCTGACGAGACTAGATGCTGTCACATTCAGTGCCTAAATTAAAACTTAGCTGTCCATCCAGTTTTTTGTCTTAGACATTTTCATTATGGTTTGATACAAATAGTTGGATGGTCTGGCCTTTTGAGAGGATAATCAAGAATCAACCACAGTGCCTTGTGTTTGGAGTCAGATGATGGCCAGACCAGGAAACAACAGCGGATTTCCTTACCTAAAAAAAATTGTATAACAAATGTATTTTGACAACAATCCACTTGTTTCAATGCCACCATTAATGACAGTAGTTTCGTTAACAATGCCATTATTGCTAACAACCTCTCAGGCACACTGGAAATGAACAGTTATGAAGTGTTTAGCTATTAATTAGTACGTATATAAAGAAGAAAATGGATGCTTTCAACCTTTTATTTCTGTCTCTCTTAATCCAAACATTCTTTTTAAAGTTTATTTTCCTACATTTTATTTGAGGTTGAATTCTTTACATTAGCTTACATTTCCTGGTTAAGACTCTGTGTTATTCAGTAAAGGTTCCTCAAGTTGATTTGAAATAGGCCTCAAGTGTCCTTTAGCAATTATTGCACCATTTGAATGTCCTACTGACAGCAACTTATCACCCAAATTTCCCTTGCACAGGCTTAACCTTTCATATCACTGAAATAGTTGTTTTCTGTTCATAGCAAAACTGAGTAACTGCTTTTGTTCACATAAATTTAATTTACGTTGTTCCCAGATTACCCCCAAAAAATCACACTAAAACATTCAAGCCTGAAGCATATTTCTTCCTTAATGTTCCATTTTTAAAAAAAATATTTCATCGCATATATAAATTACATCAAAAGTTTGGCATTTACTTCCAGTTCTATCTGTTTTTTTTCCTGGGTCCAAACCAGTGATCAGAAGTAGAACCAGTCCTGAAAAACCGAGGAGTTAGCTTCTGAGGAACACTGTGATTTTGCATATTTTCTGTTTTTATATTTTCTAAACTTTTTCCAAATTATACCATTCATGGATAAATTGCGAGTGTATACCATCCCCGAAGTTGTCTGCTGAATCCATGATAAAGAGCATGAAAGAGTAAATTGTTTAAATTCCATGAAATTGAACCTTGGGCATGCAGTGTATTTATTGACAAAATTCTATTCCCTCATTTTCTGCTATCTTTGTTTTGATGTTTTATCATTCAATCACACGAATAGCTTGTAATAATATTGTTTCATTTCCTATCTGATGTGACAATGTGACAAACAAAACAAAATTATTAACACTTATCTCACTGAGATTCATTTAGGATGAGTAAACTTTCCAGACAGTAAATTGCTTCACTATCAAAGCTTCCACTCACTAGAAGCAATGGATATAAAATGCGCCACTCAGTAGGTTTAGGAAGACTTTATGATTTGATAGTTTTGTTTGTAATAAATGTTATGTTGAAGTTTTTATGTATCTGTCAAATCATTACTCAAACAATTTGATTTTGATATTACTCAAATTTGCAATATGTCATAATTGCATCTACAATTATGTACTTCTGCTTGGCTTACTTTTTTCAATTCCATTTATTTCAATGAAAAGAATGCTCAGTTCAATGAAAAATGGAGTTTAAAAACCTTCAGCAAGAAACAATAAAAATGTGTTCTGTTGTTCTACAGTAGAATTTAAAATATTTGTTTTACAAATTACTATATCACTGGTTTTTAGTGCCTTGCAGTTTCCAAAATGGACAGGATGCTTCTGTACAATGTCCTGTCCAATCAGATTCTGGATCCCAAAATAAGCTAATGACAATCATGATATTTACAAAAGACAATACAGATTTTGGAGCATGTATGCATTTCTTCAAAATAGGATTTTTTTTAGTGGTTTGCATTAAATATTTTCAGATCGGTGATTGTTTAGGCAAATAAAGCTCTCTCTACCTGGCTTAGCAATATGCCTTATTTGAATGCAATCTAATGTACCAATACAAAATTTTTCTTCTTCATGCCAGCTCTCTTGTAGCTTCAGAGAAAAGATCATGGAAGTTTGTAATACAGAAGGAAGCTGTTTAAACTTTACATCATAAGCTATTGTTAAGTTAATATCCACTGGATGATGTAGAACTGTTTTTGCTGATACATAGAACTTAAAGCACAGAAAACAGCTGCTCAACACAAGTGATCTACGAGATCGAATCTACTTGCACCCAACTTTGTCTGGTATATAAGACTACTTGCAGTAATACATCAACTCCATGAGAAGTTAAAAAAAACTAAAAACTGAGACTTGCATTATTTAATTTATGAAAGACCTGATTCCAGGTCACAGCACCCAAAGTTTAAAAGCACAGTTTCAACACTCTGATTACATTAATTTGCTTACTCAGAATTACATTTAAGCAAGAAACAACAGATCAACAGTGGTGCTAGAAAAGCACAGCAGGTCAGGCAGCATCCGAGGAGTAGGAGAGTCAACATTTCGGGTATAGGGCTTATGTCTGAAACATTGACTGTCTTGCTCATCGAATGCTGCCTAACCTGCTGTGCTTTTCTATCCCCACACCTTTTGATTCTGACTCTCCAGCATCATCAGCCCTCACTTTGTCGTGCCAGATCAACAGTGAGCACTTTATAAAATGAAGCTCTTCCTTAGGTATGGGTAACCTAATGAGTGATTACTTGCCTAATCCTGAACACAATAGCACTTTTTTTTTGATAATGGCAATCAAAATAATATTTCGATCATTGCCAAGGAAAATCAAAATCAACATGAGAAATTTTACAAATATATCAGAGAAAAAGGATGATCAGGAATAATGTGGACTCTTGAAAACAAATAATCATAATACTGTCTATGGACAAAATGAAATAACAGGCACATTTGCATCTGTATTTATAGTAGAGGAGTATTTCAGCGTGCTAGATTTACAAAGAAATCAAAAATTGAAACATGGACAGGGAGTCATAGATTTTTACAGCACTGAAAAAGGCCTTTTAGACTGTTGTGTATGTACCAATTATAAAGCACTTAGTTCCACTTTCCAGCACATGGCCTGCTGTCTTGCACACCACAGTGTTTCAGGTATTCACCTATACTTATTAAATGTCATTCCCATCCTTTCAGGCCATTCATTCTCAAAGCCCAGCTACTTCTGGTAGAATAATTCTTCCTTAAATCCTCTCAAAATCTCTTCCCCCCTATATTAAATCTATGGCCTGTAGTTATTGACCTTTCTGAGCTAGCCTCCCATGCAGCACTTCTATCAATATCCTTGCTGAATTCCATAGAGATGATATCAGTGTTTTTCATCTACACACCTAGTCAACCTTCTCAAAATACTCAATCAAAACTACCAGACATGATCTCCCCTGACACAGCCGTGTTGTCTTTCATTGATTAATCCTTGTCTGTCAAAGTAATGTTTAACTTTAACCTGTTCAACATTTTCCAAACATTTCCCTACTGCTGCTGAGACCTGCTGAGTTTCTTCAGCAATTTTGGTTTTTATCCTGGCATAATTCCCTGCTCTTGTACTTTATGCCTCATTTAATACAGGCAAGTGTTGCATATGCCTTCTTAACCACTAGGTACCATCCTGCTACCTCAAGAATTTGTGGGCAGGTGCATCAATGTCCCTCTGATCTTAAGTACTTTCGAGAGTTGTACCATGCATAGTGTAATCCATTGCCTTGTTAGCACTCCCAAATGGAATTATCTCACACTTTTCTGGGTTGAATTCCTTTTGCCACTGCTCTATCCAGTTGACGAGTACATTGATATCTTTTTGCAGTTCACAATCATTATCCTCACCATTTACCACCCGAGGATTTCTTGTGTTATTCACAAACTCATTAAGCATATCCCTTATGTTTATATTCAACATATTAGTGCAAACAGCAAGGAGCACAGCACCCTGCAGAATCCCCCAAATAACAGACTTTCAGTCACAGAACCATTACTCTGCGATCATCCTCTCGATCCAAATGACTGAGAGGCAGGGAATAATGTGCCACTTTGCCTTGAATCCCATGGGCTCTTATTTTCTTGAGCAGTTTGCCATGAGGAACCTTATCAAAAGCTTTGCTACAATCCATGCAAACCACATCAAATGCATTACCCTCATCAACATTTGTAATTACCGCCTCAAAAATATGATCAAAACTTTTGAACATGACCTTCCCTTAAAAGTCCATGCTGATGATGCCTGATTTATTTGCATCTCTCCAAGTGCAGATATATTCTGTACACATCTCACAACAAAGGCAATGTTGCATATAAGAGCATGTTAGCAAATACTACAATGTCAGGGTGAGAGGAAATCCATTTCATACCCTTATTCAGCCTATGAGACAACTCCCATTGACAGTCAGGAGCTTTGTCACAGTCAGCCATCCACTTGGGGCAGTCAGGGTCCATCTCACTACAGGCCAGTCATCGGCGAGTTCATTCCTATTGATCCAATGTAGGCAGTCAGGGGATTCACAGATCATCAGGCAGGGATCTGCACAGACTGTGGTCAGTGGTCTGGTCAATAATCAGTCAGGGTTGTCCAAGTCAGTCAGTGGTATTGGTCAGTTCTGAAGGTTAGCAGAATAAATGTAAAGATGGGGATATTAGGGGACACTGCAAAGTCAGGGACTCAATGCTGGGGTTAGAAGACAGCAGCCTGGGATACAGAGGGGACAAGGACAGTGAAGGATAGAAATCCAACTAATGGGGGAGGATACGGTAGTGCATAGGATGTAGTGGGCAAAGTCTTATTCAGCAGTTACCACCACTGTAGCCTCGACAGCAGGAGTCTGCACCACAATGCTGGACATAACTAAACTGGCTTTTTGGGGGGTAAGGATGCAAGCTAGGTGGTGGGTAGGAATGTGGACAATCAGTGGTGGTGGGCTGCTCAGGGAGTGCCAGATACAAAGGGGCAATCTGATGATCAGGCTGAACCTGGCACTCATGGTGCCCGGCACGACCTGTGATGCCTTCTGTGATTTCTCAATTCCTAATTGTGATTAATGAATGGAAAATAGTTGCGACCACTCCCAGAATGGTAGGGTCAGTGTGTCTTCGCTGGCAAAATACTGCCTCCATGTCTGAAAGATGTGAGGCCCATCAATCATGCGCTTGCAGATTGCAGGCTGGGGTCATTTCCAATCATAGTGCATGTGACATGATGCAATGACCAACAGTGTGGGCTGCATATGCTGGTCACAAGCAATCTTGACCATGTCATTGGTCATTACAGACTAAAGATTGTTATTACTCTGTAACAGAAGGGATCACAAGCAAACTTAAAATGGAAACCTGTGAGCCACAATTCACACATCTAATGCAAGGCCACGTAGGCTGCTCAACTTGAACTTGAGGTATAATACAAGATGCTCTTAAACCTTTCTGGAGGGACCTGGAGGACAAGTGTTTAGTACTACTGTCTCTTTACAACATGGCTTGTGCTCCTTAAACCCATCAGAGTAGGCTTTACGGTCAGAGTATCATGCAGAGGCATTATGTGGCCCTCCCTGTCTGAGTGCTCATATCCTTTTGTATGGAGGAGTTTGTTAAACGTTGTTGTGAATGATATAGCTGCTGACCATTCACATTATGAAGGATCTGTTCTGTTTCATATGGTCCCAATACAGCTCCATTGCAAGCATGTCTAATGGATCCAGGCATATTGTGTTATCATTGCTGTTGCTGTAAGTGAAAGTGCACAGAAATGAAGGAGCAACAGATGCACCTGCAGGTCCAGAATCTGCAGTGGATGCCAAACAGCCTCCTGTGAAAAGTTCACAACTGCAGGTCCCTTCAAGATGTACAGAAAATACACAACAACCAAAAGGCTTCATCCCATTTCCTCCAGTGAGGCACAGTGACAGTGCAGGCGGAGAGTGTACTAGGAACTGCCTCAGAACAATGTCCACTGTCAGTGTGGGACCCATGACCTGAGGGATTTGATGGCCATTAAAATGGCAACTGCGTTGTATTTTTATGCAGCTGGCTCCATCCAAAGTGTCACTGGGGATGTGTGTGGGATCTACCCACAAATAAATCAAAGCTGTAACAGATGCCATTGGTGCCTGATTACACCACTTCATCCTGTTTCCCTGTGATGAGGTTAGTGCAATAACTCTTGGTAACACATTTGGCACTACACATATCTTATTGAGAGGGCCATATAAAAATGCAGCTTTGTTCATCAGTAGAAAAGATCATTCCAACTTGAATCTATGATCATTAGTACAACTTCATTGAAGTGTGTGCTAAGTACTCCTGGAGCTGCGATTATCCCTGAAAAATATGTTGCTGGAAAAGCGCAACAGGTCAGGCAGCATCCAAGGAGCAAGAGAATTGATGTTTCGGGCATAAGCCCTTCTTCAGCAACACATTTTTCAGCTCTGATCTCCAGCATCTGCCGTCCTGACTTTCTCCTCGCTGCGATTATCCCTACTTGTATAAGAATCCTTATGTTCCTTTTGGTTTCACAGGCCAGATGCCTTGCAAGGATGGTAACTGTGGGGACAATGGTTACAATGTGAAACACTGTGGATTATGGAAAGCAGGTAGAAGTAAGCTGTGTGGGCTGATGGGAAGTTGTGGATGGAAGATCTCTAAAGGAGATGAGGTCAGTGTCAGTCCTGGAAACAATGGCTTGATATTCAGTGGAGGAGTCATGATTCAGGAGATGAGAGCTGGGTGCAATAATCGTTCACTGTTTTAAAATTGTTGACACTAAAATGGCAAACAGCCTGATTCTGTTTCTGTTCTGAGAAGAAAGTGCAGCTACTGTTTATTGATTTCTGTTTGTTTTTGGTGCTGGTGTTGCCTCAGTAACTGGGGAGTTGTGAATGGTTCTGAACATTGTGCAATCATTGGTGGACATCTCCATTGCTGACTTTATGGTGGAGGGAAGGTCATTGATGAAGCAGCTAAAGATGATTCAGCTAAGGATGCTGCTCTAAGGAACTCCTGCAGAGATGTCCTGGAGCTGACTTCCAGCAACTACAACCATCTTCCTTTGAGCCAGAGATTTCCTCTGATTACAATTGACTCCAGTTTTGCTAAGGATCCTAGATCCCACATTTGGTCAATTAAGGCCTTGATATCAAGGGTTGTCACATTCACCTCCAGCTCTGGAGTTCAGCTCCTTGTCCACCAATGAACTGCAATGAGGTTGGGAGCTCAGAAGCTCTAGTGAAACCCAAAAATAGGTATCAGTGAGCAGATTATTGCTGAGCAGATGCAGCTTAACAGCATTACTGGAGACAACGTCTATTATTTTACAGTGAAATTTCACCCTTTATTTACCCCAACAGGCTTGGAGGACACAAGGAAGAAAGGCTGGCAGAATGGCATAGGGAAGGTGTTGGTGAGAAGTGGGAGGAGTGCTGTTTACCATCTTCCAGCTGCCTTGCCATCCTTACAGAAGCAGGAAAGTGGACAGGCATGCATTCATCAGTTCAGCCATTTGATTTGTCAATTAAAGTCGTCTTTCCACCTCTACGGGTATTTCATGAGCAGTAGTGAAGAGGAAGAGAGTTATTGTCAGCACTGGGAGAACAGTCAAAGAAACTAGACCCATCCAGTATGCATTCGGGTGGGGCTTTCCTTTTTAAGTACCTTGTGGGCCCCGGGGTGCCCCTTCAGTAGCGAAGGTCATCTCACCCTTCCCCATCCGTATGTATGCACAGTCCCCAGCCCTTTCCCGTCCCTGTGATCATCAAGGATACCTGCCAACCTGACTCTGGTGTCTTCATATCTCTTCAGTGTTGCTTGGGCGTCAATGCACCCTCACCCTGCAGATATCATTCCAGAATTACTATGGCTTGTGTTGGCACTGCTATCTGGAAGCTCACTATCCATGATAAGAATGATGGGCTCAACTCTGGCCACCAACTGGCTCCTCTAGCTCTTTAGGTCTTACACCAGCTTAAGTGAAAGTCCCTCTCCTATAATATTGTTTGCCGACATCTTTTATGATTTGCTGCCATCAGTCCTTTTTAATAGTATTAGTCAAATTACTGATGCCAAGCGGAAAACATGAACATTTGACGTACTGAGCAGAAGATAGGCTTGGATTAAACAGTAAAGCTTTGTAATATATTATGTTGTCACCAGTTATGTTATATCTGAGACAGGTGGCTGTCTTTTCTGAGACATCAGATTCAACCTGAGTAAATATGCATCACTACTTTAGCGACTGCCGTCAATTCTAAGAACAATAACTCAGGAACCAGTTAAGAAACACTGTTAGTACATGGAGATCTTCTCCAGCATTGGTTAGTTCCTCCCAGGAGTAACCTTTTATAGCCTAATTGTGACGTCTATTAACCCTTTCAAGTATTGATGTGGAGATGCCGGTGTTGACTGGCGTGGACAAAGTTAAAAATCCCACAACACCAGGTTATAGTCCGACAGGTTTATTTGAAAGTACAAGCTTTTGGAGCATGGGTCCTTCATCAGGTAGTTAGTGGGGCAGGACCAATAGACACAGAATTTATAGTAAAAGATCAAAGTGTCATACAACTGATGCAATGTATTAAACAAACCTAGATTGCTGTTAAGTCTTTAATCATTTAGAGTGAGTTGCAGGTTTCGAGTCATTAATATGTAAATCCCAGAACTTCTTTCAAGTCACATTCCCAAAATAACTTAAGGTTTTATAAAAAAATTGTGACATCGCAGCTCAGACAATGCATTAAAGGTGTGAGGTTAGAGTCTGTCTGTACTTCAACCTGGAGTCGGACTGGTTCTATTTCCAAAGTAGGAATTTATAAAATGTCACATGGACTGACTGCCCACAGATTGTGTGTTTTGAACAAAATAATATGTATCTGCAAATACAATTTTGCAAATGTAAATTCATCCCATGAATTTATATATGTGTGTGTGGGGAACACTTCAGCTGTAAAGGACATTCAGCCTCAGATCTTTAGGTGACCAGCCTCCAAGGTGGATTTCAGGATACGTGACAATGTAGAGTGGCCAAGTAGAGGCTGATAGCCAAGTTCAGTACCCATGAGGATGGCCTCATCTGGGATCTTGGGTACTTGTCATACTACACACATATACACACACACTCACACAGACTCCTCTCTCATACACATGCTCTCACTTTCTCACTCCCTCAGACACACGTACAGACACACACACATGCATATCGGTCAATATGTGTAAGTTTGTACTTCCAAATAAACCTGTTGGAGTATAACGTGGTGTTGTGTGATTTTTAAGTCTTGCAAGGATTAGCTGCATTATGTAACAGCCCTCTGCTTACAGCTGGGTGGCGGGATCTCAGCCATTCAGGTATGATGCAGCTCAAATTTGAACAAGGAATCTGAGTAACTGCATTGCCTTGGTTGGCAAACTCTCTCTCACCAGTCTGTAATTAGGATGGACTGAAACATAGCCTTCAGCTTCAGGTAGGACTAACTCATTGGTTGCCTTCCTGTAACATGACCTCGAACTCACTGACATCAAAATTGTGGCCATCTTTCATCTATGTTCCATTCGGATGTATCACTCAACTTTCCAACCACTACAAGCTTCCAAATGGATGGTGAGCATGTCCCTTGTCTGACTTATCATCACCAAGCTCAGACATTGTTTTGAGGTCAAGCTCACAAACATGTTTCTCCTGTTGCAGGAGTTGCACAAATCAAAACCCTTTAATTCTGAATTACAACATTATTGCAGCCATGATTACCCAACTCATCCCTGATTGTGCTGTTGTGTCAAGTTAGGTCACCCATCTTTTGAATTCGTTGCATTCAATTTGTCTGTGTCATAAGACTGTGTCTTATAGTCTTTCAAATCATGAATTTTATTGGTTTCTTCAATTTTCTATTCATCTTCCATTTTTTCATTATGTGTAATGTTTGCTTTTTATATTTTTTTGAACTGAGTTGCTTTCAGGACATAATTTGTTCAGTTTCTATAGCAGAACTTATGCTGCAGGTAATCCTTGAATATATTTCAGTTGAATTCATTAATTAGTATGATTTCCTTAAGTTACAATCCTGTAGCTGTGTCAACTTTTGTGGCACTCTGTGTATTCCATGATCATACTTTGCATTAGTTATAAAGAAAGGCTGGATAGGCTGGGACTTTTTTTCACGAGAATGTAGGAGTTTGAGAGGCAATCTTACAAAAGTTTATAAAATAATGGGGGGGGGGGGTACGGATGGAGTTAATGGAAGTTGTCTTTTCCCTAGGATGGGGGATTTCGAGGCAGGGGGGCACATTTTTAAGGTGAAAGGAAGAAAGATTTTAACAAGACCTGAAGAGCAAATATTTTACACAGAGAGTAGTTTGCCTGTGGAATGAATTTTCTGAGGAAGTGGTAGATGTGGGTAAAAATTACAATGTTTAAAAGACATTTGGCTAAGTAGATGAGTAAGAAAGTTTTGGAGGGTAATGGGCCAGGTGCAGGCATTATGTTTGAGATTATATTCAGCATGGACTGGTTGGACCGAACGGTCTGTTTCCATGTTGTATGACTCTATGACAGTGCTGCTGCCCTTTGCATACACATAAAATTCAGGTAGAATTTCTATCATGATTCCTCAGTCTGTTGTAATCTAATGGATTCCCTGTAGAAACTGCCATTTGCATAATTTTTTCCAGATTTCTGCCAAAGGTTTGATGGGAAATCAGAGGACTTACCCATATTAATTCCAGACAAATTAGACTAGATTCCCAACAGTGTGGAAACAGGCCCTTCAGCCCAACCAATCCACACTGACCCTCTGAGGAGTAACCCACCCAGACCCATTTCCCTCTGACAAATGCACCCAACACTATAAGCAATTTAGCATGACCAATTCACCTGACCTGCACATTTTTGGATTGTGGGAGGAAACCAGAGCACCCGGAGGAAACCCACGCAGACACGGGGAGAATGTGGAAACTACACACAGTTGCCTGAGGCTGGAATCAAACCTTGGTCCCTGGTGCTGTGAGGCAACAGTGCTAATCACTGAGCCACCATGCCGCCCAAGGTAATTCATAGGTGGCACCAATAAACTTGCATCGTAAGATATTTCATACAATTGTACGCGTTAATGCACTACCATTTACACAATTTCCCAAGGTTTTGCGGATCTTTAGTTGTAAGTAAAGTAGACAATTGAAAGAACCCTGGGGAGGGGAGGTGGGGGGGAGGAATTCAACTATAAAGGTACAGTTTAGACCAATAAGAGGACTAATCCATTTGTTATTTCGTCAATATGTGTTCAAGCATACTGCAGGTGTTGATGATTTGTAAAGGTTTTTTTTCTTACAAGTGAAAGAATAATTGGACCTAACTACAGTATTCTCTTATTTCACTTTATTGTTCTTTTTCCCATGGATATTGTTAAGATTTCATGCAGACCAGTCAGTATTGGAAATATATTCAATTATAGCTAGGCATTCTTGTGAAAATGTAACAAAATATATTCAATTATAGATAGCTATTCCTTGAAAGTATAACAAATTATACCCTATCGTATTGCGACCTGATCTGAAACGCACATTTGAATTTTACTGTTGCAATAAAAGCTTTGAAAAATTCATTCATCGCTTTGTTAAACTATTTAATTCTTTCTCTGTTCCCCTCATTAATTAATCTCGACCACTTGCATTTTTCTCTTACAGGCAGGATGACCCCAGTTTTCACCACCTCCCCACGAATCCCTTCAAAGTTGTTGAGACTTTATTTTGCATGTTATCTCATCTCAATGAGCACCAATTTCTTCAGCTGCTCTGTGACTCCCTTGCAAATGTGGTGAAATACTGAAAGAAAGTTTGCTGCCTGATCATCAGCTTTGGGATGAAAGATAATCACCAAAGCTGCTTTCATATCGTGACACTTTTCCTTCGGAGAACAACCAGAAACAGTTGGGATTATGTGAAGCACAGTTCCAATTGTATCTGTTATAACTTAGAAGAGGAAATGCTCTCCATAGAATGATCTGAGTTAATGATGTCTGATAAATTAATATTTCTTAAATTTGAATGATGAGATTATTTGCATCCATCTTGTAAGGCAGGCAACAATTTGGCTTATTGCAAAATGAAATTAAAAGCTTCTGCAAAGGCTGATACAATTGCAACATTTAGAACATAGAACATTAAAGCGCAGTACAGGCCCTTCCGCCCTCGATGTTGCGCCGACCTTTCATACCAATCTGAAGCCCATCTAACCTATACTATTCCATGTACATCCATATGCTTGTCCAATGACGACTTAAATGTACTTAAAGTTGGCAAATCTACTACAGTTGCAGGGAAAGCATTGCATACCCTTACTATTCTCTGAGTAAAGAAACTACCTCTGACATCTGTCCTATATTTATCACCCCTCAATTTAAAGCTATGCCCCTTCGTGCTCGCCGTCACCACACTTGGAAAAAGGCTCTCCCTGTCCACCCTACCTAACCCTCTGATTATCTTATATGTCTCTATTAAGTCACCTCTCAACCTTCTTCTCTGCAATGAAAACAGCCTCAAGTCCCACAGCCTTTCCTCATAAGACCTTCCCTCCATACCAGGCAACATCCCAGTAAATCTCCTCTGCACCCTTTCCAAAGCTTTCACATCCTTCTTATAATGCGGTGACCAGAACTGTACACAATACTCCAAGTGCGGCCGCACCAGAGTTTTGTAAAGCTGTAGCATAACTTCATGGTTCCGGAACTTGATCCCTCTATTAATAAAAGCTGAAACACTGTATGCCTTCTTAACAACTCTGTCAACTTGGGTGACAAATTTCAAGGATCTGTGCACCTGGACACTGAGATCTCTCTGTTCATCTACACTACCAAGAATCTTAGCATTAGCCCAGTACTTTGCATTCTGGTTACTCCAACCAAAATGAATCACCTCACACTTGTCCGCATTAAACTCCATTTGCCACCTCTCAGCCCAGCTCTGCAGCTTATCTATGCCTCTCTGTAACCTACAACATCCTTCGTCACTATCCACAACTCCACCGACCTTAGTGTCATCTGCAGATTTACTAACCCACCCTTCTACGCCCTCGTCCAGGTTGTTTGTAAAAATTACAAACAGCAGTGGACCCAACACCAACCCTTGCGGTACACCACTGGTAACTGGACTTCAGGATGAACATTTCCCATCAACCACCACCCTCTGTCTTCTTTGAGCAAGCCAATTACTGATTCAAACTGCTATATCTCCCACAATCCCAATCTTCCACATTTTGTACAATAGCCTACTGTGGGGAACCTTATTGAATGCCTTGCTGAAATCCATATACACCACATCAACCGGTTTACTCTCATCTACCTGTTTGGTCACCTTCTCAAAGAACTCAGTAAGGTTTGTGAGGCATGACCTACCCTTCACAAAACTGTGCTGACTCTACCTAATCAAATTATTCTTTTCTAGATGATTATAAATCCTATCTCTTATAACCTTTTCCAGCACTTTACCAACAACTGAAGTAAGGCTCACTGGTCTATAATTACCAGGGTTGTCTCTACTCCCCTTCTTGAACAGGGGAACCACATTTGCTATCCTCCAGTCTTCTGGCACTATTCCTGTAGACAATGACGATTTAAAGATCAATGCCAAAGGCTCGGCAATCTCCTCCCTGGCTTCCCAGAGGATCCTAGGATAAATCCCATCTGGCCCAGGGGACTTATCTATTTTCACACTCTGCAGCATTTCTAATACTTCTTCCTTGTGAACCTCAATCACACCTAGTCTAGTAGCCTGTTTCACAGTATTCTCCTCGACAACATTGTCGTTTTCTAGAGTGAATACTGTCGAAAAATATTCATTTATTGCTTCCCCTATCTCCTCTGACTCCACACACAACTTCCCACTACTAACCTTGATTGGCCCTAATTGTACTCTCATCATTCTTTTATTCCTTAATTACCTATAGAAAGCCTTAAGGTTTACTCTGATTCTATCCGCCAACAACTTCTCATGTTTCCTCCTGGCTCTTCTGAGCTCTCTCTTTAGGTCTTTCTTGGCTACCTTGTAACCCTCAAGCACAATAACTGAGCCTTCACATCTCATCCTAACATAATTTGGAGATGCCGGTGTTGGACTGGGGTGTACAAAGTTAAAAATCACACAACACCAGGTTATAGTCCAACAGGTTTAATTGGAAGCACACCAGCTTTCGGAGCAACGCTCCTTCATCAGGTGATTGTCACCTGATGAAGGAGAGTCGCTCCGAAAGCTAGTGTGCTTCCAATTAAACCTGTTGGACTACATCCTAACATAAGCCGTCTTCTTCCTCTTGACCAGAGATTTCACTTCCTTCGTAAACCACAGCTCCTGCGCTATTCAGCTTTCTCCCTGCCTGACAGGTACATACTTATCTCGGACACATAGAGGCTTTTCCTTGAATAAGCTCCACATTTCTAATGTGCTCATCCCCTGCAGTTTCCTCTCCCATCCTATGCTTCCTAAATCTTGCCTAATTGCATCGTAATTGCCTTTACCCCAGCTGTAACTCTTGCCCAGTGGTATACACCTATCCCTTTCTATCACTAAAGTAAACATAACAGAATTGTGATCGCTGTCTCCAAAGTGCTCACCTACTTCCAAGTCTAACACCTGGCCAGTGTTTGGATGGGAGAGGCGTTTGGATGGGTATATGAATTGGAAGGGTTTGGAGGGATATGGGCCGGGTGCTGGCAGGTGGGACTAGATTGGGTTGGGATATCTGGTCGGCATGGACAGGTTGGAACGAAGGGTCTGTTTCCATGCTGTACATCTCTATGACTCTAAATACTCAATATGTCCTGCATCAGCTGTGGAAAAAGGAACTTCTCAGGCCAATGATGTTTGAAATTCTGCTAGAGCCGCTGGATAATTCCAGCATTTTCTATTTGTTTTACTTTCATATTTTCAGCATACACAGTATTTGTTTCAGTACCTTGGTTTAAGGCCTCATCTGAAAGACTACTCCTTTAATAATGTAACACTTTCTCAGTGCTGCACTGCAGGGTCAGTCTAAATTACACCATTGTATTTCTGAACTGATCCCTTGATCTCCAGCTCAGAGGTAATTTTGCTAACAATGAGCCAAGGCTGACACCTCTTGAGATCTTGGTGCTTGAGTTTGTTTCTCCAGCTATGACTCCAGTTGTTCAATGAAATTAAGATTACCCCACAAGCCCTGACAAGCAGCAATCATTGCACAGAAGCATTGTGACAAAACGAAAAGACTTTTGCAGACTTAATTAGTTGGCTATCTATGTATCACTCGAATACATTTTTACCTGTGTGCATCTTTAAAAGATATGGCAAAAAAGTTTCAAATCAAAAAATGTTCATATTTTGCGCACTTGCCAATATTCATTCGGTCCAAATGGAAGCTTTCAAAATGAGAATGTAACTTAAATTTCCAGACATAACAATTATTAACATCTTGTTGGCAACATCAAAGTATTACAGACTCAATTCATTCAGTGGGAAATTCAAAATAAAAGCTTATAAGGATATCAATAATAAGTTATTTATTGTCAGGATATTTAAACATAATAGTGATGCAGAAGTAGCAACGCAACTCATAAACCAGGGACCCAAACACCCTGGAATGAGTTCTATCGATTTAATGGGCAAATGGCATAACTCAGCAGTGGATCCGAGCTCCACAGAACAGAAGAGAGAGGATTTTGATCTGGGATCTTGCTGTACTTTTCAAAGCCTGCTTCAACATAGAAATTATTCAGACAATATTTACTGCTATTGGAAAAGCAGCAAGTTTGAAGTTGAAGGGGTGAAATATTTCTGAAAGAACTGCATTCACCAAATAAAGTAAAGATCAACTTGAGACAGTCCTGAGAAATGGTGTCAAATTCAATCAGCACTGATTTGTAGCTACCTAAAATATCATCTCACTTGTACAATGTTGTGTTTCGCAATGGATGCTTGGCTTTGGTCTTCACTTCTTCGTCTTTCTACCACTTTGTTTTTAATAGACCTACTTTGATGTGTAATGACACATATCTAGAGTAGGTGAGACTTGAACCCAGGACTTCGAGCCCAGAGGGAGGAACGCTACCACTACACTCTAACAACTCCTTTTCTTCCACTTGGGCTCGGTATATCTGAAATGTAACAGATTTTTTACCCTTGCCATTTTATCACAAATGACAAAAGACAGGTGACAATCAAGTGTTTTCAACAATCTATTTTGAATTAATTTTTACATTTATCTTTTAAAGAACTTTAATTTTGAATGAAGAAAGTCTCTCAGTGTGCATCTCTCTCAACTTCCTATGCTTTCTGGAAGTTATACAGTATTCACAATTTGTATCCAACAAAAAATGCACCAGATGGGAAATTAATATAGGCTTATGTGCATATTCTCTCTTGTTCATTATTGTTGTCTTTTTCATTTGCATAACAACCAATGTTACATTTAAATTGAACAAGAGTTTGCATAACAACTGATACAGCATTTAAATTGAACAAGATTTTAGAAATTTAATTTCAAACTTTTCTCTAAATAAATATGAACTGCAACACACAGATGTTTGCAAAAGGAAATCAAAATGTTTCATCATTTGCTTGATTTTGTGATACTTGTTAATTCTAATAAAGTAAGGATACAACATTAATGCAAACTATAGGAGCTGCCTCCAGCTAACTGATCTGTGCAAAAATACAAAGGGCTGAACTTAACCAGAAGTCGGTGAATTGTCAATTTTGGCAAGTTTCACGTAGGATTTTTATTCTTGGGTTTTGGTGAAATTTCTCATACTATTGTCTAAATCTCACCCCCTTACCTATGCACCACACTCCTATGGTCCCCACTTGTTCATCCTTCTGACTCTCTACAGACAGAAGTGTTTGCCACTCCCAGGAGCTCCTGGCATTCCTGGTGCCACGGTCATTTTTAAAGCCCAACCATGCAGTCAGGAATTGGCCTTCACTGTGCATAAAATGAGAGAGAAGCCAAAAAGAAACATTTCTCAGGGCACATTAGTGACATGCCTGACACTTCATTGCAATCACAAGTGCGCATTTGTATATCTATTGTTATTTAAGAAACAAGCGACTTAGCCATCTTTCGCCTTATCCCAGCTGAAAACCCAAACCAAGAGAATGCTACTCTTCACCCAATGTTAAGTTTAAGCTTCTCATTGTTGAGTGTAGGACCATCACATACTGGAAAGCCTTTAAACTGTTGAAAATGTTCACTATTTTTCACCAATAGCCAAAGTGAAGAATATTTTTTAAAAATTGAATCTGTATTTGTTTCTGTGAACAGAGAGCGACTATTAGCCTTTCCAGCAATGTGAAATCTACAGCTCATGAGTTAATACTGCATCCAGTTCTTACTGACATGAACTGGATTTCAGTTATGTTACACCTTACCTGCAATACTTTCTCATGCAGAATGCGATGTTTCTCCTGCTCAACATCATGTTCCTCCTCCTATTGCCAATCTTTCAGCAGTTCAGAACACATCACATCCTCTGTTTCCCTGCCCCAGTTATGTAGAGCAAGCATGCTAGGATTATGTAGCACACTTTGCCTGGACCATACTGCAAGGCACATCCAGATTGTCCAAACATTAGAACCTCATTTTCAGGATACCTGTCACCCACTCCAGTGTGGCCCTGCTGAAAGAATGGGCTGTGTTGTATCTACACCCAGCCTCAGTCATGGGAATTACATAACAGTCATCAGCCACAATGAGAGAGGGGTAGTGTGACGATGCTGCTCATTAACAAGGCTTATGGCCATAAGACCATAAGACCATAAGGAGTGGAAGTAAGGCCATTCGGCCCATCGGGTCCACTCCGCCAGTTAATCATGGCTGATGGGCATTTCAACTCCACTTACCAGCATTCTCCCAATAGCCCTTAATTCCTTGCGATATCAAGACTTTATCAATCTCTGCCTTGAAGACATTTAGCGTCCCGGCCTCCACTGCACTCTGCGGCAATGAATTCCACAGGCCCACCACTCTCTGGCTGAAGAAATGCTTCCGCATTTCTGTTCTGAATTGACCCCCTCTAATTCTAAGGCTTTGTCCATGGGTCCTAGTCTCCCCGCCTAACGGAAACAATTTCCTAGCATCCACCCTTTCCAAACCATGTATTATTTTGTAAGTTTCTATTAGATTTCCCCTTAATCTTCTAAACTCCAATGAATACAATCCCAGGATCCTCAGCCTTTCCTCGTATGTTAGACCTACCATTCCAGGGATCATCTGTGTGAATCTCCGCTGGACATGCTCCAGTGCCAGTATGTCCTTCCTGAGGTGTGGGGACCAAAACTGGACACAGTACTCCAAATGGGGCCTAACCAGAGCTTTATAAAGTCTCAGTAGCACAACAGTGCTTTTATTTTCCAACCCTCTTGAGATAAGTGACAACATTGCATTCACTTTCTTAATCATGGACTCAACCTGCATGTTTACCTTTAGAGAATGATCGACGAGCACTTCCAGATCCCTTTGTACTTTGGGCTTTGCAAATGTTCTCACCGTTTAGAAAGTAGACTATGCTTTTATTCTTTTTTCCAAAGTGCAAGACCTCACATTTGCTCATGTTGAATTCCATCAGCCATTTCCTGGACCATTCTCCCAAACTGTCTAGATCCTTCTGCAGCCTCCCCACTTCCTCAGTACTACCTGCCTGTCCACCTAACTTCATATCATTGGCAAACTTCACTTGAATGCCCCCAGTCCCTTCATCCAGATCATTAATACATAATGTGAACAGCTGCGGCCCCAACACTGACCCCTGCGGGACACCGCTTGTCACCGGCTGCCATTCCGAAAAAGAACCTTTTATCCCAACTCTCTGCCTTCTGTCAGACAGCCAATCCTCAATCCAAACCAGTAGCTCACCTCGAACACCATGGGCCCTCATCTTGCTCAGCAGCCTCCCGTGTGGCACCTTATCAAAGGCCTTTTGGAAGTCTAGATAGACCACATCCACTGGGTTTCCCTGGTCTATCACCTCTTCAAAGAATTTCAACAGGTTTTTCAGACATGACCTCCCCTTACTAAATCCATGTTGACTTGTTCTAATCAGACTCTGCTCTTCCAAGAATTTAGAAACCTCATCCTTAATGATGGATTCTAGAATTTTACCAACAAGTGAGGTTAGGCTAATTGGACTATAATTTTCCATCTTTTGTCTTGATCATTTCTTGAACAAGGGGGTTACAACACTGATCTTCCAATCATCCGGGACTTTCCGTGACTCCAGTGACTCAGCCACCTCTCTCAGAACTCTAGGATGTTTACCATGGGGGCCAGGAGATTTATCAATTTTAGGACCTTTTAGCTTTTCTAGCACTTTCTCTTTTGTAATGGCAACCATACTCAACTCAGCCCCATGACTCCCTTTAATTGTTGGGATATTACTCATGTCTTCCACTGTGAAGACTGACGCAAAGTACTTGTTAAGTTCTCCTGCTATTGCCTTATTTCCCATCACTAGGCTTCCAGCATCAGTTTGAAGTGGCCCAATGTCTACTTTTGCCTGTCGTTTGTTTCTTATGTATTGAAAGAAACTTTTACTATCATTTCTAATATTACTGGCTAGCCTACCTTCATATTTGATTCTCTCCTTCCTTATTTCTCTCTTTGTTATCCTCTGTTTGTTTTTGTAGCCTTCCCAATCTTCTGATTTCCCACTGCTCTTGGCCACTTTACAGGATTTCTCTTTTTCTTTAATACATTTCCTGACTTCCTTTGTCAGCCATGGCTGTCTACTCCCTCCCCGGATAATCTTTCTTTTCTTGGGGATGAACCTCTGTACAGTGTCCTCAATTATACCCACAAACTCCTGCCATTTTTGCTCTACTGTCTTCCCCGCTAGGCTCTGCTTCCAGTCTATTTTCGTCAGTTCCTCTCTCATGCCTTCATAATTAGCTTTATTTAACTGTAACACCATTACATCCGATTTTGCCTTCTCTCTTTCAAATTGCAGACTGAACTCTATCATATTATGATCACTGCTTCCTAAGGGTTCCCTTACTTTAAGATCTTTTATAACGTCTGGTTCATTACAAAACACTAGGTCCAGAATAGCCTGCTCCCTTGTGGGCTCCATGACAAGCTGTTCCAAAAGGCCATCCTGTAAGCATTCCATGAATTCCCTTTCTTTGGATTCACTGGCAACATTATTTACCCAGTCCACCTGCATATTGAAGTCTCCCATGATCACTGTGACCTTGCCTTTCTGACATGCCTTCTCTATTTCCTGGTACATGTTGAGTCCCTGGTCCTGACCACTATTAGGAGATCTGTACACAACTCCAATTATGGTTTATTTGCCTTTGTGGTTCCTCAATTCCACCCACACAGACTCCACATCATCCAACGCTATGTCATTCAGTGCCATAGATTTAATTTTGTTCTTAACTAACAAGGCAACCCCACCGCCTCTGCCCACCCCCCTGTCTTTTCGATAAGTTGAAAATCCTTGGAGGTTTAACTGCCAGTCCAGACCCCCCTGTAACCACGTCTCTGTGATGCCTACCACATCATAATCATTCACTATGATCTGTGCCATTAGTTCATCTGCTTTGTTATGAATGCTACGAGCATTCAGGTAAAGTGCCTTAATGCTAACTTTATCATTAGAGATATTGGAAGTCATAAGATGTCCTCAGTTATCCTTCCTTTTTGCTGCATTCCCAGTCTGCCTTGAGTTTAAATCCACCTGCACATATGCTATCCTGTTGCTTATCTTTCCATTTAACTCCATACTCCCTGTTGCTTTCACTTTCCCTTCCCCCCAACTCAGAAGTTTAAAGTCCTACTGACCACCCTATTTATCCTCTTCGCTAGAACATTGGTACCTGATCAGTTTAGGTGGAGACCTTCCCAACGGTACAGATCCCCCCTGTTCCAAAACTGATGGCAATTCCCCATGAAGTGGAATCCCTGTTTCCCACACCAATCCCTTAGCCACGTGTTTGCTTCCCTAATTTTCTTATCCCAATGCCAAATGGGCACGTGGCTCGGGCAGTAATCCGGAGATTACGACCCTTGAGAGCCTGTACTTCAATTTCCTTCCTAGTTCTTCATAATCCCCAAACACCCTAGTTTTGCCTATGTTGTTAGTACCAACGTGGACCACAACAACTGGATCCTCCCCCTACCGCTCCAATATCCTTTCAAGCCGGTCGGAGATGTCCCGCACCCTGGCACCGGGCAGGCAACACACCATGAGAGACTCCTGATCCTGCTTGCAAAGGATACTATCTGTCCCCCTAATTATAGAATCCCCTATAACCACTACTTGTGTATTTGCTCCCCCCTCTTGAATGGCCTTCTGCACTATGGTGCCGTGGTCAGCTGGCTCATCCTGTCCAGAGCCCTTTTCCTCATCCGTATAGGGAGCAAGAATCTCATATCTGTTGGACAATGTCAAGGGCTGAGGCTCCTGCATTCCTGAACTCAGGGTCCCCCTACCTGTCTCACTTACAATCACATTCTGATGTCCCTGATCACTAGCTGAATGTGAATTACTTAATCTCCCAGGTGTGACTGCCTCCTGAAACAAAGCAGCCAGGTAACTCTCCCCCTCCCGGATGTGCCGCAGTGTTTGAAGCTCACATTCCAGATCATCAACTCTGATCCGGAATTCTTCCAGCAAGCAACACTTGCTGCAGATGTGGTCACTGCCATTCACAATGGGATCAGCCAGCTCTCACATCATACAGCTACAGCATATCACCTGCCCAACCATCTCTGCTTAGTTAATTACTTTGTTACTTTGTACAGGTTTGAGTTAAAATACTTTCTGATACCTGTCTGCTATAGTCTTTTCCTAAAAAAGAATTAATAGATATACAAAAAAGTAAAGTTTTAACCAGTCACTGGTAAAGAAATAGAAAATCCTTACCTTAAAAAAACCAGAGTACTTAAGGAGGTTAGAGGAGGAGGGTGGGTGAGAGATACTACCATTGTAGAGTCTCGGGTTTAGCTGCCTTCCTGATTTATATACTCACTGCTTTCCTTCCCGGCTGCCCCTCTGGTCGTCGTCACTTCCCCCTACTTCTCCCGCTCTTTCTGTGAAGAGAGAGAAAAAAAATACCATCGCTGCCCGCTACCGGTAAGTAATTTTAAACAAACTGTCTTACCTTACCTGTGGTCTTCCGGGTTCGTTTAAACTCAGCCGCTGCTCGCACTCAAAATAGCTAAGGCTATGCTGGCCTTAGCATTTTCTTCAGAGAGATTGTAACAGCAGCAATTGCAAAATGTCTAGGTTTGAAGGGTTTTAGGACCAATTTGATTATAGCTAACTGGTACTGCCTCAGGAAGAAGGCTTTCAAATAAAAAAAACACTTGTACAATGAAAGGGGAGTGGCCAGTTCTCCCAGCTCAGCTTTACTCTGTTTTGATTTGGTTTTACAAGCAGCAGTGTGAAGCTGCTGGATCCAAAGAAGCAGGTCCATGCTGACCCTCCTCTCTCTGACATCTCTCCTGTAAGAACCTGTGTTTGATTTTATATTTCATGCTAAGGGATGTTTATGCGGATTGTCACAAGTATTTGGAACAGCATTAATAAGTTGGGATAATCTGTTGGGTTTTCAGATAGGCCAGGTTATTCTGTATTCTGTTCTCCTTTGGTTGTGTTTCATTTGGTAATCTTGTAAATAAATTCTGTTTTGTTTAAAACTATGTGGTTGCACCAGCTGCAACACTCCAGGAATATCCACATTACACATTAAAACAACTAGCAAAGTTAGGGTCTGGGCTACTTTCGTGAAATGGTTTGAGGGGATCTGGCCTGGTCCATAACAGTAACCCTTGTTCTTGAGTAACCATTCTCAGAAGGCATCCAGCCCATTGAAATTAAGCAAGAGCATGTGAGTTCTCAAGGATATTGGCAACATGGTAGCTGCCAGGGTACCTGGCACAGACATCTGAAATGTGGCATTGATGATCACAGATGGTGTGTATGTTGCTCGAATTGAGCCCTTTCTATTCATGAAATCAACTGCACATGATATGGTGGTCTCAAGAAAACATGTATACAGTCAATAGCACCTTGCAACTGGGCACTCACAGCTACGTTGACAAAGTTTAGTGCCTGGACTGCAGCACTTGTCATGAGGAAACAAGCTGAAGTATTGTGCTCTAGTAAAAATTGTATCTTTAATAGCCTTTTGTGTGTGGAGGTTGTGCAATTCTACACAGATCCCCACTGGATCCCCACTTGCATAAAAGTTTGGTGTAGCTGTCGCTTCAATGGCTACCAGATCAGGATGACCAGCACCTCCTTCCCCTCCTGTTAGCCCATTCCATCAGTTAACAAGACACCTGAACAATCTCAGTCAGTGACACTGTGCTTTGCTCAACTGAAGGAAATGGCATCAAGGTTGAAAGGCTCTGGACCTTCCTGCACTTCCTGCACATCCAAAGGGAGCCTTCAGCTGTGACCTCTTCCTGTGGAAGTTGTTCAATTTCTGCTGGATGTTGCTGCTGTTCCTGGACTTGCTGGCACATTTGTTGCACCTTAATTTCTCAGTACTTGTACTGCATCTCAACAACGGCAAATGTAACCCTCGCTGGATCCATCGGTAATGCTTCCCTTGAACCCATGGGGAATATAAGTAACAGAATAGGTCCTTAGGAATGTGTGCACAAAGTATTTTCATCAGTTGCAAATAACAGTTTAGTATCCTCCTCCATACAGTGGGATGTAGAGGAACTTGACAAGGTGGGCCATGGAATGCCTATACAGGGACCTTTCGATGTTGAGGCCCTGATACTGATGAATTCAGCACAAGCCATGTCACACAAAGGCAGTGGAAATTGTAAGTTCTGTATAATTTCTCATGTCTTGCTCTCCCATCTCCACAACACATAATATGAGATGATGGTGACTGCTGTGCAAGATGGAGGGCCAGAGGAGCAAGTAGCATGATGGAATCTCCAGGCAGCCTCTCTGACTTTGATGCCAGGAATTATCGCTGTCTAGTTTCTACCCGACATGAAGCAAGTCTATGTCATAATGACATGTTAAACCATGCAAATTGTTGCAAATAGGCCTCTTGCAGCCCAGCAGTGAGAGTCTCAGCCTGCTGTTCAGTGCTTGGTTGTAAAAGAGGACATTTTACTCTCAATGCCAAGAATCGTATTACAGTCAATCACACTATAATTTTACAATTTGTTTGCCAATGCCCACATCATTTATGGTCAGGGAAGATTCTGCCTAAAGGGTTAGATGTTTTCATCCCAGAAAAGGATGCAGCTGTTGTATTGCATGATTAACTTGGTCCTGTTCTGTGAAATTCATGAAGTGTACAAACTACATGATTCCAAATCATTGCTATAGCTGCTGCGAGCAGCTAGTCCTCTCTGTACTGGTCATTGGCTGCAGTATCAGCAAGGGGCATAATACTATTACTGGCACTCAGTACATGAAACAAACTTCTATAACTAAGCCTCACCTCTTAAAGGTATTGGGTGATATTCTTTAAGTGAATCTGACTTGGGAATGAGTGAAGAATGGCTGATCAAAAGGAAGAGCAGACATCAAAGTCTTGGGTATTGCATTGACTGCCTTTGTTGAAAATGTAGCAAGATTTGATATTATGTAAATTTTTCCAATATAAATATTGACTCGAAGTTTTGCCACTATGAAATGTTGATATATTTTCTCTGAGCACAAATATTACCTCCATTATTTTACCATTGTGAACACTTGCAATATAAGCATCATATTTTGCCTTATGAAATCCTGTTTTACATTAAAAATACTGGCATACTTAAAGTATTTAGCATTACGAAATGATCATATGTTTTCAATTTCAATGCTGAAACACTGTAGTTTTGAAATGTTGACAACACATTTTTCCCTCTATCAAACTGACCTGGGTTTCATCATTATAGTATATCCTGTTATGAATTTTGGACTCCTGATGTAGATGGATAAAATTCTACCTTGGCAGTGGTAAACACAGGCAGTAGGAGATGGGTTTCCTGTTATATATCCTAGCTGGAACAAAGCTTGGCTTAGGTCTGTAGCAGGCAATGTATTTTTTATTGCCTGTTTAATGAATTAACATCATTGAGTTTTAAGCTCAAAGTTTATCCATTATGTGCCAGTGACATTTTTGTATTGTAAATACTGACTTGTTGAAGTGGTCTTTCATCATGATCACATGCTGACGTGTAGTAGGGATTTTTAACTCTCCAAGCAAGAGATGAATGGGAGGAAAACCATTTAAACCATCTACCTCAACTCCAAAGTTTAGTTCCTGGGAGTGATGATCAACAAAAACTTATCCTGGTCCACCCATGCTGACATGATGGTCAAGAAAGCACATCTACTTCCTCAGAAAGCTAAGGAAATTTGGCACTTCCACAAGGATTCACCATTTAGATGCACCATCGAAAGAATCCTATCTGGATGCATCACAGTGTGGTATGGTAACTGCTCTTTCTAAGACCACAAGAAACCACAGAGAATTGTGAACACAGCCCAGTCTATAACAAACCAGCCTTCCATCTATTGACTTCATCCATACTTCCTGCTTTGGGAAAGCAATTAACATAATAAAAGGCCCTTCCACTCTGGTTTTACTCTCTTCCACACTTCCGTCGGGAAGAAGATATCAAAGTTTGAGTACACGTATGAACAGATTCAAGAACAGCTTCTTCCCCACTGTTATCAGACTTTTTATTGAACCTCTGAAATGTTGATGTTGATCTTTTGCTCTGCACCTTCTCTATGGCTGTAACACTGTATTCTGCACTCTGTTCTGCTGCCCTGATGCACTTTGAATGGTGCAATTTGCCTGTATTGCACGCAAAACAATATTTTTTGCCCGTGTCTCAGTACACGTGAGAATAATAAATCAATCAATCAAGCCAATCTCATACCTGCCTGTTTATATTTTATTAGAAGCAAATTGTTGTGGGCATGTGCAGGATGGTTGGCCACTCCAATCTCAGGAAATGGGTTGTTACTTTAAGTCATGTAATTTATCAGAAATGGTTGTTTTAATGATAATGTTATTGGAAAGTACTATTGCTCTGAAGACATGATTCAAAAGCCATCACGATAGTTGGAGGTATTTAAATCCAGTTGGTGAAATAAATCTTCAATTTGGAGTGAATCTGAGCTAGAATTCCCTCTTTTTCAAGAGTGCAGGAGTTCCATGCTATAACCTAACAATGAAACTGAGGAATTGCAAAGGCTTTTATATATTTCACCGAAGACCTCCAACCATGGCTAGCTAACAGACTGCTGGGTAAAAGCTGTTATGTCGTGAGATTGCCAAATGCATGGAAAGCATGTCCTCTGTCCAGCATTGTAGCTGAACTTTGCTGCAGGGAGCCTTCAAATCAACATGAGAGTATTTTACGCAGTCCCACTGCCCGCCTTTACTAAGAGTCAAGGTCAGGGGGCTTAATCCTGCCAAACACATCAGAAGCTACAGGTTCAATACCATCAGCTATGCCAACACCTTCTCTTTATTGGGGCAGCCCCTGGTCAGAGATGGCACAATATTGTCATCCATTGGCATAAATATGGCTGTAGTAACAGAATTAGCTTGGCTGATCCAGCATTAAAGTGAGGCCATATGTTAGCACAATGTTGGCTTTGGGATGGAGTTATTCCAAGGTAACATGGAATAACATTGTACAAAGAATCATACAAATTAATATACAGGGAGTTCTGTTAAAAAAAAGCTGCAGATGTCTGTAAGAGACAGTTCGAGAAGAGAAGTGTGAGAACAGACAGCCTGAAGTTGGCAGCAAGCATTAAAAGGAAAAGTAGGATCCCATAATAACAGAGATAAATGGTAAGACTGGAATTATGTGTTGTAAAAAGCTGGGAGATCAGACAAGTCCATTGAGCTTTAAAAGTGATTGACATTTAGTCTTATTAATGAAAAATATGTTGTCCTATTAAGTAAAAGAGTTAGTCAAAGTGGGGGCAGTAAATTTCATCTCAGAAGACAGTATGTGACTAGAATGGGTTGTAATGCAGCTGCAAGATAGAGTGGCAGTGTCTAACTGAACCTTCAAGGTCAGGTGGGACAAAACTGCTCAAAACACATTAGCTAAAGAATACTAATAGTAGATGTAAACATAAAACTTTACATATAACTAATGTTATATTACAACTTAGATGAGCAATCTTCCAAGCAATTAATAAGAACTAACCTCTTTTTGTGTTAAAGATAAGGAACTGGGAAAAATGAGATGAGTAAAAGAATTTGATAAGGATAGCCATGAATAAAATGAATAATAGTATTCAAGCAGTCCTTAGAGATAAGCAAGTCTGAAAGACGATAACCATTAACTTTGGAATGGGATGCATTGTAAGACCCCAAGGTTGATGATGATTACAATGTCTGGATCATCAATAGATCATGGGGAATCTAGGGCTGTCCATAGGGGTGTCGATCATTGATCAGGTATTTCACAGGATTGGATATATGGCTTAAGGGGGAAGTAACAATGACAATGTTGGATATAATCATTGTCACACAAAATATATAAAAATGCTGTATGCCACTAGGGAAATCAGAACATCAATGGCCTCTCTTCCAAACTGAGCTGGACATTAAGAGGATGAATTGGTCCCATGTGAAGGTCAGATGCGGAATTGTCTTTGGCCTCCCTATACGTGTGATAAAGGGCTCAAATAAAGATCCACTGTATTTCTGAACACATAAATCAATGCTGCTCTTTGACTTCTCTCTCCCCAACATTCCTCAACCACATGCTTATTTACAGACAGAGAGATGAACACTGAAATCCAACAGGAGGGAGACAATATACCCAATATGGAGTCTCACTAGCTGAGGCACCAGTGCATCAGGAGGATCATATTCTCACTGAAGGTCACAGTTGACATCAATGTCTTCAGGAAGCAAAAGCTCTTTTTCAGTGGAGCATGTGGGATTGTAATTCAGTTGCCAATGACTTGTCTTCACTGGAGGTTCACCTCCACTGCCTCACCAGTACTCTAAGCTCTCTGCCTGTGGCCAGGTCACATGCTGTCTAGCAAGGAAAGAAGCCCGTTGGGTTTGAATGTTCATAATCTATTCAACTGAGGAAAACACATCATTTGTGAAGGATGATTCTGAATTGGTTCATTTTGGCACCTGACAAAAAGAAGAACATCCTGCAAGAAACTTGTGGCTGTGAGATTTGACAATAATATGGAGTTTTAATTGAAGTACAGCCAGTTTATATTGGGAACTGCCATTCTAAATATGAATACTACTCCTCCCATGGTCATCACTACACGTAAAGATTTACTTCAGTTTTTCAAAATATCTAATTTAGCTTCCAAAAGCTCAGATGATTAAGGCAATAAGCAATACAAACCAGAGCAGGCCATTCAGCCCCCTTGTGCCTGCTCCACCATTCAACAGGATCATGGCTAATCTGAATTCCTCATGCCCACTTTCCTGCCCTTGCCCCATAACTCTTGATTCCCCCATTGATCAAGAATCTATCAATCTCAAGCTTATGTCCCAACAGCTTTCTGTGGCAAGGAATTCCAAAGACTCTCAAAGAGAGAAGAAATCCCTCCTCACCCCAGTCTTAAATTTGCACCCTTTATCCTGAGACGATGAGACTGTGGATAGGATGGACAAGGCCTATATCTTGTGTGTTTGACCATAAACTTGTGGACAGGTCAGTTGTGGGGGAAGAATGTATACTGATGGGAAGGTCATTTGATAAATTTTCCTGGTTCCCCAGTGTCAGTGTGAGACTGTAAAACTCTGATTGTAACACAGCTATATATAATGAAAAGGTCACATAATATATAACAGAAAAGAACATTTTACTGACAAAAGATGTTCACTAGAAGTAAAATTTAGAATAAAATCACAGTTTTAGCTCTTTATTCTAGACTTATTTTCCGGTGAATAACTAAGTCCAGAATAAAGAGCTAAAACTGTGACTTTATTCAAAATTTTAGTTCTTGTGAACATCTTTTGTCAATAAAATGTTCTTTTCTGTTATATATTGCGTCATATATATAATTCACACAATTGAATTCACAGTTTACAATATCATCAAGTTATTTATATTGAACTCAAAACTTCAGCATTTAAATCTACATATTGTGAAAGAAAATTGAATAATATTTCTCTAATAAGAATATTTAATGCTGATTGTGAAATTCTAATCTTTAATGAGCAAACACCTAACTCTTATTAATTTTAACTGATGTTACTATTCTTAATACATTTTAAGCATGAAGGCATTCATTAATTTGGAATGGACATTAAGAGTGATCATGATTTGGCAAATGCACATTGATAATCCCTTAATCATTAAATGGAAAAAAAAAGTGTATATCCATTTCAACCAAACAAAATCATCAAAATTGCATGTTCTTTTCCTGTGATATAAGATTGAAGCTGCTGCAGCAGTGCTAATGATGACTGGTTTCAATTATTGATTGAGGTACGAGGGGCGTCTGGACATCAGTACTTTACAATTACCTTCTTTCTTATAGCCCCAATCTGATGGGCTCTTCCTAAGCGTGAACAGGTAAGAATAAATAACATTTGACCAATAAGAAAGCGAGATTGAACTGATGCAAATGCAAAGAAGTGCAATTTTACATTTTGAGGAAGATATCGGAATAGATTAGGGAAGGTGAGTTTATAATCACTGAAAAGGAGAACTGAGATAAAATAGGAGAAGGCATTTGTTAACTTGGAATGGAGATTAAAAGTGGACATGAACTGACAAATGCACTTCAACATGGTGATATAGGAAGCATTACATTTTAGTGAGGTGAGTAAATAGTTCATATACTCCATGGAAAATAAGAGCCTAAAGGAGATACTGTAACAGGGGATCAGGTGATAAAGTTGCACAACTAACTAAATGTAGCCATGTAGGTCGCATGAAGAAACTTAATCACTAAACTTGTCTGGAACCTTGGTTACAGCATACTTACGATATCTGAGCAAGGTTGGTCTCCACATTATAAAACAAAAGCACCTAAAGATACCAGCGACGTCACAAACCTGATTGACTGAAAGACACCAGAAATGAGAATTTATATTGATCAGGGACATTGAAGAGGCTGGGGTTCTTTTCTCTAGGAAAAGAAGAGTGAATATTGTTCTGATAGAGGGTTTCAAATTTATAAAAGAGTTTGACACAGCAGATGTCGAGAAAGTGTTTTAATGTGTAGGAAAGACCAGAAAACAAGCAGCATAAATATAAAATCGTCAGTAATGGATCAAATAGCACAAAAACAAGAAATACTTTCTTAGACATAGTATCGTTGATCCCATCAGAGACAATGGGTGTCACAATTTTGCCAATTTTCCCTGTCTATCACAATTTCTTTAGATCCAACCTCAGTCATGTCCTATTCTTCAAGTTCTTCCTTAAATGTACTTTTCAAGATCTTCTTTGGCTGGCCCTGTCATTTTATCCCATCTGGTAATGTCCATTAAACTGTTATTCTGACCACACATAAGTCCAGGAGGCAAAACACAAATCCTGCATGTTTCAGTGATTTCTCTGTCCTGTAAGTGTCTCTAGCTCACCTTATGTAGTATTTCTTCATTGTAGTCTCTCCAAGTGACACCCAGGACCTTAGACAGGGAATGTCACCTAACTTACTTGATACCTTTGCTGTTTTATTCCATGTCCCACTGACATAGATTGTCGTTGGCACAGCATGTGATATGTGGGTTTGAAATTTCACAGTTGTGTTGATGTTGTTGGATATCTGGAAGACTGATGCTCCTTTTCTGGTTCTTGGTTCAATATGGATCTCTACGTCACCCTCCTTGGAGATATTGCTGCCTAGGTAAGAAAAGTGGCTGATGGCCTCAATGTTGTGTTGAAAATGTGTTGCTGGTCAAAGCACAGCAGGCCAGGCAGCATCTCAGGAATAGGGAATTCGACGTTTCGAGCATAAGCCCTTCATCAGGAATGAGAAAGAGTAGCCAAGCAGGCTAAGATAAAAGGTAGGGAGGAGGGACTTGGGGGAGGGGCGATGGAGGTGGGATAGGTGGAAGGAGGTCAAGGTGAGGGTGATAGGCCGGAGTGGGGTGGGGGCGGAGAGGTCAGGAAGGAGATTGCAGGTTAGGAGGGCGGTGCTGAGTTGAGGGAACCGACTGAGACAAGGTGGGGGGAGGGGAAATGAGGAAACTGGAGAAATCTGAATTCATACCTTGTGGTTGGAGGGTTCCCAGGTGGAAGATGAGGCGCTCCTCCTCCAGCCGTCGTGTTGTTATGTTCTGCCGGTGGAGGAGTCCAAGGACCTGCATGTCCTCGGTGGAGTGGGAGGGAGAGTTAAAGTGTTGAGCCACGGGGTGGTTGGGTTGGTTGGTCCGGGCGGCCCAGAGGTGTTCTCTGAAGCGTTCTGCAAGTAAGCGGCCTGTCTCACCAATATAGAGGAGGCCACATCGGGTGCAGCGGATGCAATAGATGATGTGTGTGGAGGTACAGGTGAACTTGTGGCGGATATGGAAGGATCCCTTGGGGCCTTGGAGGGAAGTGAGTGTGGAGGTGTGGACGCAAGTTTTACATTTCCTGCGGTTGCAGGGGAAAGTGCCGGGGGTGGAGGTTGGGTTGGTGGGGGGTGTGGATCTGACGAGGGAGTCACGAAGGGAGTGGTCCTTGTGGAACGCTGATAGGGGAGGGGAAGGAAATATATCCTTGGTGGTGGGGTCCGTTTGGAGGTGGCGGAAATGACGGCGGATGATACGTTGTATGCGGAGGTTGGTGGGGTGGTAGGTGAGAACCAGTGGGGTTCTGTCTTGGTGGCAGTTGGAGGAGCGGGGCTCAAGGGTGGAGGAGCGGGAAGTGGAGGAGATGCGGTGGAGCGCATCGTCGATCACGTCTGGGGGGAATCTGCGGTCCTTGAAGAAGGAGGCCATCTGGGCTGTGCGGTGTTGGAACTGGTCCTCCTGGGAGCAGATGCGGCGGAGACGAAGGAATTGGGAATATGGGATGGCGTTTTTGCAGGGGGCAGGGTGGGAGGAGGTGTAGTCCAGGTAGCTGTGGGAGTCAGTCGGTTTATAGTAGATGTCTGTGTTGAGTAGGTCGCCCAAGATAGAGATGGAAAGGTCTAGGAAGGGGAGGGAGGAGTCTGAGACAGTCCAGGTGAATTTAAGGTCGGGATGGAAGGTGTTAGTAAAGTTGATGAACTGTTCAACCTCCTCGTGGGAGCACGAGGCAGCGCCGATACAGTCATCGATGTAGCTTCAACCTCCTCGTGGGAGCACGAGGCGGAACGCTTCAGAGAACACCTCTGGGCCGCCCGGACCAACCAACCCAACCACCACGTGGCTCAACACTTTAACTTTCCCTCCCACTCCACCGAGGACATGCAGGTCCTTGGACTCCTCCACCGGCAGAACATAACAACACGACGGCTGGAGGAGGAGCGCCTCATCTTCCACCTGGGAACCCTCCAACCACAAGGTATGAATTCAGATTTCTCCAGTTTCCTCATTTCCCCTCCCCCCACCTTGTCTCAGTCGGTTCCCTCAACTCAGCACCGCCCTCCTAACCTGCAATCTCCTTCCTGACCTCTCCGCCCCCACCCCACTCCGGCCTATCACCCTCACCTTGACCTCCTTCCACCTATCCCACCTCCATCGCCCCTCCCCCAAGTCCCTCCTCCCTACCTTTTATCTTAGCCTGCTTGGCTACTCTCTCTCATTCCTGATGAAGGGCTTATGCTCGAAACGTCGAATTCCCTATTCCTGAGATGCTGCCTGGCCTGATGTAATTTGACCAGCAACACATTTTCAGCTGTGATCTCCAGCATCTGCAGACCTCATTTTTTACTCAATGTTGTGTTGCCTCAATAGGCAGGAGGCAGGGGGAGGGATGTACTCCTTATTGTTCTGCTACCATTGACTTTATCTTCTCACAGCTGATGTGTTGATCATCTTTGATGCCGCTACTCTCAAGTCCGGTGATCGTGGCCCGAAGCTGCAATTCTTTAGCTAGCGCAGTGACACTGTCTGTGAAAGCACAAGTCAGTCAACCAGTGGTACTGCCACAGGATGCCAAATTCGGCACCCAACATCGCCTTCCTCATGATGAAATCAACAACCAGAAGGAAAAAGAATGGGGATAGCATGTCTCCTTGCTGTAAATCTGTGATGATGTTGAAGGAGTCCATGCTAGTCTTGATATAGCAGCTAAAGACCTGATAAAAAGCTTTGAAGATGTTAGTGTAACACTCCACACTGCTGTCTTGTCTTCTTTTCTCCCCAGCTGACTGCCGCTGGAAGCTATCAAAAGCTTTCTTGGATTCCAAAAGTTGACAACTAATGACTGGTGCTATTCCAAGCTCTGTTGTTTGATGCTCAGGAGCATAAAGATCTGCTCACAGCATGATCTGAGCCACCTGGGAACTAGTCTGCTATTTATGAAGGGTGCTGTCTAGTTCTGCCTTCAATCTGTTGTGGAGCATCATGCTTAAGATTTTGCCAAGTACTAACATTATTGCTATGCCCCTCTAGTTGTCACAATTGTTTTCACTTTCTTGGCAGCTCATTTTTGTTATGATGAACTCCTGGTTTGGCTGGATTAATCGCCAGAACTTGCCTCTTTTCAGAAGAGTGCCAAGTGATAGTATTGAAGGATGTGTTCTCGAGCAAAGTGGCAATTTATTAGGAGCAATTGGACTAAATGGTTACGTTGCATTTCAATACTCTGCAATTCAGGCGGAAAACATTTATTAAAAACTGTATAAAGTATTCTAACTCGTGTGACAGGCAGAAGAGAAAGAATATAGTCAGTTTAAGTTCAGCTACAATTCAGGAAAATATCTGAAGATCATGAACATTAATGTGAATGTGCACAGTTCCAGTGGATAGTCCTTTGTCATGAAAAGAATTTCCTTCCTCCCCAATTTGTCCAACTGTTAGAATTGTTCAATTAATACACTCCTGATGGAGTGAAACTCCTAATAATTGCATTTTTGGAAGCAAACAGGATTTAATTATAAAAATGTTTCACTATATTGTCCTTATAATGACAATTGTTTCTCAGAGAAGCAGACAGCTATGAAGTAAGCTTTAGCGTGGATAGTGTTTACCAGAATGCATCTCCATATTTTTTGTCTTCTTTTTTCTTGAAATGCCTGTGATGTTAGAATAAAAATCCCTATTTAGAGAATTCTCCTGTCGGAATCAGAGTGTGGTACAGACATTTCAGAATAAATAGGAATAAAGTTGCCTGTTACACCATTTCTATTTAAGAATGGATATTATGATGATCCGTTTATAGCCTCACCATTGCTTTTTGTCAAAATGATCTCCTGCTGTCTTATTGAATCTCTTTGTTAAAATTCTTCACTTCACCCACTCCCAGGGATTCATTAGATTTAACAAATCTTTTAATTTTAATCTTAATTTCAGTACATTTGCAACATGTAACACACATTAAAATCCATCATACTTTAGAAATTGATGGCTAAGGAGGTATAATACATAGCTATGAAATGCATCCTGCTGAATGGTGGAGCATGCTTGAGGGGCTGAATGGCCTACTCCTCTTCTTATTTCTTATGGTCTTATTGTATTCTATGGATAAGTTTTGGCAAATTTTCTTTTCATGACCTCAGCTTTCTACACGAACAATATTTACATTGGATAGATTTCTGCTATATCCTAAGCTCTTGTTGAGAGCAAGAATAAGACATCAATTAAAGAAGAAAACCTCTATAATATCACCCCATAGTTGTATATTCCCAGTCATAAGTTGCAGTCGACAAAAAGTGTGGACTAGCGAATTTATGCTACAATATGTATACTTATCTACAAACCGTTCCCCCCTCTAATCACAGTCTTTTCATTGTGAGAACAATTTAACAGAAATTATTCCGACTTAACTCATCATGAGGAGCAGGTTCATACTTCTGTGTTTTGATGCTTCAGGTAATTTCTGCTCTGAAACAACAATAATTGCATTAAGGAATACTTTGAGAATGTCAGTTTTACCTTAGAGGAAACGTATTACAATTAATTGTAGAAAGGCTTAAAGATTTGAACTTAAAACCACATGCACCAGCCAATAGGGTAATTATTCTACTTCAAGTGCATTTGTAAAGTATTATATCCAAAGTGGAAAGCTAGAATTTCAAAATAAGGGAATCCTCCCTGCCTGATACACTAGCATGCACTTAGAACAAGATGGTCATTGTTTTACTGGAGTTGATTAGATTCCCAACAGTTTGGAAACAGGCTCTTCGGCCCAACCAGTCCACACCAACCCTCCGAAAAAGAACCCACCCAGACCCATTTCCCTCTGACTAATGCACCTAAAAATATGGGTAATTTAGCATGGCCAATGGGAGAAAATCCATACATACAATATGCAAACTCCACACAGACAGTCACCCGAGGGTGGAATTGAACCTGGGACCCTGGTGCTGTGAAGCAGCAATGCTAACCACTGAGCCACCACAAGTTACTTGAAAAGGTTGCAGATCTACTAGATGAAGGTGAAGCACAGAAGGTTCTCTATCTGGACTTAAGGAAGGTGTTTTGACCTGTCCTACAAATAGTTTAATTTGTTAGCTGTGCATCTATGAGATATAAACACAGAACGTATGCCCAAAAATATCTACCTATTTCCTCAAACGAGGATTCCCTAGCACCATAGTTGACAGGGCCGTCAGCCAGGTTCAAACCATCTCCAACACTTCAGCCCTCACTCACTCTCTCCCCTCCCACAACAGTGCGAGGGTCCTCCGCTTTTCCTTACTTATCTTCCCACCAGCATCTCGCCCAGAGGATTATCAGCTGCCATTCCATCCACCTCTTACAGGATACCACCATCAGAGACAAACTCCCTTGTCAGCCTTCTGTAGGGACTGTTCCCTCTGGAACATCATGGTCCACTTCTTCTTGACTCCCAACAACCCCCCACTGTCCCATGGCACCATCCCCTGCATTCCACAGAAGGTGTAACACTCGCCCATTTACTTAATCTCTCCTCAGTAACCAAGGGCCCAAACATACCTTCCAGGTAAAGCAGAGCTTTGGTGACCCCTTCACAGAATACCTACGTTCTGTCCGTAAAAAAGATCAAGTTTCCAGTTGCCTGCCACTTCAACACACCATCTTGTTCTCAGGCCAACATCTCAGTCTCAGTGCTACAGCAAAACTCAGCATAAACTGGAAGAACGGCACCTTATTTTCCGCTTGGGAACTCCACAGCTTTTTGGACTCAATATCGAGTACAACAATTTTAGGGTTTGAGCATCTTCCCCACACTTTCCTGCACTCCTGCACACCAGGCCTTGTTATCACATGGTCTACGATTACACACAATCCATTGTTAGTTACTAATAGTCCCTAGTAGCCGCAATTTATTTTCCTAGACTTACTGTTATCCGCTCCTTTGTCTGACTAACTGTTCTTCTCTTTCTTTGGGCTGTATCCCCACCTATCATTTACTCCGCACCACTCACACCCGCATCTTCTGCACAAAAAACAACCTTTTCCTAGTTACCATGAGTTCTGACGAAGGGTCACTGGACTCGAAAAGCCAATTCTTATTTCTCTCCATAGATGTTGCCAGACCTGCTGAGTTTTTTCCAGCAATTTCTGTTTCATTTCTGATTGTCAGCATCCACAGTTGTTTCGGTTTTCTATTACAGAACATATGTGATTAGGTACGAAAACATTTCAGAGTTGTATGAACGAAAGGAAGGCTACCCAGTGGGTAGCTACAAATTGGAGGCATTTTAAGAAGTTTTAAGAAATTGAAGCACTGAGAGGTGAGTCCAGTCATTGTTAGAGTGCACTACCGATGTGCCATCACTTGGTGAGCCAAGCATGATACAGGTAAACCTTCATTTTTCCTGGACACCCAGTGGCTTTGATACATAGTACTGTCAGTCCAGAAAGTATTTTACCCAATTAATCCCACTTTTAGTGCTCCGAAGGGCCAGCATTCACATAATGTGTCAATTTATGTTGTGTCTGCTGTACATTCATCCCATCTGGAACATTTCTTTCTGCTCCGAATGAATTACCACTTTTTCTAAGAACACAATCTGCAATACTATCTCTTGACTTTCTTCACAAAAGAGGTACATTCTGGGAACTACTTCAGCCATACCAGGTATTCATGATTTTTACAATTGCACCCTACCTTTTAGAATGCTTTAAGAGTTGCTGCCTTCGCAATTTCAGGCTGTCCCAGGTTGACTCAATATTTTCCAAACAAAAGGAAAATGCATACAGAACTTATTAAAATGCAAGAATTTAGCAAACCTCGCAGAATTTAACAGAACCATGCTGTTACTATACTTGCATAGGCAAGTGCAATCCTATTTTCTTTTTTGCCTGACTGTGGAATTAACCGTAATGAATCAATCTTGATAGGCCTTGTGTCTTCCCTTTATCAAGACAGTAAAAATGGAAACAAATCAGCTACACAAATATACACAGGCTACACATATAAAACAAGGGCAATATCTTTCAATGACAAATGGCACAAGAAAGTGGCAATTACTTGAATAGAAATTGTTGCTTAAAGAATGCAGATAAGAAAAAAGATGATAAGAGTGGTTGCAGTGGTTATTGGGTTGAGAATTACTGTAAAGTAAAATTCCAGGTTGTCACTTCTCAAACTTGATACCTTTATTGACAATTAATGGGAGCATAAATAAAGCAATAGTAACCAACACTCTGTATTTAGTTGAGTCAAAATAAAAGCCCATGTGTTCAAAAAGATGCTCAGCAGGATATTAAGCTATCTCCCACTAACAATGCCGGTGTTCCAAGTCAATTATTTTTTCGTGGCAAGTAATAGTTTTTTTTGGATTACTGTCTCAGTTTCAAGTATTGTTTCCCCCAGATTATACCATCCTTGCCTCAAAATACTAACATTTTTATTTGGATATACTGCATTGAGGCCTGCAGACATCCAGTAACTCACCCATTCAAGTTTATTTAATGTTTGGACATCTCAAGTTTAAATCTTGCAGAAGTGAGTTGAAATTATTAAGTCCATTCCATTTTAACTCCTTTGCCTCAATTACATGGGACTGATTCTGATTTTTGCCAGGAGTAGTGTGAAATTCAGGAAGAACAAGAGAAAATCATGTGATGCAGAGCAGCTCCTCTTGGCCACATTAGGGAAAGCCAAAGACTGAGCTTTATTGACCAGTTCTGCCACTAATTCTCCACTCTCCTGCCCTGGCCTAGCAGTAAAGTTGATGAGTCAGGATATCATCAGGATTCAATGTGCATAGGTTTGAGGAATGTCCTCACAGTTTTGATTGTCAGTCCTTGCCTTTTGTAAATTAAAGTAATGAGAGTGATTCTGACAACTAACCTCAATATGGGTAATAGTTCAAGCATTTTCATTGCCTCCTATGAGGCAAGTAGAGCTGAAACAGGGGTGGCACAGTGGCTCAGTGATTAGCACTATTGCCTCCCACCACCTGGAACCAAGGTTCGATTTCAGCCTCGGGCGACACTCTGTGTAGAGTTTGCACATTCTCCCCATGTCTGCGTGGGTTTCCTCCGGGTGCTCTGATTTCCTTTCACATTCCAAAGATGTGCAGGTCAGGTGAATTGGCCATGCTAAATTGACCATAGTGTTAGTGTTAGGTCAGAGGGAAATGGGTCTGGGTAGGTTACTCTTCAGATGGTCAGTGTGGACTTGTTGGGCCGAAGGGCCTGTTTCCACACTGTAGGCAATCCAATCTAATCTAAATAAAAATTGTTCCCAGTGTGTTGGAAAATTGTTTGACCATGGACTTAATCCTCGTTACACCTAACACCTACTGACCTTTCTGAAGTCTCACTTAAGCTTATAGCTCTTCCTTCAAAACTCACTGGGTAGTACACTGGAAACCAAGCCCTGCTAACCCGGGAACAAACAAAACAGAAATCAGTGGAGAAACTCAACAGGTCCAGCACCATCCATGGAAAGAAAAACAGAGTTTAGAGTCCAGTGATCCTTAAGGGTCTTGACAGGGCAAATGCTTAGAGAATCTTTCCCCTCATGTGGGCATCTAGGACCAGAGGGCACAGTCTCAGACGAAAGGGATGCCAGTTTAAGATTGAGATGAGAAGGAATTTCAATGCTGAGGGGGTTGGAAGTCTTTGGAACTTCTAGGACATAGCATGGGGGGGCAGAGTCTTTGTGTATGTTTAAGGCACAGATAAATGGATTATTGATCAGTAGGAGAATCAAAAGTTTTGGGGAAAAGGCAGGACAGTGGACATGAGGAATGGCAGATCAGCCATGTGTTATGAAGGTGTAAGGGGCACTGTACCTTTAAGAGGGTTAAAAGCTAGCAAGGACTTAGAGAGGCACAGAGAGTCCAGAACAAGGTAATAATGTAATGCTTGATCAAAACAACTACCACTGGCTAGGTTGCTATGAGACAAAAACAAATTCAAATTTGGCCAATCAGTTTGAATTATGCCCCAAGATACCAAACTCCAATCAAGTTTGAATTTAGTATTTTGACAATACTAAAACCAATGAAATGATCCAACATTTTGGGGTATAAGTATCAGACAGTTTGAACAGCTTGTCAGAGCAGCAAAGAGAACTGCCAAGCGCCAACAAGTACAGATTGTTAGATGAATAGCTCTTTGAAGGGTTCCTGTTCATATGAAAGACCTGTGAAGCAGAATAGTGAAGAAAAGATGACAGAGGAAAATCTGCAGAGGAAGATACAAAGAGAAGATTCAACAGCTGGCTGGTTTTGAAATTAGATCTTTTTTGTAAATCTTAATCAGGGCTTTTATCAGACCAATATTGTAGAGTGGGAGGTAAAAGATAGGCTTCTGAGAAAGGAGTTGTAAATAGCTGTTGTTTTAATGTTCTCTGTTGGATTTAAAGAATAAAATTATTATTTTTTACTTTAAATAGTGACCTCTGGGATAGTTCTTTGCCTCTCGAAATTTAACAGGTTATGGTGTGAGGTAAGCTTCTCTGTGTGTCAGGTTTAAATTAACAGTGGGGTTTACCCTGTGTCATAACACATTGAATGATAGAGCAGGTTCAAGGAGCCAAATGACCTACCCTGTTCATATTTCTTATTACCTTATGGTCTTGTGGACCTTTCTTCAGCTATCTCAGAATCATTATAAAAGTTAATGATTTTAACAAAGTATGGAAACTTCTCCAATTTACATCCATAGTGTTGAATTACTTCGGAACCAATCACACAATTGTTGGCAAGCAAATGGCCATTGTTATCCACAGCTTGTTATCCACAAACCAATCAGCTACTTGTTGGCTGAATCTCACTTGTTACACACCCCCTGGCACCAGCCTACCCTCTTGCTTGAATAAAATAGTAGGACAAACACTTCTTACAGTCGGTTCAATAGATTGTTTTTAAATAGTGAAACAATCCTTCCAGCATCCTTGATTTTTAAACAGTCCTTTTCCAAATTCAATCCACAATAAAAATACAGAAAAATATAAAGATATGGTATTTCCACAATGAATTTAATGCATATCTATTCCTCAGTATGGTATTGTCATATTGAATGAAGATTTAACATTCATATCTTCAAAGAATTTCATGTTGAACACATGGGAGTAGTGATTCCTGCAATATGGAAAATGCACGGTTTGGTAACAGTGTATGGATGTCTAAGCGTTCAACAGGAAAAGTGCTGGCTATGATTAACAAATATTACGGATGTTATATATAGGCAAATAAATGTGTTATGTCATACGGGTTAAAAGTGAGCAATAGGTACACCAACCAAAAATGCCTGTCTTGTCATCCACTATGAATGAGATTTTTAAGTTGTATGAATTTGCTTCAGGTGTTCTTGCTGCAAACCCAAGTGAGGTAATTCAATGGCAAAAAAAGGGTGTCAAGGTCAGCAAAATGTTCTGTGTTCCATCAATGTCTATGAAATGTGTTCTTTCACTTCACCTGAAGTATGAGCCTTCATACCATATGAAGTATGAGATACTGATCTGAAATGCTTCTACAATGTGTACCTTTTGTGATGACAAAATGGTCATCAATTTTTTTTCTCAAAAATTATTAATAGTTTTGTAAATGAAAGTATAAACCTTATTAAAGTAAGTAGTACTGTAGACTTCAAAAAATAAAATTATTTCAGAGGTTATGCAGGAGTTAATATACACCATGCAAATCGGTGTGGGGCAAATTCAGACAAGTTCCACTGAATTATACTTGAACAGTTTTGTATTTTAACTATTTTTTTTAAAAATAATAGGATTCCTGGAGGAAATAGACACAAATAACTCCAATTACTAGAACTAGAGAAGTTGGACATTTTGTTTCTCAAATAGAAATATGAACTCACCAGCATCTCCAATACCAAGGTCACTTTTTGAAAGCTGCACTCTTGTTTTCACAGCCCACAAGACTATGGAGTCAACCAGCAGGAGTTGCTGCATTGCCTGCTGCTCAAACTTCTCTCATCATCTGAAAGCTGTGAACCTCCTTCACCTATGTTTTTCTCAATTGTTTTATCAATTAAGAAACTGACCAATGGATTGAAGTCAAGTTTGGAAATGATGGGAGTTAGATTCTTCCAAGCAGACATAAAATAACAACCTCAAAGATGATGCATACAAAGATGTATGCAAAAATATGAGCAACTAAGCTTTGAGGATTTATAGGGGGCAATTTTCAACCTGAGGAAATACTGAATCCAGGGTTCTTGAGCACTCCCTTCCTGCAATGAAACTGACTAAGCCATATATCAAGAGATGGTTAAATACTCAGCTTCATTCCACCATTGTTACTGCTTGGTTTGGAGAATTGTTGAAAAAAGATGTTAAATGTTGTTTGACCTTCCAAAAAGCAACATTGGGTGGTGTGATGAAGGTTATCCAAGAAAATGAAAGTAAAAGCAAATGCAAATGATGTGAAGGCATGAAATGGAATACATATACAAGGATTTTGACCCTGATACTATGCTTGATAGCTGGCAAAATTAACTATGGCGAATAAAAGCAAAGAGAGTTATCCTGATTGCTATTCCAGCATCATCTCCATTGAGCAACAGAGCTCCAAACTTGGCAGGAAGCTCAATCAGTATGTCTGATTTCAGCAGTACCTGTATTTATTGAAATAAATGCCAGGAAACATTGTATCAACTTGTAGCACTTGTTGAAAAGTGTTTGATGTTCACTTACAACAAACATTCATATACCTTATTGCTTTTAACTTGTCCCTCATATACAATTACACAGCAGAGTAAATTCAAAGTGAAGTGTGCAATAGAGACTTTCCCATGTGCTTATTTTCAGTAATGTCACCCATATTGGAACTACATGAATGTGGAAACATTGAATATCATGAAGAATACAGCTAGTGGGGAAGGACATTGAAATACTGACTATGTTGACTAACACCATTCCTGAAGAAGAGCTTATGCCCGAAACGTCGATTCTCCTGCTCCTTTGATGCTGCCTGACCTGCTACGCTTTTCCAGCAACACATTTTTCAGCTCTAACACCAGTCACATTTTTGATGAAAGTATAGTTAACACAATACCTAATAGTAATAGATGGTAATAGATCTTACATTGCTTTGTACTCATCGTCCAGAATTCATCCATCTTTTGCAAAACTGCCTCAAAAAAAGTCACTTTCAATTGCTTGGGATTTGCAATGTGCTGTCATATCTTCCAGACTGCCATTGCTCTTCAAGCTTTCAGTTGCCAAATCTGGGTCCAACTTTCTAGCAACTGTATTTTTGAACCTCTCTAATCAGTTTTCTGTCTTGTTGCAATGACAAAACAGTTCTAACTAAAGCACAAATATCATCTTCTATAACTATGTACTTGTTATCCCTTCTCTTTGTCCTCAATCTCTCTGCAATTTTGATGCAGTTGCCAGTACCTTTCTCCTCCTCTACCATTCCACTGTTCACCTCAGTGGGACTGTTTATCACCCGATCAAAGTGGCTCCAGCAGTAGCATCTTTTCTGTCCTTATTGCCTCTGTAATTCCCTAGCACTTGATCTTTGGCTGTTTTTCCTATTTACTGGTCTTTAGTGATTTAATTTACAGATATTGGATCAGCCTCCATTACACATTGCTGACACCCAGCTTTACCCTCTTTATCCATCGTTACCTCTGTGTTGTCAGATTGATGTTTACCTTGAAGGGAGCACAGTCAGGAAAAGTTGTAATTGCCTTAAAATGCTAGTGGAATGTGCAGGTGGATTTCAGACTGTTCAAAAGGCATTTTTAAAAGATTGCAGAAATTCTTTGGGGCTGATTTTTGGTTTTATTGGGTAATAACAAATATTAGTCAATGTTACCTGGTAGCCAATGACTGAGAAAGTGTATGAACAGAATGGAAATTAAAACCAAAAGTATAATCTTGGAATCACCACATGGGGAAGCAGGCCAATCAGCCCATCGTGTCTACATAGACCCACCCAGACAAAACCCACTATCTTTTTTATCCTGCATTCCATACAGCTAATTCACCTACACATTTATGAACACTACAGGCAATTTAGCATGGCCTATCCACCTAACTAGCACATCATTGTGAGTGTGGGAGGAAACCGGAGCACCTGGAGGAAACCCACGATTGTAAATGTGAGGAAATTGGAGCAAACCCACAAAGATATAGGAAGAACATGCAAACTCCACACAGACAGTTGCCCAAGGATGGAATCAAACCCAGTTCCCTCGCACTGTGAGGCAGCAATGCTAACCACTGAGCCACCATGTTCTTCTAAACATAACGAGGTTAGACACAAGAGAGACCTCCAGCAAAGGTAACAACAGAGAAGGTACAGTTGCATGGAATAGTGTGTGTGTGGACATATAACACAACTCACCGAAAAGCCCAAGACAGGGATAGGGAAGGGTTTGTGAATTGGACAATTTTACTGCTGCTGCTTCATTTTACCAAACCGAACAAACTATTCAACAGAGTTTACTGAAGGAGTCAAATAATGGAAACTCACAGGATACCCTGCCATCAAAACTGTGTGAAACTAGTTAAGAAGACACTGCACCAATATGCTGTCCAAATGTCCAACTGTCTCCAAGTTCCTCAGATACAGCACAGCTGCAGGTGAACCTGACACGACAGCCAAATCATTTGAGTAGGAAATATGGGAACACTACATGCTGTGACAATGTGCTGGTAAACAGGTACATTGACAGAATTACAGGCACTCTGCAAAAGAAGTCAGGACTCCAGTTCTCCCAGGAAAAGGGTTCCAACACTCTGGGTTTTGAATCAAACTGTACAAAGTTGTGTTACTTATACTGCTTGAATATTCACAGAATATTATGAATAAAATATCTTTTTAAAAAATAAATGACATTCTTTCATATATTTCACCTCTGAATACATTATGGATGCATCAGTAGAAGACCACCTGTGAGGGACTTAATGCCACCTTCCAGCAAGATTATAATATCATTATGTGATGGGAGATCTCTGATCCAAGTCAATGCAGTCACACAAACCACTTGTAGATGCTGGGAGTTGAAGAAGAAATGTGCTGATAACAGAAGCAAGGCAGCTGAGTGAGATCTCCATATTTATCCACATGCTTTTTGATAAAGCTAAGTTAAGTTGGAAATAGACTCTTTGAGACTTGGAGGTATGATCCATCGCTCTTGCTTGTACCTTTTCCAAGAAGCACAAGCAGCTGGAAAAAACAGATATGAAAATATGAACACACAGCAATATCAGGCAAATCAGCCCTTGGGTCTGCTGCACTATTCAATAAGATCATGGCTGATATGATTGTAACATCAAATCCTCATTCTTGCCTCTTCTTGATGATCTTTCACTCTTTGCTTGTAAAGAATCAATATACCGCTGCATTAAAATACCAAAATACTCCGTTTCCACCAATTTTTCAGGAACAGAGATTCAAAAACTCATATACCTCGATGGAGAAAGAAAACAAAATTACCATCTCTGCTTTAAATGGCAACCCATTGTTTTTAATCAGTATCGGACAATTCTAGATTCTCCCTTAAGAAGAAACAGCCTCTCCACATCTACCTTGTCGAGATCACTTCGGATTTTATATGTTTCAAACTATTCACCTGTCACTCTTCTAAACACCAGTAGATAGAAGACAACCTTTCCTCATAAGACAAAACAATATCTCCCATTCAATGCACCCCATTCATTCTAGGGGTATTTGCCTGGTAAACTTTCTCTGAATATTTCCAAATTTTAATCCTTGCTAAATATAAGGTGACCAACACTGTACACAATACTCCATATGTGGTCTCATGAGCGCTTTGTATCATTTTTGTATTCAATTCTTCTTTTTCATAAATGATAAATGATAACATTCAATTAGCTTTCCTAATTACTTTCCTAATTTTTTGTGATTCATGCACTAGGACTGATCATTCTGCTACTTTACAGTGTTTTTCTCTACTAACATGATGCTACAAACAGGCCAAAACAATGTTTTGTTTACCGCACAAATACATCATGTGAAAGATGAGTTTCAGTGCCGGTGTAATGACATGTCTCTAGGCTAAGTCCCCTAAGTATGGAGAACTGTATCAAACAATGCATCCTGTTGACCATTCAAGGTGGGCAGCACACTGATTGTCCTCAACTAGACCATGCCTGCAAGCCTAGAAGCACTATATCCACGACTAGCTGAGATTCTTGGACATTTATTAAGTGTTCTCGATTGTGCTAAGAATTACACCAGAAATGAATTGAAGATATAAGTTGGGCACTACAGTACTATGCATTTGTGCATACTAGAAACTACATGTAATAACACACAAGAGCAATTTGTGCATTCACTGCACCTTTGGAAAATTGAATGAAAGGATTGTGGAGATGGTCAATCTCTGCTGCATTCTCATGGTAATACCCTGAACAATCTGTTCATCCACCTGGTTTGAGAACTAAGATCAGCAAATAATTGTTATTGTACTTCTGCATGTCCACAATGACCTGAAACCATTAACTCTGACTCAGTCTGCACAGATGCTGCCAAGCCAGCTGAGTTTTTCCAGCACTTCGTTTTTATTTCAGATCTCAACATGGATAGTACTTTGCTTTTATTTTTGTGCATCTTGTTTTCCTAGTCTATTGTTTAGTCCTGATGAGGGCAAGGCAAAAATCTTGTTTCTTATCTCGGTACAGTAATGTTTACATTTCCTAGATACAGACATCCAGTATGAATAATCATGTTTTCGTAGTTCAATACCATCTGGAAATTATTTTTGTGGAATCCTCTTTTATTTTTGAAGACATAAGATTCATATGCAAATTTTGCTGTCTACATGTGTGTCATGCATAACAGTTTGTACTTATGATTTGGCTCCTCTGGCTTAAAACAAAGAACATTTCAGTGTGAGACCAAATGACTGATCATCCAACTCCTGTACCGTATTCCTGTTTTCTCTCCATTTTCATCCATTCCTTTAGCTCTAAGAACTATATTTAACTTCTTCTTGAAAATATTCAGTGTTTGGCCTTAATCACTTTCTGACGCAGTGAACTCCAGAAGCTAACCACTCTAGATGAAAAAATTTCTCCACCAACATAAACAGACTGTTACCAGCAACTGTTTCTAGCACAAAGGGCTGTCAATGTATGATAATGTTTCATTAATGCAAAATGAAGCTGATTCAGAATTAAAACAAAACAATTGTGACACACAAGAAGCTAATTCATTTCCATAGTTAATGCCTGAAGCACAAATTATTGCAACATGCAAGATTATACCAGGTAGGTATAAGAAATGAAAAACCTTATAAAATAATATGGCAACAGGATGAGAAAATTTGCTTGATATTATTTTTTTCTTTGGTGACAAAGACCTACATTGACCAGTATATTCATCCTGTTATAAGGTTGTAAAGTTGTAAAGTCTGACTATGCTAGACAACTGGTTGCTTCTTTTTGCATAGAGTTGATAAAGTATTTATGTTCAAACATAGAATCAATAAATATATTTGATACATATGCACATAATAATCTGCCTGATATGGTAAATGTTCTTGGATGGCATGAAATATCTCATTGTATGAAAGCTTCATGGTGTAGTGCCGGAAGAACTGTTCTTGTTTCAGATATTTTATGGGAGTGATTATGCAATTCTACTTTAGCTTGTCTTCTGTAATGGAAATGGTGAAGACAAGTCTCTTGTGATATATACAGCTAGATATTGGAAAGCCTGTAAATGCAGGTAGATGTGTAGAGGCCAGTGTAGTCAAAGTGCTTCAAATGTTCTTGCACTGCCTCCCAATAAGTTCCTCTCCTTCATTTAATTAATCAGAATAGAAAAATACATTTTTATTCCCAGCGATATCAATGTTAGTGGAAACAAGAACAACTGAAGCAAAGTAAGCATGAGGTAGCTATACCCTAACTACAAACCAAAGGACGAGCCAGCATATAATATTCAGAGCAAAAAGAAGCAAGGATACTTAGACTCCTGCCAAAAATATCATCAGGACCATTATCTCCACTTTCTACCATATTTTTGAAGGGCTGATCCCATAAAACCTCATTGTCCAGATTTCACAGGTGACTTTGTGTAACATTAGAAATTTAGTGAAGGATTTTAATTAGAAGAAGGTATTCACATTTCCCCATACTGCAGTCCGAGTTACGGTCCAGAATTATCCACTTGATAGCTGGCTACTCACAAATTAGTCACATAAGGTTGATCAATTTTTTTTTTAACTTAGACCCACTGATGTCAGCACAGTCTTAAAAAAGTATTGAGTTCCACACAGACATTCTGTAATAGATACTAGATACAATAATGTTCATCCTGCAAACTATAACATTTTAAGTTGGATAGCTTCCATGGTTAATTAGTTCACATATATTGATGATCACTTTCATATTTATTTTAAAATAAGAACAGAAAAAAACATCCCCCAGGCCATTATTATGGATCTTTTCTTATTTTGGTAAAAACTGATTTATTTCTAATATAAGATTCGTCTTCATTGCTATCTGACAAAACCAAATAACTTCCACCACATTCTGAATCATCTGTATGCTTTTGAGCTGGCTGTTGCAAAGTGTGTTAAATAAATGAGAGATACAATTAAAAGCATTATTTTGGCAAATCTGTGATCAGAAACAAAACAAATATTTTCTCACCATAATTTTTACCTGCTTCTGTAAAGGGTGGAGCCTAGAGTTTCCAGTATGATTGCAGTTTAGGAATTAGTGACTAGTATCAAATACAAAGTTTACTGGAGGTGTAACGTTATGCTTACAAATAATTTTCTATGATTAACTCATTAACATAATTATTCATAGCTTCAGATGCAGCTTTAAACGTGTTCCGAGAGATAACCTAAATTGAAGTATACCAAATCCTCATTAGCCACATGGGATAGGAACATGGATTTCCTACGGATATCAGGAAACATGGAAACCATGTAGGTCTCTTATCAATCATGAAGCACTATGTGATCCGATTGAATAAGTCTATGAGAAAAATTTAGAATCAGTATTGACCTCTTCAGGATCACAGTGGCGAATCCATGGATGATGAGGCATGAGTATAGGAACTTGAGAGAGAGTAGCAGAATAAGTATCAATAATTCTTGTGGACTTTGTGAGGCATCTAGTCCTTTAGAAGCATTATTAAATTAAATCAGTTTAGGGAATGAAATGACAATATAAAAATTCAGTCAAAAGAATCCTAATATAAAAACATGAAGCATATTTTGTAGGTAAACAATGGAACTAGCCAGCTTACTAATTTCTTTTGCTAGTTGCAGAAATGGAGGTGGTCTTGCATAAACAAACTTCAGAGAGTAACATACACTAAAGTGCTGTGTGACACCATACATCGGTAACTATTACAGCCTGCTTAGAAGGAGGTGGAAATGGGCCTGAGGCCCCACTGACTATACTTTAATTGACAATGTGAGCCCTAGAATGCTCGTAAGTTTCAGGTGTTCATGCAATGAATGGCATTTGATCCCCAAGTCGAAACTGATTACATAAATGTTGGACAACGTTATTCTTAACACTGATCCTTATAAATAGTATTTCCCACTACTTGCCAATCAGAGAAGCTACTATTAACTTTAAGTTTTCCATTTTGAAGTCAGCTTACTATCTATTTTGCTATTCATCCTTTAACACATGTTCTGAATTTTAGTCATGAGTCTTCTATGTAGAGCCATATTGAAGACTGTTTGAAAATCCATGTATGGTAAGTCTAATATATTACTCTTGTCATCCCTTTCTGTTACAATTTGAAAGAATCCAATAAGGTTGGGTCATGCATGACTTTCCCTTTTGAAATGCATGCTGACTCCTCTTTATTATACTTTCAGTTTCTAGATGTTTTCCCATTACTTGTCTGCACAAAGATTACATTATCTTTCTTATCAGCAATGCGACGTTAATCAGTCTTTAGTTCTCTGGATGACTTCGATCTCCTTTTTAAGTTTAGGAAGTGCATTAGCTGTCTGGATTTCTTAGCAAAGGAACCTTGAGAGGTTAGAAGAAAACAAGACAAACATTAGAAACATTAACAGGCATGGAATAAAAGAGAAGTAGAGAGGAAGCAAACAGACAACTCAGTTGAGAAAAACTGGAAAGTTCTTACAAATATAAGGAAATTGTTAAAAATTGCAAGCAGAGGAAGAAGATGATTATTATATTATGAAAACATTATATCCATGTCATCAAAATGTGATCTGGAGGTGGAGACAGCATCTTGGAAATGAAAACAAATCATTCCTATACAAATTTGAAATGCTATTACATCAAGGAGGCTGTAAATTTTTCTTTTACTGTTCTTTCAAAAAAATAAATTGACAGAAAAAGACAATGATTACTATCTGTTACTATATTATATGCCCAAATCCTGCAATGTTGAATAAACACACTCTGAACTCAGTTAAATAAATATTAGTACAATGCTGACCTGAATTATGTCAAATTAAACTGTATGCAGCTAATGAGATATTGAAATCTGTACATTGAGCAACTGCAATGTTGGTGATGTTTACAATTATATTGGTTATTTAGCCATTTACATAGAAACAACAAAATGAAATAGTTGTTAAGAACTGCATTTTGTGTCCTCTCAGTATTTGATAAAACTGTGGTGATCCAAGAGTTAGCAGATACATTGCGCTGCATTGCATACCTGCCGATGCTGATCAGTCGCTTAATCGATATTCATTGGTGCAGTTATGTAAGATGACACAGAGTCAAATTTACTACAGTACATTAAACCCCAGACACAAATGTAAATCTTGATTAATTTCTCATATAGTGAATTCTGATTTGACCATTAGTAAGATACAGATCACATACGTTGGATCATTTCTTCATTGTATATTCTTGAATAATATTACCAAGATGTAATTCAGTGCCTGTGACATAAGAATAATAAACTAATGTGCAAATTTAATATAATTTTAATTGAACATTGCCCTTATTTTAATATCCCATCTACCACTTTCCTGTTATTTGCTGAAATTGTCTGTTTTTGTTGCTCCATAATTCTTATACGCTTATAAGTTTTTGAGCTGATTACTTCGTTTTGATGTTATTTGATGAATTTGCCTGTTTTTGTTGCTGTTTAATATTAATTATTTACATCCTATTTTTATAGGGTGGCACAGTGGCTCAGTGGTCAGCACTGCTGCCTCACAGCAACAGAGACCCGGGTTGGATTCCAGCCTCGGATGACTGCGTGTGGAGTTTGCACATTCTTCCCATGTCTGAGTGGGGTTTCCTCCAGGTGTTCTGGCTTTCTCTCACAGTCCAAAGATGTGCAGGTTAGATTAATTGGCCGTGCTAAATTGCTCATAGTGTTCAGGGATGTGTAGGTTAGTTGCATTAGTCAGGGGAAAATGTAGAGTAATAGGGTAGGGGAGTGGATTTGTATGGCATACGTTTTGGAGAGTTGGTGTAGCCTTGTTGGGCTGAATGTCCTGTTTCCACACTGTAAGGATTCTCTGATTAGACTGCATAATGAATTCCTTGCTGTACATGGCATTGTAATGATCTACGATCCAACATGATTCACTACCTTAACGCCATACTCCCATTCTCTCCCCATACCTTTTGTCCCATTCAGTCTCTAGAAATCTATCTATATCTTTCTTAAATACATTCAGTGATTTGGCCTCCATAGCCTTTTGTGGTAGAAAATTCCATGGGGTCACCAGTTTCTGAATGAAGAAATGTTTCCCCATTTCAGTCTGAAATGTATACAGGATACAGTGTATCCTAAGACTACGATCCTTTGTTCTGTGTCAAATCCACATGAAACACAGGCAATCTCCTTATTCCTGCATCCAGTCTGTCCAGCCCTGTCAGGATATTATATATTATATGAAATATGGTGCAAATTAAATAAATATCTGTAATGCAAATTAATAAAAAGAATTTATTTAAGATATATAATATAAGCTATTGGGTGGAATATAGCCCTTTCTGATTTGGTATGAGTAATGGAGTAAAAATTGGAAAAATATGAGAGGATGAATAATACTATAATTTTGACATCAATAAAATGTTTTGTGATTTTCCGCTAAAGCCTTAAATGGAAACTTCGGAATCTTATTATTTCCAAGTATTTGCATCTTATTAATATTCCAATTCATATTTATATGCAACACTACCAATTTTCCTCACCTTGCCTGAGAAGCGAGAAGGCACACATTTCTGAAATGCAAGTCACAATGGGTACCTGGCAACCAATTACTTAGTCATCGCTGAACTGTCTTCTGCACAATGTCCCTGCATACTCCATGGATACCATCCCTCTCCATGCAAGTCAGCATCAGCAAAACACCAGCTTCCCCACATCATCATGTCTGCTGTTGGACCAACTCTCTCAATATTTCAAATTGTCAATTCTATACTTTGAAGTCAGAGACTTGCATGCTCCTGCCCAGTTGCTTTTCATGCAGGGACACCTACACCTCTCGTATCCACACAATATGCATTGTATGGCCCTTAGCTTGCTTTCATCATGCTTGTTCACTTCTCACTTACCAAGAGGCTGCCAGCCTCTGCCTACTTCACATTGCCTTCTCATTGACTTTACCACTGAATTACCGACTGCTGGTCTCCATGTGACTTGCATTATCTCCTTAGTGCATAAGATCTTTAATTCTCAGTTACTGGCTGCCAGATCTCTGTGGCTCACATTTCATTTCAGTGCAGAGAGAGATGCATGCAACTTATCATGGTGGGCAAAACACTGTACATAGTGAAGGGGGTGAACACGTGACTGTGCAACACTGCACTGTGTCAACACCATGGCTGCAGAAGCATCAGCAGCTTATGTGGAAAACATAGTGCATGTGTTTCAAGCAAAAAGTCATGTTCATAAATCAAAATCTGTCTTGGGGTGAAGGTCGTGGGGGTGCTACCATCAGCTGGGAGGCAGTCTGAGAGAGAATTAGTTTGGTAAGGAGGATAGAATCTTCTGGAAATTAACAATGGATTAGCATTGTTAGTAGCTACAAACAAAGCAGTAAAGCAAATGGGGCTTACTAGTTTGGTTATTCGTGGAGATTGTACACAGTTTTGGGCCCCATATCTCAGGAAGGATGTACTGGCCCTTGATCGTGTACAGAGGAGGTTCATGAGAATGGTCCCAGGAATGACCAGGATAACAGATGAGGAATGTTTGAGTACTCTGGCTCTATACTCAGTGGAGTTCAGAAGGATGAGCGAGTATCTAATTGAAACATACAGAATACTGAATGGCCTGGACGGATTAGATGTTGGGAAGGTGTTTCCATTGGTGGGCAAGACTAGGACTCGAGGGCACAACCTTAGAGTAAAGGGAAGACCTTGTAGTTCGGAGATAAGGAGAAACGTCTTCAGCCAGACGTGGTGAATCTGTGGAATTCATTGCCACAGCAGACTGTAGAGGACAAGTCATTGAGTATATTTAAGATTTAGATAGATAGGTTTTTGAGTATCAAGGGAATCAAAAGTGATGGGAAGAAAGCAGGAGAATGCGGTTGAGAAACTTATCAGCCACAATTGAATGGCAGAGCAGACTCGATGGGCTGAATGGCATAATTTTTGCTCATAAGTCTTGTGGTTTTCTGGTGATCTCCCCTTCCCAACTGAGTAGTCATGCTCTTCTCTGGTGAACTCAGCATTTTCCTTTCTGTGCCATACTGGTCATGCACAACATTGTGAAGGGCAGTTCCTAACTTTGCAGTGTCTGAAGTGGTGAGCAGCTGGCCTTTAAATATAATATGCCAACTGTATGAACAGTAGGAAGGTCTGGCAGTGGCAAGTACTTCTACCTTGCCTACAAAGTAATTCCATAAGGAGGGCACCAAGGACCCTGATTAGAAAATTAACAGTTGCAGAGCAGAAGATTGTGGGAGAGACATCACTCTGGGCCATACAGTCCATGTACCATGAATCTCCCCCACAAAACACTAACAGCAAATGGGGATATTCTGCCCACAGGCTTTTCAAAAAAAATCTACTCGTCAATTTGTCATGATACCTGTAGAGACCGATTACTTTTAAAAAGATATGTGACTTTACAGACACTGACAAAAAGAATAACCGGACATTTTCAGATGTCTAAAAAGCCATACAACAACATTTCCATCAATAAATCACACTTTGACCTATAAAAGCTTCCCCTCTCAATGGTTTTACACTATTTTACATTACTTCTTAAATGGAGACTTCATTTGTCAGGCACCAGTCTGAAGCTATACTAAGCATCCAATGACTTGTTTTATTTTCTGGTATAAATTTTATTCTTTGCTTCAATGATGCATATTTATGCTTACTTATTGGCTTCCCTCTTCAGTTTGTGGTTGGTGATTCTATTTCTCAGCTTTTTGGCCTTCAACAACCTGTTTCCTTTCTTTTTCTTTGGCCAGATAACTTCTAACCCTTCAACTGAATTTCTGTTTTTTTAATTTCAAATGCATGATGGAGTTGAGCCAGCATTTATTACCCATCCCTAATCGCCTAGAGCGCAGTTAAAATTCAACAACATTGCTGTGTGTCTGGAGTCACATGTAGGCCAGATAAGTAAGAAAGATAAATTTCCTTCCCAAAAGGATATTGATGAATCAAATGGACTTTTCCCGCCTCAGGCGACTGATTGTGTGGAGTTTGCACGTTCCCCCCGTGTCTGTGTGGGTTTCCTCCGGGTGCTCCGGTTTCCTCCCACAGTCCAAAGATGTGCAGGTCAGGTGAATTGGCCATGCTAAATTGCCTGCAGTGTTAGGTGAAGGGGTAAATGTAGGGGTATGGATGGGTTACGCTTCGGCAGGTCGGTGTGGACTTGTTGGGCCGAAGGGCCTGTTTCCACACTGTAAGTAATCTAATCTATCCAAAAGTCATGAGATCCTTAATTCCAGATTAATTTTATTGAATTCAAATTCCAGCATTCACCATGGCAGGATTTGAACCCAGATCCTAGGAACATTAGTTGAGTTACTGGATTAGGAGTCTAGTGATAATACTACCAGGCCATTGCCTACCCATTATGGTGTATGGTTACCTGGTGACTCTTCACTCAAACTTAAGAGAGCTGAGTCTTTCAGCTCTGTTTCCATCCTCATAAATGTGGTCTGTTCTATCTAACTATGAGCTATCATGTGCATTCTGCAGAATGAACAAAAGGAACAGGCTGTGTCTACCTCTCTGCCGGATTTCTTGCAAATTTGTGCAGATTTACCTGTTGGTAAAGTTCATGAGTATCTTAAGAAAAGCCCTGACTTTCTATCGACTCTTCCCCATCATAAAGCCAATCTTCATGAAAATGGAATCATGTGGACATTGTATCCAGGTCAAAATGTTAGTTAATTATCTTTTCTCCAATTTATTACCTATGTTATGACACTGGGTAAACCTCCTCTGTTAATTTTAAACTAGCAACACAGAAAAGATTTATCATGTGCAGTAATCTGAAAATTCGAGAGGCAAAGGACTAATTAAAAGTAAAAAGTAACAACTTTATTTCTTAAAATATAACAGAGAATAATTAACTAACAATTATTTACAACTCCTTCCTCTAACCTATCTTTTACTTTCCCTTCTATAACACTAGCCCGATAAAATCCCCGAGTAAGATTTACCAAAAATTCAAATTTCAAAATCAGCCAGCTATCAGATCTTCTCTTTGTATCTTCCTCTGGAGATTTTCTTCTCAGGATTTCTCTTTTACAGGTTGTTGATAGATAAATGTACCTTTAAGAGAGCTGTACATGCTAGCGGCTTGACAGTTGTCCCTCAACTGTTCATGTTTTCCCAGTCTTATACCCTCAAAACATCAAATTGTGTCACTGTATTTTAATATTGTCAGTATACTAAATTCAAACTTGATTGGAGTTTGTTTTTTTTGGGGGGGGGGTGTATAATTTAAACTGATTGGCCTAATTTGAATTTGTTTGTATCTCCAGGCAACCAGTTACAGGACCAAAAGTTTACATTGTATCTTGTTCAGAACATTTGGTGCTGTCAGGTAGTCCTGCTAGCTTTTCACTCTCTTAATGGTACAGTGCACACCTTCATAACACCTAACCATAACGTATCTTCAAATACGGTCATGCTTCATTGGGGTAGCAGTCAGGTAATTTGGAGTCATCACAAATGTTAAAGATTTCAACAACGTGTGCAAAAAAAAATTTCAATTAACCTGTCAGAGAGACCGAGGCTAACAGAAAGATCAATCTTGTTTCTGTGCTAATCACTAAGAATCACTATCTATTACTAATAAATAGATTCTGGTAAACAATTAAAGTCATCGGGTCATAGAGATGTATAGTACGAAAACAGACCCTTTGGTCCAACTCATCCATGCTGACCAGATATCCCAAGCCAACCTAGTCCCTTCTAATTAACTGTTGATGTATAACTACCAGTTAAAGCTCTAAAACTCCCCTACAAACACATGCAGACAGACAGAAAAATGGTGTTATGATGGAGGTAAAAGCTGGAAAAACAGTTCAATGGCTGCATTCCACAGGATTTACTGATCCTTTTGTTTGCCAGGACATACTGTTTTTCAATCTCTCTTCTCCAGGTCCTTTCACCTGTGTCCAGGAAGCACAGACTGCTAGAACATTAACTACAAAATATCTTAGTTTCTTGTTAAAGGCCATAACTTACAGCAACTGCCAAGGGAGTATTACCTGGTTTTCTTCAGTTTTTAGGTATTGTACTGGAGAGAAACACTCAGGGCAGATGGTGCATTTTTTGCTCCTGGAGCCAATCACACAGTTGTTATCAGGCACACGGCCTTTGTCATCCACAATTGGTCACAACACCACAACACCACAAACCAATCAACTACTTATTAGCTGGTTGAATCGCCCTGGTGCCAGCCCATCTGCAAAAGTATCCCTTACTCCTTGAACAAAGCAGCAATGTAAACATGACTTCGAACCTGTTTCGGTAACAGGCTTTTAATAAGTGCGGCAATTCCTTCCACAGCCCTGTTCCCATCTCAGTTCACTATCAAAAATACAGAAACATAAAAATATATTGGCTTTGCAAATGAATGGACAGCTTAAAGAATAATCACCATAGCAGGTGGATTTGAATCACACAAAGCACTGTGAAGTTATTACACTTTTCAAAGAAACCAAAATCTTTTAGAAAGATAGAAGCAAATTACAGCAGTGTGTCAGACAGCATCAATGGAGAGAGAACAAGCCAATATTTCAAATCTAGAGCTGACATGAAGTGTTGAGGGAGCAGCATTTAAGCAGTAGTGGGGGGTAGGGGGGTTGGAGTGCTGGGGGAGAAAGGATGTTGATAGTTCAGATTAAGTGAGCAGAATGTGAGAATATGAGAATAGCAGAACAATGGGATGACCTGCTCGCCATCCTAAGGGCTTGAACATTCTTTCCAGGTGAAACAGCATTTCACCTGCACCTCCTCCAACCTTGTGTATTGTATTCACAGCACTCAATTTGGCCTACACTACTTTGGAGAAACTAAACACAGACTGGGTGACCACTTTGCAGAACACCTCTGGTCTGTGCACAAGCATGATCCCAACCTTCCTGTAGTTGGTCATTTTAACACAGCATCCTGCTCACATGTCCATTTGTCTATCCTCTGCATGCTGCAGTGCTTCAATGAATCACAGCCCAAACTGGAGGAAAAACATGTCATCTTCAGACGAGGCACTTTACAACTTTTTGGGCTTAATATTGAGTTCAGCACTTCAAATTGTGAACCCATTCCTTCCCTTTCTTTTAGCTTTACTTGGTACATTCTCTGTTCCCCCCCTTTCCCCTTCCCTCATCCCATTGGGAATGTCTGTTCTTTCCAGTTTGGCAGTTACACACAATGTTGTTCTGCCATTCTCACATTCTGATTACTTAATCTGAAGTATCAACATCTTTTGTTCGCCAGCACTCCCACCAATACCTCCACCGCCCCTCCCCAACCCCCACCCCCACTCCTACTACTTGATAAATGCTGCCCTCTCCACACTTCTCATCAGTTCGGATGAAGAGTCAACTAGACTTGAATTGTTAACTTGCTCTCTCTCCATGGATGCTGCCTGATCTACTGTGATCTCCAGCATTTTTTGTTTTCTTTGAGAAGGATATTTGAATTTCCAGTTGGAATGGCCACACAGTTGTAAGGAACGTCCGCAACTATGTCATAAAGTTGCAAAAGACCTCAAACATCTTCCTATGTGCCCAGACTGCCTTTAGCCAGTGGAGAGGTTCTTTCCTGATTACCAATGATTTCTGGGTTTTGGGTATTTTGGTGCCAGCTTTATGCTAACTTGATAGCAAAAGGACACAGTCTCAGCTTACTATCAGAATTCAGTTCATACCAATGTTGGACCAAGTTTATAATGAGCTCTATCGTGGTATGGTTCTTGTGGAATCTAACCTGAGCATCAGTGTGAAGACAAATGGTGACCAAATGTTGTTTGATAGCATTGATAAGGATTTCTCCCCTTAATTTGTTTCTGTCTTTTCAAAATAATAGGATAAAAAGTCAATATTGTCATATCTTTCATGTTCTCAGGACATTGTATAATTGTTTCATAACAAATTAGATATTTATGAAGCATATTTGCTGTTAGTTTGTTAGCAGCTGGGACAACTAAGTTGGGCTCAGCAAAAACCACAAATGGCACTTGTAGAAATAACTAATTAATCAGTTTTGATGATATTGATCAATGGATAAATGTTAATTTAAACACATCTGTACTCCTTCGTAAATAGGTTTTATAGAATAAGCCAATGACATTTCAATTTCTACTCATCCACTTGCAGCATGCCCTCAGTACTTTACTGAAATGAATATTTAACATTTGTATTCAAGTATTGGCATAGGATTCAAAATCTTCAGAATGGAAGAGGAATCACTGAACCAACCTAACAGTGCATGAAGTAGAATAAAAATTTGGGGAGCCTCTAATTTCTTATTGTTCTCTCCTACTCTCTGGCATCATTCTGACTGATCTGAGTTGACCTGTCTACTAATCAGCACCATTTCCCCTGCAGTTTAAATTGTTCTTTACACTTTAAATCAGCCATTTTTGCATTTATCCTTAACAGTTCAAGACAAAATACTTTAGCATCAATCCCTATTTTCAGCAATATTCAAACTAATATTTTACTCTGGTTTTGATTAATAGTGCCCTAGACCAAATGAAAGTTAGAACAAAAATAGGGAGTACTAGAAAAACTCAACAGGTCTGGCAGGGTTTGTTAAGAGAAAAACAGTGTTAACATTTTGAGTCCAGTCAACCTACATTGTTAATCAAACTTGGCTTTTCCCATTAGATTGACTGATCCAAAATTTACTGATTATCTTGTGAATCCATTCAGCATTCTTTCAATTTGTTGCCAAAAACTAGAAAACTAGGAAAACAAAAATAATTTTATAATAGTAGCAAAAATAGATGATTTCGAAGTTGCACAGCAAATTCACTGAGCTATGACATGAATAAGTCTCATCCCAAATTCTAATGAAAAGGCATTGACCTGAAATGTGAACTCTGTTTTCCTCTCTGCAGATTCTGCCTAATCTGCTGAACATTTCATAAACGGCTGCACATCGTTGCATATTATCATTCCTAATGGCCTCCTTACCAGAACTGAATAACACATTCAATGATCAACAGCCACGGCCATGCTGAGAGTACAGAATTTTTTTCCCAGCGCTTGATTCCCTCAAGTGCAGGACATCATCAAATAAACACATGTGACCAAAGTTCCCAAAGTGGCTAGCCAGTGAGATCCACTAACACGAAGGTCCTGATAAGTGGGAAGCCATTCCCTCAATGTCCAACTATTCTGTAACCACAAGAATAACCTCCACGTGTACTTTCCTGATAGGAGTTATGACTCCTTCAAACTCTTCCAGGCCAAGCTACGTCAAACATTGACTCAAAAACCTACCCTTTCCTCCCTAAAGTAGTGACCAGATCCTAGGGAATGAGGCACAGCCTTTGAGGAGGTGATTACTATCTCCCCTACTTGATCCCACAGTCAGAGCATAGAACTGCTACAACCAATGCTGCTCAAAATGTTGCAAGCCACCAGGCTTCTGAAGATAGGATTCTAGTGCCGAAACTGTTCATGTGGTGCCCTCTAAAAGCCTCCGACAATGTCTCAGTTATCATGAAATGCTGTGCTGTCCACATCAGAGCTGTCCAGAGAGATGTAGAATGGTGAGGCATTGGAGAGTGACTGCTTATCAAGAGAGAGGAAGAAGCAAGAAGTGAGAGAGGAGGAAGAAAATGAAGCAGAATAGGATATAACTAAACAAGAGGTGCATCTGTTACATGACTAGGTGTCACCTTCTGCTATCTTCTGAGGAAAGGATTTCCCTCCACTCTCCCAATATTAGAACTAGTTTAACATCTAAGAATCAAGAGATTGTCTTGCCCAAGGCCTCAGGCTGTCCAGTGACATCTTGCTTCTCTCCAGGAGCAGTGTGGAGTTTGGCACATACCACAGATCTCTCTGTCAGGCCAACCAGGAGCTGCAGTGGAGATTTTAAATGAATCCCAATTTCCATCAGATTCAACTCTATCCCCAACCCCACTGTATCTCAGTCAACAAGAAACCCTTCTTGACATCAATTAAAAGCAAACCATTGTGAAAATCTGAACACAAATCAGTTTCCCAATGGATGTGATTTTCTGATCCAAAACTGGACCAGAGTCCACTTTTTCACCTCAAAGGTCAAAAAGCCATTAGCCCTATAGTCAATGTTGCAACATGAGAAATGAAGGAACCAATTTTATCCAACAAACTCTGGCAAACAGCAGTTGTGAGAATAACTGGATAACTTCTTCATTAGTTAGATACTTGTGAATTTAATACAATGCATCCTTTGATATTCAGCAAGAAATCATGGGCAATCTGCTAGTCTATGTTAATATAATTATTTAAAACAAAGAGAAAAAGCATTGAAATAAAATTTCCATTATTCCTTGCATTCCCAACAATAATGACACATCTATTGAAGCTATGTTTTTCTGCATAGCAGTAGGATAGGGTAGGACCATCTACCAAATTTAATATGTACTCATTTCTCATCATGTATTGCACATCAACATACAACACATTTCAAATCACAGCACAAACTCAAATTGTTATGATCGAAGCATTACTAGGTAATTAATGGATAAAATTAATCATGTTAGTTCCCTTCCTCTTGGAGAACATCTTTCTAGGCCCAGAGAAGTTTCTACATTTCTGATATTAAATAAATGGCTGCTGAATTAACAGTAGCTTAAGCTGAAAATAGCTGTGATTCTGACGTTCTGATTCAATATGATTTCATACATAAAATACAGAATGCATAGCTAAATCTATAAAACAATGACCCTAATTTAATCTCTGGGTCAAAGACCTAGTTGGAAACTGACCCGATGTTGAGGAAATAGGGCCTATTTAACTACTTTAACTTGATGAGCTTGATAAAATACCCACTGACTGGCTTTCAGCCCAGTTGAGCTGAAAGGTTGGCAGGAAGCTGTGGAAAATTGCTCGGCTTAGTCCCTGCTGCTGATGCTGTAGGATTGAAGTTTCATGTCATTCCTAAGTAACCAAAACTAGGCACAGTATTTAAGGTTCAGTTTGATTACAATACATCTTTGCCAGCTATGGGCTCTTCTGACCACTACAGCAAGGGGAAAATCTTACCATGACCACATAGGACATTAGCGTGCCACACCTGGTGCAGTGTATACAGTTTTGGTCCCCTTGCCTAAGGAGTGATATACTAGCATTAGACACCATTCAGAAAAGGTTGATTCCTAGAATGAAGGGCTATCTTTGGTGAATAAGTTGAGAAGATTAGCTTTATGTTTGTTGGAGTTTAAAAGAATGTGAAGTGAAATATATTTGAACGGCTTGACAGGAAAAGTGCTGGGAAGAAATTTTCTGTCCAGGGAAAATCTTGAACAGGGGAAGAAGCTTCCAATTTTATTGAGTGCCTTCTTGTTTGTTCTGAAGAAATTACAGGATAATTGTGCTGACTCCTCAAAGAAAGGTCCACTGCATCTTCTCCCAATTTAGAGGGCAGCATCAGGCCTTCCTTTGAAAACAAATCACTGGGGACAGAAGCCCCATCCAGTCAGAACCACTGGTCATTCATGGGCCGTTAGCTCTGGTACCAGGCAATGCTATTGAGAAAGCCATGGCTACAACTGGTGGCCATCATCATGAGGATCAATGTGGCGTTGTGGGAAGAGTACTGGTGTCTGGGGTTGGGCATCACAGGGATAGCATTTGGAGGATTCAGAAGTATGGGGCAGGTGTTGGTGACTCCACCCCCTCACCCCACATTATGTCCTGTTAAATAAGCACGAGCAAATTCATGCAAAGCAACCATTCCACCAACTCTCAGCTGAGATCTGTCCCCATTAGTACCAATCTAATGGGCCAATACAAAACTTTCCTACTTGGATCCGAGATAATTGTAGCCCAGGAATGAATTTACCTTTAAGTGACTACTAATTGACTGGAAGTGCCTGAATTGGCAGAAGGGTTGAAAAGATCGGAGTTGGGCAAAGGCAAGAAGGTGACAGAGTTTAGGGACGCCACCATCATGCCTTTCTAAATTATCTTCCCACATCAAGAGCCATACCCTCCAGGACTGCAAGCATGTTAGAGAGCAGAATGAGGGGAAATGTCTCCTTTCTGAGGACTGTCAATGTTAGGAGTTCTCTTCCAAAGAGATCAGAGAGGTTTGTTCATTAAACTTATTCTATTTTAGCTAGATTTTTGATCAAAATGGGTGGTAAGGGTCATGGGGACAGGCAGGAAAACAGAGTGAAACTCATAGTCAGATCACCAAAGGTTATCAAATGTTGGAGGTAGAATAAGATCAAAGCATCTCTACTCCAACAAGTTTGATTATTGTCAATGACTTGTACAGTTGTAGTTCTATAGTTCCGTTTTCTACTGGCTTTGTTGATTGCTGCTGCAGAATAATTGAATATGTTAAGCTTGAGTTGACAAACTCCTATGGCAATGAATGTCCCTGGAGCTTCAGCACAGAAATACATACTCTCCAACTCCAACTGAAGCAGGAGAAGTTCAAAGGAAATTCACCTCTTTGTTCCCTTCATACTTAGACAATAACAATTGGATCACTATACTGTCTTTTTTTACGATGAGCCATAATTTTCACTTGTCTCTGTTAAATTTTATTTAATAGTTATTAACAATGTGGATGTAGTGCAGCACAATGACTAAAATATTGACCATTTGACAGTTTTGAAAGAATAACATCCTTCTGCCGGATATAATTTCCTCTATTCTGCCACTTATGATGTTTGCTGCAATGACTGATTTAGTGTTGTTGCTTTTGATCAAATGATAGAAATGTTTTAAAATGAAAAAAGCAATCTGAATTTTATAAATTGGCTCCAGTGTTAACACTGGATTATATAATTCAACGGAATAGTAATAATCATGGCAAATATAAATTGCTTTGTATCCATTGGTAAAAAATGAAGTCTGCAGATGCTGGAGATCACAGCTGCAAATGTGTTGCTGGTCAAAGCACAGCAGGCCAGGCAGCATCTCAGGAATAGAGAATTCGACGTTTCGAGCATAAGCCCTTCATCAGGAATAAGATAGGGCTTATGCTCGAAACGTCGAATTCTCTATTCCTGAGATGCTGCCTGGCCTGCTGTGCTTTGACCAGCAACACATTTGCAGTTGTATCCATTGGTGTTATTTTATAGGTGACACCTGCTTTCCTTATCATTTCTACACATGGAATAGAAAAAAGTAAATCAAGGAGAGAATGCTGAAGTAAATTATTCCGGATGCAGAACACAAATAACTTGCAGCCCATGTTCCATAAACTTTCTAAATTTTATTTGATAGCCTATTTGCAGAAATAATGCCTCTGTTGCATAATCAACAACATTAATTTAATTAACTCCATTGAAAGAAATAAACATGTTGTCACATTACTTATTGGATACTGAAATAAAACTTGCCAGAGAAACTCAGCAAGTCCTGTGGCATCTATTGAGAGAGAAAGAAAGTGAATGATTTGAGTCCGAAATGACTCTTCTTTGGAACTGCAGGTTTTTTCAATAAAAGAAGGTACTGATGGATAACTGTACTAATGATTCATCACAGAAAGGTTTTAAACATTAATTGAGGTTAACCTTTGGGAATATGTATGCCTTCAAGGATCTTGCAATATCAGTTCCTGTGGGAATGGAACATCAATCACTGTTGCATTTCAAACTTATCTCCCTGAGCTGAACAAGCATGCTGCAAAGAATGTAGGAAAGTTTGACTGGTCACCTTGAACTGTACGGAAGCAGAGTCATCGTGAGCTAGTGCAGTTAACAGGTTGATAAGACAGCCAAAATAATTAGCTAGTTGGATCTAGACTAATTGTGCACTGTAATTTATGGATAGATGAAAGAAAGATTTTTAGGTAATGTACAATATACGGACTTCTGCATTACATTTTCTGTGACTTTATGATGTTCCAAATGCTTTACAGCCAATGAAGACTGCCAATATGAAGACAATCCAAGCCATTAAGTTTTCTGTAGTTTTAGAATTGAATTATACCTCAATTTGAAAAGAAGATGTGAATTGAAATTTCCTATATGCTGGTCAAACTTAATATTAAAAATGCCAGGTGTTTAACTCCAAATAGGCAATCCACTGGTTTTAACCGAAGAAATATAATGAATGGAAAATGACAAGTTCTGTGCTCCATGTGATTACTTCTCACTGAGAGAATGGAATTTGCCATGGTATAACTATACAGAGGTTTTTGAAATCATGAGGGGTATACATAAGGTAAATGGTGGGGGAATCCCTGCGGCCGGGGTTTTCAAGACTATGGAGCATATTTTTAAGCTGAGAGGAGGAAGATTTTAAAAGGACATGAGGGGCAACCTTTTGACACAGAGTGGTTTGTCAGTGGAATGAATTTCCAGAGGAAGACATTAAGATAAACACATTAGTAGGAAATGTTTGGAGGGATACCCGCCAGGCACAGGCAGGTGGAACTAGTTAAATTTGGGCTTAGGGTTGTCATGGACTGAAGGGTCTGTCTCTGTGCTGTATATGACTCTATGATTTTGTGGCGAGCCAATGAGACTTTATATTATGTTCAAGAAAATGCCCTGTTACGTTGATATATAGGGATCTCCTTCCAGCTCTGGTTCACATTGAAGTCTCACTCAGAGATTGTAACTTGTTACGTTTCATTTATTTGTCATAGTTATGCCTTCAAATACTAGACATCTGCAGTCTGTCAGCGCTATTGTTCATTTAATATTTAATTAATCAATTTGGTAGTCTATAAACAATAATGGTTTAATAATAGTGTTTATTATACTGCTTCACTGAATCTTTTTAAGACAGATATGGATAGATTCTTTATAGGCAGGGGGCACAAGGGTTATCTGGAGTAAATGAGAATGTGGAATTCAAAACATAGCGATTAAACATGACGGTATGGGAATGGTGAAAGTGGCTCAAGGAACCCAATGGTCTACTATTTACTATTTAGATGATCATGTGCTCTAAATTCAGGGAACATCAGAAGACAGAATGCATCAGCCAAAATGTAATGACCAGAGTCTGTTATTCCATCTCCTCCCTGTTTTAGTGAGAAAGTACATGAACATTGAGAAGGTGAAGGATCCCTCACTGTAAGGAATGAGGGCCTGCCAATAGGCACGGAGTACAGTGGAGCTGAGAACAAAATCAAGAAAAATACATTGGTGTTTGTTTTTGAGGCACATTATGTCATTTCATCCTTCACAATTTTGAAAAATTACTGATCTTGCTGTGTGTCTGTCAATGTGTGATTTTAAATTGGTAATAAGCTGTAGCAAAAGCGCAATATAGACTGTTTCTGCAAATAATTATTTCAACATAGACTTTTATTTGCATAAGGAGTATTAGTGGTATGGTCTAATGTGCAGCTTTCTTAGCCTGTCAAACTTCTCACATGCTTGCCTGAATTAATCAGATCAAAATGAGCATACCAAAGGAAAATTAGTCAACAACGATGATGTTTGAACTCATTAAGTTGACAAGTCAACCAACAGCATTACTGCATATATGGTCTATTTGCTCCATATTTTACATGATTTATGACACAACACAGGGTAAAGGATCATGAATTAAAGTGCCACTTTTAAAATTGGATTGCAAATGTACTCACGCTAATCCATTTGCAAGGTATTACATTTTAGTCTGATAAAGTTCTCCTTAATTTGATGCACATGCAAAACACAGCAGATGATGGAAATCTGAAACAAAATATCTGATGAAAGATTATTAACTTGAAATGTTGGCTTTGTTTCTCTTTCCACAGGTGCTGCTAAACCTGACGAGTATCTCCACTATTGGCTGTTCTTATTTCCTTTCAACTCCTCTCATGGTAGCTTTCAAATACAAATACAAAAATATGCAATTCAAACTTCCTGAAATGTAACTTGGACTTTCATGGTTCTGATGGAACATACACCTTCAATTACCACTGGCATACATTTAAAGCTTGTCATTAAAGATTCAAATTGATCATTGCCATTTCTTAAGCATTTTTACATCAACCACTCCTCTGCAGTTATATAAGGTAATAACTCTTGATTTAATTATAAATGCTGAGAGCCTCAAAGACAAGGTTTGCTTTAGATTTCATGGTTTAGATCACGATTTATAAGTTCTAGGATTCTATCATGCTTCTATTTTAAAATAAATTACTGACATTTCAATACTTACAAAGTGATTGACTTGCTATTCATACTGATTCATGAGAAGTCTTCAAAATTAAAATAGCAAAAGTAAAATGTTCAGATTTTTTGGAAGCTGACCAATAATGTTGCTAAGTATAGCAAAATTTAAATTAACAATAGAGAATAAAACACCAAACCTCATGTAAAATCACTCTTTTTTTTAATATAACAAATTATTTTTCAGTTCATGCTGCAACTTGTGCATTTTTGGCAAAAATTGTTGAACTGTGCTATGTTCCAATTTCAATATATGTTCAGTAACATTTCTAAAAGGAAATTTAATTTCATTTTATGTCAGACATGATGCTGTCTTAATGAAAACTTACAGATGACAATTTGTAATTTTAGAATTTAGAAAGTCATCTGGAATTCAAGAAAGTAACTTCAGTCTCCTAGCTCACTTATGCTTTGGCGCAGACTCCCTGTGACTTGAGATAATTAACTTCCTGGACGGTAATGAAGCATAGCTGTGGGGAACAAAACCATCAATTTAATATACAATATACTTAATCTTGGTCAATGCTGAGGAAATGAATAAAGGAAGAGAAATTAGGACATATTGTGTTTCATTGTTCAATTAAAATTTGCATGGCTCCAATAAACATAAGTATGGTTAACTATAGAATTTTCTCCACAAAATACTACAGCAACAGCAGAGGAAAGAATAATTAGACCAAAGTAGTTATGATGTGTCAGTAAAATACATTTCACTGCATACAGTGAATGAAGCAGCACTGGGAAGGGGAAAAGGGTTCCACTGATTATCACATCCATGTTATTTCTCATCCACATCAGTGCAATTTCTGCATCAAAGAGGATGGTTCTGGTTAGTGGAGACCAGTCATGTCACCTCAAGGATATTGTTGCACTGGTTCCCCAGTTAGCGTCGTCAGTCCTATCCAATCGCTCCAGCTGCTTCTTCAATGGTCAACCAGCCAACACAAGCTCAAATATGATTGCACAGCACCATTTGGAACTCCTCAAATAATGAAACACTCTACTACTGCATGCAACAAGACTTAGACTACATTCAGGCTGGTAAGTGATAAATAACATTTGTGACACTCAAGCAGCATTGCAAAGATTATATTCAATGAGAGGGAATTTAACAATCTCCTCTTGACATTCTATTGCCATTACCATTTCTGAATTCTCCACTTAAAGTCTGAAGGCCTTACCATTGACCTGAAACTGTGGTTAGAAAAAGCAGGTCAGAGACTGGGAACGCTATGGTAAATAACTACCTCCTGATTCCTCAAAGCATGGCCACCATCAAGAAGATATAAGTCAAGAGTGTGATGGAATATTTTTCTTTTGCCTAGATTAGTGCAACTTCAACAACATTCAAGAAACTTGATACTAGCCAAGACAAAGACCTCATTATGGCACACCATGCACCATCTTCAATACTGACTCTCTCGAACTCTAATGCACGGTGGCAGCAGTGTGCAGGGATTACCTACAAAATGCTCTGCAGCTGCTTGCTAAGACCCAATGACATCATCTTTCAAACCTGTGACCACTTGCATCCAGAACAACAGCACAGCAAAATAAAGAAACACCAATACTAACAAATTCTCCTCCAAGGCACATATCATCCTAACTTAGAAATACATAACTGTTGCTACACCATCACTGGGTCATGAATCCAGGAAAAAGTGAGGACTGCAGATGCTGGAGATCAGAGCTGAAAATGTGTTGCTGGAAAAGCACAGCAAGTCAGGCAGCATCCAAAGAGCAGGAGAATCGACGTTTCGGGCATGAGCCCTTCTTCAGGAATGAGGAAAGTGTGTCCAGCAGGCTAAGATAAAAGGTAGGGAGGAGGGACTTGGGGGAGGGGCATTGGAAATGCGATAGGTGGAAGGAGGTCAAGGTGAGGGTGATAGGCTGGAGTGGGGGTGGGGGCGGAGAGGTCAGGAAGAAGATTGCAGGTTAGGAGGGCGGTGCTGAGTTTGAAGGATTTGACTGAGACAAGGTGGGTGGAGGGGAAATGAGGAAACTGGACAAATCTGAGTTCATCCCTTGTGGTTGGAGGGTTCCTAGGCGGAAGATGAGGCGTTCTTCCTCCAGCTATCGTGTTGCTATGGTCTGGCGATGGAGGAGTCCAAGGACCTGCATGTCCTTGGTGGAGTGGGAGGAGGAATTGAAGTGTTGAGCCACGGGGTGGTTGGGTTGGTTGGTCCAGGTGTCCCAGAGGTGTTCTCTGAAACGTTCCGCAAGTAGGTGGCCTGTCTCCCCAATATAGAGGAGGCCACATCGGGTGCAGCGGATGCAGTAAATGATGTGTGTGAAGATGCAGGTGAATTTGTGGCAGGTGTGGAAGGATCCCTTGGAGCCTTGGAGGGGAATAAGGGGGCAGGTGTGGGCGCAAGTTTTGCATTTCTTGCGTTTGCAGGGGAAGGTGCCGGAAGTGGAGGTTGGGTTGGTGGGGAGTGTGGACCTGACGAGGGAGTCACGGAGGGAGTGGTCTTTTCGGAATGCTGATAGGGAAGGGGAGAGAAATATATCTCTGGTGGTGGGGTCCGTTTGGAGGACCAGTTCCAATACCGTACAACCCAGATGGTCTCCTTCTTCAAAGACCGCAATTTCCCCCCAGACGTGATTGATGATGCCCTCCACCGCATCTCCTCCACTTCCCGCTCCTCCGCCCTTGAGCCCCGCCCCTCCAATCGCCACCAGGACACAACTCCACTGGTCCTCACCTACCACCCCACCAACCTCAATATACATCATATCATCCGTCGTCATTTCCGCCATCTCCAAACGGACCCCACCACCAGGGATATATTTCCCTCCCCTCCCCTATCAGCGTTCCAAAAAGACCACTCCCTTCGTGACTCCCTCGTCAGGTCCACATCCCCCACCAACCCAACCTCCATTCTCGGCACCTTCCCCTGCAACCGCAAGAAATGCAAAACTTGCGCCCACACCTCCCCCCTTACTTCCCCCCAAGGCCCCAAGGGATCCTTCCATATCCACCACAAATTCACCTACACCTCCACACACATCATTTACTACATCCGCTGCACCCGATGTGGCTTCCTCTATATTGGGGAGACAGGCCGCCTACTTGCGGAACGTTTCAGAGAACACCTCTGGGACACCTGGACCAACCAACCCAACCACCCCGTGGCTCAACACTTCAACTCCCCCTCCCACTCCACCAAGGACATGCAGGTCCTTGGACTCCTCCATCGCCAGAACATAACAACACGACGGCTGGAGGAAGAGCACCTCATCTTCCGCCTAGGAACCCTCCAACCACAAGGGATGAACTCAGATTTGTCCAGTTTCCTCATTTCCCCTCTGCCCACCTTGTCTCAGTCAAATCCTTCAAACTCAGCACCGCCTTCCTAACCTGCAATCTTCTTCCGACCTCTCCGCCCCCACCCCCACTCCAACCTATCACCCTCACCTTGACATCCTTCCACCTATCGCATTTCCAATGCCCCTCCCCCAAATCCCTCCTCCCTACCTTTTATCTTAGCCTGCTGGACACTTTCCTCATTCCTGAAGAAGGGCTCATGCCCGAAACGTCAATTCTCCTGCTCTTTGGATGCTGCCTGACTTGCTGTGCTTTTACAGCAACACATGAATCCAGGAATTCCTCTCTAACAATACAGTAGGTATACCGATACTGCATGGTCAGTTCAAAAAGGCAGTTCACCACCATCTTCACAAGAATAATTATGACTGATTAACAAAAGAAGGCCTTATCTTGTTGGCAATGCTCATATTAATGAACAAATAATTGATTGAGATAGAAAGAAACATAATAATCTTCATTTCATTCAAAAAGGACTTTAATTTTTTTCTACACAAGTATTAAAGTATATGAAAAGCATGGGTTGAAGAGTGTGGTGCTGAAAAAGCACAGCCAGTCAGGCTGCATCTGAGGAGCAGGAGAATCAATATTTCGGGCTTAAAGCCTTCATATGAAATGCGTGGTCTTATTTCTGTTGGCAGAAATGAAAACTAGTCCAAAGAGGATTTAAATATTTTCTAATTAAAATATTCGGGGATGCTATGATGCAGCTCTGAAACAGATGGCAAAGTTTCCCTCCCCAGTGATTTTTCCTGTGCAATTCTCTAATCATCCTACCTGTCCCACTGCTCCCAACCATTCACATGTTCTAACACTCTTGCTATTACATGTGGTGTCTTCTTTCAATGGTTGTCACTCCCAAACCATTAGTAACCCTTTGAGCTTCCTACTTACTCTCTCAGGAATGCTTTCCCAGCTCTTCGACTTCTACACCAACATTAACGGATGTACCAGAGCCACTGTAATCTCACACAATTACATCTACAGGACAAAATATGTCTCATAATATGGCTGTTGGGGTCATGAAAGGTGATGGGGTGGCCACCATTTGTTTCCTCATCCCATGAGCTCATGGGAGAGAACTATGGCTATTAATGTTGCCATGTCCAGAATGCCATATCCCAACAACCTTGTAAGGTTTCTTTTGATCTGCTACACTACTCTCCCATTACAGCCACTGTGAATGTTATTATGCACCTTTAAGAGAGTTGAAAAACTGGCAAGGACTGCCTGACACAGCACACAGTGTTCTGAACAAGGTAACAATATAACACTTGGTCAAAACCAATAGTACAGCTGTGTTGCTATGGAACACAAAAACAAATTAAAATTCAGCCAATCAATTTAAATTTTGCCCCAAGATACCAGAATCCAATCAAATTTGAATTTAGTATTTTGGTAATATTAAGACCAATGAAACGATCTGATGTTTTGGGGTATAAAACAGGACATTTTGAACAGTTAGGGAGAGAACTGCCATGTCACCAACAAGTACAGACTGCCACCAGAACAGCTGTTTGAAAGGTACTTGTCGAGAAGAACATTGAAGGGACGACTGAGGAAAATCTGCAGACGAAGATACAAAGAGAAGATTCAACAGCCGACTGGCTTTGAAAGTTGAATTTTCTTTAAGTCTTAATCAGGACTTTTTATCAGACTAGTATTGTAGGGTGGGAGGTAAAAGATAGGTTTAAGAGAAATGAGTTGTAAATAGTTGTTGATTTTAATATTTGCTGTTGGGCTTAAAGAAAAATGTTGTTAAGATTTACTTTAAATAGTGACCCTTGTTATAAGTCTTTGCCTCGAATTTTAAAAGATCACAGCACAAGGTGAATCATTTCTGTATTGCTGGTTTAAATTAGTAGATGGGTTTACCGCGAGTCATAATAGTTTGGAGACTTTTGTTCATATTTGAACTGTTTAAACAGATTCAAGTTGAGATTTGGACAGATTTGAATAGACTTGGGCTATGAAAATGCCCAGTAGATTTAAACACTTGCCAGTTAGGGTCTTTGTTTTATTTAAAGATCTTAGATGAGATGAATTGTTTAACATTGGTGACTTGTGGTTGGTGACATTAGAAGTGAGAGAAATGGCTCTTAAAATTGCTAAAGAGGTTCTGGGATTTGAAGATGATTCTCAAATTTGCCAAGAAAGTTTAGAAGGAAAGAATAAGGCCATACTTTTAGAATTAGCAAAGAAGATAGATTTGGGTTTAACCAAGGACAAAATTTGAAAGGGAATAACTCAAACACTTGGGTGTATCAGAGAAACAGACAACTGCAGGAGAGGTAGAAATACTTATCTTCTAACTCAATTTTGCTCAATTGTAATTTAAGTAAAGGGAGACAGAGAAAGAGAGAGGAAAAAAAGAGAAGAAGGTTCTTAGCTGTGCAAAGAGACATTTGAATGTGAGACGTTGCAACTTAGTCAGCAAAGTCGTTAACAGGATGGAGAATAAAAGAGAAGGTAGAGATATATCCCAGTATGTTAAAACTCTGCCACATTTTGATGAGAAAGATATTGAAGCCTTCTTTATCTCACTTGAAAAATTTGTGAGGCAGATGGAGTGGTCTGAGGATTTATGGGTATTGCTAGTTCAGACTAAACTGGTAGGCAGAGCTAGTGAGGTATTTGCCGTGCTGTCAGATGAGGGGTCAAAAAATTATGAAGAGGTCAAACAGACTATTTTAAGTGCTTATGAATTGGTATAAGTGGAGTGCCACAAAGATCGGCCACTACTTTTTGTCATTTATATATATGATTGGATGTGAGCATAATATGATTAGTTAATAACTTTGCAGATGACACCAAAATTGGAGATGTAGTGGACAGCAAAGAAGGTTACCTCAGATTACAATGGGATCTTGATCAAATGGGCCAATGGACTGAGGAGTAGTAGATGAAGTTTAATTTAGATAAATGCAAGGTGATGCATTTTGGGAAAGCAAAGCTTAGCAGGATTTACACACTTAATGGTAAGGTCCTAAGGAGTGTTGCTGAACAAAGAGACCTTGGAGTTCAGGTTCATACCTCCTTGAAAGTAGAATCACAGGTAGATAGGGTAGTGAAGAAGGCATTTGGTATGCTTTCATTTATTGGTCAGTGCATTGACTATAGGAGTTGGGAGGTCATATTGTGGCTATATAGGATATTGGTTAGGCCACTTTTGGAATATTGAGTTTAATTCTGGTCTCCTTTCTATCGGAAGGATGTTGTGAAACATGAAATTGTTCAAAAAAGATTTACAAGGATGTTGCCAGGGTTGGAGGATTTAAGCTATAAAGAGAGGTTGAATAGGCTGGGCTGTTATCCCTGGAGTGTCAGAGGCTAATGGATGACCATATAGAGATTTATAAAGTCATGAGGGGCATGGATAGGATAAATAGACAAAGTCTTTTCCCTGGGGTGGGGGAGTCTAGAGGACATTGGTTTAGGGTAGGGGGAAAGATATAAGAGACCTAAGGGGCAACCTTTTCACACAGAGGGTGGTACGTGTATGGAATGAGTTGCCAGAGGAAGTGGTGGAGGCTATTGCAATAATAACATTCAAAAGGCATCAGGATTGATATATGAATAGGAAGGGTTTGGAGGGATATGGGCTAGGTGCTGGAAAGTGGGACTAAATTGGGTTGGGATATCTGATCGGCATGGATGAGTTGGACTGAAGGGTCTATTTCTGTGCTGTCTATCTCTATGACTTGAAGTCTCTATGGTATCAGATGCATATAGACAGTGGTTCAGAAACATAAAGAAGGAACCAAGTCAAACTTACATTGAGTTCAAAAGAATTAAACATAGTTATTTTTATAAATGGGTGCATGTTTTAAAGATAGATAGCATCTATGAGGCTCTCAGATTATTTTGCTGGAGGAGTTTAAAATCTCATTTCCAGCAATGTTAAGAATTCACATGGAGGAACCAAAAAGTTCAGGAAGTGAGAAGGGCAGCAGAATAAGCAGATGAGTACATCCTGATGCATAAGACAAGCTTCCGGCCAGAACTTTGGGATAGAAGTTGGGAGAAGGGAAGATCCTACACTATGAAACCAAAAGTAAAGAGCACTAGTTATAGTTTACCACAGGATAAAAAAGTTCAAGAGGGTGGAAAGGAGGTGAAAGGTTTCAGGTATTTCTACTGTGGTAAAGTGGGACATGTAACAACAGAGGGCTGGTTGTAAAGAAAGGCACTGGGAAAAGATGTGATAAAAGAAGCTAAGCCAGTGGCATTAATGAAGGTAGAAAAGGAGACCCCCAAGGAGAGATGGAGATCTGCAGGGGAGTGCACAGCATAGGCAGGGGCTAGGTATGGAGTTAGTATCTGATTTCTACAAAGAATTCAACTCTGTGGGTAAAGTTTACTCAGAGAACAGGGGGAGAAGAACAAGAAATTATAATTTTGAGATACAGGATCTAACCAGTCGCTGATAGTAAGAGATGAGTGAATTTGCACTTCTTCTAATCTGTTACCTGAGAATGTGGTAATTAGTGGGATAGATGGACAGAAATTTAGCATTCCCCTATGTAAGATCAGGTTGGAGTGCCAACTCAAGACTTCGGAAGTTACAGTGGGAACGATTGACAGTGTCAGTTCCAGGAATCCAGTTTGTTCTTGGGAATGATTTGGCAGGATCCAAGATGGGAGTGACACCCTTGTGGTGGAGAAGCCCAGGAAGACCAAGAAACTGAGGAGTTAAAACAGAAATATCCTGGTATTTTCCCAGACTGTGTAGAACCAGATCCCACTAGCATAAGTCATCGCATGAAGAAAAAGCTAAAAAGAAAGATAAAGGAGTTAAGGTTCAGTTAGAGGATACCCTGTTTGATGTAATGGTGCAGGAAAAACCTCAACAGGCAGAGGGTCAGACAGACATGCTTTGTCCTGCAAAGCTAAGGGGCATGCAACAGAAAGATAAGACGATAAAAGAAATATATGTTGATGCGTACACAATCCTTTATCCCATATCCTTGCGGCCAGCTTTTTTTAGATTTCAGAATTTTTTGGATTTCAAATTAAATGACATTTTCACATTGAATTTTTTAAAAATTACTGAACAGCAGACCTGTGTGTGACTAGTACGAGCGCTGAGACGCAGTTGACGACCGCCAGTGGTGAGTCACGCCGCCATGTTACAACTGAGTGATGTGGGTCGAGTGGGTGTAGAGTTGGGTCACCTGTTCGCATGCTAAACCACCTTGTTGTACAGAAAAAAACTTCAAGAGAAAATCTTTGGATTTCGGAGCTTTTCAGATTTCGGAATTTTGGATAAATGATTGCGCACCTGTACTCTGAAAAGGAGGCAGAGAATATTCCAGAGGATTATTAGCTGAAAGATAGAATCCTAAGGCACAAATGGAGAGTACAGCAGGTTAGTGCAGAGGAGAAATGGGCTGAAGTGCACCAGACTGTGTTGCCAATAGCATAGAGACAGAAAGTATTATGGGTAGCACATGAATTACCTGTAGGAGGTCACCTAGGGGTACGAAAGACTCAGGCTAAGGTACAAAAACATTTTTATTTGCCTGGAATGCACAAGGATGTGGTTGACATTTGCTGTTTGTGTAATACATGCCAAATGTTAGGTAAGCCGCAGGCTACAATAAAATCAGCACCTTTGCAGCCAATTCCCGTATTTGAAGAACTTTTCACGTGGGTTATAATTGATTGTATAGGTCACCTCCCGAGAACTAAAAGTGGGAACCATAATGGATGTGTCCACCAGATTTCCGGAGGCAGTTCCATTTTGGAGTGTCAAGGCAAAAATGGTGGTAGAGGAGTCAGTAGCTTTCTTCACATGGCATGGGCTACCCGGAGAGATTCAGTCAGACCGAGGGTCACATTTTACTGCTAGGCTGTTTAAGGAGATTATGGGTAGCTTGGGTATACAGCACTTTAAATCATCCTGAATCCCAGGGAGATTTAGAAAGGTGGCATCAGACCTTGAAGACCACGCTTAGAACATACTGTCAGGATTACCCGAATGATTGGGATAAAGGTATCCCTGTCATATTGTTTGCCATGAGAGGTGCCTCAAACAAATCAACTCAGCTCACTCCCTTCAAGTTAATGTTCAGACATGAAGTGAAAGGCCCTTTTAAATTAATTAAAGAAAAATTGACAGGACCAAAGTCAGAGATCTCACAATTAGATTACGTATTGGAGATGAGGGAGAGATTAAATAAGTAGGTGAGTTAGCTAAACAGCACCTAAAGAGGGCACAGTGTAGAATGAAGCAGGTAGTAGCTAAAAACTCTGAGACTCTGATGTTTTCCCGAGGGGGTGGCGTGTTAGTACTGTTACCAGTGATAGTTGATCCCTTCAAAGCTAGGTTTAGTGGTCCCTATTAAATTGAGAAAAGATTGTGTCAGGTGAACTATCTAGTAAAGATCCCAGATAGGAAAAAACGGTATCAGGTATGTCATGTGAACATGCTGAAACCATAATATATTAGAGAAAGAACTGGAGAAACAGATGTTAATTACTGACTGCAGAGTGAGGAATTAAATCTAGATGTGTGGATTTTGATGTGCTTCAAAAATGAAGAAGTCCTTGAAGAGTGGGATAGGTTTGTAAACGATCTGCCTCAGGAGCAGATAACACAGTTGAATGGTTTGTTACTGCAGTATAAGGACATTTGTAAGAATCAGATGGGGAGGACTAATGCTAATGTACATGAAGTAGACATAGGGAATTCTGCTCTGATAAAACAACACTCTGATTGGCTTAATCCTTTCAAAGTCAGTCAGGTCTAGAATTTGTGGAGGCCATGCTCAATGAGGATATCATTGAACTGAGCCAGAGCTAGTAGAATTCACCAATCGTCTTAGTTCCCAAACTAGTTGGGACTCAATGATTTTGCGTGGATTATCAGAAGGTCAATGCTGTTAAAAATTCCTAGATTGGAGGACAATATCAAGAAATTTGGACAAGCCAGTTAAATCACCAAGTTGGACTTAATGTGTGGTTACTGGCAGGTACCTTTTATCAGAGATGGCAAAAGAAGTTTCTGCTTTTGTAAGCCCAAATGGGCTATATCAGTTTAAAGTGATGCCTTTTGGAAGGAAGAATGCACCTGAGACATTCCAAAGACTCATGAACAGAGTTGTGGCTGGGTTAACAAACTGTGCAGTCTACTTGGACGATGTAGTGATCTTTAGTAAGTCCTGGAAAGATCACATGGTACCGTTGGCAGAGCTCTTTGAACGACTATGAGAAACATAACTGGTCATAAACGTAAACAAAACTGAAGTCGTGAAAACAGAGGTGATGTTCTTGGGATATAACATCGGTCATGGAAGGTTGACCCCACAGAATGCAAAGATGAAGGCCATCGAGAAATTTCCATGACCAACCTTGAAGAAAGAGTGCTTCGATTCTTGGGACTGAGCGGATTCTATTGGAAGCCTGTTCCAAACTGCAGCAGTGTAGTGGCAGCGTTAATTAATTTACTGAAGACGAACACAATGCTTCGGTGGCATTCATAACAATGCCAGGAGGCATTCGATCATTTGAAAGCAATATTAATCACCGCACCAGTTTTAGCTACAAACTTTTCAAAACTTTTAAAGTTGCCATCGACGTTAGTGACATAGGAATCGGAGCTGTACTGCGACAGGAAGATGATGATGCGATTGAACTGCCAGTTGGTTACTTTTTGAAGAAACTCAACATCCACCAGAGGAAATAGTCCACAATTGAAAAAGAAATATTGAGTTTGGTACTGGCCTTACAACATTTTCATGTGTATGTCACAAACAATGTATCGGAGACGGTGCACACTGATCACAATCCTCTTACATTCTTGGAATGCTTTAAAGACAAGAATGTGCGACTATTTCATTGGAATCTTATGTTACAGACTTCTAATTTACATATCATTCATGTTGCTGGCCGGAAGATTGTAATTGCAGATGCATTATTACGGATTTAACTAATAAAGTTTAGATAAGATTGATATCTATTCAATTTTTTGCTTATGTGGGAAGATGTGAACTTAGATTATGCCATGATACTGTAGGTAAGGAATAGAGGGAAAAAAAGCCATCTTTTCATTATGATGGTTTGATTTTTCTTAAGGGGGGAGGTATTATGAAGGTGTAGAGGAACTGTACCTTAGAGTTGAAGGACATAGTAAGGACTGCCTGACACAGCACACAGCACTCTGAACAAGGTAACAATGTAACACTTGGTTGGAACCAATAGTGCAGCTGTGTTGCTGTGCAACAAAAAAAATTCAAATTTGACCAATCAGTTTAAGTTATGTCCCAAGATACCAGAATCTAATCAAATTTGAATTTAGTATTTTGATAATATGAAATGAAATGATCTGATATTTTGGGGTATAAAACTGGACATTTTGAACAGTTAGGGAGAGAACTGCCAAGCCATCAAGTACAGACTGCAGCAGAACAGCTGTCTGAAAGGTACCTGACAATAAGGCGTTTGTGGAGCAGAACATTGAAAGACAACTATGAAAAATCTGCAGAGCAAGACACAAAGGGAAGATTCAACAGTTGACTGGTTTTGAAAGTTGAATTATTTTTGTAAATCTTAATCGGGACTTTTGTTATCAGACTAGTATTGTAGAATAGGAGGTAAAAGGTAGGTTTAAGAGAAAGGAGTTGTAAATGGTTGTTGGTTTTAATATTCTCTGGACTTAAAAAATGCAGTTATTAATTTTTACTTTAAATAGTGACCTCTGGGATAAGTCTTTGCCTCTCAAATTTTAACAGATTACAGCATGCGGTGAATCTTTTGTGTGTGGTTGGTATAAATTAGCAGAGGGGTTTACCTCATGTCGTAACAATGAATCCTTAATATGCTCATTCTGCTAACATTATTGTCTATCTCATTCCCTCTCATCAGAGGCAGGAACCAGAAGCATCCACACAGTTTCTGACTTCGAAAGGCCAACCCCTCTGGACATCAACTCTTCCTCTCGATGAAGAAGACATAAATTCCACAGAGGATGTACCAATCAGACTGTCTCCTGCACCCTCCATAAGCTCAGATCCTTTCATTTCCTTGGCTACTTTAGCTAGATCAGAGTTGATGGGCACATCAATGCCATGCCTCAGCAGTGGGCTAAGGAAGAAATGCCCCAGATCGCTGGTACTCAATGGACTGAAGAAGAGGATTACAGATACAAAAATGAACAGCAGCAGAAGTAGGCCACTCAGCCCTCTGGGCTCTGGCTTTCATCATGATCATACCTGATTGTCCAACTCAATTGCTTTTTCCTGTTTTCCTCCCATCCCCTTTGTGTGTACTGTCTACCTTGCTCTGCACCTGGGAGAGGCCAGTTACATTGGTAAAGTCCACTGCCAGACTGTAGCACTGACCTGGCACAGATTGCGTTGGTCACAGTTTTGATTAATTTGTGGGTTGAGGATTAAGAGATTGCATCCAGGATTCCATGGATTCCATGAAGCAGCCAATCATATGAACATTCAGCACTGCTGTCACCTTGACAGTGACAGGGATATGTCCCTGTTCAGATCACAACTCCAACTTCAGCAGGTTGTACCGTTCTGCCCAGGTGGTCTGGGAAATCCTCAGTCGATGTCATCAATTTCTAGAGGAAATGGCAGTGAGGCCTGGAACCTCTTCCACTGCAGAACCTCCCCTGCAGCCGTGTGCTCTAACACGAACAGCTGCTGGAGTTTACTGTGGATCCTGGGATCACTGACACCTTGCATCCTCCTCAATGTCTGCGAGTTTTATTGAACAGGAGCCACAGTGATGATTCTGCGTCTGGATTCATTGGGGTTAGTTCCAACAACTTAAAATTGGGGAATATAAGAATCAAAACTACTCCTTAGTCATGAGTCTAGACAGCAAACGTAGTCCTCACAAATTATACTTTACCATAGCCCCTGTTATGATAGGACATGAAGCCCTAGGATAGAGAAGGCCATTGGATGCTTCTACATAGACTTCTAATGTACTAGATTTATCACAATGCATGCAGGGAAGCCTTGTCATACAGACCCAGTGGGAGGTTGTAAGTCTGATAGGATTACTGAAGCTTTGTCCCTTGCCACCACCACTACCCCCATCCCCACCTCCCCCCACCCCCACCCCCACCCCTCCCAAACAATATATCACCCAAGAAAGACAGAATGTCATTTAAGAGCATATTCTCACAGACTTACCCTTCACAGCTTTTGGTGCGTGAGTTTGAGAACTGTGGATTGCAGATGAGACTTAAAGGCCTTTACGGAGATTACCAGGGTTAATTTTTACTTATCAATGATGTGGTCATACAGTCAGAGAGTTATAGAGATGTAGGGCATGGAAACAGACCCTTTGGTCTAACTCATTCATGCCGAGCAGATATCCTAATCTAATATAGTCCCATTTGCCAGCACTTGGCCCACAACTCTCTGAACCCTTGCTATTAATATATCCTCCAGATTCATGTTAAATGATATAATTGTACCAGCCTCCACCACTTCCTCTGGCAGCTCTTTCCATACTTGTAGCCCCCTTTGCATGAAAAAGTTGCCCCTTAGGTCTCTTTTATATCTTCCTCCTCTCACCCTAAACTTATGCCCTCTAGTTCTGGACACCCCCAACCCAGGGAAAAGACTTTGTCTATTCAGCCTATCCATGCCCCTCATGATTTTGTACATTTCTATACGGTCACCCCTCAGCCTCCAACGCTTCAGGGAAAACAGCCCCAGTCTGTTCAGCCCCGCCATATAACTCAAATCCTCTAACCCTGGCAACATCCTTGTAAATCTTTTCTGAACCCTTCAAATTTCACAACATCCTTGCTATAGCATGGAGACCAAAATTACACACAATATTCCAAAAGTGGCCTAATCAATGTTCTGTACAGCTGCAACTTGACCTCCCAACTCTTATACTCAATGGCCTGTCCAATAAAGGAAAGCATACCAAACACTGCCTTCTTCACTATCCTATCTCCCTGAGACTCCACAGTCAAGAAACTATGAACCTGCACTCTGAGGTCATTTTATTCAGCAACACTCCCAGAACCTTACCATTAAGTGCATAAGTCCTGCCCTGTTTTGGTTTTCAAAGTGCAGCCCCTCACATTCGCATAGATTAAACTCCATCTTCCATTCCTCAACCCATTGGCCTATCTGATCAAGATCCTGTTATACACTGAAGTAACCTCCTTCGCTGTCCACTACACCTCCAATTTTTGTGTCATCTGCAAACTATACTTACTAACTATACCTCCTATGTTTGCATTCAAATCATTTATATAAATGTTGAAAAGCAGTGGACCCAGGACCGATCCTTGTGGCACACCACTGGTCACAGGCCTCCTGTCTGAAAAGCAACGCTCCACCACCACCCTCTGTCTTCTACCTAGGACCCAGTTCTATATCGAAATGGCTAGTTCTCTCTGTATTCCATGTTATCTAACCTTGCCAACCAGTCTACAATGAGAACTTTGTTGAACGCCTTACTGAAATCCATATCAATCACGTCTACCTGCCTGCCCTCATCAATCCTCTTCATTATTTCTTCAAAAAACTTAATCAAGTTAGTGAGACATGACTTCCCATGCGGATAGCCATGCTGACTATCCCCAATCAGTCCTTCCTTATCCATATACATGTAAACCCTGTCCCCCCAGGATTCCCTCCAACAAATTTCCCACCACCTATGTCAGGCTCAGCGGTGTATAGTTCCCTGGCTTTTCCTAACCACCTTTCTTCAATAATGGTACCATGTTAGCCAACGTCCAGTCCTCCGGCACCTCACCATTGTATCGATGATACAAATATCTCAGTAAGGGGCCCAGCAATCACTTCCCTAGCTTCTCACAGAGTTCTGGGTACACTTGATCAGGCCCGGGGGATTTATCCACCTTTATACATTTTAAGACATCCAACGTTTCCTCCTCTGTAATATGGACATTTTTCAAGGTATCACCATTTATTTCCCCACATTCTGTATCTTCCACGTCCTTTTCCACAGTAAATACTGATGTAAAATATAGTTTGGCATCTCCCCCATCTCCTGCGGTTTCACACATTTGAGGTTTTGCTGATCTTTAAGGGACCTTATCCTCTCCCTAGTTACCCTTTTGTTCTTAATGTACTTATAGAATCCCTTTGGATTCTCTCTAACCCTATTTGTCAAAACTATCTTATGTCCCCTTTTTGCCCTCCAGATTTTCCTCTTAAGTATACTTCTACTGCCTTTATACTCTTCTCAGGATTTGCTCAATCTCCCTTGTCTATGCCTGACATTTGCTTCCTTCTTTTTCTTGACCAAAACCTCAATTTCTCTAGTCATCCAGCATTCCCTACAGCTACCTGCCTTGCCTTTCACCCTAACAGGAATATACTGCCTCTGGACTCTAGTTATCTCATCTTTGAAGGCTTCCCATTTACCTGCCATCCCTTTCTTTGTGAACATCCACACCCAATCAGCTTTTGAAAGTTCTTGCCTAATACCATCAAAATTGGCCTTCCTCCAATTTAGAACTTTACCTTATAGATTCTTTTCCATCACTATGTTAAAAATAATAGAATTATGGTCACTAGCTCCAAAGTTCTCTCCACTGACACCTCAGTTGCTTATCTTGCCTTATTTCCCAAGGGTAGGTCAAGTCTTTCATCTTCTCTCGTGGGTACATCCACATATTGACAGGATTGCTGTGGCAGGATTGGTATTCTACATTGTTGGTCAAAGAATGAAACATGCATGTAGGATTATGTTCCTGCCAATGTTTTTAATTTCAAATCTTTGAGTGCCTCGCTAATGTAATTGTCCCTCAATGGGCCTGACATCATACACAAGTCCACACCCTCTGAATGTACTTTCACTTATGTTTATTGCATACTTAAGACTTCATTGAAGATAATAGGCTTTCTAGATCCTGCTCAAAAGGGTTATTCTGTGTATCCCGCCCTCACCCTCAACCTTCATGTTCCTTTCTGTATTTCAGTCTTTCTGCATTAACATCACTGGGTTTCAATCTCTCCACAACTTCCAATACCCTTTCACATAACTATTCATTTCCCCAATTTATCTCCTGAGCCCTAGGCTTACCACATAGCCATGAGCTGAAAAATGTGTTGCTGGAAAAGTGCAGCTGGTCAGGCAGCATCAAAGGAGCAGGAGAATCGACGTTTTGGGCATAAGCCCTTCTTCAGGAATGCCCTACATCATGGAACATTGCACACCTAATAAACCCAGGCTGGTAGTGATTGTTGAATACCCCCTTTCCATACCTAACCTCCCACAATACCCCTTGCCCTCACATGATATATTGTCTTTGATCTAGGCTACACTTTGATCTGGACTAATCACTCATTGTGATTGCCCTCTCTGTTTCCTAGCATGCTGCATCAATTTCCCACACTTGATTTCCAACACAGCTCTGCCACGAACAGCCTTCCTTGATAATTACTGTCCAAATCCCCAGAAATCGGGGCTGTCCTGCTGAACTGACTTTGGAGGACAGCCCCTTCTGAGGTTAGAATAGACCCTTGACTGTTTTCTATACAGCTCCCCATTTTTCATTTTCCTGCAAACGACCAATTTTCTCCCCATTGTCAATATCATTCAAACACTGAGAAATTCCCATCCATTGGGTTTGGGCTGTTTTTCTTGTTTAATTGTTTTGTAAATAGGTTGTTTCTGATTCAAACATGAAACTCTGTACTGGAGTTCTGTTGATTAAAATGAGACATTAGGATCTCTCTTCAAATGTTGATAATCCCTAACAGGATTGCAACTATTAGCGACATGAGAGTGCTTGGAATAACTTTTTCCTTGGATTGGTCTTGAATGTATTACTGGGCATTGGGGTCAGGCTGGCAAATCAAGATTGGCATAAAGCTTGATTAATTTTATTTTTTAAAGCTGGTGCATGTTTCCAATGGCAAAACCATTTCTGACACATGGATCATCTAATTGAGTTCAATTTCCATTGGGCACGCATACTAATTACAGGACAACTGTATATCTTAATGAGAGATATCAGGTCACCCTGCCAAGGGTACTGCTATTCTAATGCAATATTTAAGCAGTTCTTATGATTTTAGTGGTTCCAAGAAGTACAGATTGTGGTTCATTATGTGATTGTTGATTGTTCAATAGCCATCAGAATAGCAGATTCTGTTGCGTTGCCACTTGTTCGTAGCATCCACCGCAATATTGGGCAAGAATTTCTAAGCACTGCGATGAGATGCTGATGGGAGAGGAAGCAAACCATCTTTCTGAATCACAGCACCAGGGTCCCAAAACATACAGCACTGCAGTTCAGGAAGGAGATTACTGAAATGATGCATTGTCACTCCGAAGACATGGATTTCTCCAAAGTCACAAGCCATAATCTGGGAAGATTCTGCATCCATTTAATGGAAGGGAGCAGCCTAGTTGTACAGAAGCCCAAAGAATATTCTGCACGAGGCTGTGCAGGTCTGCCATTCCAAGCTGGGAGAACGTGACTCTTCATACATATTATTCCATTAATTCTGAGTTAATGGGTCTAAGTTCTGAGAATGACCTGATATCAATTTAATGGCATTATTGTAGTCACTCCAAAGTAAAATATTCCATGCATTAATTAAAATGTTACATATAATAAAAATATGAACTTTTTGACTCAGTTAAAATAATTTCACGTAAATACAATTGCACACAGAAATTAGTGGATAACTTCTGCATGATAGTGAACCAGACCATACCAACAATGCAAGTTCACAATTCTGTTTTTTCCTCTCTGCCCCACCATTTAAATTTAAAGTGATAAATTACATTCAATTGTTGAAAATTGTTGAGATTGAAAAGGAGTTACAAGTGTTTCAGTGCAGGCAGACACTGAGGAAGAGTAGATACTGACCTGATGTTTTAATTATTCACTGGAAGTATCCTTTTTCATCATTCAAGGAGCACAGCAGCATTTCCACATACAAATAAGATAATCTATCCATCCACTAACCAGGGATATCTTTTAAATCTTCATGCATACCTTTTACCTTTTCTATATGAAGCTTCAGAGGAATTGATAAACATGTTGAGCATTTGTACTGGTAAATACAGTGCAGTGGTTATGGTACTCAACCTTCAAAAGAGAATTGGGTAAACACTTGAAAACAAATAAACTGCACGGCGAAGGGAAATGGTTGAGGAAGTGGCATTAGTCGAGTTACTCTTGCAGAAAACCTGTCTGGATAAACACACTTTGAGTCCAGGATTATAGGCCAAGAACAAAAAGGGTGACATCACAATAAACGTCACTTCATTGGCTGGAGATAGCTACTAAGTTTACTATCTATTACAGATTATTTTTAGATTGAAGGCAAACAGGCAAAGCATTTGCAGGTCACAAACTAAAAGACCAATATGAATTTTTTAAAAATCTAATTAATCAAGTTAATAAATCAAGATGCCAGGCCTGGAGATGCGTTGTGACTGCATAATATGGGAGCTGGTGAACTCCATGGTGGTTCATTGTGACCACAACTGTAACGTGTGTTGTTTGCTTGAGGAACTCCAGCTCAGACTTGATGTGCTGGAGTCTGAGCTTCAATTACTGTGACACATTAAGGGAGGGCGCGAGTTACCTGGATGCTGTGTTTCACAAGACAGTCACATCCTTTTTATTAGCTATCTCAGATTCGGTCAATAGTCAGGGACAGGATGGTGTGACTATGAGTGAGGCAGGTAGAGGGGTCCAGGAGATGGTGCTGAAGGAGCATCAGCTCTTGGGCTTGTCCAGCAGGTTTGAGATTCTTGCTGCCTCTGTGGATGAGAGCGAGGACTATAGGGAGGATGAGCATATTGACCATTACACCGTGCTATAGGAACCCATTCAAATGGGGGGAGAAAACATAAATATAATTGCCATCAGGAATAGTATATCAGGGGAATAGACACTGTTCTCTGTGGCCAGCATTGAGAATGCTGAAGGCTGTGTTGCCTGTTTGGTGCCCGAGTTCAGAAAATCTCATTTGGACTGCAAAGGAACTTGGAGTGGGAGGGGAAACATCAAGTTGTGGTGATCAACGTAGGTACCAACAATAGGTAGAAAGAGGAAAGAGGATCTGCTGAGGGAACATGAACAGGTAGGGACTAATTAAAAAGCAGAACCAAAAATACAATAACCCCCAGATTGCTAACTGAGCCACGAGCTAAGTAGCACAGGGTCCACAAGAGGTAATTGTGTGGCTCAAAGATTAATGTGGGAGAAATGGGTTTGAATTTATTGGACATTGACACCAGTACTGGGTAAGGTGGGAGCTGTTCCAATGGAATTGACTCTACCTGAATCAAGCTGGGTCCAGAGTTCTGTCCAACCGCATAGCTAGGACCATGGATAGGGCTTTAAACTAAATAGTGAGGGGTTGTGTTCTGTTGCATGAAGAATTATGGTCTGAAGGTGGATTCGTAATTTAAAAATACCAATTGGAAGTCAGCATTTTTCTTAAAAAATGAATTGACTCTTCTGATCCCATGTCTGATGCTCCCATTCAATTGTACAAAGCTTCCTGAACTTATAACATATTTAAATCCAGGGTTGGCAGTAAGTTGGCTGAAGCACTCACTGACAAACTGTGGTCCATTGTCCAAAATGACCATGTGAGGGATACCATGCATTGCAAATATTTCCTGAAAGACTTTGATAAGTGTATCTATGGTTGTGGTATGTAACTTCTTCATCTCTAACCACTTTGAAAAATAACCATGGGCAATAAGGGAAGACTTTCATCAAAACTAAATCAATTTGTGCTCTCAGGGTCACATGGCTCAGTGGGAATATTAATGGGTCTTGGCAGGTCTCATCACTTAGGCTTATGAATAGCACGTTTCACATTTGGTAATGACACTTTCAATCTCTTTGGAGATCCCAGGCCACATGCAAGTGTCCTTGGTGAATCTTGTGTGGAATACTTTCTCAAAGTAAAGCTGGAACAACTGGCCTTTCATCATACACCACTAAGCCACAATGATGAAATGCTGTACATGCTCAAAATGTTTTCATGGCCTGAGCTTTTGATCTGGCCAATCTTCAACAACTTGCTGATTGTAGTTGGTGGAGCCAAGTTTAGCTTGCTGGTCAATGTGCTACTATGCACTAAGTAGAACACTCAATTTGATGAAAAAACTCAATATCATGCCTGGTAAGGTTGTTGACTCGTTAGTCTGGGAGTGCATCCACCATTGTCTGCAGTTTTCTCTGTACACATTCTCTTTCATAGTCAAACCACACAAGGAAGAGTCAAAATATCTTCATTGGAGCATCCTTGCTAATCCTTTCTCATTTAGTAGAGAAACCAAGGATTGGTGCTGTGTCTCCAAAACTCTTTCAGATGGAGGTTGTGTTCTTGAAACCTCTTGCAAGCCCATGTAACTGAGAGAGCCTCCTTCTCAATCACAGCAAGCCAGGCAGCATTAGGAGGTGGGGAAGGCAGTGTTTTGATATAACCTTCTTCAGGACTGGGAGGTGGGGGTGTAAAGGGAGCTGCAGATCTAGAGGTTTAGAGGGTTGCAGGGTGGTGAGGTGGGGATACGTAAACACAAGCAGACGGGACGGCCTGATTGGTCATTGGGAGGAATGAATCTGGTTGACTCTTCCTTCTCGCCACCAAACAGATTTTTTTTATTCCAGCTAGAAATACTTTAGGCTTTTCTTCTATCTTAGACTGTTCTACTGGTGACTGGCAGAGTTTCTAAAAGTGACCAAGTATGTTGTGGTGCTGATCGCCGAGCTGGGAGTTTTTGTTGCAAACGTTTCGTCCCCTTTCTCGGTGACATCCTCAGTGCTTGGGAGCCTCCTATGAAGCGCTTCTGTGATGTTTCCTCCGGCATTTATAGTGGCTAAACTTTCTCCCAAACTTTGAACACCTACGGGCGAGAGGCCACTATAAATGCCGGAGGAAACATCACAGAAGCGCTTCACAGGAGGCTCCCAAGGACTGACGATGTCACCTAGAAAGGGGACGAAACGTTTGCAACAAAAACTCCCAGCTCGGCAATCAGAACCACAACAATGAGCACCCGAGCTACAAATCTTCTCCCAAACAGTGACCAAGTATTTCTAGATAAAACAATCCTTCTTAACAGTTGGACACTACCTGTGCCTGTGAGGTTTCCTTGCTCTCCAGCACTGATAAAGGTCCTGTTTGCTGTGTTGGTTTCATGCATGTTTCTTTTATGGATTTGTATCTTAATAAATAAATGAGTTCTGATGATCTCCTATGATAAGTTTTATCTTCTTGTCTTAAGATTGATCTATGCTTCTTCAGGGCCTTTGCTTCACTTGCCAACTGAATGAGTTTCTTGGGAGTCAAATGTTCTTTTGATTGTAATAAATCTGACAAACATCAACAATTCAAACAATGCTATCTTTTATGAACTCTGACCTTAAATCATTATAATCTAATCCTTTCATGAAATTGTAAAGATCATTAATGAAATCATCAATGGATTTCTTTGAATGCTGAACTTATCTGTTAAATCTTGCTCTTTCAAGAGTTTAATTTGTTTGTAGGTTACAGTGATTGTGAAGTGCTTATGATATTTCATCAAACGTTTCATGCTTATTTTATACCTTGTTGAACTATAATGATACTGCCATACTCCCAATTGTACTTAGAAGTGTATTCATTTACTCACCTTCTAAATTAGTATTTAATTATGGAAATTATTCTGGATCTTAATAATTTTTTTTCAAGATGTCCAACTGTGTGTTTTATTTACCAACCAGTGAAAGTAAATCTGCTAACAATATTATTTCTAATGCCATCTCTTCTAATGTAATTATTTATTATCTGTGCTCAAAAAGGCTTTTATCTGTTGTAAGAAAAGCTGCTGCTCTGTTCTGCAATGGAAAGCTCTTCCCATGTTTTGGGGTCAAATTGAAAGATTCCCATATTCTTTGTTAAAATGCAGTATTCACACCTTTCAGAGGCAAAATGGAGGATTTTACCCTTTTTTTTACAGCTTCTCTAAGGAATCCCACTATTTATACCTTAAATAAGCAATGCCCATTACCTTAATATCTTTACTAAATGTCAGCTTTAATAAAGATGCTTGCTTTAATGTTTTATCTACAGGTTGATTCCCACTTTTGCCTTTAATAATAGATTATTCGCTTTATCTGCAACCTTAATAAAGTCTCTTCACTTTCTTCTTGAGTTAGACCTTGTCTGCCTAAGTTTCAAATTGCCCATTTATCACTTTAATTCGAGCTTCACAATGTCTCCGAATCTGCAATCTCAAATTAAATTGCTTTTGTGGTCCTTGATTTCCTTAACAATATCCATGCTCAATTTGTCTGCTCGCCATGACGGTGACACATGATCTGAAATGCAATTATTTACTTCTACATTTCCAGCCTGTAATTCTGCAATATTTTTAAAAGCTTTCCCCTTGTCTCCCAGGGATCCTAACTTTCCACATGGATTCTCTGATGACTGTTTGCTGTCTGGTTGAATCCTGATTCAGCATTGCTCCCATAGGTCACTGGCACCAGAGCGAATCTGTAACTGCCTTGGAGAGAGTAACACTCCAACGCCAGGGAGCTCCTAGCTCTCCTGCTGCAGGGCATCTCCTTCCAGATGTGAAATTCCATCATGTCCCTTTTTTGAGTTTGGCTCGGAATTCCAGCAGTGCCCGCCATTCGAAGCAGGCATTGCTGGGACTACAGTGCTGCTGGCCAACCAGATCAATCGGACAGCTTTCAAAGGTAGAATTTCCTCCCCAGATGGGAATGGAGATCTCACCTTGAGGAATGTAAATTGGCTGCTGGGCAGCCTGCTTCATTATGGATAGGTATGCATCACGTTTTGAACCAGGGATGACACAACTTCTAGTAAAATCTAGCCGTATTTGTAGTAATCTAGGCATTGTGAATTCCAATATAACTGTAGTAAATTACAATCATTTAACCGCATAAATCTGCTAACATTAGTTCTGGCGTCTCAAAAGTGAAAGGTTTCAAGCAGAAATTAGAAAAAAACTAAACGGGTTGTTCAGTGTGACGTTGAGGTCAATAGTGTTCACTGTTTGGGTACCATCAGGGCTGTTCTGAAAACAAAATGGCTTCTGAATGCACATCCATGCATTTCGGTGAGAGGCACTGGGCATCATAATGGTTGGAGAGTTAGTGCAAGACGGTGAGTATCTGTCAACAGCAAGCAGAGCAGGCAGATTATGACACCAAACAGCATGCAACACTGATTCAAAACAACACTTCCAGCTCATATCTGCTCTTAACGTCATACTGCTGACTAAACCTCAACAGTAATGCCACCAAACTACCTCAAAGTTCTATCAAGTGGTTACAGCTTAGATGGTGATTGATTTATTCTGGGGGTTACAGCATTTCCACAACATCTGAGAAAAATTCCTAGATAAACAGTATGCACATTCTATCAAGCTTGGAAGGACTTTCATTATGTCTCATAGCAAAGTCATCTGTGGTTTACCCAGTGGATAATCTTTCAATGTTTTCTTCATGAACATTTTTCATACTGTTAGAATGACTGATGAATGGTGATTTAATGCTTTTCTGATGATCCTTTGTACTGTCACTGACATGTTAACTTTGGGTCACTCAGACAAGGTACAGTACTGGAAATCAATGACTGTCAGGGTAACTTGCTTTTATGCAGCATAGCAGTCTTTGTATAACCCTTGGCGTTTATCTCCATTCTTTTCCCACTTCAGTCCAAAATTTAAAAAACAGAAAAATAAAAAAAACTTCACATTTGCCTTAGTAAGTAGGAGAAGATCTTCATTGAGAAGACATGTGGATACAACAATGTGTGATTTAAGCATAGGCAAAGTTATCATGAAATCTCCTTTGCTACTCTCAGTATCCAGAATCAGGTTAAAATCATAGTGCTGCCTCTCCCTCTTCCTTTGGCTAATTATCAACCTCATTTGTGTCTTCGTCTGCTTTTCTCTCTGTTGGAAAGCAAATGCCTTTTTAAATAACAATGCAATGGGGTTACTACAATGTATGGTACAATCTTAGGAGCACATCAAAGATCATTTATGCATTTGAACCTTGTTTCTCGCATTCCTGTTTCTTGCTCAATACAAAATAATATTTTAACTTGGAAGCTGTTGATTGCAGTGGCAATTCTGTGCTGTGGTATCTTTAGCCATTACAGGAAAAAATATTCTTTATTCCAATGGGAAACATTTCTGTCATTTGTGCTGCATCCTACGTGGCAGTAGTTTTCAACCACTAGAGCATTTGCTGCTTGATGATTGACACTGATGCAAAGAAATATTGCTGCCATATTTAATGGACTTCCTGGGCAACCAATTATTTTTCTCCTCCTCTCCTTTGTTCCTGAGTAGTTTGTGGAAAGGATAGTGAGATAAGCATTTAAGGGCTAGTTGGTCAAGTGCACAAGGAAGAACAATATGGGGTTTTGCTGATAGAATTAGATGAGAAAGATAGGTGAAGGCTCATGTAAATCATACTGGCAGCAAGAACTAGTTAATTTAAATTTCTGTAATGCATTTTCCATACAATTGTATGTAATGTTATTTTCTTTTGGATAAATGTATACTTCATGTCGTAACTATGCCAGTTATTTTGAGATCAATTTCAAAGTATGACAACATTAAAACTGCTTTTAATTATGTGCATGTTCCAAAAGGATTCAAAATGTTATCGCTAATTCTCTCTCAATAGATGTTGCCACACAGCTGTGTTTCTTTGGCATGTTCCAGTTATTTCACATCTGCAGCACTTCATTTTTATTTTAGTTCAGTGTTTTGTGTAAGTTCTAATAATAGTGCTGTTTCACTCTGTGATTTAAGCATGAGTCCTATGTTTCAGTTCACCTTTTTGTCAACATTGGAGAATGGAGAAAAACTTTGCAGATAGTTGTCCTGCCATCTCTAACAGGTTAACAATAATTATTTCCTTCGATCTTTTAATCAGAAGACAGGCATTGATTAAAAAAAGTATTGCCAAGACAGATTGATTTTGCTGACAGGAAAGCGTAGACATTTTCAGAAAATCATACAAAGCTGACAGATGATTAGGTTGATTAGATTTGATTTATATAAAATAAAAGTGGGCACATACAGAGGACTTGTTTTATTTTTGAAAGCAAAATATTTTCAATTGATAATGGTTACATTGTATTTTTCCAATGAATCTTAACAATGTGATAGATATAATAATGTAGCATATATGAGATTACTGTGTTAATAAAAATATGTTCTTCCATGTAGAAAGTCAGTTATAAATGATGGGCTTTTATTTAGATAGACAAAATAATCTACGTTCTTCAGAAAACGAAAGGTAACATTTCATTTCATATTTACTTTGCTCTAATTGTTTTATTTATAGTGAACGAGGGGAGCGCCTTTTAGAGGAGAGGACACTGCAGTTGTTATCACGTTGAGGTTTTCTTTGATGAAGTTACGTTGCTGGACTACAACAGTCTGCTTGAAGCCTTTGTGGAAAATTTTGCCATGTTGAACATTAGGAGGAGTGTACTGGGGATCCAAACCATTGATCTCATACATCCATTGCATATCCATGGTCTAGAAATGATAAGAGATCGTGCAAAATTATTTTTATGCTAGATGGAGTGCAGGACGATACATATAAAATTCAACGCTGTGAAATTCTAATGATCCAATTATGTCACAAAGAGGGCAGGATGATCTTTTGCTCATTCAGTCCAAAATTCCTGGGTCAGCTCATTAACATATTTCCGGGTGTGAAACTGATACAAGTTCTACCAAGTTAAGTTTAAGAATATTAAGTTTAAGAATGACATACTTCCATATTAAGTTTGACAGCAAGCTACTTCAGTACACAGTAGGAATTTTAATCTAAGCATAGTTAATACACTGGTCAGAAAGGGGAAAGTCACTCATATCTGTTCAGGTAAATAGATTAGGATGTATGGAAATAAATATGTACTAAGAGTCACTACAAGAAAAACAAATTCACATGTTCAACAAAGATACATTATCAAAATACCATAGATACTAGATATCTGCCTAAAGGACAGGGAAAACTGGAAACACAAATACTCCTAAATCTTATCAGGAACAGTTCTGAGAACAACTCCCCACTCTATTAATATCCCAAAACTCATCACCAGCCTTGCACCTGCACCATTTTTACAGGCCCATCATGTACTCAGACAATCACTGTCAGTCCAGAGCTACCTTGCACAGTTTCTGACATAGCAGACAGGGTTAACTCATGATCCAGCTTTGCAGACAGACAGTTGACAAACACTCAGATGGTGGGGCTGCCTGACATTCACCTCCTCAATCTGTATGCTGACAGCATCCTCACTCTGACTACCCCAAGTAGCTGACTGACTGCTTCCAAGCCTCTGGACTGGAATCAGTGGATGATATTGACATAGAGGCAGGAGTCCTGATTGAAGGTTTTCTCCCTCCTTGAGGCCTGCTGACAACTCTGACAAACTTCCTTTCTTTCTGTCTACACTAAATGGCAAGGCAAGGTAGAAGCAACATGAATCTCATATCTCTGGCTGAGGGGGCCCAGTGCAAAAGATAAGGCAAGGCAAGGCAATACTGGAATGCTGACAGCATCCAGATAGGCTCTGAATGAGTGGGCAATATAAGAGCAAGCAAAGAGCCTGGAGATGCAGCCTGGTCCAGTCCATGAGCTGAGCGCAGGTACTGAACGCAGAGTGTCTTTGCAGTAGCATTAGCATTGCAGAAGTGTTACATAAGTGGACCAGCGATGTTCCCTAAGGGTTAATAGAAGCTGCCAGATTTCGGATGCCAATTTCCTTGAGATGCAGCCCTGCTTCCCAACAAAATGGCCCTTTAAAACAAGCACCAAGCTGCATCCGGCAGGAACCTACTCTGATTTTCATCTTAGGTTCCATACATTGACATTGTTTAATAAGATAGGAAGCTACATATTAATGAGGCAAGGCACTTAACAAGCAATAATTCCACGTCATTGGCGACACTGCTGCTGACTGAGAATCTTGCCACATCGCTTGTGAAAAGTATTCAATTGGTGGAGTAGGATGCTGCTCATGTCAAGGTCAGCCTCATCAAATGCCTTGTCCAATTCTGCCACAAATCTTGGCATAACCCATGTAACTTAGATACAACAGAAAACACAAATTATGTATGAGGAACAGAGAGTAAGCCATGGACTGATAAAGTGACAAATTGAAGGTCACTACCATCAACATAGAAAAAGTATTGGACAAATGTAAGGAACTCAAATCCAACAATTTCCTCAGATCTAATAGCTTACATCTTAGAGTTCTGAAAGAGGTGGCTGCAGAGATTAGTGATGTACTGGTATGATTTTCCAAAATTCACGATATTTTATATCTGTCTCAGGGGTCACAAGTTAGCAAATGTAATACTGCTGATCAGGAAAGGAGAGCAGAGAGAAAACAATGTACTATAGGGCAGTCATTCAGCAAAATGTATGAGTTTATTATTAATGAAGTTTGAACAATGCATTATAAAGTAAAAATAATATGAAAAGGAAATCATGCTTAAAACATTTACAAGAGTACTTTGAGAATGTAACTAATAGGATCGATAAAGGGAGACTCTTTGACAACCTGAGACACAAAACCCATCAACAACCTGGGTACTACCATTGACTACGAACTGAACTGGACTAGTCATAAATACTGTAGTTACAAGAGTAGGTCAGAAGCTAGGAATCCTGCAGCCAGTATGCACCTTCTGGCTCAGGGAGAGGCTGTATGTGATAGAAATGTCACTGGATTTTTATTCCAGGACCCAAGGTTTGGGGACATGAGTTCAAATTTCAGCCTGGCAGATGGTGGCAACTGAATAGAATAAAAACCTTAAATTTAAAACATAGCTAGCCTAATAATGCCTGTATTATCACTGTCAATTCTGGAAGGAATCTGCAACTTTACCTGGTGTGGCTGACATTTTACTGTAGAGTCACAGCAATGTGACTCTTATTGAGGACAAATGTATTAGGTTACAGGAGGACATAAACAATTGGTAAATTGGGCAGATCAATGGCAGATTGAATTTAAGAGTGTAGTGCTGGAAAAGCAGAGAAGGTCAGGCAGCATCCGAGGAGCAGGAGTCTCTGAGCTCCAGCATCTGCAGTCCTCACCTTCTCCCAAATTGAATTTAAACCTGTTAGATGTGAGGCGACACACTTTTCACCAAGGAACAATGAATGGCAAGACACCAGGAAGCTCAGAAGAACACAGGGATCTTGGGGTGTTTGTCCACAAATCCCTGAAGGGAGCAGGACAGATTAATAAGGACATTAAGGATGCACATGGGACACTTTCATTCATCAATTGTATCACAGATTATAACATGGGCCGGATGGGATTAATCCGAGGATCCTCTGGGAAGCCAGGGAGGAGATTGCCGAGCCTTTGGCATTGATCTTTAAATCGTCATTGTCTACATGAATAGTGCCAGAAGACTGGAGGATAGCAAATGTGGTTCCTGTGTTCAAGAAGGGGAGTAGAGACAACCCTGGTAATTATAGACCAGTGAGTCTTACTTCAGTTGTTGGTAAAGTGTTGGAAAAGGTTATAAGAGATAGGATTTCTAATCATCTAGAGAAGAATAATTTGATTAGGGATAGTCAGCATGGTTTTGTGAAGGGTAGGTCGTGCCTCACAAACCTTATTGAGTACTTTGAGAAGGTGACCAAACAGGTAGATGAGAGTAAATTGGTTGATGTGGTGTATATGGATTTCAGCAGGCATTCGATAAGGTTCCCCACAGTAGGCTACTGTACAAAATGAGGATGAATGGAATTGTGGGAGATATAGCAGTTTGGATCAGTAATTGGCTTGCTGAAAGAAGACAGTGGGTGGTGGTTGATGGGAAATGTTCATGCTGGAGTCCAGTTACCGGTGGTGTACCGTAAGGGTCGGTGTTGGGTCCACTGCTGTTTGTAATTTTTACAAACAACCTGGACGAGGGCGTAGAAGGGTGGGTTAGTAAATTTGCAGATGACACTAAGGTCGGTGGAGTTGTGAATAGTGACGAAGGATGTTGTAGGTTACAGAGAGACATAGATAAGCTGCAGAGCTAGACTGAAAGGTGGCAAATGGAGGTTAATGCAGACAAGTGTGAGGTGATTCACTTTGGTTGTAGTAACCGGAATGCAAAGTGCTGGACTTATGGTAAGATTCTCGGTAGTGTAGATGAGCAGAGAGATCTCGGTGTCCAGGTACACAGATCCTTGAAATTTGCCACCCAGGTTGACAGGGTTGTTTAGAAGGCATACAGTGTCTTAGCTTTTATTAATAGAGGGGTCGAGTTCCGGAACCATGAGGTTATGCTACAGCTGTGCAAAACTCTGGTGCAGCCACACGTGGAATATTGTGTACGGTTCTGGTTACCGCATTATAAGAAGGATGTGAAAGCTTTGGAAAAGGTGCAGAGGAGATTTACTAGGATGTTGCCTGGTATGGAGGGAAGGTCTTACGAGGAAAGGCTGTGGGACTTGAGGCTGTTTTCACTAGAGAGAAGAAGGTTGAGAGGTGACTTAATAGAGACATATAAGATAATCAGAGGGTTAGGTAGGGTGGACAGGGAGAGCCTTTTTCCAAGTGTGGTGACGGTGAGCACGAAGGGGCATAGCTTTAAATTGAGGGGTGATAAATATAGGACAGATGTCAGAGGTAGTTTCTTTACTCAGAGAATAGTAAGGATATGCAATGCTTTCCCTGCAACTGTAGATTTGCCAACTTTAAGTACATTTAAGTCGTCATTGGACAAGCATATGGACGTACATGGAATAGTATAGGTTAGATGGGCTTCAGATTGGTATGAAAGGTCGGCGCAACATCGAGGGCGGAAGGGCCTGTACTGCGCTTTAATGTTCTATGTTCTATGGAGATCATATTGGAACTGATTAGAACTTTGGTTATGTCACAGCTAGATTACAGCATGTGGCTGTAGTCATGACACTAAAGGAAGGATGTGAAATCACAGGAGGGGGCGCAAAGGGGATTCACTGGGATATTGCACAGAATGGGGCATTTCAGCTATGAATAGAGGCTGGATGAGCTTGATTTGCTTTCTTTGGAGCAGTGAACGTTTGTTTTGGTTTGCGGGGTGGTGTGGGGAGCCTGATAGAGGTGTATAAGCATGGACAGGGTAAATAGAAAGTTGCCATACTCCTCAATTGATGGGTGCATAACACGGAAAGATAATTTCAAAGTGAAAGGGGAGAGGTTTAGAGGAAAATATTTTCACCCAGAGGTTATGAGGGAGCTGGAATTTTCTGCCTGGGAAGGTAGTTTAAGTGGAAAACCTCACAAATTTTAAAAAGTACTTGGATGAGCACTTGAGGACTTTAACCCTTGCCTAGTATGGCAAAGTGGAACTGGTATAGGGTAGTACTATATTTTGGAGGGTGTAGACATGATGGGTTGAAGGGCCTTTTCTATCCTGTGTGATTCTATGATTTAACTGCCTCCTGAGCAATTAGGAGCAGGCAATAAATGCTGGCCTAGTCAGCAACACCCATATTCCATGAACAAATGAAAAGAAGTTCCCTATAGCTTGCCCATCATCTATAAGGCACAAGCTAAAAGTATGATGGAATACTCCGCACTAACTCAACAACATTAATGAAGCTGAACACCATCCAGGACAAAGCAAAATGTGGTGCTTGATTGGCATCAGATCTACAAACATCCACTTGCTCCACCACTGACACTCAGTCGCAACAGTGTGTACTATCTGCAAGATGTGCTGCAGAAACTTACCAAGGCTGTTAGGCAACACCTTCTAAATCCATGATCACTACCATCTAGAAGGATAAGAGTAACAGATACGTGGGAACACCACCACCAGCTGCAAGTATCTCGACAAAGCACTCACCATTTTGACTTTGAAACATTTTACTATTCTTTCCCTACTGGTGGGTAAAGATCCTGAAACTCCCTTCCTAATGGCATTGAGTGTACCAACACCAAATTCACTGCTGCAGTTTAAAACAAAGGCAGCTCATCACTATCTTCTCAGGGCAATTAAGAATGGGCAATAAATGTTTGCCCAGCCTCCAAGGCCAACATCCCCAAATTAACAAAAACGTTTGCATCTACGATAAGAACACATGGAGTTGACACAAAATATTAGCATGGACATAGGATCGGTAAATCCTCCAAGATTTAGTGTCAGGCTTCATTTATTTACAATCTATATTGATGACTTTGATGTACAAGTTGTCTGACAATACAAAACTTGATGGAAGTGGAAACCATGAGGATTGTACAAGGAGGTTGTAAAAAGATATAGACAGATTAAGTGATTGAGCAATAAACTGGCAAATGGAGTATAATGTGGGGAAATATGAATGTATCAGTTTGATTGTAAAGGTAGAAAACAGAATAAGTCCTGAAACATGAAAATATTAATGCTCAACATGATCACGTTCAAGTATGTTCATATAGGACATTGATATACTCCCAAAAGGAACACAAAGTTCGCATAATATAACAAGACACAATTCAAAAGGCATATTGCAAGAAATTTTGGAGGTCAAGAAGGAGCAAGCCTTGTGACAATTATACAGGACGTGGGTGATACTTCAAATGAAATTGGTCTCTTTATTTAAGGAAGGCTACATTTGCATTGTGGCTGAAAATGTGTTGCTGGAAAAGCGCAGCAGGTCAGGCAGCATCCAAGGAATAAGAAATTCGACGTTTCAGGCATAAGCCCTTCATCAGTATTGCCCATCATTTGCATTATGGGCAATACTGCAAAGGTTCACTCGTTTGATCCCTGGGATGAAGGAGTTGTCCTATGATGAGAGGCCGAAGAAATTTTGTTTACGTTCTCACGGCTTGTAAAACCTCACTGAAACATTTTGAAGGGTCTGACAGGATAGACGCTGAAAGGTTGTTTGCCTCCCCAGGGAATCTAGAAAATTAGGGTGCAATCTCAGGTTAAGGGGCCATTCATTTAGAACGGAGATGAGGATAATTTTCTTTGAAAAGTTGTGAAACCTTTGAATTCTCTACTCTTGAGGATTGTAGATAATCCACTGTTGAATATTTTTAAGGCTTTGATTGGCAGACTTTTGGCCTCGCGAGAATCAATGGATTTGGTGAGCAGGTGGGAAAAAGAAGTTGAAACTGAAGACAATCCTTATTTGCACTGAATAGTAGACAAGGTTCAACAGGCCATCTCGTCTACTCCTGTTCCTATTTCTTATGCTGTATATTTACTTGGATACTTATACTACTGAGGATTGAAAGCATTTTCGGATACTTTTTCTTTTAACAAATTCAGAGATAGGGAAAAAGAAAAGAAATTTACATTTGCCGTATCAATAGAAAGTGCCCACTCTGTAATACACCTTATAGTTTATATTCATCAAGTTAGATAAAATCACACCTTGATACACATATTGTCCTGATGAAGAGCTGATACTGGGGTGATGCACATCGCACAAGAAACCTGGAGGATGTTGTTGGAATTGGAAAATGAAATGACTGACTGAAATCTAGGAAGATATTAACTTCTGGCTATTAAGCATTCAGAACATGATCTCAACAACCTGCAGCATTAAGGTAAGCTTTTCATCCCTGCCTTAATGAGTTCAGAATAACAGGCTGTTATTTCTGCACCCAGACAAACTGATCTACATATTGTTGCTGTTTTGCATCCAAAATGAAATGGACACAGGGACTACACACTTTGGTGCTACTGTGCTGGATGCCATTCTGCATTGGCTCATATTGCTGATATTAGGAGTGAATGTTAAAGCTGTGCACACTAGAAATTAGCCACCATCTGACACTGATTAGTTCTAGCATTCACGTTGCAGTTAGTGTCCTTTCTTTACACCACTGTCATGATGGCAAAAAGCTGAGTTTGCATGACTCCATTTGAGCGTCCACAGCAGCTTGATGTTGTGTGGTTTCTACTATTGCTAAAGAGGAAGCTGTAACATTGGCCACATCATGGTCAAGTCTGAAACCTTCTCCTGGAGTTGGCCATCACTTACACACAAGATGAAGAAGGTAGACAGGGAACTACAGGTCAGTTAGTCTCTCAGCAGTTAGCAGTAAAATATCAGAATCTATCATTAAGGAAACTAACAAGGCACTTAGAAAATCCCAGCATGATCGGATAAAGCACAATTTTATGAAAGGAAAACTGTGTCAACAATCATTTTAGATACTTTCGTGGATACAATTGGTCAGGTTGATTAAAAGGAACCAGCGAATCTTGTATATTTGAATTTAGAAAAGATATTGGATAAAGTCTCATATAAAAAGTTTAATACTTGGGATTGTTGAGTTGGGGGGATATACATGGTCAAGGTTATGGAATAATTTAGTGAATAGTATGCACGTAATAGTGATAAACAAGGAAGTTTCAAGCAACATGTTATAACGAGTGAAGTGCTACAAGGATCAATGTTGTCTTCTCTGTTATTTGCCAACTATATTACTAATTTAGATGAAAAGATAGAATGTAATATGAATGAGTTTGCAGTGGTTATAATGAGGTGGAGGTGAAGAAGGACAGAAAGTGAATCAAGAGGATGTAGGTAAATTAAGTGATTGGAGAACAAGACGGCAAGTGGAGCATAATGTAGAAAAATAAGAGGTCATTCACTTAAGTAATAAGAATCCAAAAACAGAATTTTTTTAGAAGGTATATAATTTTTCAATGTTGAGGTTCAGAGGGCTTATGTATAATCATACACGGAACACAAAGTTAGCATATAGATAGAGCAAGGAATTAAGAAGGCAAATAATGAGTTAAATTTATCACAAGGTTATTAGAGGACAAGCATTCCACAGGGCTTTAGTGAGACTACATTTGGAATACTATGCATAGTATTTGGCCTCCATTTTTATATGCACTGGAAAGGGATTTACAAGCATTGTAACAATGGTCATTAAAATGGCTGTAGAGATGAGAGGTTGATGTTATGATGAGAGGCTAATTCAATTGGGTTTATTTTTTTTCTGATATTGAGAAGAATGAGAGGTGATCTAGTTAAGCATACAATATTCTAACTGGCTAGGTACTGAGGCATTATTTCCCCCAGCTGACAAGTCTGGAACATGGAAGCAACATCAGAATAAGGCCTGAGACAAGGAGACATTTCTTCACACAGAGAGATATGAATATTTGGAATTATGTATCTGGAGTGTTGTGGAACATCTGAACTGTAAAAGACAGATTTTTTTGGCTCAAAAGAAATCGGGGATATGGACAGTGGGTGGGAAAGTAGAGCCTGATTCTAAAAATTAGCGAAGAGGGAACAATGGATTTATCAAATATTCCTTCAGCGTGTTGTTGTCTATTTAATTTTGACTTGAGTGCAAATGTGAGCAATCACTACAGTGATCCTTTTTAATGCTGTTAGCTGTCACAGCAGCTCTGGGTAATCCTCATTTCCAATAAGCAAGTCAATGTGCTTGCTTCTGCAGAGATACAGACAGGCAGTAAATGAAATTAATCAAGGTAATTCTCTATATTCTGGGTATTGACATGCAGCCATCTATGCCTATAGTTGGATATTACATGGTTATTAGGGGAATGAGTTCATTTTCATTTTACACAATCTATTTGTCAGAGCATTCACAGTAACCCAGTCATGTGATTAATGGTTCACTCACTCATTTGTGTTGATCTTCTATCTAGGGATCTAATCTGTCTTGGAAACAGATTTAAGTTATTTCAGTAAATTGTGCAAATATTTGTGCAAATATGTTAGCTAACCTGGCAGAAGTCAATGTTGCCTCTTAGAGTGATCCAAAGGTGAGAAGATTAATTACTGTGGTCACTTTGTGAGGCATAGTGAGCATTCTCTGGTCCTTAACAGCAGTTATATATCTTGTTGGATAATACAACAAATTTTGGCAGTTTTCTGGGCTGTGCCTGACTTACCTTTTAACCCTAATACTTGTGTTTGGGAATCTGAATGAGGATTTATTCGGATACAATGTTTTTTTTTGAGCGTGGCCCATATACCCTCTTCTTACTCTGTAACATTTATAACAGAGGGAAATTTCCATGGTAAAATCTGTTTCGCTATTTTAAAAGATAATTGGAAACACTCAAAATAAAACCAAGTCTCAGAGAAAACATGGAAGTGAAACTAGGAACCTAAACATAAAGCAAAAATAGCAATCCAAATTAAGGTTATGACTAACGCTGTAATAGCATTATAACAGGCTAAGAAAATTGATGAATGTTTCCAATGCTTTTTATTATATAATCTATAAAGATGTTTTAAAAAAATAGAGGATTAATATGGTCGGTACAGAGAATCCATTTCCAATTAGATGGGAGGGTGGTGGCAAGCCAGAACAAAAAAGATTATAACTTTAAATTCATGTCATTCAGAAGTAATATCTGGAAGACTGAGATTGAAAAACGTTTCTTAGATAATCACTTTGAGATATATGCATCAAACGTTCTCAAATGCAATTGAGGTAGAGATTAGCTTTTATAAAAATGAGTGACACATGGATCAAGCATCTGAATGTTTAATTTTTGTTCCATATTTCTACATTACAATACAGGAACAAGTAAACAATAGCCAATTAAAACACCTGATGCATAAATGATTTGCCGTTTACCTAAACACTTTCGATTCCCATCTTTTGATGTTAATTTTTTTGTATACATGGCTTGAGCTTCAGAAATTACATTTACAAATTCTCCAATCAATATTTGTAAAAGCTGAAAATTGGCTCTGATTTACAATTATCTGGAAGTTGTTGATTACAGCATTCAGGAAATGAGCTGACCTGTGTACTTGTCTGCAAGCACTTGTTAAAAATAAGCTTCAATGTGCGTTAATAACTCTGACTGAAACACAGCAAAGGGAATCTGAAAGTCTGACTGTAGCACGATCAGGCTGAAACACATGGCCTTTAATTATACATTTTGACAATAAAATTTTAATCCATTCTGATCTGCCTCAAATCAAAATATTTTTCATATTTAACATGTTTCCAGTACAAAGAAAGAACTTTGAATATCTTCAGAATGTCCCTAAGTCATTCATTGTAAACTAATTATCATTTTAAATGCAGTTTCTGTTGTTATGTTAACCCTATATTAATCTACAGCAAGGAACTAAAATCTACTGATCATTTAATTTCTGGAAGTTAGCATAATCCCATCAGCAAAGCACATCCCCATCTGCTCCAATTCATATTACAGCAGTCAATTTACTGCTACAAGATGTCACACAGCTCAGATGCACAATCACTTGATATATATTTTATCTGATATTTGAGGACACATGTTGGCCAACACCTTTTAAATTTCAACGAAAGCTGTGGAATCTCTTAGATGCACTGTAACTGGTGGAAAGATAATTTTTTTTCAACCACTTCTGACAGTATTGAATTGTAGTGTTAGCGGTGGGTAATTTTTTCAAGTCCTCGAGTAAGGTTAGAACTTATGACCACCTGACTCGTGGATAAAAGCAAAACTGAAATAGAATCTCAGATGGAAATACATCTGTCACATAATGCATACCTGCTGTACACAGAGGATAATGTCACTTCTAATAAACGGTGGCGATATAAACCAGTTTCCAGATCACAAGAAGTAATTATACTTTAAAACCTCTTTATCTATGGTTCCTATTTTTTCTACTTTTTTCGGTGAATTTATCACTGCACTAAGCTTTGGATCTAAAAGCTCGATTCTGGCAAAATGCCCAAACTATCTGTTGTAGGTTGACTTGATCCTCAGACTTATCTGCTGATTGTCTTTACTGTTCATACTGCAGATTAGTTTACTAAAGACGTATCTGTTACAAAGTTGTTCATTAGAGAAGTCAATTAGAATGAATAAATATGTTTAAAAAATGTGAACCTTTACTAAAGTCATATTTTAACAGACTATGATTCATCATTGGTCATTTTACTTGGCTTGCCTTGACTTCTATATTTTTCCTCAGTTAAAGAATGGAAGAGTAGAAGCAGAAATTGGCCATTCAGCCCTTTGAGCCTATTCTGCTATTTAAATAGATCATGGCTGTTCTCCTGTGTCAAAATCATCTCTTCTTAGAGTCATAGAGATGTACAGCATGGAAACAGACCCTTCGGTCCAACCCGTCCATGCCGACCAGATATCCCAACCCAATCTAGTCCCACCAGCCAGCACCTGGCCCATATTCTTCCAAACTTGTTTTTGTTATGTTGAAATGTATCAACCTTGATCTTAAGCGTACTCCATGACTGAGCCACAGTCTGAGTGGAGAAGTCCTCCTTTATCTCAGTCCTGAATTACCTACCCCTTATTCTGAGATTGTAACCACTGGTTCTCGAACCCCCAGCCAGGGAAAACATGTGCTCTCCTGATCCCTATAAAAGTCTCATATGTTTAAATTAGATAACCTCTCATTCTTCTAAAGTCCAGACAATGTAGATCCATATTTAATCATTCCATAAAGGACAATTCTTCGATCCCAGGAATTAGTTTGATGACCTTTTGTTCTATTCCTTCTGTGGAAAGTATATTTGGCAAGCAGGCAAAACTGCACATTATAAGTGCTCCAAGTGTGGTCTTGCCAAGGCTCTGAGATAATTATTATAAGACTCAAACCCTCCAGTATTGAATGCTAGGATGTCATTTACCTTCCTGATTATTTGCTGCACCTCTATGTTAACTTTCAGTGACATATAACCAGGGAATACAAGTCTTTTTAGAAGTTCAACACCTCCAATCTCAGCCTTTAATAAGTACGCTGGATTTCTGTTTCCCATTTAATGTGGATAACATTATATTTTTCTGCATTGTATTCCATCTGCCAAATGTTTGCCCACTCACTGAGCCTCTTCAAATCCCTTTGACGTCACTTTGTATCTTCCTTCCAACTCAAAATCATGCATAGTTTTGTGTCATCTGTAAAATTGGAAATATTATAATTAAACCCACATCCAAATCATTGAGACAGATTGTGAATAACTGGGGCCCAAGCACTGATCCTTGTGGTACCACTCTAATTACAACCTGCCAACCTGAAAATGACCAATTTATTCCAACTCTCAGCATTCTGTCTAATAACAAGTTCTCAATCCATGTGAGTATATTCCCCCTAAACCAAGGGGCTCCAATTTTGTTCACTAATCTCTTGTGTGCAGCTTTTCTCAAAGCCTTCTGTAAACCTAAGTTTCCACATTCTCCTTAATCTGCTGAGACCATCACAGCACACAGAATCTTGAAAGATGACCACTAATGTATGTGTAATCTCTACAGACTCATCTTTCAACAGATCAGATTCAGGGATTTGTTTCCACTGAATCTCAATTTTTTTGGTCTTGTTCTACTTTTTTATTAATATTAATATCTTGCAGTTTATCATTTACACTGATCCCTCATTTCTCCATAACTTCTGAGAGGTTTTAGTAACTTCTTTTGTGAAGACAGACACAAAGCATTTGTTTGGTTTCTCTGCCATTTACTTATTTTTCATTACAAATTGTTCTGACTCTGTAACAGATCTACATGTGCTTTTCTTCATCCTTTCCTTTTTACACAACTTTGGAAGCTCTTATAGTTAATTTTATGTATCTCATCAGTTTATTTTAATGTTGTACTTTTCCCTTCTTAATCTTTTTATTTAAAGAATTTTAATATATTCCCAAACCTTAGAACTACCATTTTTTGTCAAGCTTATATTGCTTTTTCTTCAATGTAATCTATGACATACTTCTTCTGTCACAGTTAGAACATTTACTTTGTTAGTTTCTATGTATAAATGGAATGTGCTTTTCTTGTAAACTATGTATTAGTTCCTTAATAGAGAGCCATTACCATCTACCACCACACTTATTAATATAGCTTCCCAATTTATTTTAGACCATTTGCTCCTCATAACTTCATACTTTCCTTTGTTTAGATATAAGCTACTAGTTTCTGACTGAACTACATTACTTTCAAATAATGTAAAATGCTATCATATTATACTTAAACTTTTCTAAAGGCTCTTTTGCAACAAGATTATTAATTATCGCCTCCTCAATGCATGATACTAGATCCAATATCGTGCATTTACTAGTTGGTACTGCTCTAGAAAACCATTTTGTATATATTTCAAGAATTTGTATTCTGTAACATTAACACTATTTAGGATTACTTAATATCTATATAGATTGAAAATTCTATGATGACTGGATCACTGTTGTTACATGCACCTCTTGTATCCTGATTTATACTGTGATTTAAATTGCCTTTGTTTGGTCGGCTTTTAACAATTCCCACCACAATGTCCTGCCCGTAATGTTTCTTAGTTCAATCCAAATTGATTTTACATCGTGGACTCTCAATCTAAAATCACCAGCTTTTCCCAGCTTCTTGCCCTTCCTGAATGTGGCACACACTTGAATATTTAGATCTCAGCTTTGATTTCCTTGTAACCATGCCTCTGCAACAGCTAGCATGTCATATAGATGAATGTCTATTTGAAATGACACTTCATCTGATTCATTGCTAATACTAAGGGCATTTAGATTCAGACCCTTTAATTCATTTTTTTTTAACTTTGGCTCTGTCTTCTTTCTCATTCTGAAATTTTAAATCACTATCGCCTTCTGCCAAATTCTTTTATTGTCACCATATCTATTGTCTTAACATTTTTGTTTCATATTCACATTCTTTGCCAACATGATTCCTTCTTCCCTCTATTTAGTTTTAAGCTCTCTCTATTTCCCTAGTTATAGAACTCATTAGTACACTGGCTCCAGTGCAGTTCAGATACTGATACAGTTCTCAATTTTCCCAATATTAGCACCTGAACAGATGATGCTAACTGAAGCAATATGAAGGGGTATACAATGATATGCCCTGGTAACCTTCCCAGTTCCTGATATGTTGCAATGAACGCAGCTTGGCCTCCAACTTAAAAATTCTGGTCTAAAACTCAAGACGCTGACACTTAAGACAGACGTGTTTGCAATGGATTGTTGCAGAACCCTGGAACTTCTGTAATATATCCCTTGTCCAGCCATTATTATTGTTTACACTATGCATTTTTAAAAGTTTAATTTATAGCTCTCATTCTCATATAACCCCCCTCTTTCATTCAACTCCATGCACTCGAGTAGCACTCTGTACAGAAAAACAGCACTGAGGAAGCCTTGTGCTACATTTGAACTTTTTATAAAACAATGAGTCAGCTCTGCCAAAGCAGAGAAACGAGCTTCAGTTTAATTGGTTTCCTAACTATTTAAAGCTGCTCACAGAGAGCTTGTACATCCCTGTTCAAGCCTGGAAGAAACTTAATTCTTTCCTTTTCAGCATTAACTGATCTTTTTAAAACAATAACTTGCTGTTAATGGCTAGAAGTAAACTAAAATAGACTTTAGAGAAAGATTAATCATTAAGATTCCCTTACTCACCTACCTCCTGGCTTCACACTGTGTTGCCCACATTTGTGAAGCATTTAATAAATGATATAAATGTAAGCTAGTACATCTCAGTGGTTAAAAAAAATTATGTAGTTCATTGATTATTTTAACACTGTCACTTAATCGGTAATCTGTTGTCAAATTAAGTGCATTGTTTTTAGATTGATGGTTTACTAAAACGTATGTTTGCAGTTTAAATTCATTTCAGAAATAAACAAGCAGGCAGCAGTCGAAGATACAAATTCATTATGAGTAATGTGTGTGCAAGTTGGCATCAGCTGTTGTGAAGGCCTACTGTTATGAGCTGAACTCACAAAAAGTTGTACAGACCAAGTATGCTGCATATGCAAGTTCTTGAGGCAATAAGCAAGGAAGTTGAAGTAGCAACCTTTAACATAGACTCTCCATTTCCTTTGCATTTGACATGCAATTTCGAACTCGGATGCAACCAGAGCCTGACCAGGTTGGTGCATTTAAATTACTTTTAAATGACATCGGTGTGGTGATATAGTGCTTCCTGCCTACTCTGAAAGCTGCATGCTGTCAAATTGATAAGAGAATATTATAATTTGCCTGTTCATAGTGAGTTTCTGTAAAAGAGTACTTTGAGACTTAATGATTGCATCTTGCTCTTCTTCAGGAGCATAGCATGGCAGTATTGCCAAACAGGAGGCCTCACACAGAGTAGATCCAAATACAAATGGGAATTTGTTTTCAAGCAAGCTTTTGAGCCCTGCATCACTGTCCAAATTTCCTTCCCCTGTATGGTGTGACCATTGAAACTCAAAAAGTATGTGCAATTGCTTTTAAAATGGTCTGCACTTGCAACTTCATTTCGGTTCAGATGAGGTTAAGTTGATAATTGGCTAAATAAATATACTTAAATATTGCAAGAGTTGTGAAGTTATAATGTACTGCATTCATTATAACATACTTCGAATGACATTTAAATTTACCGTTTCTTTACTATGTAAGTTTTACTTTTGTGAAGACTTTATTTTTTGAACATGGTATGAAATGGGAAAATTTAAAGACAAAGAATTGAAATGGAATGCTGCACACATTAAAAACAAGTTACCTGACATTCGTTGTAAGTGCCGATTATGTTCCTGCTTGTTCAAGAAAATATGGAAATTTCTTTCGCAAAAGAGCTAGAGCTACAGCCAGGAGGCAATGCATGAATAGAGCTTTGGCCAGCAACAAGTAGCTGATTGATTACTTACAGTGTGGAAACAGGCCCTTCGACCCAACAAGTCCAAACTGATCTGCCGAAGCGCAAATCACCCGGACCTATTCCCCTATATTTACCCTTTCACCTAACACTACGGGCAATTTAGCCTCGCCAATTCACCTAACCTGCATATTTTTGGATTGTGGGAGGAAACCGGAGCACCCAGAGGAAACCCACGCAGACAGGGGGAGAATGTGCAAACTCCACACAGAGAGTCGCCTGAGGCAGGAATTGAATCCGGGTCTCTGGCGCTGTGAGGAAGCAGTGCTAACCACTGTGCCATCGTGCTTCCCACGGTGATTGGTGTCTGGACTAGTGACCAGTTTACAAGGATAAAGACCTTCTGCCTACCAACAACTATGTGATTGGCTCCCATAGCTCAGCTGATTGGCTCAACAGCTTGGGATATGAAGATAGAGGCAGAAGCCATCAAACTTCTGAAAGGAAAGGAGCTATTTACCTCTGCAATAAAAGCATCTCAAGCCAGTTTATTTTCCCTCATCAGTTGCTATAAGATATTGCTTTTAACTAGTAAGTCAAAGACCTTTACAAGTGAAAGATCTGTCACCCATTGCCTCCTGAAAATGAGGGAAAAACAGCTGGAAAAGGAAAACTGATATCAGAATTCTGATTATCAAAAGGATTATCTCATCAGACAGTGTAGACTGAGACCATTGAACTGCCTTCCTAATCTTTCCCCCCACCCAGAACAGCCATGATTTGTTTGTGTGTGTGTGTGTGTGTGTGTGTGCGCGCTTGTGTGCATGTGTAAAGGGTGGAGTTTATAAGTGGGTTGTGATTTTCATGAGTAGAGGTACATGTTGATATTTCATTATTGTTTATCTGCAGTTAAAATCTGTTTATTTGTAATAAATAAGTATTCTTGTTAAGTACGGAAACCCACTTTGTACTTTCTGTCAACCTGAATCTAAAAGACAAGCAAATTGGGGGAATTCTTCATTAATTTTAAAAAATGTTATCTTTTGTTCAGACTCTGAGAATAGTTGGGCTTGAATTCCAGCATGTTACTCCAATTGGAATAAACGTAGATGTCCTGTTGAACACTTAAAAAGAAATTGCCTGATTATTGATGCTTTTATTTTACATTCCAAGACTATAAGATGAACTGAATAATATTGCTGCTTTAGGAGGTGCCAAAATTAATCTAAATAGAACACCTTCCCTGTAACCTCCACGGTCAGCAATTCCTCACAAAATGTAACTTGACCCTGAAACGAGCAGCACTATTTACTTGTAGAAGCAAGCTGAACAACTCGGCTCTGCCTGTTCAGGCCAGCTACCTTGTTTATAACAATCTACCACGATATCAAATAAATCGAAATCATTCATATTCGGTGACCAGAAAATGACATCAAGAACTAGAATTTCACTTCAGAATTTATTGTGAAATGTAAAAGGTTGCCAAGTACTGGCCAGCTAGAATATATTCTATAAAATGAAGAAATGCCAATACCGGCAATGCGAAACACTACCATAATCATAGCAGCCTAAGATCTGTCAAACAATACAACCATAGTATCAATGGCATGGAGTAAAATGCGACACTGTTTTGAAAGTTTTGTAATCTTAAGAGGCGGAAAGATTGAAGAGGTGGAAATCATGCTAGCTTTCACCTCTCAAAAAAGAACATTGCGTAGCTTCTTGTAAAGCTGCCCAAACTGAGATCTTTTGGATACAAGGCTTTTACTTGCTAAACTTTTGTCTTTTTATCAAGCTCATGAGATTGATGAATAGTAACTGTGAGGCAATGCTGCTACTAATGATATTAGGCAACAAGGTTCCATTTTTTATAATTAACACTAGAAAACAAGGTCCTATTCAAAGTAGATATGTTCAGTGCCCAGCACCTCTTTCATATTTATATTTTGTTTTAAACTAAAGGACAGACTAAAAGTTTAAGCAGTCCAAATAACCAATTCTCTAGTTTAAGACTGTTCCCATGACAAAACTGTCCTTGTTTCCCTTAGACTGTCTCATTTGAATCTGGAATACGAATGCTACATTCAAACTTAACCAATGTATAAAGATTTACAGATTAACTTTATTTGCACAATGCAGCAACTGAAAAAAACAGCATAGCAAACCTTTTTTCAGCAATGTTTTGAATTGCCTTAGCAACCTTCAGAAACAAACACAGCTAAGTAACAACTGTTCCTCTCAAACCAATACAGAAAATAGCATTGCTGTAAAGGCCTGATTGCTCCGAGATCCAATTGCTTTTTGAACGTTAACAACATATTGGCATTTAATTGCTGTGTAGAATCCAATTTGGTTTCAACCGAGACAGAATATGCAACCTGCTCAACAAATCTATATTAAATTGCACTTAAACTTAAGAGGTCACAAGAATTTACTAGTGAAAAATTTCATTCCGAGTTCCACAGTCTAATGCTGTATGTGACCAGTTGCATTTTCTGATTCCTGAAAATCTATAATGTCACATTTTAATCTCAATAAAACTCTGATTCAGAAGCATTCTATTATAACTCTGCATTACGCAAACTGGCAATACAACAAGCATTCTTAATGAGTAATTTCACTTCAACATTTGCTCAAAATGATCTAACATATATACATTGAAATCATTAAATAGCAGGAAGATCGAAGCCATTATGTTTGGTCCATTCTACAATATGCATCTCTCTCGTATTGACTCTGTCCTTCTCACTGGCAACTTTCTGATGCTGGAACAGTCTATACATAACTTGGGTGTCATAATTGATTCAGAAATTAGCTTCTGACCAAGAATCATGCGATCTTAAGAGGCCTATTTTCATTTCCATAATACTGCCTTTGCTACATCACATCTGTTGCAGGAACCCTTATCCATGTCATTCTTATCTTGAGCTTTGACTTGTCCCGTCCAATATATTCCTGGCTGGCCTTCCACATCCTACTCTTCAGGTCATCCAAAACTGTGGCTTTACTTGCAAAAGTTCTAATCACCATCAGTCCTGTGCTTGCTAACCGAAATTAAATCCAGGTTGCGCAATACCAGGATTTAAAAAATCTTATCCTTGCTTTTGAATCCTACCATTTCCTTTTTCCATCATCTCTTCAGCCTCACAACCCACCATGATATCTAACCTTATTCAATTCTGACAATTAATCATCCTCATTTTTAATTACTTCAAAACCATTGGTGGTCTTGCTTTTAACTCCCTAAATCACTCCACTTTCATTACTTCTCTTTTCACCTTTTAGAGGCTTTATCGAAACTACACGTTTGACAAGAATTTTGGTCATGTGTCCCAAGAAGACCTTGTGTGATTTGGTATCAAATTCTGTCACATAATGCTCCTCTGATGTTTAATAAATTGTTGTTTCTAACAGAGCATAATATTCAATTAGATTTGTGCATTTAGAATGTTAATACAATTCAAAACAGATTAGTGCATGGGCCGTATTGCTTGCAATGTTTTTTGTTCCTTGCATGGGGCATAACAATATGGAAGATTTTCTAGAATTTCTTACTCCAATTTTCACACTCCAATTCTTTTAACCTTATTCACACAAGGGAATAATAAGTCCCATAAAATGTTCATAAATTTGGATCCAGGCTTTGAAGGATTTTTGAAAATAACATGGTCAAATTTCTCTCCAGTGTTAGGATTGGCAGCTAGTGAGTGTGAGTTCATGAATGCTGAAATGGGTCCTTTTCCAAGGTTTAGTGCAATTAGCATACAATGGGCAGGCTGCAGGTGCGTGTTTGGGTTGGCCACCACCCTGGGGTTGGCAGAGTCCCAATTAGGGATGGAGAAGTCACATCTTGTGGCAACTCTTAAATGCTCATGTACAATGAAGGAATAGCTCAGAATGAATAATGTATCTCCAGAATTACTGCAGGGTACAGTCAGAGGAGAGACATATTTTTCTCCAGCATTTTAAGGAACTAGAAGGCAGGAGGCATAAACAGCTAAACAGGTAAGCAGCAACAATCATAGACAGAGGATAGGAAGTTATTTATTGTGATGACCTAACCAGATCAGAAAAATTAGTTTGTTTGAAAATTCACCACAAACTGTGATTTAAACCCTTTGTCCCCACTTTACTAACTTGCCACAGCTCCAAGCTTTTACTTCCATGTATTTGATTGCCTCCTTATTTATGGTATTACATTATTCTATCCATCCTTGTTTTGTAACATGACCCACACGTTTCATCATCATCATAAGCTAATCCATTGCGTTCATTAAATGAATACCATGACTTTCACTCATGCACAGGTCTGTTTCTACATTCATTGTCAAAAAGAGCACAAAATGTAAAGGATACATTTATGAGCCATGGATTACCAGACTTGTAGCATGTTTCCCTCTGTACCCTGGAGGAAATGAGGAAGATAGTGCCCCTCACAGCCATCAATAACGTGTGTCAGCTTAACTCCAGCTGGTAACAGGTCTTCTTCTGGCATACTTAAGATGTTTGCCACTGCCTAACATAGCAAGTTCAGCTGGTAAAATCACTGTTCTTTCAAGAGTTTGTAAACCCATTAGTATGGCTGCTGTGTTTTGCAATCTGTCTTTGTCCTATACAACACCTTGTTGTGCATGCCATTACTGTGGCTAATAGTGAAGATCTCCTGATTTTGATGTGCTATCAAAATGTGCAACTTCTTTCCCACTCAGAATTGTCAGTTTCCAAGCTTCAAAAATTTTGAAAATGCTGTATAGACTGGTTGAACCAAATGGTCTGTTTCCATGCTGTAAGACTCTGTCAACACAATTAGATTAGATTCCCTACAGTGCGGAAATAGGCCCTTCGGCCCAACAAGTCCACACCAACCCTCCAAAGAGTAACCCACCCAGACCCATTCATCTACTGCCTACTCATGCACCTATCACTTTGGGCAATTTAGCATAGCCAATTCACCTGACTCACACATCTTTGGACTGTGGGAGGAAACTGAAGCACCCGGAGGAAACCCATGCAGACACGGGGAGAACGTGCAAACTCCAAGCTGACAGTCATCCGAGGCTAGAATAAAACCTGGGTCCCTGGTGCTGTGAGGCAGCAGTGCTAACCACTGAGCCACTGTGCACAATTGTTGTTGACCAAACATTTGATAGAAGAAACTCAGATTCCAACCGTATGCTTTAATTCAGATGCAGCTGTCACAATTTTAAAAGCCCATCTGAACAGTGGCTGAATCTTTCCAGAGTCTAGAACCCTTGCTGGACATGTTACATTTAAAACAAAATATATTCAGATTTAATGACATCTCATTAATGTCTCCCAAGAATGTTAATTACAGCAATAAAAACCCACCACATACATTTATTAATATACCAACTGCAGCAAGCAGGATACTTGCATCAAATGGCACCTCTTTTGAAATTGGAAATGGGTGCACTGGAATAAGCTATCTTTTATTCTTTCAAGGAATATGGCTGGATCAGCAATTAATGCACACTCTCATTTCTATTTGCCTTTTAGGTGAAGTTAATAATGTAGAGATATTGTCACAGTATTAATAATCAGGAGCCTCAGGTGTTGTGCTGGAGAGATAGTGCAATTTGAATTCCCAGAAAATGAAGTGAAACTCTATAATGATCTTGAAGCTGTTGCCAACTGCCAATAAAAACCCTTCTGCTTCTCAACTGTTCTTTAAGGAAGGAAATCTGTTGTCCTTACCTGGTCTGGCCTCCATGTGACTCTGGACCTAAAGCAAGTGTTAAGAGAATTAAGTGATTCCACAACCACTGGATCAGGTCCAAGCTCTGCTCTCCCACCAAATCCAATTGTGAATGGTGGTGAATAATCACACAACTCACTGGAAGTGAAGGCTCTACAAATATCCTAATCCTCAATGAAGGGAAAGCTGATCACATCAGTGCAAAAGATTATGCTGAAGTATTTGTAAAAGTCTTCAGCCAGATGTGTTGAATGGATAATGTCAACAAACTGCTGGAGGCTTTGGATACTGCAAAGGCCTTGGACTGACAATATTCTGACAATAGTACTGTGAAGAATTGTCCTCCAGAACTTACTGCACCTCCAGGCAAGCTGTTCCAGTGCAGCTACAACACTGGCATCTACCTGACAATGTGGAGAAGTGCCCAGGTAGGTCCTGTACTCAAAATGCAGGAGGAATCCAAATCAGTGTGAGGTGAGGTGAGGTGAGTGTGAGTGTGAGTGTGAGTGTGAGTGTGAGTGTGAGGTGAGGTAAGGGTGACGGTGAGGGTGAGGTGAGAGTGAGAGTGAGGTGAGAGTGAGGTGAGAGTGAGAGTGAAACCCACTGGCATCACAGCCACGTTCAGCTGAGTGTTGCATCAAAGAGCCCTAGCAAAACTGCAATCTGTGGGAATTGGGAAAAAAAAATGTTCTGCTATATCCAGGTTTGGGTTGAAAAGTGGCAAATATTATTCACATCACACAAATACCAGGAAATGACCATCTTCAACAAGAGAGAATCTAAGCATCAGTCCTTGACATTCAATGGTATTACCATCATTGAATTCTTCAATACCAATATCCAGATTTAACATTGATCATACAGTTGACACATAGCTTGCTTGAAGGAATGTGGTTGCAGTTGTAGGAGGTTAGTCATTTCAGCTCCATGACACATTGGTAGTTTGTCAAGATAGCGTCCGAGGTCTAATTATTTTATTTACTTCATGATAAGGTCAGAAATGAGGATGTTCACTGATGATTGTACAATGTTCATCATTATTTTGGACTGAAGCAGTCCATGCTCGAATGCAATAGGACCTTGACAATATCCAGGCTTGGGCTGACAAGTGGCAAGTATCATTTGTGCCAGACAAATCCGAGGCAATGGCCACCTCCACTTAGTAATGATCTAACCACTGCCCCTTGACATTCAATGGTGTTACCATCACTAAATCTCCCACTATCAACATCCTGGGGATTACCATTGACCAGAAACTCAACTGAATTTGCCACATAAACATAGTGACTAAAAGAGACTCGGAATTCTGTGACAAGACTCCCCAAAGCCTATCCATTATCTATAAGGCGATAGTCAGGAATGTAATAGTGCACTCCCTACTTGTCTGGATGAGTGCAGCTCTAATAACTCTCAAGAAGCTTGACACCATCCACAACAAAGCGGCCTGTTTGATTGGCACCACATTCATACGCATCCATTCCCTCTATTATTAGGCAATAGACAACAATAGACAAAAGGTGCAGGAGTAGGCCATTCTGCTCTTCGAGCCTGCACCACCATTCAGTATGAGCATGGCTGATCATACTCAATCAGTGTCCTCTTCCTGCCTTATCGCCATAACCCTTGATTCTACTATCCTTGAGAGCTCTATCCAACTCTTTCTTAAACGAATCTAGAGACTGGGCCTCCACTGTCTTCTGGGGCACAGCATTCCACACACCCACCACTCTCTGGGTGAAGAAGTTTCTCCTCATCTCTGTCCTAAACGGCCTACCCCTTATTTTTAAGCTGTGTCCTCTGGTTCGGGACTCACCCATCAGCAGAAACATGTTTCCTGCCTCCAGAGTGTCCAATCCTTTAATAATCTTATATGTGTCAATCAGTCTTCTAAACCCAAAGGTATACAAGCCCAGTCGCTCCAATCTTTCAACATAAGATAGTCCCGCCATTCCAGGAATTGACCTCGTGAACTTATGCTGCACTCCCTCAATAGCCAGAATGTCTTTCCTCAAATTTGGAGACCAGAATTGCACATAGTATTCCAGGAGCGGTCTCACCAGGGCCCTGTACAGCTGCAGAAGAACCTCTTTGCTTCTATACTCAATCCCTCTTGTTACGAAGGTCAGCATGCTATTAGCTTCCTTCACTAGGCTGTACGTGCATGCTTGCCTTCATTGACTGGTGTACAAGAACACCCAGATCTCTCTGTACTGCCCCTTTATTTAACCTGACTCCATTTAGGTAGTAATCTGCCTCCCCGTTCTTGCCACCAAAGTGGATAACCATACATTTATCCACATTAAACTGCATCTGCCATGCATCTGTCCACTCACCTAACCTGTCCAGGTCACCCTGTAATCTCCTAACATCCTTCTCACATTTCACCCTGCCACCCAGCTTTGTATCATCAGCAAATTTGCTAATGTTACCATTAATACCATCTTCTATATCATTAATATATACTGTAAAAATGCTGCGGTCCCAGCACTGATCCCTGCAGTACCCCACTGGTCACTGCCTGCCATCCCAAAGGGAGCCGTTTATCACTACTCTTGGTTTCCTGTCAGCCAACCAATTTTCAATCCAAGTCAGTACTTTGCCCCTTATTGATGCTTAGTAGGAGTGATGTATACTATCCACAAAAGCACTGCAGAAATTCACTAAAGGACCTTAATCAGCTCCTTCCAAATACACAATCACTTCCACCTAGAAGGACAATGGCAGCAGATACATGGGAACACTACTGCCAGCAAGTTCCCCTTCAAGCCACTCATCATTGTGGGTAAACCTACAGCATGTAGATGCAACAGTTCAAAAAGGCAGCTCACCACCACCTTCTCAAGGGCAAAGAGGAATGGGAAACTTCTCAGAAAATCCAGAAAGACCTGGATAATATCCAGCCTTGGGTTGGAAAGTGGCAAATATCATTCACAGCACACAATTCCAGATAATGAACATCTTCACTAAGGTAGAATCTAAGCATCAGCCCTTGACAATCATTAAATCCTTCAACAACAATATCCAGGTTTACCATTGATCAAAAACAAAAGACATTATATAAATATTGTGTCTACAAAAGTAGATCAGAGGCTAGGAATCTCACAGTGAATAACTCAACTCTGCGCATGATCTAGATGGCACAAGTCAGGAGTATTTTGGAACACTCTCCACTCTCCAGGATGGGTGCAGCTCCAACAACACTCAAGAAACTTAATACTATCCAAGACAAAATAACCTACTTTATCAGCACCAAAATCCACAAACATTCACTACCTTTACTACCTTACGCACAATAAAAGATAAGGTAAAGTCCCAAAGGACCACAGGGCTGTTCTCTCATTAGTAAAACATGACTGATAGTGGTTTAACCTGAGGGTCACTACACCTCAGTGGAATGGAGAGGCTGAGAAGGCAAATCTTTTGTGGTAACCTCAGCCAGTGTGGGAATTGAATCCACACTGTTCGCATTACTTTGTATCACAATCTCGCCAATTGAGCTAACTGACCTGCAACAGTGTGTACCATCTACAGGTGTGCTGCAGAAATTGACTGAAAGTTAATGGTCTGGGGAATGTTGTTGAACAGAGGGACCTGGGGGTACAAGTTCATCATTCCTTGAAAGCAGCATCACATGTAGACAGGTGGGTGAAGAAGGCATTTGGCACAGTTACCTTAACTGGTCAGACCATTGAGAAAAGAGTTGGGACATCATGTTGCAACTGTACAAGACATCGGTGAAGCCACTTTTGGATTACTGCATAAATTCTGGTCATCCTGCCAAAGGAAGGATGTGGTTAAACTTGAAAGGGTGGAGAAAAAATTTACAAGGATGTGTTGGGACTGGAGGGCTTGAGTTATAAGGGGAGGGTGGATGGGCTGGGACTTTTTTCCCCGGAGTGTCGGAGGTTGAGGTGTGATCTTATAGAGGTTTATAAAATCATGTGGGGCATAGATAATGTAAATAGCCAAGGTTTATTTTCCAAGAGTAGAAGAGTCCAGAACTAGAAAACATAGGTTTAAGCTCAGAGGGGACTTTTTCACACAGAGACTGGTGCATGTATGGAATGAGCTGCCAGAGGAAGTGGTAGAGGCAGGTACAATTATAACATTTACAAGATATTTGGACAGGTACATGAATAGGGAAGGTTTAGAGGGATATGGACCAACACTGGCAAATGGAACTAGTTAAGTTTGGGATACCTGGTCAGTGTGGACAAATTGGACCTGTTTCCATGCTATATGTTTCCATGACAATGGCAGCAGATTCACGAAAACACTGCTAAATGCAAGCTTCAGTGTAAGCCACTCACCATCTTCAGTTGGAACTACTTTCAGTGTCACTGGGTGAATATCTTGTAACCCCCTTCATAACAGCCTCTGGGTCTACCTACATATAATGGACTGTAGCAGTTCAATTCTCCAGCACCTTATCCAGACAACTAGGGCTGGCCCATACTGCAACACCCACATCCCACAAAGGAATTTTTATGAAAACGTTGTGGTTTCAAATTAATCAAATTAACGGCATGGACTACTTATCAGATGAATTACAAGAAAAGCCCAAGTTGCTTCAAGCACATCAGTTTTGGAGTAGAACATGGGCAAAATTAGCATCTTTACCAATTTGCCAAAAATGAGATCCTCTAACTTATTACCAAACCAACAAGAACGGCATGCAACTTCAAGGCCATGTAAATAGTCATCACCACAATTTCACATCGTTTCTGCTTTCTCATCCCCAGCTATATTTTTGGAATACACACAGATGAAAGTCAGTTGTTTGAAGTGAAAACTGTACCTAATATAGTATACAGTTCTGAAAATCGGAACATTTTGGATGGAGACTAATCTTCAGCAAGGAGCAAGTGATAGAATTATGTCACCTGCTGAAAGATGACCTACATCTGCAATCTCCAGGGACAACACAGCATTACCTTTTGCAATAAAATGGTAATAGAGCTCTGAACTCTTTATTTTAGTTTTTTCTAATTTTCCCAAAAGGAACATCAATAATATCAGTTAATCTATACCTTATACAAAAATAAAGAAGGAAATTGGCATTTTTTTGGCAGACTAAATAACTTTGTCACTTTTTCAATGGCAACTGGACATAGTTTTCTCAGGTTTTCTAAGGTATAACATGTCCTAGATTACCCTGATCATAGTGGTGAAGCCTCAACATAAGCAAAGACTTCCATTCAATTAACAACAGTGATTGGTGTAATCCTATGTAATAATGATGCATTAGTGTTACGACAACAACACATTATTTAGCTCTGATCACAAAACAGACAATTGACTCCTTTGAGAACAAGGTTGTCCATGACAGGGATGGCTTGTGACAACGTCCTCTAGCAATGAATAGGTGTGATTGTGATCATAGTTCATTCGCAAGCATGGCCAAGCATGTCATAGGGAATAGCTTGATAGGTTATTGGTACTGAAATCTCATACATCCTGCTTCCGCTGTCACAAGTTACAGTTAACATTAAAGCACAACCAGTTTCAGCATCAAATGAGACAATAGAAGTGAGGAACCTTATACCCAGGAGACTGAGTAGTTTGGAATTCAAATCCGATAGCCTTTGAATTTCTTTTGGCTTCCTGCAGAATGGAGAAACCATGACACCTTCCCTCCCAGTTGCAGTCAGGGTATCTCAAACATTAGCATTTCTCACAGGCATACCTTCAATGCCTTTAATGTGGCGATTGAGGCACCACAAAGATGGTAGCTTTTATCCTGCTTGGCTGCTGCGGTCGAAATCCTGAGGATAGCCTGAGTTTTGAAAAGCTATGCAGAACAGCATAACTGTTTGACATGAGATTCACACCAAATGCCGTTAATGGATATATTTGCCAATGAAATATGAGTAGATTGAGCTTTGCAGAGCACCCCTCCAGAATCGCTGATAATAACATCATTAAATAAGAATTTTGGGACCAAATGTGTCTCTGATACTCCCATCTATGCAAACTGAAGCTTCTATAAATGACTCCAAGTAAGTGGAAAATCTGATTTTATGCCATATTTCATTAGTCACCCCCACTTCTGGGAAAAAGAGAACACTGAACCTGTTCAGCATTCCGCCTAGCTAATTCTTGATCAAAATAGTAAACAGAATCCTGCACAGTAAGGCAGCCATATACTTAATGCACAGGGGAGGATAAAAACTCAAACACATTTCTGTAGCTTAATCAATAGTTTTGATGGCTACATCGGTCTGTCCTCATAGATTAACAAGCTCGAGCTGAAATTAAAATTTGGAAAAACAAAATCACTTCACTCCCCTCAATGAAAACATTAATGGAAGAAAACAATTAAAAATCGATACACCAGGCTAGTTATTTTGGACTTAACTGCAGGGCTGCAGGTATCTGTCACTATTAGTTACCACTGCCCTATAGTTTGATTTTGTGTGTTTGTGGTTCTGTCACCTAAGGAGTGGACGATGTAATGCAGGAACATTTTCTGACACATTACTATGAAGTGTGTGGCTTAAGGCACCCTATATTCAGGTCAGAAATCCCACAAAACACATTTTTGTTGAGATTCTCTGAACTCTAACACATATTTATGTCCCAAAGACAGCCCTACAGGCACAGTGCAATTTTATATTATGCTAGTGCACATATTAATCAAATCATATTATCTTCATAAAAGATAGGGCTAGGTATTGTAGGAAGCTAACATTTAGTTTTAGGCTTTGGAATATAGGTTTGGATCCAAATTTAGAATACTGGATGAAGTATTTTTAATTTGTCTGATGATTGTAAATGTCCTAAATTAAATGAATTAATTCAAATTCAAATAGCTTCTTAGCAGATGGAAGTCTGCAGTTCGAAATGCATCCATTTTCCACACTTGCGGCATTATATTTGCAATTTCACTTGAAGAGATTGCAAAGTAATATGGTAGTCTTCTGGGAGTAAGACTCAAGGCTTTTGCTGAGAGAAGGTTAGAGTTAATCTTAACTTGGCGTGATGATTGTTCCAGTTATTAATGCTCATATTCAATAGCCAATAGGTATAGGATTCATTCTTAATACAAAATATGCTTGTATAAAAAAAAGTGCTTTTTAAACCAAATGATCAGATATTGCTGTCACACATTCAAAATACTGCTGATGTTGAAAGCTGAACAAGAAACAAAGAGCTGGAAACCATAGCACATTTGGCAGTAACTGAAAAGACTGAAAACAAAATGTTTGGCCCAGATTTTATGATCAGAAACCTTTTTCTGAGGCAGATCAGCCAGAAAGAAATACACACTCATATTTTGTTCACTTCTTCCCCCACAGTTTCTTGTGATGAAACAGCAGAGACCAATCTAGGAAGGCCCACGATTGGCAGCAGAGAGAATCGTTATGGAAACCACAATCCTTTCTCAGCAATAAGTGGGCCATATTTTGTAGTTTAAATGTCCAGCAGCCACTTTGGACATGTAGGTCAGGCCCCAGGTGAAGGTGGGGGGAGGGGCAAATGGAAGGTAGGTTAGGGGCTAGAATGTCAGGTGATGGATGAGTGCTGAGGGTAGATTGAGGGCTTGGGCTCTGGAGTAGGGTGGAAGGAGCTTGTCAGGTCAGGCAGCAGGATAGAGGGAGGGTGTTGGTTCGATAGGGTTGGAATGGAGCTAATATGTCAGGTTAGAGGAGGAGGGTTCAGACTGGGGGAGGCGGTGGATTTCAGAATAGGGAAGGTGCTGGGTGTCGGGTCATGAGGATTTTTGTAACCGGAAGGGGGGGTAGTGGGAAGATGTTGGTTGTTGGTGGGGTTGAATGGGTGTTAGGTAAATCAGACCATGGATGTAGGAGTCAATGAGGAAGGGAGTGGTGTTGGGTTGGGGAAGGTCACAGAATTGGTGTGGTATATTATGTTGGGGGGGTGGTGTCATGTCCAGTGGAGTGAGGTTGGGGGATTGTTGATGTCAGATTGAGGATGGGTTGAGGGGGAGATCAGGTCAAGGGTGGAGGTGTTGGATTGGGGAGTGTCAGCAGTTGAGGTAGTGTGGTTACAGTGATCACTGTTGAGTTGAAGGTTCCATTTAACAGTTATTCAGGGTTGAAATAAGGTTTTCAATTCTCTAACTGTTCCTGATTAAGTATTAAACTAAACTGAGCTGGAACCCTCCAAAATCCAAGTTCAATTTTCCAGCAATCCCCATGGATTCAGCTCATGTTCCCAATGCTCAATTCCAGTCTACCCTGCAGAAAAAAAAAACACCTGGCCAACGGAATTTCTGAATCAGTTGCTTCAACAGACAAAAGATCGTTCGCTCAAAACATCAACTTGATTTCTGTCCCTGTAGCCACTGAAAACTCTGCTCAGTATTTCAATTATTTATGAGCAGTTCTGAGAGGCATTGTGCGATTTATTAAAGTTAAAATTAAATACCTACTGGACTCACCTGAATCAGCAGTTTTGCCTTGTACTTTTTGCTGTACATACGTGGGGTAAATCCAACAGTGAATAGAGTCCCAGTGGAGCCAAGTGGAAGCAGTTCACCAGCTTGAGGTGATACCACAAAAGCCTGATCACTACAAGGTAGAAAGTGGGCTGTGAAGGGCATGGGATACCTAAAAGGCACAGAATGAGAAGTAGAACACTAGTTAGTGAGAACTAATATCCCATATTTAGGTTTTCAGACCTGCTAAACTTTCCCAGCAACTTCTGTTTTGTTCTCTATTTAGGTTTGTTGAATTCTAGAAGAATGATCAGTTGTTATACTCGAGGTTGAACATCTCACTTAATTTCATTTGATCTACAGAAAATCTGAACGATTTAATAATACTTATGTTTAAAAATGTGATCTCAGGGTGTCAGCATTTCTGGCATGGCCACAATGACTGACCATCATTAGTTACCCTGAGGTGGTAGTCGTGGGCTGTTCAGAACTGCCGCGATCCTTGGGGAGACAATGATCCATAAACCTAGTTACAATGAAGAAATGGAAGTATGTGAACAAATCAGGAAGGTCCTAGATGTAAGGGGGCTAGACCTAAGGGACACCATGTTCCCCAGAATGCTTCCCTAATGTCGAATGGGATCCCACCAACAATTAAGCTTGTTGTCCCTGCAGCCATTTTACGCTCTGTGGGACATTCATTGTCTCAGGGTGAGACCCCTGTTTCATCTGGGCATGATGCCCTTGCTTAGTTGCGGGCCATCAAGCGGTCCCACTGCTGGGAGAATAGTTGGGCTGCAAAGAGGAGGTGGTTATGGAAGCTGGACTGAAGGGACTGGGCTAGCAACCTCTGCAGAAGTTCTGAGGCAGGTGGAAGGTGTGGTTCGAAAGCTGGGCCACAGAGTATTGCTATGACAAAAGGAATATGGCTTGGAGGGATCTTCCAATGGGCAAAGGGGATCTCTTGAGGTCCATCCCCTTGTACAACACCAGACAGTCCAGTAAATTCTGTCAGGCTTGGCCTGGGCCTCTCTCTGCTGCATGTAAAGAGGTGGGATTGGACTATTGGTAGCCATGATTACAGGTCAACTAACCCGGCATTGATGATGCAATACATTTAGAGACAAAATTAATTGGTACATTAAAATTTTGTTATATGGATGGATAAATTAAAGCCAGCACAGATTTGTGAAAGAAAACTCTTGTTTGAATAATTCGATTTTTGCCAAATTAATGCTGAGTGATTTTGACTGATTTGATTTATTGTCACGTGTACCTAAATACAGTGAAAAGCTTTGTTTGCGAGCAGTACTGGCAGATCATTGTGAGCAAGGACATACAGAACATAGGGTGAAAAAAATCTTGGACAGAGTAAGGCATACAGGTTAAACCATGTTCTAGGCAAGATCACATTAACAAAATCAGCATTATTTGAAGTTAGAGAGTCCATTCATCAGTCTAATAACAGCAGGGAAGAAGTTGCTCTTGAACCTGCTGATGTGTATGTTCAGGCTTCTGTATTTTCTGCCTGATGGAAGGGATTGTAAGAGATCATTACCAGGTTGGTTGGGTCTTTGATGATGTTGGCAGTCTTTCCACTGCAACAAGGTGTGTAAATGGCATCCATGGATGCAAGGTTGGCTTCTGTGATGGTCTGGACTATGCACATAACTTTCTATAGTTTCTTACAGTCTTGCCAATCCAGTTGCCATATCAGACCATTATGCACCGGGATAGTATGCTTTTTATGGTGCATCTGTAAAACTTAGTGAGAGCCCTTATGGACAGACTAAATTTCCTGAGCCACCCGAGGAAGGAGGCATTGTTGTGCCTTCTTGACCATCTCATCTACGAGAGAAGTCCATTACAGATTGTGGATTATTGTCACTCCTAGGAACTTGACTGTCCCCACCCTCTCAACCTCAGCTTCGTTGATGTTGATGTGGGGCGTGTGCTCCTCCTTTCTTTCTGAAGTCATTAATCAGTTCTTTAGTTTTGCTGGCATTGAGAGAGGGGTTGTTATCATTGCATCACATCACCAACCCCTCTAGCTCCTTCCTGTACCCTGACCCATCCATCATACTATGCTGGAATCATCAACAAACTTGGAGGTGGGTTTGTTTGGAATTTGGCAACACAGTCATGGATGTACAGGGGGTGGTGTTGTTTGTACGTGCACTTTCAAAGATAATTCATAAGTGATCATATAATGAACATTTTTTAAAAAGTGAAGCCCTTGTGTAAACAGAATAGTGTTTGACTTTCATCTATTTTACAGCTCCTTGTGAAAATGTGTTTCTTCTCACAGTCTTTTGCAGAATTCCATTCCACAACCTCAAAATCTGCAAGATCACTGTGAACTAGTTTTTGCAGGTATTTGAACATTGGCAGCCATTTTATCCAAAAGATGTTTTGCATTGCAATATCTTCTCAATGAAATGTTCTGAAAGGTCATTTACAGTTTAATATCCTGTCCAGACATCCAAGCTAGCTTCCAGTCTTGGGCAGTCCCATGTGTATTGGTAAAAGCAAAAAAAAAGTAACTTAACCTCACAAATCTATTTTGTTTCAAAATGGCTTGTCCATTCACAAAAATAAAATGCCTATTTTCCATAAGTTTGTGAATAAAGCAGCTTGGCTGTGACTGTGTGGGATCTATTTCTGAGCAATTAGTTTTAATGATCTGATATGCGCTGCCTAAAATGATCGTGGAGACAGGCCTATTATTAAGTTCCTAAAGGGAATGGAATAAATGCTTAAAAAATAAATATTCCTGGTCAGAATGGAAAAATCTACAGGAATGGGACTAACTGCTGATCTTCATTTTTTTTTAATTCACTCATAGGAGTGGGCATCATTGGCTGGCCAGCATTTATGTCCATCCCCGGTTGCACTTCAGAAGTTGATGGTGAGTTGCCTTCTTGAACGTCTGCAGTCCATGTACTGTGAAGCAGACCCACAATGCTGCTAGGGAACAGAATTTCAGAATTTTGATCCAGCCATAGATTTCTAAGTCAGCACAATGAGTGGCTTCGAGGGGAACTTGCAAGTGGTGGTGTCCCCATGTGCTATTGATGGCCCATAGCACCTTACGCAAGCTCAGTCTTGAGTTACTAGATTTATTTGAAGCCTAGCCCATTTAAGTTAGTGCTAGTGCCACACAATACAAGATATGTGAAGGCGAGGTCTGTGCAATGGTCACTCTCATTGATACTGTCATAGCTAGATGTATCTGCAGATTGGTCAAATATGCTTTCCCCTCTGGTTGGTTGTCTTACTACCTGCTGCTAATCCAGTATAGCAGAGGTGTCCTTTAGGACTTGACTAGCTCCATCAATGGTGCTGATGCCAAGTCATTGTGGACACTGAAATCCCCAGCCAGAGTACATTTTGTACCCTTTCCACCCTCAGTGCTTTTTCCAAGCATTGTTCCACAAGAGGAGAACTGATTCATCAGCTGAGAGAGGTAGGTACATAGTAATTAGCAGGAGGCTTCTTTGCTCATGTGCCATGGTGGGATTTGAACCTGGGTTCCCAGACATTACCTGGTCTCTGGATTAATAACCTAGTGATAATACCATTACGGTATTGCACCTCCTTGAAATATATAGTTCTTCAAATGGCCTCCTTCTGTCAGGCGTTAGTTTGTGAATCAATAAAGTGATGAGGTTTAGAACAGAAGAAGGCAAAGCTCAAATAGCTATCGGTGAAGCCAGGGAAAAAAAAATAATTGATGCTATTTTTGTAGCGAGTGTAGTCAGCTTTAGATATGCTTGAAGTCATCTGTGCAATTTAAGATCATTGGAAGATTATAACTATCACCATCTAAGGCAAAGAATTAACAGCAAGAATGATGCTGCTATAGGAACAAAATTTTAAGTTATTATTATGGCAGAGTAATGAACAAGAAAGGATAGAGAACAAGAGACCTAGGTAGTATTTCTGGAGGATACAGCTGATAAAATTATTGCCATACTTGAAAGAATATCCAAACAACAGGGATGTTATGATTCTATTTTATTTTTACGGTGAGCATGTAAAGTGTGCCACTTCACCAAAGAGTGATAGTTTGAGTTGTCCATCCAGTGCATAATGATCTGTACAAAGAGGAATGTATCCATGGGGCATGAATGGAACTTCGGGCCTACTTTATTAAATGCAGAATTTCTATGACATCTTTTGTTAAATCAAGGTGAAACAAATTAAGGTGAAATTTGGAGAGATTATTAGCACTATCAGTTCAAAAGCCCAGGCTACTGTTCTGGGAACAAAAAAAAATTGTTGGCAAACTCAGCAAGTCTGGCAGTATCTGTAGGGAGCATGCAGAGTTAACTTCTCAAGGTCAGTGACTTCATCTTTGTTTTAATTTGATGTTCTAGGGACACTGGTTCAAATCTGACTGTAGCAGATGGAATTCAAGCTCAATAAAAATCTGGAATAAAAGGCTAATCTAATGGTGACTATCTATCACTTGTCATAAAAACCCATCTGGTTCACTAACGTCCTTTAGGGAAGGAAATTTTCTGTCCATACCTCACCGGGCCTACATTTAACTCTAGTCCCACAGTCATGTGGCTGGCTTTTAACTGCCCTGTGAAATGCCAGAGGAAGCTACTCGGTTCCAGGACACTTTAATGTAGGCAACAAATGTTGGCCCAGCCACTTAAGTGAATATCGCACATACAAATACAAAGCAAGGTACAGTATAAAGACAAAGAGAGTTAAGAACCTGGAATAATACTGAACAAACCTTTCTCACAAAATGAATACTTAGACTTCTGTATTCCACATAAATTTTTGAAAGTTAAAATTTGGTACCAGATCAGAAAGCTAAAATAAAACTTTGTTCCTGACTGTGAGGCTAGCAAATAAGTTAATTCTGATAGTCTTTTGACTCAAGATATAATGTACTTTTTGTGTTTGGTTGAGATTAAAGTAACTTTCAAAGTTGGCAAGAATATGCTTATATGACAGAAAATCAAGTGCTGATAATTAGTTTCATTGCACTGTCTTACAATTTACCTGAAGTAGCCATAAAAAATGGAATGCAATTCTTTACAGAAAGAAATATAGAATACAAAAGTGGCAAAGTAATGATGAAGTCTATATAAATGCTAAGTGAGGTCAAAGTTGGAATATTGTACGCAGGGTTGTCCTCCATGATGCAAGAAGAACATTGAGACAAAGGTTGACAGACTCATAATGGTAAGAAGAAATTCAACAATGTTCTAATGAAAACAATGATAGTTTTTCAGAGAAAATTAAGACAAAATTGAAGAGAGGTACAGTGTTCGAAAACATGAAAAGTTGTACTAGTATAGGTAGAAACAAACATTTATTCTGAGCGAGAGGGTGGCACAGGGGAGATGCATTTAAATTAAATAGTGATAACAGGAGAAACATTTTCCACTCAGAGACCTGCAAGACTGTTAAGGCTCACTTGTGGAGTTAGTTAAAGAAAATACCATGTCAAGATTTAGAATAGGATATCTAGTTGGTTTATTAAAGGGAAATTTAAGTATATAAAACAGGATAGAAAAATATAATTCCTATTGTAGTTTATGTAATATAAAATCACCAACAAGGATCAATTGGACCAAATGGCCTATTTTCAATGTTGCAATTTTTACATAGATATTCTGTTAACATCACGAAAGCATCATAACACTAGCAGAGGATGATGTGCATATTGTTACAGACAGAAATTGTGCATTTTCTTACTGCTAATGATCAATACATCTTATAAATGAGGAACATGTGTTTTCCTACCCTCAATGTGATTGTCCCAAAGTAAATAACTACAGCAACAATCTTCTTTTGAAAATTAACAAAGGAGATAATTTATTATCACACATTTTCGTTGGAGAGCAACATATCACGTACTTAACTCTCATACATTGCCTCACACACACACAAAGACTAAACGCAGATTAAGAAAAATCATATTTGCAATGCACGAATGTCACCATTTCTTTTGTAGCAGGACTGTACATTCTTAAATGAGTTGATATTTTACTTGAAGTAGACCTCTTGTAAAGCAGAGAAGTTTCAGTAAGTTGTGAGGCTTGTTCTCATCAAATTTATAGGAGCTTTGCTCCCAGCTGAATATGAAGTTGAAAAGGGTTGGGAAAAATCCCCCTCCTATTTTCAAGGTACTCCTGTTTATCACCATGGCTGCTTAAAGGACGTGAGTGAGTTTGATGGATTTCTGCTGGGACTCTTGTCTGGAGGAAAACTGCTTTAAAAAAGCAGAGGACAAAATAGTCCTCATTATTTGAATTATATCAGTTTAAAGTCTTGTGTCCAAAAAGTGATTGTATGTCGATTACTCATGCAATACAATCATTTGACACTTAGAAATTTATCCAATTTATTTTAGATGAGACATCGACAAAATATAGTGGATAGTTGATGGGGATGTATTCACATTACTTTACACACGTCGTCTTTTGTCCAGAGTCAAACATAAGGAGCATCTGGCTAGAAAGCTGTGGGTCACTTATTGATAATCTATCCCCAAGCAAAGGCATGTGTGAATTCCCAGGTGGCTGTGAATGTTGATATCTAATTAGTTTTTTTTTCCCCAGAGACTCAGATGGACTGGAGTTCAAATGTCAAAAATCACAGCATTTGCAATGGTCACTTTAATATTCAGTGTCTAAAAGTTTGAAGCATTGACTGACAAGTCATAACATAATAGAATATGATAATAAGGACGCTACTACAGTACCTACAGAATAATTAAATTCAATACATTAGTCATACTATACATGTAACAGTGAGGCTAACTGAGTCACTGTCAAACAGTCATGACAATTGCTACTCCAGGACCGAAAGGGTGCTCATGGGTCAGCAAGTGGACTTTGATTTACTAGCAGGGAACAACAGGTTTCTCAGTCCTTTGAATGGTTCAAAAAAGGTGGAACACCTAAACATATTCCTTCTGTTTGTGAGAACTGATCCTTGTATATTAACGTGTGCTGTGTTTTGAGCAAACATAAAAGAGCTACATTGTGAGCTCACCTGATTGTCTTAAATTTGTTGTTAAGACATCTTAATGCACTCCATCACATGTTAAGATCCATTCTTGAGGACTTCATTCTAATGCAAAATTTTTCCTTAATATGCTTGCAAACAAATCTACTGAAGAGGTCTTCCCCATTGTCTACAGCAAGCCTACACTCACTGGTCAATGTACATTTTGGAATTCAAAGAATCCATCAACTACAACACTGGCCTCACCAGCAGTCTTGAAAACTGAGTCTAAAACATTTGCTCACTTTGCAAGCTTGATTCAGAAATGTTATCCTGCTAGGCTATGATTATCCGAATCAGGTCAATACTCACTCTATATTCCACTAACTTACAAATGGGCCAAAGGCTGCCACATTCATACATGAGAAGGACCATTCTACCTCACCTTACTTTGTAAAAACAAAGTAGTGCAAAATTTTGAACAACAGATTAAATAAACCATTTCACATTGAAACTATATAGTGGTGACATGAGAGGCATTATCCACTAATAGGATGTTGGCATTCATTGAAAGACATGATTTGGAGGAGCCAGTGTTAGGTGGGATGTACAAAGTTAAAAATCACACAACACCAGGTTAAAGTCCAACAGGTTTATTTGAAAGCACTAGTTTTCAGAGCACTGCTCCTTCATCAGGCACAACCACCAAATGTAATGGAACTATAACCTGGCGGTGTGATTTTTAACTTTTAACTGAAAGAGACATTCTGTCTATCACACAACTGACTCTGATCTCCAGCATCTGCAGTCCATCACTTTCTCCTGCATGTCCCAACAATCAACTGATCAAATCAAAATAGCATGTTTCATTGGTTGTTTGCAATAGGCAGAACACAGACCATGCTCAACCAGCCAATGCTTGCAAAACCCAAAACAAAACATCAGCTGTTAGATTTAGTGCTGCAATTGATCTGCAAGTGTTCACATGTGCTGATTGCTACACTAATAACCAATTTAAGATAATCAGTTTAATTTGTAACATTGTTGATTTCATTCTTAGAAGCATAATGTATTCATATGCAAGGACCTAATTTCTGCAAAGGAATATGTTCAAATCTTGTGCTTTCTTTGAATTACCAAGAGGCTTGGGGAACCTATAGTTGTAGCTTTTTGTAATTTAAAGCTTGTGTACTTGGCCCAATTAAGGGAGGACAGGAAACTACAGTAACATGTCTCTTTTCTTTAATAATATTCAAGTTCCATACCAGTAAGTGACTATTTGTGTCACCACAATTAACGTACAAATTGGACAATAAATTCAAGTCATCATACACGTGCAATTAAATACAGAAAACAGGAACTTGCTATCTGAGTTGCCCTTCTCCTCCAGGTCCTCCTTCATCTTTACATCTCACTGAGTGACCAGGCATTAAAACATAGTGAATAGCATGAGGTTGCTGAGGATACTCACTAAACATGCCAGTGAAAGTTTAGCCTTTGACCATTGTAGTGTCAGTATATTTTAAACAGTGATTATTTTTGATGACCAACAACCAACTTATCTGGCAATAAAAATTAGGTTTTACAAGTACGAAGAGTGCAATTATGTGCTATATAGAGATGGCAAGAAAGGTGATGAGAAGACCAAATAATTCGGGGTATTGCCCTGGAGAGACATTTTCTACCTCAGTATTAGGCATTAAGTATTAGACAGGAATGTTCATCAGTGAGCTTTCCAACTCACTACCAATTAAGGGACTTAATTGATCAATTAACAGCCACTGAAGGACTTCCAGCCACTACCAGTCTGAATACCTGCCTTCACAGCCAAGGAGTAAAATGGCTGATTTACCAACTAGGAAGTTAGGGTGACCAGTCTGCTGGGTTGCAGACCATTGCTCCATTTACCTCAATCTGGAGCCAACCTTGGGAAGAGTTAGACCAATAGAACAGCTCCTGAAGGCCACCCATTCTCTACCCTTGCTTCTGGGTCCTCTGACACTCCTTTCTCAATAATTCTCCACCCTGTGAGAGTCAAGTCAAGCTACCAACTCAGCTTTGGATCCTCAGAAGACCGGGCTTCTAGGGATGATCACAAGGACTTAGAAAATGCTGGTACGTGATTAACCAACAGCTTCCAGTGGGACAGAATTTCACCATTGAGGCGTTCAGTTTACCAATAAGCTCACAAGTCAGCTCTCAAGTTGCTAGTTTAGTTTTGGTCTGGTAATAGGAAGTCAGTCATACTCGAAGAAGACAACTACAACAGTTAGTTCATGGAGCATGAAATCTCACTCAGTTCCCATTCTTTCAGGTTTTAATTACTGCTGATTTTTTTAAAAACTTGTAAACCTTTGAAGAACATTTTATTTCTACTCATTTATCTCTTTTAAGCCCTTAATTCTTTTCTTCCCTCTCTTCATTCCACTTCCTAAATTCAATTTGACATTGAATCAACTATTCGAACTGACAGCTCCTGGCAGACTCTGCATTCTTCATTAATAAATCTTCAGCTTTAAGGGGTGAAGGGAATTAAAGGCCCGTGTTCACACAGGTACAGAATCCCTGGAGGGGGTTATGCCAAAATCTGGTCCATCATTTATTCAAAAATCAGTTGTTTGTTTTATATACACTTTGCTTAAATAAAAAACTTACTAGAGCACTTGGGGCATAAACTTTTTACAGTAAGGAAAGTAATTGGAAATTGTCACAATACCTTGTCTGGCTTGTTAGCCTGAAGCAAACCACGGATTCCTTATTTAGTCCTAATGCTTCAATATTGATCACATCGTCCACCTGTGGCTCCGTAGCAATCAACAATAATGGGAATCTCCAGATTCCACCAGTGGCAGATTGCACTTTCAGCATTGCTGACTGGCTGAAGTCAAACAAAAAAAAATTAATCATTCATTTATATGAAGCACAATCATGTCCAAAATATTTTGAAGATTTGACAGTTGTTTCTGATTATGAAAAAAATATTACTCGAGCAAAGAAAACATGTTAACTTCAAGTAAACAGTGTCTCAAGGATATACATAATGGTGATTTGGCACTGATCCACTTCTTCAAACCAATACCAGCATCCTTGTTGGGTGGGCCATTACTGTGACAAATACTTCAATAAATTTTCCAGACACACCAAAAAACAACACCAAAAATGGTCAGTTAATCAAAACAAATGCTGAGATTGCCTGCAGCTGCATTCCTGATTTGAATTGCTTCCTAAAACTGTGTCCAATTTCATTTTAGATAAGGATATGATGCACAGAGAAGTTGCAAAGAATTCATAAAACATGACAGAAATAGTAGAATCAATGAACTTAAAGTGAAGTAGAACCAACTGCTAATTTGATTAACTTCTAGAAGTAATCAATTATACATTTTTTGCAGTCGCTGGTTCACTTAAGGAGCTGGAAAGATTCTTCATTTGTAAATGTGAGGGAAAGACATTATCGTTTGGCTTGCCTTTGCATAAAGAAAATAATTGAAGAAAACCATTGATACAGATGGTTTCAATCAGCGCAGAGCTGCAGGAGAGTTCTGTTGTCATGATGAAGCATCACATTCTGCTTGTGATGAAACAGTGTGCAAAGTAAGTAAACACGTAAATAATTTAACTGTATTGTGAGATTAAGGCTAATAAAAGCAAATGATGTTGATATCTGTAATGATATGTCAAATCCACCTCCTGTTAACCTTCCATCTTGACACAAATGCAGCAACCCTCCTGAGCAAAACCTACAAACAGATATCCTTCGAATCGGAATGAGAATACAGGTTGTCACGACCAAGTTGCTTGTGAGAAATTCCACCTGTTGCATGGTATGCTTTGACCCACATAATGAGAATGGTCCTAGCTATACAAGGTCAGGACAAACCAGGGGCCCAGGGCAGTCAAACACCATCACTGGCGTCACAGTGCAAATCCGTTATGCACTTGTGAAGAGACATAATAAACAGTGCTGCACTTTACTGAGGAATGATCCTTTACACAGTAACTGGTGGACTCACCTTAAACTTAACAAGGGAAGTGGTGATTTGGGAATTTACACACACCATGTAAAAAAATTAAGCTAAAATTTCAACGTAAACTTTTCATAGTGATAGCTGAATTTCAAGGATTGTGCAGAACTTTGATGGATGCTTTGAAATATCAATGAACAAATAAGTGAATTATTGCTCATCGAATTAATCAAGATTATTTGATTTTTTTTTAATGATATCAGATTTGCAAAAGCAAGAGTTCATTTTTGTCTATGGCAAAATCCCCCACCAGTGTTATTCAACTGATTTAATTGAATACAATGTAATTCATGTTTATGAGATATTGGGTAGATATTGACTTTTAGGAACTTGACTGTTGTAGCATGTTCAATGTCGTAACTACGCAGCAAAAATTTGTTTCAAGGTAGTTATGTCGGGATGGAAGATGGTGAGCAGATGGAATAGTGGCCAGCCACTGTCACTTAGACAATTGTCACACATCAGCAGAGACCCAAATTATTTTTGTGGAAAGCTTTCTTCCAATCCACCACAAAACTAATTCCAATCATACATTTGTTGACAATATAGGAACAGCCTTTGTGGTTAATCTAGCAACAACTCTGACAGGAAATTCCGACATGAAAACCATTAGAATGTCCAGCTATGATCCATGTGCATCCAAAAAAAGAGGAAACTTTGTTTTACTCTATTTGATTTTGAGAATGTCTTGAAAGTCTCTTACCTAGTTTCATACAAACTTTGTATAGTCAAAGATGACCTTGTGGTTCATGTTGCACGATTCACATACCTGACTGGTTTATATGGTGCAAAAATAATGTTGAAAGTGATTGTGACAATGCCTGTTTCTGTGTCCCATTTCTTCTTCACAAAGTTTACTGCAATTGTGGACTCCATTTGAATTCTGGCCTTCTCTGTCTCAAACTGAATTTCATAAAAAAAGTCTCCTGTGGGGGTTTGTCCTGCTGTACAAACAGAGAAATCCCATGTGACATTTCAATTAACTTGACAATATGAAACATTGGCTCACAAACAGATTTTACACAGAATCAGTCAAAAATAATGCAAGTGTGTGCAAGCATTCATACTCATGATCATTTGCATGCTTATCAGAGTGATAGTAAGAACATGTCAGAAAACGAAGTTTGTTTTGCATTTTCACACACATTTAATTTCCCTTTGGGGAATAATATGGAAGTATTGGAGGGATTAGCACACTGATTATCAACTTGTTGAACTATTCCAGTGGAACATGAACCCAGGCTTAAAGGCAGAGTTTCTCCTCATTCAGCCGTAAGCCTTATTTTAGAGGGGCTAAAAAATGACAGGCACATATGAAAGGGAAGGAAAGCCAGGCTGCAACTAGCAGCTCAGCAGCTGACCTCCAATATGATAGTGGTTGTCGTGGAAGCTTAAGATGATTGCAAAGACAGGGAGTCTTTGGTACCTCTCATTTGTCTTTCTATGCACTAACCTCATAGTGAAACATTACTATGTATATGTTCAAGAAGTTAAAAATCACACAACTCCGGGTTATAGTCCAATAGATTTATTTGACAGTACAAGCTTTTGGAGTGCTGGCCAATTTGTCAGGTAACTAGTGAGGCAGGTTCATAGGACACAGAATTTATAGTAAAAGATCAAAGTGACATACAACTGATGCGATGTACCAGTCCAACCAATGCACCTCCACATTATGCTCAAGAAAAGAGGGAAGTGTCAGGTTACAGTGGACTGTCACTGTACAGTGCTGCATGACAACTGCAGGACCTCTCACAACAAATGTGCAGGATCTGTATCTGTCTTCCTGCTGGCATTGAGCTTGTGTGTGAAAATAGTTCCAATAGTTGCGTGTTTGTTCCAGTATCTGCAGAGATGTTTGGTGTCCTTTAGTAATTGTGATTAGAAAGACAATATTAACATCTCCACTGCCAGCTACTCAATTAAAACTGCTCCAAGAATCAACTAACATCAACAAGATCTCTGGATTAGGCTTCAAAATTAGGTCGCAAAATATTTGTGCACAAACAATAAACTTATCAGATTCTTTATTAGATTAGATTAGATTAGACTTACAGTGTGGAAACAGGCCCTTCGGCCCAACAAGTCCACACCAACCCGCTGAAGCGCAACCCACCCATACCCCTATATTTACCCCTTACCTAACACTACGGGCAATTTAGCACGGCCAATTCACCTGACCCGCACATCTTTGGACTGTGGGAGGAAACCGGAGCACCCGGAGGAAACCCACGCACACACGGGGAGAACGTGCAAACTCCACACAGTCAGTCGCCTGAGTCGGGAATTGAACCGACTTCTTTTTCTGTACCTATTTCAAGAGTTAACTTATGCAACACAATAAAAATAAGTTGAGTGACACCTTGCAACAGTAATACAAAACAAAAATTTGTTCAGAATTGTTCATTCCTCATGTTGTAATCCATGTCATTTCAAGGAACTTCGCAGTGACAAGATTTTAAAAATCCAAGCAGCCCCATATTCCTTCATTATACAAAGGTATAGCATTCATTCAAATACCGTTTCACTTTGTGAGGAAATGCCTGGCATCAACTTGACAATTTCCCATTGCAACAAACTTGAATGCTAGAGCTCACTGTGTGAGAGTCAGAGATATAGGCCTACAGGTCAACAATAAATGATACATGCTGGAAGTATTCAGGAAATTAATCCTTGAGAAAGACACTGAATAGATTGAGGTCATTGATAAAAAAAATTATGAGAAGTACTGTCCTTGCAAAAGCTAGGAATGTGAGTAACACAAAATGTAAATTTTTTTTACGTAACCATTCCAAGGGCAGCTACAAATTCCAGTTATGTTTTTGTGCAACTGTGGTTCTGCTGTGGAGTAAGGGAGCTGAATTCATTTTGTAAACGCAGGGATCAGGGGAAAGATAGGATGCAATTTCCTGAAATCTGAACAAATCAATGTAGTGTTAAAACAATCACAGTGAATAAAGTAATTCCTGCAGTTTTTTAAAATGCTGGTGCTAGAAATTCTTTATATTTGTTAGTGATGCATTGGTTCCTATTTGGAGGATACACAATGACTGCTGGAATATGAAGCTCTGAAGAAGAGTCATCTGGACTCGAAACATTAGCTTGTTTTCTCTCCATGGATGCTGCCTGACCCTCTGTGATCGCCAGAATTTTCTGTTTTCAGTACAGACTTTTCTCTTTGTTCATTTTTTGTGGGATATAGGTTACTGGCTGGCCAGCATCTATTGCCCGTCTTGAGTTACCATAATTGAGAAGGTGGTGGTGAGCTGCCTTTTTGAACTATTGCAGTCTACCTGCTGAGGATTGACCCCAATGCCATTAGGGAGGGAATTTCAGGATTTTGACCCAGGAATAGTGATATATTTCCAAGTCAGAATGGCGAGTGACTTGGAGGGGAAATTGAAGGTGGTGGTGTTCCCATGTATCTGCTGCCCTTGTCCATCTAGATGGAAGTGGTCATGGGTTTAGAACACATGAATCTGGTATTGTGAATCAGATCCACAAAAACATAACTGGAATTTGTAGCTGCCCTTGGAATGGTTACGTAAAAAAAATTTACATTTTGTGTTACTCACATTCCTAGCTTTTACAAGGACAGTACTTCTCATAACTTTTTTTATCAATGACCTCAATCTATTCAGTGTCTTTCTCAAGGATTAATTTCCTGAATACTTCCAGCATGTATCATTTATTGTTGACCTGTAGGCCTATATCTCTGACTGCTCGCACAGTGAGCTCTAGCATTCAAGTTTGTTGCAATGGGAAATTGTCAAGTTGATGCCAGGTTTAGTGAATTTCTACAGTGCATCTTGTAGATAGTACATACTGCTGCTACTGACTAGATGCTTGTGGATGCAATGCCAATCAAGCAAGCTGCTTTGTCCTGGATGGTGTCAAGCTTCTTGAGTGTTGTTGGAACAGCATTTATCCAGGCAAAAAGGAGAGTAATTACATTTCACTCCCACTCGTGCCTTGTAGGTGGGGGGGGAGTGATGGGAAGCTTTTGGGAGTCAGGAGGTGAGTTACTGTAGTATTCCAAGTTGCAATATTCCAAGCTTCTGGCCTGCCCTTGCAGCCACTGCATTTGTGTGGTGGTCCAGTTGAGTTTCTGATCAATGATAACTGCCAGGATGTTGTTATTGGGCAATTCAGTGGTGGTAACACCATTGAATGTCAAGGGGTGGTGGTTACATAGTCTCTTGTTGGTGATCGTCATAACCTGACATTTGTGTGGCACGAATGTTACTTGCCACTTGTCAGCCCAAGTATGGATATTGTCCAATCTTGTCCAGATCAGAGATGTCCTGGAGCTGAGATGACTGACATTTAGCAACCACAACCATTTTCCTATGTGTCAGATATGATTCTAACCACTTCCCCCTGAAATCCATAATTCAAGCATTTGCAATAATTTGCTTCCATATCAAGTTCCTTCTATATTATTCCTTGGAGCATCAACTGATTATTTTTAAAACCACTATTAGAAATATTAAACCAGTCAATCAGCTGTTATTACTTGTTCATAAACTAGGCTAAGACTTGCTTGGAAAAGGGCAATGTAATTTAATCCAGTCCGGTATCAGGTATTGTGGTGAAGAAATTCAAAGTAATACATCCAAAGGAAAGCAAATTTTGATTATACTGCTTTCAAAACAGTTCTGCAGATTAAAATATACCAATTTTAAACAGTAATGTTATTTGATATTCATAAAAAGAAACAGCAAATATGAAACAATTGTTGGCCATTCAGTCCCTCGAGCTTGCTCTACTATTCAGTATGTTATGACTGAGTTATTACTTCAGGACCACTTTTCAACTATATTCTCATACCTGTCAATTTATATGGTATTCAAAAATGTACTGATTGCTAATTTGAAAATATAGTTTTACAAATAAGTGCCACATTTTTTGCTGTAAAACTCATTTTCATTGATTGAATTTACTTTTTGTTACATCAGCTGCAGAAAAGATTTGCTTGGGTATCTTTTAGGACTCAATTAACTGTTTCCTGACCTCAGTAGGCATTTTGGCCCTTATAACTATCCCAATCAGTGTCCTCATCCATTCTCATCATGAAAGCTCTATTTTCTCTTTTACTCCAATATCTCTTCTCTACATTTCACTTGTTTGGCTGTACTTGATTTCAAGCTTATTTCACCATTCTCATTAATGCTTCCTTTTCAGTCTTTGAACTTTTAATTTAATCCTGATTAGTTATTTGCCATGTTCACGCAGGTCCCAGCTGTCTAATTTGCCTCACTTACGTCATTAGCACATCAATAACACATGACACAAATTATCAAGACGAATAAATGGGGAAAGAAAAGTCTAACTAATGATATACACCATTCGTTGCACTGCTGGGGCAAATTACAGCCCATTTTCTCCAGTTATGACTGTGCACCAGTTCAACGGTCCAAACACCAATGGTTTGCCTCTACCCAGAATTAACTTAGCTGCAAAATTCTTGCCAAACATTTTACAATCATTGAACTCAGCAGGCACACCATCGAAGGCTTTTTAAAGTTTCTGTGAGGAGGAGCTAGTTGAGACCCTCCCAGTGAGTGATCCTTCAGAGATTGTGTAATCAAGTTATTTGAACAATACTTGTACATACAGCTGCTTCATAAAAGTCAAAGGAACATAATTGGAAAATATACACCTCAAGAAAACAATAAGAATGGGATTTTAAATTGAGATTTATATAAAACACACCAAACCTTAACAAAAACTAAATTCCACTTAAGCAGTTCCCTATTTTCCATAGTCTTTCATGATATTAGTAGCTACCCTCAGAATGAAAAATTTATCCATTTCAAAATTTAATTGTTACCTACCACAATGTTCATGATGTAAGCATTAACTTGATAATATTGTTATTGTCAATAAAAAGTCACTGTCAATAGACCGTGGTGCTTGCTGTTGGTGGCTAGTCTCCATTTTCAATAACCACATTGTACAGAAAGGGAACATGAACATTCAAAATAAACAAAATGGTCTTAAAAACCATTACGTTAATTACTTCATCAAATGAGCCTCCATGATTTTAATGGGGCTAGTTTTAACGAGTAAGCTCAAACTGTGAACAAAATGTTGAGATAACATGTAAAATTTAAAGGGATAACATTTTTTTCTGTGATTTTAACATATAAATGCACCATTTATTCAAGTGGCATGGTTTTCTTAAACAACTGGCATTGCATCATATTGTATTTCATCTGATATAACTGAGGAAATCTTAGGCCAGGTTTTTTTGAGGGTTGGAAATTCTGACTTACCAAGTTTCATTCCTCATGTGTCAACCGTCATTTACAAGACAAATGGGAGTTTCAATGTTACACAACGATCTGGTATATCTGGTACCTGACTGAGTATCCAATCTTAGCAAAGTACAATAGAATTACGTGACATTGCATCCCTGTCGCAATTATTCAGAATCATCGTGTTTTTGTATTTTTTTTCAAGCACTTTCCAATCCTGTGCTCACATTTCTTCTTTTATTTTTGCTGCACCCTGGCCAATTGTTAATATTATTATGCAAGCTTTACACTTTCACTGCCGCAAGAAAGAAAAGATTGGGCTTTGGGGTTTACCTGCCAATCTCTGCTTCCTTCTGACAAACTTTTATGGTTAATAATTAATAAATACGGCAAACTGCCTCATGTGAAATCTAAGGCCTGGTATATAACCAAAATAGCAAAACCACATTGTTCTACTCACGATGTACCAAGTAAGCAAATCAGAAAACTATAAAAAGCAAACTAGAATTGGCATTCAATGAGAAAATCCAGTTTTAAAAAATGACAACAATATAAGCTAGTGCACAGTACAAGGTTATTATATCAATGTAAGTTTCCGTTTGGAAGAAAATGTTTTGTTAAGTAATGTTGAAGAATAGGATAAAAATAAGTCTGAATCATGCAGAATTCCAATATTTATTGGTTTCTCACATTTTTCATGGGGAGTTAGTTACATAGGGATAATGTCACTGGACTATCAATTTCTTGGGCCATCTTTATCACTCCATCGTACAAGTGGTAATGTTCCCCTGCTCAATGTCCTCATTTTCCTCCTCGGGAGATGCTGCTGCTCTCCAAGCTCTTCAGCATCCATCAAATACTCTCGTTGCCTGCTAGGATTATGTAGCATACTCTGTCTGGATTGTGACAGACCCCGTACCAAGATAAGCATCAGAACCACACCATCAGAAGGCCTATCATCTACTCCATCATATCTGTGGTTGAAGAATGAACATTACTGAATCGACACTCAGCCTCAGTCAGGGATTGTGTAAAGGAATCACCAGACATGGTCACAGTAGCCATCCTTGTAAGTCATTTGGTCTTTGAAATGAAGCATAAATTTGAGAGTTCTCAAGGACAAAGACATCATGGCAGCTTCCAGGGAACTGACAAACTTCTAAGATGTGATACCAATGAATGCAGATGACTTGTACCTTGATGGAATGGAAACATTTTCAATTCAGCTGTTATGATGCACTTAATGTGTGTACATTTTATCAGGTTCTGCACCATGAGATGGCAGCTGTGTTGATAAAGCTACAGCTTGAGCTGCAGCACTGACCTCATCACAGGGGGAAGAGATGAAATGGTGTATTCTGGCTCAAATTGCCTTGGCAATAACTTGAGATATATTTGAGGCTGAGGTTTGAGAAATCCCACACAAGTTCCCAGTGGATCCATGGAAGAAGACAGTCATATAAAATTTTACTCCAACTGTCACCTTGATGGTCACTAGGATAGAATAACAACATAACCCCTTCAGATATCAGGTTCTGCTCCAGCAGTAGACATATTCCAGTGATGGAGTTCTGGGACATCCTCAGCCTGTGCAGCAATGCACCTTGCTCACTTGGAGAAAATGACATCAAGATAATAGACTGGTGAGCCTTTGCACCTACTCTGAAACCTGAGGGGACCTTCACCTGAGACTTCTTTATATAGAGGCTGGTGTGGATCTGGGCTTACTGGCACATTCTCAATTTCTCTATGCCTTTATGGTAACATGACCGCAGTAATGATAACCCTTGCAACACAAACAAGTGATAGTTTAGCAAGGCCCTCTGTCCTCTAGTCCATTTATTCAGTGGGGCATGGAGAACTCCAACAAGGTAGCTGAGAAAAGCCTCTGCATGGGCCTTATAGAGTCATGGGGTCCTACAGCATGGAGACAGGCCCTTTGGCCCAAACTGGTCTAAACCAAAGTGCCCATCCACATTAACCCCATTTCCTTGCACTTGGCCCATATCCTTCTAATTCTTTCCTTTCCATGTATTTGTCCAAATGCCTTTTAAATGTTAATGTACCCATCTCAACCTCTTCCGCTGGCAGCTCATTCCATATGTGTACCACCCTATGTGTAAAAAGTTGGCCCTCGAGTTCTCTTTTATTCTTTCCCCCCTAACTTTAAACCAATGCCCTCTAGTCCTCAATTTCCTAACCCTGGGAAAAAGACTGAGTTCATTCACTCTATCCATGTCTCTCATGATCTTATACACTTCGAGAAAGGTCCCACCTCAATCTCCTATGCTCTAAAGAAAAAAAGTCCTAACTTGACCAACCTCTCCCTGTAACGCAGACCATTGAGTCTCAGCAACATCCTCCTAAATTTCCTCTGAAATCTTTCCAGTTTAATAATATTCTTCCTATAACAAGGTGACCAAAACTGAACATGATACTCCAACTGCAGTCTCACCAATGTCCTGTATAACTGCAACATAACTTCCCAAATTCTATACTCTATACCATGACTGATGAAGGCCTGTGTGCCAAAAGCCTTCTCACTGCCCTGTCTACCCGTGACTCCACTTTCAAAGAACTCTGAACCTGAACTCCCTCTGGTCTGTGCTGTGACCACCTCTCTAGAAGTGCTATCTATATAGTCCTCTGCTTCACTGATCCACAACAATGACTCCAGTGGAACAAAGATCCCTCTGTTCCACTATACTCCTTAAGGCCCTACCATTCACCATGAAACTCCAGCCTTGACCTGACTTTCCAAAATGCAAGACCTCACACTTATCTGTATTAAACTCCATTTACCATTTCTTGGCCCACATCCCCAACTAATCAAGGTTCTGCAGCAATTTCTGATAACCTTTCTCACTAATCACGATACCGGATATTTTAGTGTCATCAGCAAACTTACTAAACACACCTTGTACATTCATATGCAAGATGTTGGTGCACTCCAAACCCAAAGATGTAAGTAAATCAACAAAACATAGTCCCTTTTATGGGCAATTAAGACATTTCTCATGCTGCATCCAGGACAATGGTGCTCACTTCCTCAATGATCTCCAGTCACACCTCCTTCATGACAGCCACATGATTTTTCTCCCCGCTGATGTAAAACAGTCTGTTCTTCCTACTCCAGACTGTATGCAATAATATTTGCAAGGGTGCATCCTGAAATAAAAGTGCTGCTCTTGCAGCACGCATATCCATTGCAAGCATTTACTGGTTCCTCCAATTTCCATTCACACACTGTCCCTTTTAAATAAAGGTATGGTCAAGTCTTGTGAGTATTCATCAAAGTGCACGGTCAGAGTAAGCTGCGTAGCAAGAGTGAGGGTAACAGTGAAATTTGGATACTTAGTTTGAGTTTCAGTTTGTGAAGTCATAAACGTACTATATATCCCAGACAAACACGCCTATAGGAAATGTGACCAACTGCACTCCTTGAGCTCCAAGTTTTGACACTAGAACAGTCACTGGAGTCATTGTTGTGGATCAGTGAAGCAGAGGACTACATAGATAGCACTTCTAGAGAGGTGGTCACAGCACAGACCAGAGGCATGTAGGCAGAGAGGGAATAGATGACTACCAGACAGTCTAATAAAATCACGTAGGTAATGTAGGAGTCTTCTGAGACTATTATCCTTGTTTTATCAGCATTTCATTCCAGTCATAACATTAATAATTTTTGTGTAAAATAATCAATTTCACTTCCCATCAAGATATCATTATCTCCTTCGTGCCAGAGTCAATGATTTCATACAGCGGCTGGGGGCCATCAACATAAGATAGGAAAAGGGATGAGGGCCTAAAAGCAGATATCAGAGAACTAGGGAGGAAATTTAAAAAGCTGGACCCAAGAGCAGTAATTCCAGGGTTATTCCAATACCATATGCTAATGAGCATACAAACAGGAGTGTTCTTCAATTGAATATCTGGCTGAAGAACCAAAGGGAGGGGGAACATCAGTTTTAGGCAGAAATGGGACCAGATCTGGGGCAGGTAAGATCTGTAAAAGTTAGATGAGTTGCTTCTTAATGGGACTGAAACAGATCATCTCACAGGGAATGTTGCTGGTGCTGAACGGTGCTCTAAACTGGCTTTTCAGGGCGATGGGAACCTGAAGGCTAACAAGTCAGTCACACTTCCTATAAATGTATTTGGAAGAAAGTAAAAGTGGGAACAGGAAATTGAAGAGAAGCTAGGGAGATTAAAGGTATGTGAAACAAAGTTGAGCATTGAGTAAGGTTTGAAAGCAAAATTATGTCAAATCAGCAAATTGCTCTTCACCATTTTCAACAAGAAGATATGAAGGGACAAAAATATATATATTATGTATATAAAAAATGGTGTATTCTAATTGTCACAAAAACATGACTGCAAGGTGATCAGGACTGGGATATGAAAAGATATTCAATGACCAATAAGAGGGAAAAGGAAATGATGTTGTGCTGTTGATAAGGGGTGGGATCAGTACATGACTAAGAGAGAATATCACACCAGAAGAACAATGTGGGCAATCTGTTTGAGTGGAATGAAGAAACAACAAGAGGAAGAGACATTAGTGAAAGCTATTTATAGACAACTGAATAGTCTATCTGGTATTGATCAGAAGATAACAGAAGCAATTAGCATGGGTAACATAACTTTCAAGAATGACTTCAATCTGCATATAGCCTGGATAAGCCAATTAAACACCAGAAGATGTAGAGGGCATGCTCTGGAGTGTGTCAGGGATTGATTTCTATAGGAACATGTCGTGGTGTCAACAAAGAGCATGCTCTTTTAGATCCAATCTTAAGTAATGGAAAAGGACAAATTCAGAATCGCATTGTAAAAGAACTCTTATGGATTAGTGACCACAGTATGATAGAATTTTACATTATATGGGAAAGGTGGTTTATTCAGAAGGAATTATGGAGGGAATGTGAATAAAATGGCTCAGGTAGATTAGGAAAATATATTAAAAAGCACTGGTTATATATAGACAATTGATAATCATTTTTACAGATCTGTTATGTGGCTTAGAGCAAATTCTGTTCCTTCATGATATTAAAACTCAACAAAGGTCAGGGTACTGTAGCCAACAATATAGAAGTTAAGGATTGTATTAGATTAAAAGTTACAGCCTGAAAAGTTGCCAGAAATAGTGGTAATTCTGAGAACTGAGAGGTTATAGAATAAAGCAAAGGAGGATCAAGAAACTAACAGGAGAAGGGAGAATAGAATATGAACATAATTGAACAAAAACCTAAAAACAAACTGTAAAGGCTTCTATAGGCACATAAAAATAAAGATTTGGCCAAAGTGAATGCGATCCAATACAGACAAAGTCAGAAAACTTTATAATGGGATACAGAAATTGCAGTGAAACTAAATGATTTCTCTGTGTCTACTTTCACTGAGAAAGATGGTAAAAATGTAGCAGAACTAAAGAACCAAGTTGCCAGGGAGAATGAGGAGTTAAAGGTAATTGGCATTCGTAAGAAGATTGTACTGGAGAGACTAATGGAGCTGAAAGTTAATAAATCCCCAGGACCTGATGATAGACAACCCAGAACGTTGAAGGAGATTGCTAAAGAGGTAATCAATGTATTCATGATTATCTTCCAAAATACTTAAAATTCTGAAATTATTCTATAAGATTGGGCGGTTGGCACCCTGCTATTTAAGAAATGAGTGAGAGAGAAAACAGCAAACTATGGACCCGTTGTAAAGGCTGTGATACATAGACACCTGGTTTGATAATGATCTTGGGGGGGCAAATTGCAAATGGAAAACTTTGTTTGATGAACTTGTTGGAAATATTGAAGATGCTAACAACAAAATTAATAAAGGAGAATTGATAGATACAGTGCACATAAACTTTCATAAGATTTTTGATAAAACTCTCTCCACCAGAGGCAGGTTAGAAAGATTAAAGTACAGAGGGTAGGAGGTTTTGTACTGCATGGATTAATGATTGGTTAACAGACAGAAAACATAATAAGAATACAACGGTCATTCTCACATTGGCAACCTGTGATTAATGGGATACCACAAAGATTAGTACTTGGGCGCCAACTGTTTATAATTGGTGTAGGGGAATAAGCATATTATTTTCATATATTGTACAGGACAATTTGGACAGGTTTAGTGAATGGGTGGAAAAATATGAGATTGTCCATTTTGGTGGGAGAAACAGATGTGCATTGTATGTCTTAAACGATAAGAGGTCAGAAAATACAGATGCACAAAGAGACCTAGCTGTCCTTGTCGATAAGTCATGAATGCTATCATGCATATGCAGCACGCTGTTAAGAAGTCTAATGAACTTGAGTGCAGGAATAGTCGAGTCTTGCGTCAATTATACATGAGTTTAGTTAGACTACATAATAGATTATTGTGTAATATTAATTCTGGTCATCTTGTTACAGGAAGGATATTATTAAACTTTTGAGCAGTCAGAAAAGATTTACCAGGACGTTGTTGGGAATGGTTTGAGATATAAAAATAGACAGGAAAGATTGGACATTTTTGGACATAAACCTTATTGAGGTTTATAAAAACATGAGGGGCACAGATAAGGTGAATGACAAGGGTCTTTTCCCTTCAGTGGGGGAGTTCAAAACTAGGGGGCATATTTTTAAGGTGAGAGGAGAAAGATTTAAAAAGGACAAGGGCAACTTTTTTTTGCTAAGAGAGTGGTTCATGAATGGAATGAATTGCCAGAGGAAGTAGCGGATGGTACAGTTATAAAATTTGTGAAAAATCTGGATAAGTAAATGAATAGGAAGGGTTTGGAGGGATGTGGGCCAAGCACAGACAGGTTGGGGCTAGTTTCGTTTGGGAGCATGGTTGACATAGGCTTGTTGGACCAAAACAAACAGCATTTGTTTCCAGGCTGTATGATTCCATCTCAGGAAAAATATTATTGCTACAGAGAGAGTGCAAGAAGGATTCACCTGATTTGTTTCCAGGATGCAGGAGGATTCTATGAAGAGAGATTAGGCAAATGGAGACTGGATTCATTAGAATTTTGAAACAAATGAGAGTTGATCTGATTAAAACTTAGAAAATACTTAAAGGGATAAAACTGGCAGATGCAGGTTAGATGTTTTCCTTGGTTAGGCAATCTAGAACCACGGGACGTGAAAATAAAGCTAATTTATCTAAACAACAAGGAGAGTGCCACTTCGATCTTAGATTAGGAGAGTTTTTGTTTTACTCAGACAGTATGAACCCTTGAAATTCTGCATCACAAAGGGTTATGAAAGATCAGTTGTTGTGGATATTTAATATAGAAATTTAAAGATTTCTGGTTCCCATAGAGTGCAGGACTGTGGGGAAGCAGTGAGTAAAAGGCATTGAAGTGTTTGATCATCGATGATCATATTGAAAAGTAGATCGATCACCTAAATGGTTTACTCCTGTTCCATTTCTAACAGCTCAACAATAAGACAACAAATAAAAACATCAAAAGGGATCTTCGTTCCTTGTCTCCAGTTTGAGGAATATAAGACATTCCATGTTTCTGTAGATTGAGAGATGTTGAAGTTGAACTATTATGGACTTTGAACTGTTCTATAATGTGCAAAATGTTTTCTCTGGAGCAGATTGAAATGTATCTTCAGTGTGTAGATTAGGTCTTTGTTGAATAGAAACATTACTCTTCAAGTAATCAACAATGCACCAGACACACCACAGATGGAAGATCTGTTGCCACTTACTCTTCCAAGAACAACTGCATTCCAGGTGGACTCTTCTGCATAGGTGACATCATGGACATGTATGTCTGAGATACCTAGGTTGTGAGATCAATGCTGGAAATTTCCTTGTGGTTCGCCCAATTGCCCACCAAATGTTTTGGCAGAATGTCCAGAAGTATTGTGTTAACAAAGTAAAAACAGAAATTGCTGGACAAACCCAGCAGGTCTAGCAACATCTATGTGGAGAGAAACAGAATTAACGTTTCAAGTCAATTCTTCTTCAGAACAGTTCAGTTCTTCCTCCAAAGATGCTGCCTGACCTGCTAGCACTATTCTTATTTTAGATTTCAAGTATCTATCGTGTCCTACAATATTATGCACTTAAATTAGATTTCTACCAGTTATATAATCGAAGCTACAGTGACAAATTGAGAGCACCCACATATGTTTTAAATTTGTCAGGGAATGAGAGAGCACATGGTACATTGCTCAATGAGACACAAGGCAAGCTGTTCACTGGAGCCAAATACTGCTACAAGTTGATAAATGGAATTTATGGCAGAAGCTAGGAATATTGCCCAGCACCATTGCAAGATGAAGTCAGAAGCACATTATAGACTAATCATAAAGATCACTGAGGCAACTCTGGCCTGTCATGTGTGCAATATACTCTGCCACATGACATTCCAAAGTGCTTCATAACTAGTGAAGTAATTTTAAACTGTATTTGCAAATGTAAAGTAAGGAAATGCTACTTTACAGGAAACAAAAGATCTTTATGAGAGTCACTAACATTGCTGTATCCATTGTTCCTGTTTTAAATTACTCTGTCACGATTATTCTAAATAATAATTGCTAGTCAACTACAAAGCAATCTAATGAATACAAACTATGTTAGAAAGTGGTGTATTTTTAAAGCCGCCTTTATTTTGAATGTTTTCAAGATGAGGTGTTAACTTAAAATGAAAAGAAAGCCAATCTGTAATACTCTGTAACCTACCACTGGCACCCTGACCTCCCTCTTGATTGTAAGTACAAGGGGGTTTGGTTTGGGTCTGTGTTGTATCACATGAAGAGCCAGGGACGACACCTGTCAGATGAACTTCCATTGTTTCTTCTTTCCTGTTTCTGGCTTGACACCGAATCACAGCTGCAGAAGACAAAAGCATTCATGGTTTCATTTGATCAGTGATTCCTAATAAATTTCAGTGTGTCAGATTGCATTTCAAATACGTTTGTATTCTCAAGATCCTACCAATATATAGCACTGTTTAGATGTACTTAACAACTCACATTTATGTCTCATCTTCAACATAACAAATTGTCCTAAGGACCCATATCAACCAAACTTCAACACAGAGCTACAGATAATTTTAGAATAGGTGAGCATGCAGAGATTTTAAAATTTCTCCATTTTTTTTATGAGGTGCTGCTGCATCAAGAGCCAATGTAGGTCAGCAAGTACAGGAGCAATAAGCAGCAGAATTTTAGAAGAGGTCTAGTCTATAGAAGAAGTGAAGTGGGAGGTTGGCCAGGAAATTATTGAAATGATCAGCTTTAGAGGAATGCTGAGCCCCCGCAACAGTTAACATGGATAATACTATGGAGGTAGAAGTAGGTGGACCTAGTAATGAAGAGAATATAGGGTCAGAAGTTCAGATCAAGATCAAACAAGTTGCCAAGACTTTGAATGATCGAGTCTGACCCCAGAGACAGGCAGAAAAGAAGCACAGTAATCTCTGAAGATGTCACATTGGATTCAAAATTAGAGCTCTTTCTCTCTCTCTCTCTCTCTCTCTCTCTCTCTCTCTTTCTCTCTCTCTCTCTCTCCCTCCCTCCCTCCCCCTCCACAGCTGCTACCACTCCCCCTCCCCCTCCAAGCTGCTACCAGTCATCTTAGTCCCAGGAAATCTCTGCAGGAGTTCCTCAGGGTAGCATCCTAGACCCAACAACCTCCATTGCTTCACCAGTGACCTTCCCTCCATCATATGGTCAGAATTGGGGATACTTGCTGATGTTGCACAATGTTCAGCACCATTCATGACTCCTCAGACACCAAAGTTGTCAGTATCCAAATGCAACAAAACCTGGACAATATCCAGGTTTGGGCTGACAAGTGGCAAGTAACATTCTTGCTTGGCTCGGACCATCACTAATTATAGACAATCTAACCAGCACCCTTTCACACTCATTGGTGCTACCACCACTGAATCCCCTACTGTCAACATCCTGGGGATTAGAATTAACCAGAAACTCAACTGGACTCACCACATAAGCACACTGGCTACAAGAGCGGGTCAGAGGCTAGGAATACTGCGGCGGGTATCACAAAGCCTGTCCACCACCTACAAGGCACATGTCAGGAGTGTGATAGAATACTCCCCATTTGCCTGGATAAGTGCTGCCCCAACAACACTCAAGAAGCTTGACACCATCCAGGACAAAGCAGCTTGCTTGATTAACACTACATCCACAAACATCCACTCCCTCCACCACTGATGCTCAGTAGCAGTAGTGTGTACCATTCACAAGATGTACTGCAGAAATTCACCAAAGATGCTCAGAAAACACCTTCCAAACCCACGACCGCTTCCATCTAGAAGGACAAGGGCAACAAATAGATAGGAACACCACAACCTGCAAGTTCCCCTCCAAGCCACTCACCATCCTGACTTGAAAAGAGATCACTGGGTCACCTCGATGGTCACCTCTCCAGAGGAAAAAGTCCAAGCTTAATCAACCTCTCTTCATAAGTCCAGGCAGCATCCTGGTAAACCTTCTTTGCACACTCTCCAAAGCCTCTAAATCTTTCCTATAGTAGGGCGACCAAAACTAGACACAATATTCCAAGTGTCTCACCAGGGATTGTAGAGCTGCAGCAAAACCTCATGACTCTTAAACTCGATTCCCTATTAATGAAAGCCAAAACACCATATGCTTTCTTAACAACCCTATCCACTTGGGTAGCAACTTTGAGAGATCTATGCACTTGAACACCAAGATTCCTTTGTTCCTCCATACTGTCAAGAATCCTGTCTTTAATCCTATATTCAGCATTCAAGTTTGACCTTTCAAAATGCATCACTTCGCATTTATCCAGGTGGAACTCCACCTGCCATTTCTCAGCCCAGCTCTGCGTCCTGTCAACGTCACGCTGCAGCCTGCAATAGCCCTCAATACTATCAACAGCACCTCCAACTTTTGTGCTGTCTGCAAATTTACTAACCCACCCCTCAATCTCCTCATCCAAGTCATTTATAAAATGGTAAAGAAGTGGAGTCCCTCTGTATGAGCATGTGTTTACAGCAGAAAGTCAACACAGAAGAGATTTCAGAATTGCAAATTCTTAATTGAAGGATATTATTGCTTATCAGTCCTGGATGTGGCATGGTGCAGGGCTTGTCTTATGAAGAGAGGTTGATTAAGCTTAGACTTTTCTCTCTGGAGAGGAGGAGAAAGAGAGGTGACCTGATCGAGGTATACAAGGTAATGAGAGGCATGGATAGAGTCAATAGCCAGAGATGTTTCCCCAGGGCAGTTTTGGGCAGCACGATGGCTCAGTGGTTAGCACTCATAGTGCCAGGGACCCAGGTTTGATTCCAGCCTTGGGCGGCTGTCTGTGTGGGTTTCCTCTGGGTGCTCCGGTTTCCTCCCACAGTCCAAAGATGTGCAGGTTAGGTGAATTGGTCATGCTAAATTGCTAGTTGGGCCGAAGGGCCTGTTTTCACATTGTAGGGAATCTAATCGATTGTGTAATAATTTGGTCATGCTACAATTCAGAAAGCTGATCAAAAAAAACACAGAACTGGCATAGATATAGGATTGGCTGACTGGCAGAGGGCAAGGAGTTGGGATAAAGGGGTCTTTTTCAGGATGGCAGAAAGTGACTAGTAGAGTTCCACAGGAAGCATTGTTGGGACCACAACTATTCACATTATACATGAACAATATCAATGAAGGAACTGAGGGCATTTTGCAGATGAAACAAAGATGGGCAGAGGCAGGTAGTGTTGAGGAAATGGAAAAGCTGCAGAAAGACTTGGACATGCTAGGAGATTCCTGATGAAGGGCTTATGCCCAAAACGTCGATTTTCCTGTTCCTTGGATGCTGCCTAACCTGCTGTGCTTTAACCAGCAACACATTTTCAGGCTAGGAGATTCACCACCCTCTGGCTGAAGAAATTCCTCCTCATCTCAGTTCTAAAGCATCGTCCCTTCACTGAGTCTGGGCCCTTGTATCCTACCATCGTCTACTCGTGTAAATGTTTCCTCCATGTTCACTCTATCCAGGTCTCTCCGTATTCTGTAAATTTCAATTAAATTCCCTGTCATCCTTCTCAATCATGTACAGACAGAGTCATTAACTGCTCCTCATTGACAAGCCCTTCAGCACAGGATCATTCTTGTAGATATTACCTGGACTCCATTCAATGCCAGCATACCCTTCCTGAGATATCAGGCCCAAATCTGCTCATAATATTCCAAATACAGTATGACCAGAGTCCTCGACAGCCTGAGCAGAACCTCTCTGCTCTTGTATTCTAATGCTCTTAAAATGATTGCTAACGTTACATTTGTCTTATAAGTGCCAACTGAACCTGCTTCTTAACCTCAAGAGAATCGTGAACCAGGACTCCTAAATCCCTTTGTGCTTCAGATTTCTGAGGCCTTTCCCCCATTTAAAAAATAGTCTCTTTGTTTCCTACCAAAGTGCAAAGTTGCTGCATTCAATGTTCCCTCTAAGCATTTTGGCTGTGCAGCTGTTTGAAGGGTCTTGGTGCATGTGGAACTCATTGCTGCAGAAGGTTGCAGGGGCCAAGTCACGGAGATAGATAGATTCCTGATCAGTGAGGTGATCGAGTGTGTGGGATGAAGACAGAACAATGTGGTTGAGAAACATATCAGTCATGAACAAATGGCAGAGCAGATTCTGAGCCAATGGCTTAATACTGCTCCTATTTCTTATGGCCTTCTTATGATTTTAAATGCAATCAGCGTTTACACACTTTTATTTGTGATTACACATTACAAGCACGCATCTCCTAACAAAACTTGGGTCTTTTCATAGGAATTCAAATGAATCAACACTTAATCCCCACCATCTGTATAGAATCGAATACAATTAATATAAAATTAACAATAATGAGAATGAGAAAGTAGTGAGGGAGAACTGTGTGTCGTCAGTATGAATGTGGGATGTCACTTTGAGTTTTGCCAGCAAATTTAAGCCACACACTTTGAAAGCCACACGCTGCCAGTGGCACCTACACAGAGTGGGACAGGCCAGAAAATCAAACTGGTGATTTTTCATCAAAATACTGCAAACTCAATTTTTCAAATGAGTTCAAATCACTTCCAGAAGTGAGTTGCACAGTTCTTGGATTCTGTATCATTAATCATTCTCATAAGTTGACCTCCATGATCCCGGATGCATCAGTTACTGGCCAATTTCTAATTAAATTATAGTGTGACTCAGGAATCGTGACAAGGAACCCAAGGACATTTACTCCTTTTTCTGGGAACTGATGGAAATAAGTCTCTACTGACAGCTGCTTTATTTAACTTTAAATATGCAAAAGAGCATTAAGCAAATCTGACTGTGGGAACAGCCACTTTCCCATGATTCTTGGTTATAATAAGTAAAATGCAAATTTCTAATTTCTCAAATGTAAGCTAATTTATCTTGCTATCTTAGTCAAAATACTGGGCTAAATTTTGCAAGGAATGGCAATCTCATGCATATTCCCATTCCGGCCCTTTGTGTTTATAAAAGATGGGAGCACTGTGTATCTGACAGCACCTTTCTCACAGGCCTTCTTCAGAAATGCAGAGCTGTACTTTTGATTCTAGGAGCTTTCGGGGGGGTTTGTTTGGGTTGGAAAATTTGAGAGGAGCATATCCCTAAGCTGAGGCAGAAACTAGGCTTTGGGGAGTGCTGTTCCCTCTCCACTGTGGGAAAAAAACCTGGTCATCAGGTGTGAGGCACTCTCTCTGTGATTGTATGTGGTGCAGGTCTGGAACATTCCCTGAACCTGCACTCTTTCAGGCACCCGAGCCATCTTCCAATTCATCTCGGGTCTAAATTGGACCATGTACAAAGCCCAAGATAAGGGGGAGAAGAACGTACAAAATGCTGCCCTCATCCTGAAGCCCATCTTTGTGTGGCTGCATCAAGCTGCACATACATCCTCAGTACACAAACACGGTGTATCACTACATACCGAGGTTCTACCTGTCCTTGGTGTTGCAAACGATGGAACTTCCCTCAGAGCCCAGGAATGCTCCAAGTGTTTGAACTGTTCTGTGTCACCTGTCCTTTAAAGAGAAATTTGCAAAGTAAAACACCTGTGACCACAAGTCCATCCGGACGTGGTCAGCATGCAACATCCCTGAGACTCTGCGGGAAAAAGGCAGGGTGGTTCGCTGTGCAGACTGTCAAAGTCATTTGACCGAATGCCTCATCACCAGAACTTCCAAACAAGTACAAGGACATCGCTTGGCTGGTGGTGAGAAGGGCTCGATCTGTGAGATCCTTCATGTCAGCTTGGTTGGACTGTGCCATCACATACCGCGTTCAAAATGGTTGTGGGGTGATAAAGACTGTCACACATGTCCTGCTGGAATGTCCCTTTGCAAAGTAAGTCTGATGAAAGATGCAACCTGTTATTGTTGAGGTCAGTCTAACCAACTCTGCGATGTGGGATTCTGTGCTCTGCAGTCTGTTCCCCGGGACACACACCGAGGCAAACATGAACTGTGCCTGGAGGATCAGCAACTCAATGACTTTTATAGAGGTTTATAAAATCATGAAGGCCAGGAATAGAATAAATAGACAACGCCGTTCCCTGGGGTCGGGGACACCAGAACTAGACGGTATAGATTTAGCACGAGAGGGGAAAGATGTAAAAGAGAACCAAGGGGCAACGTTTTCACACAGAGGGTGGTCTGTGTATAGAATGAACTGCCAGACGAAGTGGTGGAGGCTAGTACAATTGCAACGTTTAAAAGGCATCTGGATGGGTATATGAATAGGAAGGGTTTGGAGGGATATGGGCCGGGTGCTGGCAGGTGGGAATAGATTGGGTTGGGATATCTGGTCGGCGTGGACCAGTTGGACTGAAGGGTCTGTTTCCACGCTGTACATCTCTATGATGCTATAAAGATGCTCTTTGGTCTTCTCAAAACTTGTTGATCTTCCAGAACAAGGAGTGACCGTGACTGAGTGTTGCAGAGTGGCACATTCCAAAGCCCAGGACTACTTGCTGTGGGACACACTAACACTTGCTGTCAGGTTACAGTGGGGTGGGGCAAGATCACCGAAGTTATAAAGGGTCCATTCAGTTATCAGACGCTCCCATTCCTCAAATTATGTAAATATAGTCTTATACAATTAAGAAAATGCCTTGGGTTGGTTTGTTTGTTCGCCATATGTAAAGATTGTACAGATGTGAAGTGCTCTGTTGACTGTGTACGTGTATAAAATCTTTTATGAAGAAAGCATACTTTTGTAATAAAGAAATGTAAGTATTGTCAGTTTAATAGTGACTCAGGAGTTAGACTATGTGTTTACTGGTCTAACTTTTCCTAAGTAATTATTTTGCTTAATTTCATTGGAACTGTTGAAAGTCTCGAGATTTCCAGCAATAGGGGACTGCACAGCGGAATCTTCAAATTTCCTCGATAATTCCTTCAGACTCTACTTTGGTGGAATAATGGATGTCTGGGCATCAGAAAATATGGGCCTGAGCATTTGAGACTCTTTAAGTACCTGCATGTTCCTATTATTGCCTATTTGGAAAAGATTCACTCTCTGATGATTGGTGCTAGGTCCACTGCTTTTTGTCATTTATGTGAAAATAGAAGCATAGAAGTTTGCAGATGACACCCAGATTAGAGGTGTAGTGGACAGCAAAGAAAGTAACCTCAGAGTAAAATGGGATCTTGATCAGATGGGCTGGTGGACTGAGGAGTGGCAGATGGAGTTTAATTTAGATAAGTGTGAGGTGCTGCATTTTGGAAAAGCAAATCAGGGTAGGACGTATTCACTTAATGGTAAGGTCCTGGGTTGTGTTACCAAACAAAGAGACCTTGGAATGCAGGTCACAGTTCCTTGCAGGTAGACAGGATAGTGAACAATGCATTTGGTACACTTTCCTTTATTGGTCAGTGCACTGAGTATAGGAGTTGGGAGGTCATGTTGTAGCTGTACAGGACATTAGTTAGGCCACCTTTAGAACACTGTGTGCAATTCTGGTCTCCCTGCTACAGAAAAGATGTTGTGAAACTTGAAAGGGTTCAGAAAACATTTATAAAGATGTTGCCAGGCATGGACGGTTTGATCTATAGGGAGAGGCTGAATAGGCTGGGGCTATTTTCCCTGGTGTGTCAATGGCTGAGGGATGACCTCATAGAGGTTCATAAAATCATGAGGGGAATGGATGGGGTGAACAGCCTAGGTCTTTTACCCCTGATAGGGGAGCACAAAACAAGGAGGCATGAGTTTAAGGTGAGAGGGGAAAGATTAAAAAGGGACCTAAGGGGCAACATTTTAATGCAGTGAGTGGTGCGTGTATGAAAACAGCTGCCAGAGGAAGTGGTAGAGGCTGTTACAATTACAACATTTAAAAGGCATTTAAATGGATGGGTACATGAACAGGAAGGGCTTAGAGGGATATGGGCCAAATGCTGGCAAATGGAAATAGAAATGGAAATTTAGGATACCTTGTCAGCCTGGATGAGTTGGACCAAAGGGTCTGTTTCTGTGCTGTACATCTCTGTGACCCTATGACGCTATAAAGGAGACAGAGAAAAGTAGGAGCAAAATACTGCAGATGCTGGAATCTGTACTGAAAATGAAAAATGCTGAAGATCACAGTGGGTCAGTTAGCATCCATAGAAACACAGCAAGCTAACGTTGAGCCTCGATGACTCATCATCAGAAAAATAGTTTTAAGAGCATAAGACAATAAGACTTAGGAGCAGAAATTAGGCCATTCAGTCCATTGAGTCTGCTCCACCATTCAATCATGGCTGGTAAATTTCTCCACCCCATTCTCCCTGTAACCCTTGATCCCCTTGATACTCAAGAAGCTATCTCAGTGGCAGTGAATTCCATAGATTCACCACTCTCCTTATATCCGTTCTAAAAGGTCTTCCCTTTATTCTAAGGCTGTGTCCTTGGGTCCTAGTCTCTCCTACCAATTGAAATATCTTCCCAACAGTCACACTGAGCAGGCCATTTAGTATTCTGTAAGGTTCAATTAGATTACCCCTCATTCTTCTAAAGTCCATTGAGTACAGATCCAGAATCCTCAAACTTTCCTCATACGTTAAGTTTTTCATTCCTGGGGCCATTCTTGTGAACCTCCTCTGAAGACCCTCCACAGCCAGTCCATCCTTCCTGAGGTATGGACCCAAAGCAATATTTCAAATACTTCTCTGAGCTAACTTTGTCTTGAGAGAATCGTGGTGGCAAATCAGGTGAATTCCCTGGTGAGCAAAACGATTTTGAATATCTACCTTAGCTAAGCCACTGGTTTGGTAATGAAAGGAACGATTCTATTTCTCCAGTGTCAGAAACCCCCATCTTCAACAATGATGGCTAAATCTGGCCATACATATCTGCTTTTGGCAAGATAGAGCCACTATCTGAGCAAAAGTTTATTTCAAAAGTTTATTTCAAAATATTTGACTTTTCTCTTCAGACTGGCACTTCAAATCACTGCTATTGTAAGATGATTAAGTTTACATACCCAATTTTGAGGAATAATGTTCTGTGTATTGTTGGGGATGAACGTTTTACAAGTTGTATCTACGCAAATGTATTGTCAGCTAAAAGGTTCAACTCAAGCAAAACAGGTCTGGCTAGAATTTGGATAGCACATAATTATTTGGTGTTGGACTGGGGTATATAAAATTAAAAATATTTTTGGACATATGAGTTGTGATCATACAAACGAGGCAACAAACAAAATACAGATTCTTGCTACTTCCATCTGAATGTGAGTTAACCGGTATGTCTCCGGGAATGCTATCTGCTCCTCAGTGCTGTTGCCAAACTTTATACCCAATACAAAGCCTTAGCAGCAATGTTTGATCTAACAAGCCTGCTGCTCTTTAAATGCAGATTGTACCTTAATGTTAACTGCATAAAAATGATTGCTGAAATTTAAACATTTGCAAAATGAGCACCAGGGCCAACAGTGGGTTTTCTCACACAGCAGATGGAGGGGTCAATTTTGATGATGCCAAGCTGGTGGTTAGTAATTAATTAGTAATGTTGGTGGGCGATAGAAGATATGCCAAGCTATCACATGGGATACAATATCCTCAATAATCACTCTTAGTAAACAGTAGCAGTAGGAACACAGGTCAGTAAACTCTGGAAATCTGAAAATGAAGAACTGCCAAAAGAATAATAACAGATCTAATGGCCTCCTGTGGTCAGTAAGTGATACAAAGCTAGATACAGTGGAGATACAAACAAACTTAGGCTAATAGAATATTGCCATGTATATCAAGAGAATAGCATTCAAGGAATTTGAAGTCATGCCTCAACTGCACAAGGCCAAGTTAAAGCATAACATGCAAAATGGTTAAGAGGAAGATAAATATGCAAATACTCTTCGGACAAAAACCACATACTCTGAAAAATATTCACCAGATTGTTCAAATGCTGGTCTGCAACCAAAGACACTTTTTTAAAAAATTGAACCATCGTTGCATATTTTTAGAATTGATTTTTCTCCAAAAAATGATAGCAGTACAAGATGCAATTGCAAGCAATAAACAACAGTAAACAAATCCCCGATCACCCTCCCCACGGCATACACCTCCCCCAAAAATATAAAGAAATGAAATGCAACCATAATAAATATAAACATATACAAAGCACAAAACCATAATAAATTAGACCAGAAGTAAAATAACTGCATAATGAAAGAAAAAGAAAAGAAAAAAAAATGCCACAATCTTAGATACTTCAGTCTGGAATAGTTAAAAATACAACAGCCTTAGCATATGAAAGAAAAGGGTTCCAGATTTTTGTAAGTCTGGTAGAGGAGCCAGATAAGGATAATCTAATCTTTTTCTAATTTAAGAAAGTATAACGCATCTCTATCCCAGTGTGTATGAGTAAGTCGAATTAGGGATTTCCATTTTGACAGTATCCATCTTCTGGCCAATATGGTAGTGAATGATATCATGTCTTTTTTAGAGGAAGGAAGATTAGGTAAAGAGGGTGACAGCCCAAACAAAGCGGTAATAGCATTAGGAGTAAGATTTTTGCCAGATACTTTAGATAAGGTGTCAAAAATATCAGTCCAATATCTACTTAGAGAAGGGCAAAGCTAGAACATGAGCATATAATTTGCTGGAGTTTGTTGCCACCGATCACAGGATGGAGACACCTCCTCAAATATGTTTACAAGTTGAGCTTTGGTATAGTGGGCGCGGTGTAGAATCTTGCATCGACTAAATCAATGTTTTGCACTGATAGGAGATCTGTGTGCCCTTTGTAAAGTCTCATCCCACACATCACCCAGAATTACCTCTTCCAGATCTGCCTCCCAGATAGATTTAATAGAATTGAGACAATCTGAGCATATTTTATGAATGTTTGAATAAATAGCTGAAATAGCCCCTTTAATGAAGAAAGCAGTTTTAGAAAGATATCAAAATCAGAATAATTAGGAAGGATGGGAAAAACCTGAAATAAACTATGGACAAAGCTATGAACTTAGAGGTAACTAAAGAAGCGGCTTTTAGGATGTGAAAACTAATTGTTGAAAAGATGCAAAAACGCTATCAACACATGAATCTTTCACAGTTTTTATCCCTAATTTAGCCAACCAGAAAAGGCACTGTCCACTAAAGATGGGGAACAAATATGATTTGCTGCCAAAAAATGACTGAAAGCCAAAGAGGTGCCTAAATTGAAACCAAATTTTAAGACAGGATAAAACAATTACACTGTTCATGCAAATAGATAAAAATCACAAAACACCTGTTATAGTCCAACAGATTTAATTGGAAGCACACTAGCTTTCGGAGCGACGCTCCTTCATCAGGTGATTGTGGAGGGCTCGATCGTAACACAGAATTTATAGCAAAAATTTACAGTGAGATGTAACTGAAATTATACATTGAAAAATTGATTGTCTGTTAAGCCTTTCATCTGTTAGAATACAGTGATAGTTTCACTTCTTTCATGTGTAAATCACAAAACCTTTTTTTAAAGTTGCATTTTTTAAAGTTGTTAACAATGGTGATAGCTAGACAATATGTTGAAGGTGTTAGCCCCCTGTGTTCTCTGTCTATGATCTGATGTTTAGATTGATTCTAACCTAAAAAGTTAGATAACAGAGTTTTACATAAATTCATGCAGTTTTTGAGCTCAGAGTTCTACATGAATGTATGCAGTTTTTGAGCAAAGTGCAATGTAACTCTGCAAATACAAATTCACCCCACAAAATATATGTGTGCATGTGGGTCTTTGTCTGTGTGTGTGTCTGTCTGTCTGTCTGGGGTGGGGTTGTGTGTGTGTGTGTGTGTGTAGTGAGTGCAGAGTGTCTTAAGTCTGTGAGGGGGTGCATGTGTGAGTGTGGGAGTGTGTGTGTCTATAAGGGTGTGTGTGGGTGTGTGTGTGCGCATCTGTGTGTACCTGTGTCCGTGTGTATGTGAGAGTGTGTGTGTAGGAATATCTGTGTGTGTGTGTGTAGTGCAATGGTGATCACCTGTAATGTGACATGAACCGAAGGTCCGGTTGAGGCCCTCCCTATGGGTTCTGAACTTAGCTATCAGCCTCTGCTCGGCCAGTTTCCTCTGATGCCTGTCCCGAAGTCCACCTTGGAGGATGATCACCTGAAGGTCCGAGGCCTAATGTCCTGGACCACTGAAGTGTTCCCCAACTGGGAGGGAACCTTCCTGTCTGTTGATTGTTGTGCCGTGTCCATTCATCCGTTTTCGTAGCCTTGCTCGGTTTCCCCAATGTTTAGATTAGATCACTTTTTAAGTTAGAATTAATCTAAACGACAGGTCATAGACAGAGAACACAGGGGGCTAACACCTTCAACATATTGTCTAGCTATCACCATTGTTAACAGCTAACCCGATAATGCAACTTTAAAAAAAGGCTTTGTGATTTACACATGAAAGAAGTGAAACTATCACTGTATTCTAACAGATGAAAGGCTTAACAGACAATCAATTTTTCAACGTATAATTTCAGTTACATCACACTGTAAATTTTTGCTATAAATTCTGTGTTACGATCGAGCCCTCCACTATCACCTGATGAAGGAGCATCGCTCCGAAAGCTAGTGTGCTTCCAATTAAACCTGTTGGACTATAACCTGGTGTTGTGTGATTTTTAACTTTGTACATCCCAGTCCAACACCGGCATCTACAAATCATGTAAACAGAGGTTGAAAAAAGGATAGGTGATTGAAATAAAGCCTTTAATGTTACTGGATGGGTGGAATTTGCCCCAACAGTCAGCTAAATTGGAAGAGCATCAAGGTTTGAGTAGATTACTTACAGTGTGGAAACTGGCCCTTCGGCCCAACAAGTCCACACTGACCCTCCGAAGAGCAACCCACCCAGACCCATTCCCCTACATTCTCATATTGGAGCCAATAGTTCAAATTTCTAATGTTTGCTGCCCAATAATAAAACAAAATATTTGGCATTGCCATTCCACCTAGTATCTTGGACCTCTGTAACAACTCTTTTCATAACCGAGGAGATTTTCTTCTTCCAAATAAATTCAAGAATGAGACTATCTACCTAACAGAAAGAAGGAGAAAAATTGGAATGCGTTGAAATAAATAAGAAAATCTTGGAAAGAAATATTCTAGCAGCAACAGACAAATTAAGGAGAGACCATTGTTCAAAGTCTCCTTTAATTTGTACCAGTAATGGTTCAAAATCTTTCATGTACAAATTACCTAGTGTATCTGCCACGTGTACACCATGATAAACAAAACGAGAGGTGGCAATTTTAAATGCTAAATTATCTAGTGGGTATTCTCTGGTAGGCTTATTGATAGCAAATATCTCATTTTTGCCAAAGTTGAATTTATACCCAGAAATCTTACTGAAAGATTCTAAATCTGAAAGTGCGGTGGGAATGGAGAGAGATAAGTTTGAGACAAATAGCAAAAGGTCATCTGCAGAGAGGGCAACCTTCAACTCCACACCATTTCTAATAATGCCAGAGAAATCAGGATGAGTGTGCAGAGCAATAAACAGAGGTTCAATTACAATGGCAAACAGCAGTGCACTTAAAGGACAACCTTGTCTAGTGAAATGATAAAGGTGGAAATAATCAGAATTCATATTACTGGTCCTAACAGAGGCCTGCGGTGATTCACAGAGTAGTTTGATCCAAGAAATAAATTTTTCCCCAAAGCCAAATTTATCCATAGTAAAAAAAAATCCATTCCACTCTATCAAACGCTTTTTCAGCATCTAAAGATATCAAAGCCTCAGAAAAGTGGAAACACCAGGTTAACTTTTTCGCTTTGTACACCCAGCCCAACATCGGCATCTCCAAATCAGGAAAGTGGATGGGGGATAATTGTAACAACGTTAAATACCCGCCTAAGATTAAAAAAGGAGTGCGCATTGTAAATAAACCCAGTTTGATCCAAGGATATGAGAGATGGAAGGATGGTTTCCAAATGTCAGGCCAATAGTTTTGACCATAATTTAAAGTCAACATTTAGCAGACTTATATGATGATATGAATCACATAGTAAGGGATCTTTGCTTTCTTTAAAAACAAAGAACTTGATGCCTGAGTTAAAGTTTGAGGAAGAGAGCCAGAATTAAACACTTCAGCAAACACATCTACCAAAAGTGGAGCCAGCACTTTTCAAAACGTTTTACAAAATTCGGCTGGAAAACCATTGGCCCCAGGACTTTTTACCATTTTGTAGTGATCTAGCCGCAGCCTCAAGTTCTATTAAAGCAGAATGGTGTGTTGTTTCCCTGGTGCTAAGATCAAGGATGTCTCAGAGAGGGTGTAGAATGTTCTCACAGGGGAGAGGGGCCAGCAGGAGGTCATTGTTCACATTGGAACCAATGACATTGGAAGGGAAAAGGTTGAAATTCTGAAGGGTGAGTACAGAGAGTTAGGCAGAAATTTAAAAAGGACGTCCTCAAAGGAAGTAATATCTGGATTACTCCCAGTGCTATGAGCTAGTGAGGGCAGGAATAGGAGGATAGAGCAGATGAATGCATGGCTGAGGAGCTGGTGTATGGGAGAAGGATTCGCATTTTTGGATCAATGGAATCTCTTTTGGGGTAGAAGTGACCTGTACAAGAAGGATGGATTGCACCTAAATTGGAAGGGGACTAATATACTGGCAGAGAAATTTGCTAGAACTGCTTGGGAGGATTTAAACTAGTAAGGTAGGGGGTGGGACCCACGGAGATAGTGAGGAAAGAGATCGATCTGTGACTGGTACAGCTGATAACAGAAGTGATTCAAACAATCAGGGCAGGCAAGTACAAGGTAAGACTAATAAATTAAACTGCATTTTTTTCAATGTAAGAGGCCTAACAGGGAAGGCAGATGACCTCAGGGCATGGCTAGGAACATGGGACTGGGATATCATAACAATTCTGGAAACATGGCTCAGGGATGGGCTGGACTGGCAGCTTAATGTTCCAGGATACAAATGCTACAAGAAGCATAGAAAGGGAGGCAAGAGAGGAGGGGAAGTGGCATTTTTAATAAGGGACAGCATTACAGCTGTGCTGAGGGAGGGTATTCCCAGAAATACATCCAGGCAAGTTATTTGGGTGGAAATGAGAAATAAGAAAGGGATGATCATCTTATTGGGATTGTATTATAGACCCCCCCAATAGTCAGAGGGAAATTGAGAAACAAACTTGTAAGGAGATCTCAGCTATCTGTAAGAATAATAGGGTAGGGGATTTTAACTTTCCAAACATCGACAGGGACTGCCATAGTGTTAAAGGTTTAGATGGAGAGGAATTTCAAGTGCGTACAGGACAATTTTCTGATTCAGTATGTGGATGTACCTACTAGAGAAGGTGCAAAACCTGACCTACTCTTGGGAAATAAGGCAGGGCAGGTGACTGAGGTGTCAGTCGGGGAGCACTTTGGGGCCAGCGACCATAATTCTATTCATTTTAAAATAGTGATGGGAAAGAATAGACCAGATCAAAAATTTGAAGTTCTAAATTGGAGAAAGACCAATTTTGACGGTATTAGGTGAGAACTTTCGAAAGCTGATATTCACAGGTAAAGGGATGGCTGGAAAATGGGAAGCCCTCAGAAATGAGATAACAAGAATCCAGAGCAAGTATATTGATGTCAGGGTGAAAGGGAAGGCTGGTAGGTATAGGGAATGCTGGATGACTAAAGAAATTGAGGGTTTGGTTACGAAAAAGAAGGAAGCATATGTCAGGTATAGGCAGGATAGATCGAGTGAATCCTTAGAAGAGTATAAAGAAAGTCGGAGTATACTTAAGAGGAAAATCAGGAAGGCAAAACGGGGACATGAGATAGCTTTGGCAAATAGAATTAAGGAGAATCCAAAGGGTTTTTACAAATATGTTAAAGACAAAAGGGTAACAAGGGAGAGCAGAATGCCCCTTAAAGATCAGCAAGGCAGCCGATATGTGAAACTATGGAAGGTGGGGGGGGGGATACTAAATGAATAGTTTGCATCAGTATTTACTGTGGAAAAGGATATGGAAGATATAGACTGTAGGGAAATAGATGGTGATATCTTGCGAAATGTCAAGATTACAGAGGAGGAAGTGCTGGATGTCTTGAAATGGTTAAAAGTGGATAAATCCCCAGGACCTGATCAGGTGTACCCGAGAACTCTGTGGGAAGCTAGAGAAGTGGTTGTTGGGGGGCCTCTTGCTGAGATATTTGTATCATTGATAGTCACAGGTGAGGTGCCGGGAGACTGGAGGATGGCAAACGTGGTGCCACTGTTTAAGAAGGGTGATAAGGACAAGCCAGGGAACTATAGACCAGTGAGCCTGACCTCGGTGGTGGGCAAGTTGTTAGAGGGAATCCTGAGGGACAGGATGTATATGTATTTGGAAAGGCAAGGACTGATTCGGGATAGTCAACATGGCTTTGTGAGTGGGAAATCATATCTCACAAACTTGATTGAGTGTTTTGAAGAAGTAACAAAGAAGATTGATGAGGGCAGAGCAGTAGATGTGATCTATTTGGACTTCAGTAAGGCGTTTGACAAGGTTCCTCATGGGAGACTGATTAGCAAGGTTAGATCTCATGGAATACAGGGAGAACCAGCCATTTGGATACAGAACTGGCTCAAAGGTGGTGGTGGAGGGTTGTTTTTCAGACTGGAGGCTTGTGACCAATGGAGTGCCACAAGGAACGGTGCTGGGTCTCTACTTTTTGTCTTTTATATAAATGATTTGGATGGGAGCATAAGAGGTACAGTTAGTAAGTTTGCAGATTATACCAAAATTGGAGCTGTAGTAGACAGCGAAGACAGTTACCTCAGATGACAACAGGTTCTTGATCAGATGGGTCAATGGGCTGAGAAGTGGCAGATGGAGTCTAATTCAGATAAATGTGAGGTGCTGCATTTTGGGAAAGCAAATCTTAGCAGGACTTATACACTTAATGGTAAGGTCCTAGAGAGTGTTGCTGAACAAAGAGACCTTGGAGTGCAGGTTCATAGCTCCTTGAAAGTTGAGTCGCAGGTAGATAGGAAAGTAAAGAAGGCGTTTGGTATGCTTTCCTTTATTGGTCAGAGTATTGAGTACAGGAGTTGGGAAGTCATGTTGCAGCTGTACAGGACATTGGTTAGGCCACTGTTGGATAGAGTAAATAGACAAAATCTTTTCCCTGGGGTCGGGGAGTCCAGAACTAGAGGGTGTAGGTTTAGGGTGAGAGGGGAAAGATATAAAAGAGACCTAAGGGGCAACTTTTTCACGCAGAGGGTGGTAAATGTATGGAATAAGCTGCCAGAGGATGTGGTGGAGGCTGGTACAATTGCAACATTTAAGAGGCATTTGGATGGGTATATGAATAGGAAGGGTTTGGAGGGATATGGGCTGGGTACTGGCAGGTGGGACTAGATTGGGTTGGGATATCTGGTCGGCATGGATGGGTTGGACCAAAGTTGTTTCTATGCTATACATCTCTATGACTCTATTGCTGTGATTGGTTATTCCAACTTCTTTACCACATTTTGATCAATATGTAGGAACAGTAATTTTACCAAAAAAGTTCTCAAAATCTACAGTAGCAGAAGAACATTCAGATGAATAAAGTGAAATATAAAATTTCTTAAAAGTCTTGTTGATTTCTAATGGATCTGAAGTGACACTTCAATTAGCCTTAATTTGGGGGATTAATTGAGATGAGGACATTTGGCACAATTGATGGGCCAACAATTTACTAGTTCTATCTCCTTGTTCATAAAATTTAGACCTAGGGTGAAGTAAAAGCTCAGTGGTATATTGTGACATTACAATAACATACTCGGCCTGTAGGAATATGAGTTCTTTATGTACTTCTGAAGACTTAGAGATTGCATAAAGAGAGTCTAATTGAGACAGACGTTGAGCTAACCATGCCAATTTTTCTCTCCTAAATCTATTCTTATGTGCTGCATAAGAAATTATTTCACCCCTGATGAATGCCTTCAGGGTTTCCAACAGCAAGGAAGCTGTAACATCTGGGGTTTTGTCAATTTTCTTTTTAAAAATCTATCCGCTGAGAAACAAAATTAACAAAATCTTACTCTACGAATAAGCGTGCATTGTGATGCCAAGGTGGGTGTGTATTAAGAAACTTCTGAAAGCGAGCACTCATAAAGACATATGCATGGTCTGATAAAGCAATTGAATCATATTTACAACCAGAAATGGATGCAAGCAATCTGTCTTCCACCAAAAAGAAATCAATACGTGTTAAAGTATGGTGGACTTGCAAAAACAAAAATTCCTTTTTAGAGGAATGAAAGAATGCCAGGGATCAACACATCAAACTCCTCCACAAAAGTCTTGATTATTTTAGCAGATTTGGACTAGGCACTTGGAACAGAGGAAGTACAGTCTAAGCGAGGATTCAACCAACAGTTAATACCTCCTCCCAAGATTAACTGGTGTGAAGATAAATCCAGTAACATTGAAAGGAACCGTCTGAAAAAAGCCCAGTTGGAAGCGTAACCATTCGCCATGATTACATCAATGTCAAAAATCTGTCCTATAAATAACTATCATAAATCTGCCCGTAGAGACAGAGGTAGTTTTAGCATGGACAAGAGGAATAGATTTATAGAAAAGAAGAGCAACTCCTCTAGCTCTGCTCGAGAAGGAGGAAACATACACTTGTCCAATCCAATCTCGTTTCAATTAGGACTATCTGTATTTTTCAAGTGGGTTGCTTGAAAGTAAATTATACGGGCATTAAGATGGCGTAAGTAATGTAAAATCTTACTGCATTTAATTGGGTTGTTCAGGCCTTTGCAAATCAACTGGCAAATTTAATGTTCCCACCTCCCGAAGGTGGTGAAGCATTAACCTGAGTTATATGTAATAATCACTCGTAAAGTTCCAAATGTGCAATAATAGATAAATAAATGTAAACCTTGTAAAAGTGATATATGTGCCACCCCCTGTCCCGATCCCCATCAGAACAAAACAAACTCATCACCCCACCTACCCCCTCCCCCCCTCCACCCCTCCTCCACCCCCCTCCCTCCCCCCTCCCTCCCCCCTCCCCCGTCCCCCTCCCTCCCTCCCCCCTCCCTCCCCCTTCCCTCCCCCCATCCCCCCCTCCTCCCTCTCCCTCCCCCTCCCCCCTCCCTCCTCCCTCCCTCCCCCTTCCCTCTCCCCCTCCCCCCCTCCCTCTCCCCCCCCCCCCCTCCCTCTCCCCCTCCCCCCTCCCTCTCCCCCCCCTCCCCCCCTCCCTCTCCCCCTCCCTCTCCCCCTCCCCCCCCCCTCCCCCCCCTCCCCCCTCCCTCTCCCCCCTCCCCCTCTCCCTCTCCCCCTCCCTCTCCCCCTCCCCCCCTCCCCCTCTCCCTCTCCCCCTCCCTCCCCCCCTCCCCCCTCCCCCTCCCCCTCCCTCCCTCCCCCCTCCCTCCCCTTCCCTCCCCCCTCCCTCCCCTTCCCTCCCCCCTCCCTCACCCCTCCCCCCCCTCCCCCCGTCCCCCCCTCCCCCGTCCCTCCCCCCTCCCCCTGTCCCTCCCCCGTCCCTCCCCCCGTCCCTCCCCCATCCCTCCCCCCTCCCCCCCGTCCCTCCCCCGTCCCTCTCCCCTCCCCCCCTGTCCCTCCCCCGTCCCTCTCCCCTCCCCCCCTGTCCCTCCCCGTCCCTCCCCCCTCCCTCCCCCCCTCCCTCCCCCCCCTCCCCCCCCCCCCCCCTCCCCCTTCCCCCCCCTCCCCCCCCACAGTCTGGGTGAAATATGGAAAAATGTATACTCTGTTTCCGTTAAATACAAAGGGAGAAGCATCTCCAGCACAGTGTATCTCACTTGAAACTGGTTCACCCTGATGACCATCGGGCGAGATAACTCACCTTCTTTCAGTTTAGCGCACAGAGTGCAATGGGCCCTGTCCAACACAGGTTTGGCCTCAAGTCTGAGCAAGTCCTGTAAAAGTTAGGCCATAACTTCCGTGGGGCAAGGACCCTCTAATCCCTCAGGTAAATCCACAAGTCGAATATTATTTTACCTGGAGCAGGCCTCCAAGTCCTCACATTTCTTAGTCAGTTACTCTACCATAGCAGATAACACACTAACATTAACTTGGAGTCTAGCTAGCCCGTTATCATACTTATTAGCCAAACGTTCAGGTGTAAAATAGCCCTGCGTTGCAAAGAAATGTTTTCCTCCAATCGCTTCAGAGCAGTTGTTACCTCCTTTTTAACCATCTCTGAAATTACAGATTCAAACTTGATAATGATTTTGGCCCACATATTGTCCATCATGTCCTTAATCCTACCTAGCATGGCTTCATTAGTGTCCAGCTTCTCCGGAGATTAGGGATCAGGTGAATGGTGCAGCCAAGCACAACAGGACTTGCCTGACTCAATTTTTATTGCAGAAATTGCCATTTGAAAGGATACAGGCAAAAATGGGCCGTGTTTAGAAAAAATAGTCAAACCGAGGGTAGAGGGCAGGTAACCACCAAATTTAAGAAACCAAAATATACAAATTTAAGATATCTGGAGACGCTACCCCAACCAATGTCCTACATTTTCCATGATGCCCTGCACTCGCCCGCCATTTTGCTGGACCTGAAGTCACTTTCTGCATAAGGTATTGGTACTGGGGTTCCCGCTGGATGAGTTCTGGCTGGTTGCAATCTACTTTTCTGGAGACAGTAGTGAAGATTCAGACTTCTCCTTTAAGAACTCTCCCCATGCAGTGATAAATTCTGCCAGTGTATTTTAAATGCTCAAACTTTGATGATAAGTTTCAGAATAAAAGAGATAGAATAAAGGCTTGTTTGCTTCGAGCAGTTTCTATCTAACTGGAGGTGTTCAAAATCAGTACTTTTCACACCTTCAAAGTGGGTAATATGACTTCTCCCTGAAAGTATTGTAGGCTCAGTGACTGCATTATTTTCAAAAAATAATTAAAATTAACAATTGATGTTCTATGAAGCATATATTGAAACAAAAGTCTGCTGAACAGCCATGACAAGCCACGGGTAGGCTAATTCAGTAGACAGCGGGACTTTCAACCTTCAGTGGGAAGAATTCCCATCCTCAGAGCTATCAGTTCATTATTCCTGATAGTGCAAGAGCTCAGTGATGTGCCCTGCCAGAAGTGCAGGAACTGCCTGAAGGGACTATGACTGGGGACTTAGGGTGGGGAGGAGGTTACTTCATGCAATTGTCAATGTAAGGAAGGTGGTTGGTGGTATCTTGTTGGGGGGTACCTCATTGCATGTGAGGCATTCCTGAATGATTCAATGATGTGTCCCGTTCCTTCCATTCAGTCCTCATGTAGGCTATTAAAAATGGATTTTTAACTCCCACTCCTACCTCAATGTCTACACTATCTAAATCACAACTTTGATTTAGACAGATGATAATTCTGGATAATAGGCTTACCCACATGCCTAAATGACCATGAATTATTGACAAAGTTTCATGTCAGCTTGTGAGTGGGTTGGAGGTCCTGGGCTAGCCATCTGACCTATTCTACGTGCTCCCTCCACCCTGTTGGAAAGACACCCAGTGAACGCATGTAAAATCCAGCCCCTAATTTTGGCAGAAGATTGGTGGTGAAAATATGAAACAGTATAAGAAGCCACTGCCAACAGAGACATTTTTGGAGAAATCACAGTCTCTACATAGACAAATATCCAGCATTCAGCTTTGTAAATCATGCAGTTGTGCAAAGAGAAAGCACAAAGATTAAAATATGCACAATAATCTTCCACAATTTCTCTATGCAAGATTATCAAAAGTTCTTGTGTCTGGCTAGTCTGGTGAGCTTGATGTCAACATTAATGTATTTCTGCATTGCTGACCAGCTCAGCTGCTCACTTTGAACATATTTGTTTTAAAGTCCGCATTTTTAGCAGAAGTCAATGTTAGCTGCCATTCTCCATGCCAAGTAAACGGTTTGTAAATAAGTTGAACTGGTGCACAGTAGTTTAATAGTTGAATTGCTGCCATGTGGATTAACCAGTTTACATGTGATTCATGACACAATGTTGGAAGCAAATGTCCTTTGCATACGTACCAGGTGACAGTTTTGTGGACAATGTTTCAGGGATACCATAGATTGGATACAGCCATCGGATTGCAGAAATGCCTCCTCCTTGTGACCTACAAAAACTAAACAGAAAATAATTATAGTTTTGTTCATATAAAACTTAGTGAGCAACAAGAAATTTAAGATTTCGATCCTTAGACTCTTCAATCTCACTGTTTAAATTACAAGCACAACTAAGTTGGGAAGTGAGGAAGGAGGGAGAGATAATTTTCATATTCACAGCTTGGACAGTAATCCTGTGAAGTAGACTGCTCATCTGATGAATGACCTGCTGCATAATTATCAGATTGAAATCCAAGTGGCACAGATAGTGATACAGTCACAAATTGTGCATCTTTTAGTCTTATTTGTAATTATTGTGTATTACTGGCAGTTCAGTCTTGTGTACATTTTCAGAACTGAACTACTGACAAAGGTAACACATATGCTCAGGAAACTATTGTGTTAAAGAAAGCATCTGGAAGATGAGGGATGGACTAAAGTTCACAGAGAGAGAGAGAGAGAGAGAGAGAAAAATGGAGCGAGTGCACACTTCATGTCCATTTTCTGTAGACCAAACTAATCATCCTAGACAAATCAATCCAGTTGCCTCTTTCTTCCTCTCCAATGTCCTTATCCACTACTCAACATCTTCCGAGGCCCACGTGGCATCTGGATGGGTATACGAATAGGAAAGGTTTGAAGGGATATGGGCTGGGTGCTGGCAGGTGGGTCTAGATTGGGTTGGGATATCTGGTCGGCATGGACAGGTTGGACCGAAGGGTCTGCTTCCATGCTGTACATCTCTATGACTCTGTGACATCTAATTCCTTCCATACTGACATATAAATTACTACTATCAAAAGTGTCATTTCAATGATAAACAATAAAAGAATTAAAACAAAATTAGAAGAATTACTCCATAACACAATGGTCAAAGAAACAAGAAAAGAAAATAGAGATCTAAGTATAGACATAACCAGAATGTCACATAAAACCATAACCAGAATGATAATAACCAGAATGTTAGCAATACTAACATATCAGAAACATGCTTAGAAAGTTATTGAAGCCAGCTGGAATGTTGTTTAATCTTTTGGAGTGATTTATTTGGTCACAGATGAAACTTATGTAGAATCCTACAATGTGGAAAGAGGCCATCCAGCACATCAAGTCTCTCCTGACCCTCTGTTGAGCATTTCATCCAGACCCAGCCACCCTGTGTTTCCCATGGCTAATCCACCAAGCCTGCACATCTCTGCACCCTTTGGGCAATTTAGCACAACCAACCCACCTAGTCTACACATCTTTGGACTGTGAGAGGAAACCAGAGCACCCACCTAAACACCACACAGTCACCCAAAGCTGGACTCGAACCTGGGTCCCTGGCACTGTGAGTCAGCAGTATCAAACACTGTGTCACCATGCCACTCACTATTTTTGCAATTTTACAATATTTGCTACCAATGATCAGTCATAAATTGAACTGCGATTTTGCACACAATACTTGTGAGTTCTGACGATTTCAAACAAGACTTCCTCAGCTGGTACATATAATCACCACCATGTTTGCAATGGGCCTACTGGTAAAATTTGTTTGCGCTGTTGGCCTTTCACCATACATTTATTTTGAACTTAAGAAAATTGTTCCCACATATTGATGGCTATCTTGGAACTGTTTCAGAATAGCTTTTAAACAACTTTTGTACTTCACCACTCTAAATTGCTTTCAAGTTGTCAATGCACCATAAAATATCCCTGTGTGACCTGAAATACACAGATAAAAATATCTGATATACTTTGGGCAATGTCATGGGACAGGCACTTTAAAGATAAAGTTCCATTGTTTTTGTCTATTAGCATTGGAAAACGGATCCTCCACTACTTGCAAGTTCTTTCCTTCCCTGCCAAAAGCTTAGTCTTTCACTTGCCAAGCCACCCAATTCCTATTCCCGTCCTGACCCTTTCCTGTGGCTCCACAGTGAAAATAACCAGAAGGTTCCACAAGAGCATCTTGTGATTCTAATCAGCTATAAAGGCTAAATGAATTGTGTATGTTCCAAACATATTAAGATGCGGTTGAGATAACAAGTGCCATATTTTTATTCTTTACATTTGATGTAAGGTTGCTCATGGTCAATAAAAATATGGTGAATGACCCATACAATTATAGACCATGGCAATTCAGGACCAAAGTTGAAGGAATCACTTTGGGAATAAGCTATTAGTGAAGATTTTTAACATATCAAGCTTTAACTTTCTTTCCTATGTTTCTTTTGTTTCGCTGTGCATCCAGTGTTCTTCCTTCTTCCTCCATCCTTAAATATCATTGTTTAAGAGCAATGGCCAGTGCTCCAAACATTCACCAGGGTTTTGCTGAGACGCCCTGTTGACCTTGTTGCCCACTATCAACAGCATGTCCATTAAATTGCAGCAAACTGTTTTTGAGCAAAATTATGAGGTAAACTGTCTAACTAATGGGGCAGCATTTTGAAATATTTTACTCCAGTAAATAACAGTGAACAGATAAAGATGCCAAACAATACTTGCATTCCATAATACAAACAAGAGGTTTTCTTCATATTTTATCTCTGTTGTTGGACATTGAGCATCAGGTTTAAGTGTTTGTTGGGAAGGGTAAAATCCATGCAGTAGGCTTCCTTCATGGTGAGAAGAGTGCTTTATTGCTTCATTGCTGATTGCAAATTCCAGGCCAACAAAATTCCTTTAAAGAACCTCCTTTTACAGCTAAGAAATTGAGTGCATTTTAAGAAGGAATTTTTAAATGTTTACTGTGCAATGTGAGCATCGCTGGCTGCCCAGCATTTATGGCTGGTCTCTAGTTGCCCTCGAGAAGATGGTGTTGCACTGCCTTCCTGAACTGCTGCAGTCTATTCGCTGTTGATATTCCACATTGCCTTTAGGGTGGAAATTCCACGATTTTAACCTAGTGACAGAGAAGGAAATGTATTCCTAAGTCAGGATGGTGAGTGGCTTGGAGGGGAGCATGCAGGTGGCATTGCTCTCATGTATTAGCTGCCCATGTCCTTCTAAATGGAAGAGATTGTCGGCTTGGAATGTGTTGTCTGGAATGTGGACTGGCTTTGATGAGTCAGGAAGTGAGTTAGGGCCACAATATTCCGAGCCTCTTGTGGCCATTGTGTTTATGTGGCAAGTCTAGTTTAACCTGACACCTGACATCCATTTGACGAAGGAGCAATGCTCTGAAAGCTTGCAATTTTAAATAAACCTGTTGGACTATAATCTGGTGTTGTATGACTTCTGACTTTGCCCACCCCAGTCCAACACCAGCACCTCCACATCAAGTCCAGTTGAGTTTCTAGATGTTGATAGTGGAGAAACAAAAGTTAGTAACATTATTGAATACCAAGGGGTGGTGGTTAGATTGTCTCTTTTTGGAGATGGCCATTGCCTGGCATTTGTGTGGTGTGAATGCTACTTGCCACTTGTCAGTCAAAGTCTGGATGTTGTCTAGATCTTGTTGTGTTTGAATATGGCCTGCTTAAGTTTCTGAGGAGTCACAAATGGTGCTGAAAATTGCATAATTATCAGCAAATAATCTCCCAACTTCTGACCTTATGATGGAGGGAAGGTCATTGTTCATGCAGCTGAAGATGGTTGGACCTAGGACTGTCAGGAACTACTGCAAAGATGGTCTAGAGCTGAGATGACTCAGTTTGCCTGATGCTACACCTCACATATCCTCCTGCACTCTCCTTTGACTGAACGTTAATTCTCTGCCTTGATGGTAATGCTTGAGTGGAGAATTTGCCAGGTCATGCAATTGTGCCAGAGTAAAAATCTACTGCTGTTGATGCCCCAAAGCACCTTAATGATGCTCAATTTTGGATTGTTAGATCTGTTCAAAGTCTGTCCCATTTTTGCACAGTGATAGTGAAACACAATACAATGGAGGGTATTCTCAATGAGAAGGCTGGACTTCATTTCCACAAGGAGTTACCATGATTGACTTCAATACGTGAGCACACTGGGTAAGCCAACTACCACTAAAGCCATGGAGGACAATTTTCTAGAGTGTGGTTGAATGATTTTCAAGTAGTATGTTAAGGAACAAGCTGCAGGATGTGCAGATCATATGTTCATGAGTTCTTCATTTCCACAAGGGCTATGTGGTGGTCACTCACATGCATTCTGTCATGGACAAATCGATCTACTCCTGGCAGATTGGTAAGGATTGGGTCCAATAAGTTTTTCCCTCTTCCTGGTTCCCTTACCACCTGCTGCAGGCCGAGTCTGGCAGCAATGTCCTTTAGGACCTAACTAATTCAAGCAGTAGTACTGCTGCTAAGCCACTGTTGGTGATGGACATGGAAATCCCCCACCCAGTGTACATTGGGTCCTTGACCTCAGCACTTCATCCCCTCAACATGGCGTGGTACTGATCCATCAGCCAAGGGAGAACAGTACATGATAATCAGCAGGAAGCTTCCTTGTCCATGTTTAAGCTGAAGCCATGAGACTTCACGTGGTTTAGGGTTAAACAAAACAAACAGGGTGGACTTCTTGAGTGATTGATCACAAAGCAACATCAACGGGTGAATGGAAGTAGGTACCTCTATTATAGAGTAGAAATAGTACTGGTCTTTAGATAGAGTTAAAACAAATAATTTGAATAGGGAAGATGGAAGTTTTGCTCTGTACTGGACCTACTTGATCTGGAAATGGCTAATATTGACACTGCATGCCTAAGTGGAAAGTGTTTTATTCTCCAACAGTAAAAATGCTCGCTATTATAACAACACAATTCACAAAAATCACTGAAAGCAGAAATAGAGCTGACACAGGGGTTCACTACAGTATTGACCTTCTGCCACGGGATGTCACTGCTAAAATTAGCAAGTAATGTATTTTTATATTAGAAACCTTGCTACAACATCTAGAGACGGTTCATCAACACTACATCAGTTTTTAATATCTTTGACTTCTAAAACGCAGCATTGAGTTCCTGAAAGAAAAACAGGAAAATTAATTCCCTTCCTATTTTTCAAATCCTTATTCTAGTGATAAATGAGGCCCAAATATCTACTCTTTACTTCAGATCTTAATTCTTTCACCCACAAGGAACTTAGGAACAGGAATGGGCATTTAGCCCCTCAAGGTTGTTTCATTATTCAATGAGATCATGGGATTCAATGAGATATAGACTCTATAATGCCCCAAATCCATCAAAACCTATGTTAAAAGGTCAAAATATCCCAAAATCTATTAATCCCAGACTTAAAGTTTACCAATGATATAATACAATTGGCAATTGTGGAAGAGTTCAAAATTTCTCCAAGCCATCGTGTGTAAAAGTGTTTCTAAATTCCCTCTTTAAATATTACCTTCAAAATTTTAGTTTATGAGCTTTAGCCCCAGATTCCTCAACCAGTGGAAACACTCTATTTACTTCATCATGTCTCTTGTTACCTTGAAAACTTTGATCAAGACACCCCTTAACTGCTTGGAAACACATCATCAGTAATACCACCTATTTCCAACTCCATAACATTCACCACTTTGCCCCTTTCTCAGCTACCCTCAATCATTTCTTGGTTGCCTTGAGACTCAACTATTCCAATGAGTGGTCTTCCATATTTTATCTACTGTAAATTTGAGCACAATCTAAATCTCTGCTGGCTATTAGTCAATATGCATCAAGTTCCATTCACCTATCACATTTGTGTTTGCTGACCATCTGTCAGGCCACATTTTGCTTTTAAAGTTATCATTACCAGTTTCAAATTCCTTCATGGCCTTGTTCTTGTCCATCATTATGCTCTTCTCCTGCCTGATAACACTCCTAAGATTTCTACACTCCTTATTTTTAGACTCTTGAGTGTCCCTGATTTTAATTGGTCCAGCATTGGTGATAGACAAGCAGAAGACTGAAAGAAAGCAGCAAGCCAGGCAGCATCAGAAGGTTGAGAAGTCTTCTTCAGGACCATCCGAAATGTTGACTTACCCACCTCCTGATGCTGCCTGGCTTGCTGCATTCTTCCAGCCTCCTGCTTGTGTATCTTGGAATCCGGCATTTGCAGATTTTTGTACCTAACCAAGTTTGTCTCATTGTGCAGTCTCTTCAAAGGATGCCCAGCATCGATGATTGCATGCTTAGTTCCCTAAACCCAAACATTTAGCTGCCTAAAACCTACATCTCTCCATCTTTCTACCTCGCTTTCCTCCTAGAAGGCGCTTCTTAAAATCTAACTTTCTGACCAAATTATTTTTGTTAATTGAGCTAATATCTCCTTATGTGGCACGGTGCCATAGTTTGATTAATAATAAGACTATGACATGCCTTGGCATGTTTTACTTTCACTGTGCTAAATGAAGATATGTTGGTGAAAAAGAGATATTTTCAAAACTTTTCATTTTTAATATTAACATTGGAATGAATTGTATGCCACCAAATAGAACCTGTGGTATGGGACACAGTATTAATCAAAAGATTAGAGAAGCTTCTCCCATAAGCAACAGAGTTATCATGATTGACTTCAATATGCGAACACACTGGGTAAGCCAACTACCACTAAAGCCATGGAGGACAACCTTCTGGAGTGTGGTTGAATGATTTTCAAGTAGTATGTTAAGGAACAAGCTGCAGGATGTGCAGATCATGAGTTCATGAAAAAGAGATAGTTAAAAATCTTCTTGTAAAAGATCTTTAGGGATATACGAAACCATGATATGGTAGAATTTTACATTATGGCTGCAAATGAGTTAGTTCATTTTGAAGAGGGCTGTTAAATTTGAGCAAGAGAAATTAAGGCACGAAACAAAAACCAGATTGAAAAAATACATGAAAAGATTATCTAAGACTACAAAGGGATCTTGATCAATTGGGTCAATGGGACAAGGAGTGGCAGATGGAGTTTAATTTGGATAAATGTGAGGTGTTGCATTTTGGTAAGACAAACAAGGGCAGCACATATACAGTTAATGGTAGGGCCCTGGGGAGTGTTGTCGAACCCCTAACGGTTCAAGTATATAGTTCTTTGAAAGTTACATCACAGGTGAACAGGATGGTAAAGAAGGCATTTGGGCACGTTGCCTTCATTGCATAGGCCATTGGTGATAGAATTTCGACATCATGTTGTGGTTGTATAGGATATTGGTGAGGCCACTTTTGAAGTATCGCGTACAGTTCTGAGTATAGCCCTGCTATCAGAAGAATATTATTACATAGGAGTGGGTGCAGAAAAGATTTACAAAGTTGTTACTGGGAATGCAGGGTTTGAGTTGTAAGGTGAGGCTAGATAATCTGGAACTTAAAGGTGAGAGGAAAAAGATTTGAAAGAGACCTAAGGTGCAACATTTTCACTCAGAGGGTGTCTCGTATTTGGAATGAACTGCCAGAGAAAGTGGTAGATGCAGGTACAGTCACCACATTTCAAAGATAATTGGACAGGTGCATAAATCATAGAATCCCTACAGAATGGAAGCAGGCCATTTGGCTCATCAAGTCGACACCAACCCTTCAAAGTGCATCCAATCCACCCCCTACCCTTTCCATGTAACTCTGCAATTCACATGTCAAATCAACCTAGCTTACACTTCCCTGAACACTATGGGCAATTTAGCATGGCTAATTAACCTAACCTATACATCTCTGGACTGTGGGAGGAAACTCACGCATACAGCGGGAGAATACGTAAACTCACACAGATACTCAGTTGAGGGTGAAATTGAACCCAGGTCCCTGGCACTGTCATGCAGCAGTGCTAACCACTGATTCAGTGTGCCACCCACATTAGTTAGAAGATTGTAGGGAATAAATTAACCAGTCTTAAAGTTGCCAAATCCCCAGGACCTGGTGGTCTTTATCCCAGAGTGTTGAAATCAGGCTTTACATGTGCTAGAGGCCGTGCATATCAATAGACACAGCTCAGTACTTTGCAGCCATGCCTTTTTATTATACATTCAGGGGACGTGGGCATCACTGAGTAGCCAGCATTTCTTGCCCATCCCTTATTGCCCACAGCGTAGTTCAGAGTCAACCACACTGCTGAGAGTCTGGAGTCACATACATATTGGTCAGACCAAGTAAGGATGGCAATTTCCTTCCGTAAAAGACATTAGTGAACCAGATGGGCTTTTCCAGCAATCTTCAATGTCATCATTAAACTCTTAATTGTGTCATCTGCCATGGCAGGATTTGAACCCAGGCCCTCAGAACATTACCTGGATCCATGGATTAACAGTCTAGCAATAATACCACTGCCCCCTTGAAATCAGCCTAATTCTGTCAACAGAAACCAATGTCAGCAATTTACTGATCAGTTGCCATCAGGTCAGACATATCCAGCACACTTAAGATCATTTGTACAAATTTGTAACAAAAATAGACTAAAACAATATAGCAATGTGAACAGATCTATATTCGGTGAAGCGATTATTTTTTGTTATCATTCAATGCACACTGCAGCATTCTGTTGGTAGTGAAGGTTAAAAGTTTGATTTGCGACTTTAGGAAAGTTATCAAGGAATTTTCGTGCAGGGTGTAGATGTTACAAATTACTTCATGTCTGTTCATACACTCCCAAACAAGACCATGCAACTGACCAGCACATCTTTTTTCACATTTTTCACGTCTCACAATTTGAAATCGCTCATAAGGGTAAAACTGCCAACTGGAAATCCAAAGCAATACCACTTCCTGGCCTTAGAAACAAGACAACAGAAACAATGCACCACTAATGTATAATCATCAATCTTAAATCCTATCAAACACCTATCACAAATTCACCTTCAGAAACTTCAGAGATTAGCACAGAGAAAATTGTAAAAGACAATTTTTTTGAACTCCAGATGCACAGGACTCTGAACCCAAAACTCTTGTTGACAGCTTACCTCTCTGGAGTTTGAACATAGTACTTGATATTGAAGACTTGAACAATCTGTGAGACTCTCCTTTAGCAGCTTCAGTCTTTTCCTCAGCTAACTTAAGATAAGCTCTCACTACAACATCCAAGGACTCGATATTTATCTGCTGGCAGATGTTCCAGTAAAGACATGTACATGTACAATGCCTGTTTCAACTCAATAACATAGCTGACAGCTACTCAATGATTCATTTCAGGATAATTCAAGTCAATCTGCCTGGTTCATAACGTAAACAAATCCTGGTTGTTAACTGTCAATTAACGAATGATACATCATCCATAGCAATACTTCTATGAATCAGAGGCAACTTGCCAAACAATCAGTACTCTCCTCTCATGCAGTGCAAGTATTTGTGTTCCCTTGAATTTATATTCTCGTGAAATGCCCTGTTGTCTGCAAGAGGAAAACCTTCAATAAAGGATGTATTTTTCAGCAATATTTAACTTCTGCACTATCAAATGACTGCTTGTATACAGGTTGTTGTTGACAACCTGCTTTCCAGGGCTGACAGTCTTACCTTGTGTAATCTCTCTTTGTAATTTAATCCATGGAGTTCAAGTTCCATTCTTGTTAATCCATGTTGCGTTCCTTCCATGGGCAATATGATTTTTCTAAAACATGGTGGTCAGAACTGTTCACATTAATTCAGATATGGGATAACCAGGACTTTATAAAATATGCTTTTTACCCCTTGCGTTCTAATCTTGGAGATATAAAGCTCAACATTGTATTCACTTTTCTGACTGTTTTGTGTATTTAATCATGTCACTTATTGGTCCGTGTATCTGAAACCACCCAGTCTCTTCAGATCTCCACAGTTTTTCACAGTTCTCAATGGAGGAAAGATCTTTTTCTACATGTTTTAGGCCTAAAGTGAATGACCTTGCATTTGTCATCATTGAGATCAACTTGCAAGTTTTGTCCATTTGCTTAAGCTACCAACATTTCTTTATGCTATAACGCTTCTCTATAAACTATATACAATGCCACTTACCTTTGTCTCATTGGCAAATTTGGCTGTGAGGCTTTTTAATGCTTTGGCCAAGTCTCTAAATATGGTAAAACTACAGACCTTTGCTGGACACTACTAGTCACATCCTATCATATAAGCACATGTGATTAATCACTTCTTTTTGTTGCCTGCTGCTCATTTGTTTTTCCGCCCAGGTCAATAATTCGGCTTCAATTTTGTGAGCATCTACTTCACTTAACAGTCCCTCATAAGGGACTTTATCAAATGCCTTCTGAAATCCACTTAAATAACATTCACAGACATTTCACTGTCCATTACTTTACTCACTTCACCAAAATGATGTCTTTGCATTTAGTTTCTGTTCATAAATCTGTAAATTAATTTTAACTTCAAGTGTCCATGTACACTGGCACTCAGTCATTTATCTTTTTTTAGATGCAATTCTCTTCTCATTTTAGTATTTAAAGTGATCATTCACATTTTAAAACTGGATCCTGTAAGCCCACAGTCAGCACTCTAAGAATTGACTAAGTTGTTCAAATATTCTAACACTTCTTCCACAAAGTGAATATATAACCATCTCCTTGTATATTTCCACAACCAACCACCACACAACACCATCCCTTGCAGCAATGCAACCACTTTAAGGAGGCAATGGCCTAGTGGTATTATCGCCACACTGTTAATCCAAACAACCAGGTAATGTTCTGGGGGCCTGAGTTTGAATCCTACCATAGCAGATGGTAGAATTTGAATTCAATAAAGTAAAATCCAAAACTAAGAGTTCTAATGACTATGAAAGCGTTGCTGATTGTCAGGAAAAACCCATCTGGTTCACTAATACCCTCTAGGAAAGGAAACTGCGATCCTTACCTGGTCTGACCTATATGTGACTGCAGACCCACAGCAGTGTGGTTGACTCTTAACTGCTCTCTGGACCATTAGGGGTGGGGAATAAATGCTGGCCTAGACAGCAATGCCCTCATCTCACAAATGATGAATGAAAAAAACTGGAGGAGTATTTGGCTGCACCTCAGTAATTTGTTGGAGTTGGTGCATTCATTGATACAGACAGATTGGAAACCAAAAGATTTAACATCACAATAACATTGGAAATGTAATGCTTAGTACTTATGTAATACGTCATTTAAGACCTCTAGTTGGCATTTCCTGGCATTCAGGACACTTGCCAGTGCAGAAAGTAGTGAATTTTGGGGGTAGTTTTGGGAATCTCTAAACATCAAGTTGCTAAAACTCAACAATAGCTATATTTTTACAGCTGATATGTCACTTCCTTCTAACAAATGTTCAGCTCAGAGTCCTTGTTGAGGTTTTTGGCATTCAAGTACATTTTAAGAGCAGATTACTGCAGATGCTGGAATCTATACTGAAAACAAAAATAAAATGCTAGAAATCACAATGGGTCAGGCAGCATTCTTGGAGCGAGAGCAAACTAAAGTTTCAAATCCAGATAACTCCATTTCTGATGACGAGTCATCTAGCCTTGAAATGTAAGCTTGCTCTCACTCCATGGTTGCTGCATGTCTCATTGTGATTTCCAGAAATTTTGTTTCAAGTAAATTTCGTTTCCTATAGTAATACTTCTCAACTTCTTTTAATGTTTAATTGTCATTGTGCAATCATCCATTGTCAGTACACGTCTGATACAGCATTTGTATCAACAATAGCACAGCTATATTTTATATGTTCAATTGTTCGTTCAAAAAGTTATTGAGGAAGTAGCTGTTTATTTCTTCATCTTACCTTCTTAGCTCTTTGTTGGTTACGTTACCCATTTCGTATATCCAACCACTTCCATCTTGCTTCTTAATCTGTACCACCAACAGACCCTCATATAAAACCATGTCATCAGGTGCAAAGATCACAGGGATATCCAGCTTTCCTTTTGGGGATAGTAATAGACCTGTTCATTTGAACAACAGGTAGAGTCTTAGCATATACTGTTAAGAAATTTCACATTCTATAGACCAGAAATGTATAATTCACCTATAGCAATTTCAGATTTGCCACGTAATTTTAAATACAATACAATAAATGACTTGGCAGAACAAGGTGTTGGCTGAAAGAAAGTTGACAAACCATGGAGATGAATCTGTTAATGTACAATTTATTGCAGAGACAAATTATATAATGGCACAGATTTATAAATCTGCCCTAACAAATTTGCAATGCTGTTAAATAGCTCAGTGGTCTTTTTTTGTGTCTTGAGCTACTTGGAAAAACAGGAATACAAAAGCACTTAAAATAACTCTGAACTCTATGCAAATGATTATCTTTTATGTCCAGGATCATTAATATCCCATAGAAAACACTAGGATGAAAAGTTCTGAAGGATGGATGAGTCAAAGGCAAATACTCTGCATGATAAAGTATGTTGTGCTCAGTTGCACAAAACAAGTCTCAATCTCATTTGCAGTAGGCTTTGGATCAACCCATGCCTTAAATAAATGAGCTACTATCATTTTGTGGTTAAGAAAATAGCAAATATTTGTTTAACATATCAATTGAACAATAGGATTCCATCAGATCCATACCACATATTCAAGAACAAGTTAATTTAATAAAATTGACATTCTCTTAGATAGACTGAAGAGCTATTCATTAAAATTCTCCTATAACAATGAAAGTCTGAGTGGTGATTGTTAGTGTATCTGATAAAAAGTTACTTTTTCCAAACTTATCACAAACCAGAAGAATACTTCATCTTTGGTTCTGCTACAATTGTTTATAAACACCTTGAAAATCTTCATTGTTCACTTACTCCTTTTCATTGAACAGATTCAATCTTCCCAAATATAGTTTATGAGAGATTCAGAAGCTCACGCTATTGAAGAGTTCAGAGGGATTGCAAGTTTTGGAAGGAGATTCTCATGTGAGTAACTGAAATCTTAGAACACGGAGAGTACCAATTAGGGTATTGTAAGTCTTGAGGAATTGCAGGCTGAGCAGACATGCATGGGCCTCTGTGGTGAGGGTTGTGATGGTGTTGGTGGTGGTTGGAGTGAGGATACATAGTTAGTGGCTTAGGGGAGAACAGTCAACATTCATGGAGGAGTCGTTTGAGAAATGGTGCTGCAGAATTATGCGAGTGCAGATGGGCCAGAGGGACATCAGCATTTGTGAATTCTGGGCTTGAATTCAGAAATCTTGGGAGGAAGCAAAGCTGGGGATAGTGGAACTAAACAGTAAGAATTGGGGTTCACAAATCTGTAAGTTATATTTCAGTTACATGTTATTTGTAGAATTGATTCGCCCATATACAGTCTGTGGTGGTTCTGAATGCTTTGGGAAAAATTCATGATGAAATAGTGTTACAAACACAATTTAATCTCTTTCCAGGCTTTCTCCCTGCTTCAAACCTGGGAAAAGAACAGTGCTTTTCAGTCCTTACCCAATTCAAAGTCTGATGAGGTTATGTAAGTATCTTAAAAAAGCTGCTGAAAGACACAGCTTCTACGTCAGGACAGCTATGTTTGAACAGCATGTGGTTAGAAACCCAAAAGGTGAATATTACTAAAGCACAAAAATAATACAGGATTTTCAATCAAATCAGTAAGCAAACTATTAATTGTGACATTTCACCTTACTTTCCCACTCTCGATCTGTACCAGAAAGACAGTTATACATGAATTACAATTTCAGCTATGAAGGGAGGCTGGATAATTTTGGGATGTGTTGTTTGGAGAAGAGAAGGTTGAGCGGATACTTGATTGAGGTGAATAAAATTTTGAAGGGCCATGGATATAGTGAATACAAACTTGCTGTTTCCATTAGTTAAAAGGTCAATACCAAAAGTCATAATTTTTAAAGTGAAAGGCAGAAAGTTTAGAGGCAATTTAAGGAAGATCCCCTGGCTTGGTTCTCACCTGTGCTGAATTTCAAGCTGTGTAAAATTATCTTTTAAAACATAAATATAATATATATTTAGAAAAAGATTAGTGTGTACTATCTTTGATGGAATGGAGGAAAATAAACAAGAACCAAATATATGGAGAGACAATAAGTTAGAGAGATACTATGTTTTGGGGGAGATTTAATTAATTTTCCAGAATGAGGCTTTCTGGTTACTTTATAAAGGTTTAATTATATCAAATAGGTAATGTCTAAAATACAGTCAAATTCAGGTGTCGTTCCATCACAGAGCAGAGAGGTTGTGATTAGTGATTGCTGTCAAATGAAATGGTCTAAATGTTTTGATGTTCAATAGCTCAAAACAAAACTCTAGGCAAGAAAAGTGCTTTTTTTTAAGAGCAAGGACAGTTCTACAATAGATGACAGGAAGACAGATAGTATCTGTTCAGATTTTCGATGTTCTTAGACTTCTTATTTGACAGTAGTTTCTAGTTCACAAGAAAAAAGACAAAAAAACTCCCGGATGATTCAGTTCATGGCAAATGCTTCAATGTGACTATGAAGGAATATATCCAGAAATGAGATCATTTTGTGCTTGTAAGTGCACACCTTCAAAAAGAAATCTTTGCAGCAATACTCCCAGCTGTTGCCATGGCATATGTACAAATCACAGCAGGCTGTGGTTTTATTTGAAAGGTTATGGCAGTCTACTTTTATTGAGAAAGAGAGAGAGGATCCTGGAAAAGAGTCAAGCAATCTGAAAAATCGTAAGTAGACACTCGGAAATGATGTGAGTCACACAAACTAATAGTGAAAAGAGACAGAGACACTTAGAGTGGGGAAAAAAGCAGAAAAAATGTTTAAATCTTATTCTTAACCAGCCCTGACCTTCACCCCAGACCACTGCCACCAGTGCAGCCAGACCAAATCTGTACAGAGCAGAGTTACTTTGGGTGCTCGAATGGTGTGTGCCACTCACCAGAACCAAAGAAATAAGGCTGGAGAGTGAACATCAAAATCTTGTTCCATGGCTGGAGATCAGGACGAAGAGTTTGCTCCTCAGTTTGTAGAAACATCAAAGTTGAAATTCTCAATGTAAAGGTTGGGATAAGATAGTTAGATATACTGCAGGGTGCGGGGGCCCAGCAAATTTATTTTGCATTGTTCCCTAATGAATAATTTGTTGCAATCCCATTAATTCTGCAATAATTACCTTTATAACTTGTTCTTTAAGGCACTCTTCTTTATGTTGCTGCTACTGTTTGAAGCATTTTCAATGGTTGTTCTTCTACTGTTGTTCTGGTATTGCCTCAATTACACTTTTTAGCAATGCGCTGCCATTGTTTTTTGTGGAGCTCTGACTGCTGTTGTTTTTTACTTGTTCAGTACTGATCTTCTCCTCACCATCATTTCCAAGGCATTGACTATATCAACACTGAAGATCTTCCCTCTCGGGGCTTCAATTCCTATATTTTCAATTCTCTCTTTGATACTGAAACCCACACAACTCCATTTCAACATCTAACCAAAGATAATCATTTCAGCTCAGATCGCTGAATGGAACCAACTAATTCCTTTCTCAATTCTACGTTTTCTCCCTTTGTCCAGTCTCCTCCCACCGACATCACTCTTCCAATACATTCAATCATTCGAATAGTTTCTGCTTTTCTTACCCCAAAAATGTTCTCTACACCATAAATATCCATAATCTCCACACCTTCATCCTACTGAAGGATGGCCTAGGGACTCTTTGCTTCTTTCTTAAATTGAGGCCCAACCAGATTCCATACAGCACTGCCCTTAACTATTCAACTCAATATATTGTTGTAATGAACAACTTCCCTTGAATTCCAATCACTTTCTCCAAATTGAAGGCGCTGCTAAGTGAGTACACACAATTCCTAGCTATATCAAACAAAAACAAAATATGCAAATGCTGGAAATCCAAAAATAAACATGTAAAATAGAGGTCTGACAACATGTGTCTGAACTATGATGTTTTTTTTGTGAGCTGTATGGGACCGTTTCATTCCAGTCCTACTTGGCTCCCTCCCTCATCCATTTTCCCAATATATTAATCATCGTATCCGAGCTGTTTCCTGATTTCACCTGAACCAAAAAATGTTATCAACCCCACTTGCAATTTCAGTTTTTCCCTTGACTTCTCCTTCAAAGAAAAAGGCAGAATCAGCTGGCCACAGAGATCTTATTTTTCAGCAGGATTCAGGTAAAATTCTTTGTGCTGTCTAAAATGGTAAAATGCTTCATAACTGAAGTTGGCTTTACACTGTGGGTTGGCCTTCTGGGATAGCCAAGATAAGAAGAAAGAATAAATCCTTATGAGCAATATTCCAGAATTTAAAAGTATGCATTCCAGGAATGTATTGACTGAAGATGACTAGCCACATCTGTGGTAAACTACAAGTCAACAACAAAAGGAAAACTGGAGGAAATTTTAAGGGAACATTTGCGTGTGTAGCTACTAAGAACCAGCTATCCTTAGTAGCCACACATGCAGATGACACATGAGTCCGACTGGGACAACACTACTATTATAGGACAAGCCATACAGAACAGCCAGGGAATTCCTAGAGGCATGACATTCATCCACAGATTCTATCAACCATCATATCGACCTGGACCCAATATACTGGCCACTGCAGCGGACAGCTGGAACTGACAACTGAGAGTGGCAGAGACAAACCACTATAAATGCTGGAGGAAACAACACAGAATCGCTTCACAGGAGGCTCCCAAGCACTGAGGATGTCACCTAGACAGGGGATGAAACGGCTGCAACACAAATTCCCAGCTCGGCGAACAGATCCACAACAATGGCTTTAGCAATTTAATTATGCATTTGTGCTTGACAGGCATGGGTTAATTAAACATCAAACTAAACTAAATGCCTGGGCCAAACTATTTTTCCCATCTTGGAATATGATATGCAGTACAAAATTTAATCAAACCACTTCTTTCCAACACTTGCTTTGCATCAGGACTCTCAAGTAGTTCGTTACTGCATGATTGTCAAGAATAGTTTCAAGCTTTCTTTTGATTTTTGATTCTTAATTTGTTCCAGATACAATTTTTCAACTGGATTTGAAATTTTCTTTTATCAGTTTTCTTTTCCAACAGAAATAACACCCAGAAATAATCTGTTATGATATTGGTATACCAACATACAAACTATTTATACTAAATCAGTTTTCTACTCTCTGAACAAAGGGATCAGACCATTAAATTAATATTCAACAAATATATTCATGTTCATTTGTTAATATACTACAGCATAATTTCCAGATTTAAGATTGGTAATATTTCCTTTATCATCCATGAACTGATTGCCTTTTAATGACTTCCATAATGGTTGGGATTTTATCGGCACAAGTCTGTCTTTCCATGTGAAGACCATGTTACAAATGACAATGATGTTTTTTTTCTCTCTGTTAGATAGGCTAGTTTCCTTCCTGAAAACAAGTCCAAAAACATTCATGCAAAACTCCTGCAATATCAAGTTTGATGTACTGATCAATGTGCCGAGATGGCTGAAAACCTTTCTCTCAACTTTCAAATAGCCAACAATTTAGGGAAGGAAAAAGAAAACACCTTAAAGACATTCTGAAGATGTACTTGAAGCATGACAGCACAGACTTGAATGATTGGGAGCGGCTTGTTACAAATTCTTCAGAAAGCTGATCCATAAAGTTGCACCATGTCTGCTATTGCAAAGATTTAATAATGAAATCATCTGACTTCAGAGAAGGAAAGAAAAAGAAGCAAATCCTACAGTCAGGGTCACACTACCTTGCGAGAGATCCCTGTCCTTTGTGCTCAAAGATGTGTGGATTACCAAATGGTCTATTTAGTCACATTGAGACCCATAGTAACGGTTTGCCACCTTGAACAGGTATCCTCAAACACAGGAAAGCCAATTTCGACAGCACCTTGCATAACAAGTCAAGTTGTCTGTCCTCTTAGTATCAATTTATCTAAAAACATTTACTACTCATATCTTACTTGCAATAAATCCCACTCAAATATTATTTCTTTCCTCATTAGTTTTCACTGGTTCTCTATTCCCTATTCTTCAAATTCAGGATCTTATGGTTTGTTTTCCTATTTCTCCACAGCCTCCCTATCCCACCTCAAACAACTTTTCCAGTTCTTTAGCAACAAGGATTTGAATCTTAATTCTGGAACTTCAATGTTATTTTCTATGGTTCATCAAAATCTATCTTTGACCATTTCTATGCTGTGACAGTAACTCAAAAGCTTTGCTCTGTGGCAATTTTTACCTTTCCTAAAGTATCTATTTTAGGGATAGATTTTAAATGTGTTGTGTTAAACAGACTTCTTAAACATCATATGAATGCACTGTAACAATCCATATGGTTATATAATTTTGATCATGATAATTGTTATCACTGTTAGGCTTCACCAAAAGGTATTATGGAGATCAGAGTTTGTGAATGTTTTCCACATATTAGTTAGCATCTAGTGTGCATCACAATTGCAAATTATAAAGACTCAATATTCTAAACTTTCTCATTTCTAATGGTTCTCCTAAGCTGACAGATGATATAGAATTTGATTTTTTTTTAAAACATGGACCAGCTGTCAATTCTCTCATACCCATCACAACATGAGATTCCATCAATACAGCAATAGGCTCTATCTTCCACTCCCTCAACGATTCATCCATACAAGAATGTGTTGTCAGGTATTTCACAGTTATGACATTGTAATTTATATCTAAAACTTGCAAAAAACGTAGGTACTCCAATATTTGACAACCCAAAATAGGTTTTATTATAGCCTGACAATTCTGTTAAAAATAATTATGTTGCTCCAACATTCCTCAATAAAACATGCATTCTAAGTCATAATTTGACAACCAATAAATGAAAAAAATGAAATTCTCATTGCAGTATTATCACTTTGCAAGCAGGATTTTGTCATTCCAAAACAGTATCAAGTTTAGCTTCCGGAAAACCTTTTAAAGTCTTTTGTTTATTGATACTTCTGTGAGTGAGAGGTTTTATAAGATGATTATCTTTTAAAACACCTCTTTGAATTTAAGGAAAAATGGAGTGGAGAGGGACATACAACCTTCTATTAGTTCTACCCAATGATAAGCCTTTGTGACCTTGTTGCCACTAAGGCAGGGGTCAAAGGGCAGGTCCTAGTGAAAGTAAAGTATCAGCTTTCGAACCTGGAAATAAATAAAAGCAACAGCTGGCATTGATGTCTGTCAGCTTGCAGTCAAATTCACAGCCTGGTTTGGATGGGAGTAAGAATTGTTTTATTAAGCCTCGATGCTAGAAGTCAGTTTGGGGACATTCAGAAGACTGAAGAAGTGACTTTCAACAGACACTAGGAATTAATAAATTGGGAAATAACACTCCTGTCAGAACCAAGAAACCACTTGGGACAATTTCCTGTAAAGATTACCATGTGCTTCAGAGGGCATGCTGTAACATATATATATGGAGAAAGTGAGGACTGCAGATGCTGGAGATCAGAGCTGAAAAGTGTGTTGCTGGAAAAGCGCAGCAGGTCAGGCAGCATCCAAGGAGCAGGAGAATCGACGTTTCGGGCATAAGCCTTCAGAAGGGCTTATGCCCGAAACGTCAATTCTCCTGCTCCTTGGATGCTGCCTGACCTGCTGCGCTTTTCCAGCAACACATTTTACAGCTCTGTAACATATATATGTCATGTGGGTTCTTCTGCCAAGTTAGGATACCCATTCTGTAGTTCAGCGTATTCATTGCTTAATACTTAGTGTTTAGACAATGTTGATTTTAGGATGTCGAAGTAAAATGTGAAATCTTGTTGCAAGGTCCTTTACTTTGGTCACTGGGAATTTAAATCTCTTACGTTTTCAATCTCTGAATGTGGGGTTTTTGCAAGATATGAATCCAGAGGCAAGAAGATAAATATAAAGGAATTTGGCATATTTGAATACATCTGATTTCACATTTATTTTTGCTGTATTCTTTGAAAAATTAGCACAGCCACTTCTGTTGGTCAACCATCTCTGAAGGAAGACAATTTGCTTGCAATAGTTGACAAAGTTTAGTTTGAAAGTGGTGAAACAGAGTTAGAAGTAGAAACTTAAATAAATGAAGGTTACTGATGTATCAGCTTAACCTCTGAATCTTGAGAAGAAAATGGTGAATACTGTGGATACTGGAAATCTGAAGTTAAAACAAAGTGCTGGAGAAACTCATCATCTGTAAAGAGAGGAAAACATTTTAGGGTGAAAGAATCTTTTTCAGAACACCTGAGCCTGGAGATGAAAATGCTGAGTCTGATAGCACTCAGTTTGAGTTATTTAGATTCCAATTATAAATGAAGTAACTTGAGCTGAAAGAGATGAACGCAACAACTAGATTCAAGAGAAAGAGATATGGGCAGAAAAAAATGAATTTGAGATAGTAAAGCAAATGTGAAAACATGTTCTTGAATTCCAAAGGGCAAAAGACGATGAAAACCCCAAGTTTGAAAGAGAAAGCGAAAAAGACCAAATAAGAAACTAGAACAAGAAAATTTAGAGAAAAATATATGAAATTGACAAAAGACCTTAAATTACATGAATGCAGGGGTTGGCAGGAAAACTTAATGAAAACTCAGATGTAACTTTTTGTTTTGAATTGACACTTTGTACCTCATTTTGTGAGGAAGGAGTTGAAACATATAATGCATGATTTTAGGAAATTGCTTCAAAGATACAATGACTTCTGGAAAGTTGAATGGTTTTACTGCAAAACGCATTTGGTGGAAAGGCATTAGAAGAGTCCTCATCTCCATCAGACAAACCATTTAGTGATTATCATACAGAGAAAATGATTATTTTTATTGCCTCGGAGTTAGTTCTGAAACTTGCAGCAAAAGTCTAGAAATCAAAGGAAGCAGTAGAATCACACTTTTGTGGAATTTACGAGAAAATAGGAAATGATATTTGATAGGAAATATAGGTCTATTGAGATTGAATGAGATTTTGAAAATCTTATAATGATAATATTCATGGAAGAATTTAAAATTAGTATCCCTTTTGAGATACAGTCAATAAAGTTTCCAAAATAAAGTCAGCTACTGCAATGGTTAATGATTATGAATGGTTGCAAAAACATATGAATAGCAGTAAGCCTTTGTTTGCAAACTCACACAGAAATTTGATAATCATCAGAATTATAGTTAGAGTTAGGAAATTAGCAGCATAGATCAAAAATCAAAGCACTGAAAATGGAGGAGTTATAAGCTCCGAGATGAAATATCATTATTCTTATCTGCTAAAGCATGGAAACAAAATTATTATTCTTAGAGAAATTGCTGATGATGGCTGATGGCAGCAATCTCCCTCTGGAAGTTTCATATTATAAAAAGATATTAATGAGTATTAATGGAGGATGTTTAACTCGATAAAGTTAATTTGAAATGTGGTTACATTTCCAGTATTGCAGTTATGTGGACTGTGATTACGTTATTCATTAAAAATGTTGAATTTCTGTTAGGAAATTATCTAGCTGGCTATAAGGAGTGTAACTTTCCCATTTCAGTTAAAGCATTTTGTCGAGTAAGATTCATGGTGTCTGGTCAACCATGGCTTGCAGCAACTATCTCTAGCAATCTTCTGCTCTTCACTTAATTACTAATGCACCCGGACTCTTCAGGGCCCAGCATGTGAATTGTACATGGCAAGAAAGTCAGAAGTGTTTGCCACTGCCTGCACACTGTGGCATTTCTACTATTAATGTCAGTTGTAAACCCTAGATGCACACAACTTTGGTTGCTGCAAACCAGGAATTAGATTAGATTAGATTCCCTACAGTATGGAAACAGGCCCTTCGGCCCAACAAGTCCACACCGACCCTCCGAGGAGTAATGCACCCAGACCCATTCCTCTACCCTATATTTACCCCTGACTAATGTACCTAACACTATGGGCAATTTAGTGTGGCCAATTCACCGGACCTGCACATCTTTAGATTGTGGGATTAAACCGGATCACCCGGAGGAAACCCAGGCAGACACGAAGAGAATGTGCAAACTTGACACAGACAGTCGCCCGAGGAGGGAATCAAAGCTGAGTCCCTGGCGCTGTGAGGCAGCAGTGCTTATCACTGAGCCACCATGTCACCCTATTGCCCCTCACAATGTGATACCTGACCGTTATCATTGAGGATATAGCCCATGAAGAAAAACATATATCCTGTTTTGCAGACATGGACCTGGAGGTGTTGGTGAACTGGGTGGTGCAGAGGTGGACAGTATTTTTTTTACCGACATTGTAAGAGACCGCGCCACTAGATATAGCCATAATGGATCCAGATAACAGCCCAGGTCAGTACTTTGTCCAAAGATTAGAAGGAACACCCAGCAGTGCAGAAGAATGTCAAATAACTTTCTGTACTGTGCAATGGGGAGTGCCTTCCATCTTCTGTCTGCTATCTTACACTCACAAAACCACCATTGTGTTAACTGTGCCACTGCAAAGGCAACTCACTAAGGCTCGTAAGTTACAACTCTCACATTGCTTCCCTCATGACCACTCAGTAGCTCTCACCAATCTCATCCTCCCAAATTAAAAACCTTTCCAGTTCTCTACACTCAGTGGGAACATAACTGGAGGCATAACTGGGAAGTTTGCAGACACTAAAGTTGGCTGGTTAGGTGGTAATGAAGAGAATGGCAGTCAACTGCAGAATGACATTAATGGCTTGATTGAGTGGGCAGAGAAATAACAAATGGAATTGAAGAGAAGTGTGAGGTAATGCATTTGGGAGGGGCAAACAAAGCAAGACAACACAAAATAATCAGGGGAGTATTGAGAGGGATGGAAGAAGTGAGATATCTTGAAGTACATGTTCACAGCTCCTTGAAGGTAGCTGGACAGATAGATAAGGTATTAAAGAAGGCAAAAGGGATACTTTCTTTAATTGGATAAAGTAGTTGATATAAAAGCAGAGATGTAAAGCTGGGAACATACAAGATACCAATTAGGTCACAGCTGGAGTTTTGTGGACAGTTCTGATCACCACCTTACAGAAAGGACATAATTATCCTCGAGAGAGAACAGAGGAAACTTACAAGAATGTTACCAGGATTTGAAAATTACAGCTCTGATGAAAAATCGGATAGGCTAGAGTTATTATCCTCAGAGGGGTAAAAACAATGACTGCAGATGCTGGAAACCAGATTCTGGATCAGTGGTGCTGGAAGAGCACAGCAGTTCAGGCAGCATCCAACGCTACTCGTTGGATGCTGCCTGAACTGCTGTGCTCTTCCAGCACCACTGATCCAGAATTATTATCCTCAGAACAGAGGAGGCAGAGATGCACAAAACATTGAAGGTGCAGAGGACAGGTAAGATCTGTTTAATGGTAGAAGTATTAGAGAGGACATGAGGAAAATCATTTTCAGCAGAGAGCATAGGTGACTGGAGTTCATTGCCCAGTTTGGTGATTGAGGGGGGAGCCTCAGCTCATTTAAAAGGAACATGGATATTCACCTGAAATGCTGTAACCTGCGAGACTGTAGACCAGATGCACGGAAATGGGATTAAAATGGGCAGCTAGCTGAGTCAGCTGGTACAAACGCAATGGATGGAATCACTTGGTGAGTGGGAAGACAATAAATGAATATAAAAATAATTGTGAATGAGCTTAAAGGAAGATCAGGAGGTTTTGACTATTTACCAGCATAATCTTAAAAGTTGTTAAAATGTTTAAAGTAGATGTTATTCAATAGAAGAATGAAGAATTTGCCTAGCAAGAGGCATTGTCAAACCCACACCTTCTGGTCAACAATAAAAACAGAAGTTGCTAGAAAAGCTCACCAGGTCTAGCAGCAACTGTGAAGAGAAATCAAAGTTAATGTTTCAGGTCCTGTGACCCTTCCTCAGAACTCAACTTCTGATAATGAGCTGAAAGCTTAAGTAATGAGAATGAACTAAAAGATAAAAGTTGTCCTCTTTCATTGCAGGCTTAGGACAATTCTGATGTGTGATTGATTAGAGTCATAGAGATGTACAACACAGAAACAGACGCTTCAGTTCAACTCATCCATGCTGACCAGATGTACTAAATTACTCCCATTTACCAGCACTTGGCCCATATCTCTCTAAACCCTTCCTATTCATATACACATCCAGATGCCTTTTAAATGTTATAATTGTACCACCCTCCACCACTTCATCTGGCAGCTTATTCCATATACGCATCATCCTCTGCATGAAAAAGTCCCTTGGGTCACTTTTAAATCTTTCCCTTCTCACCCTAAACCTATGCCCTCTAATTCTGGACACCCCCACCCAGGAGAAAGACCTTGCTGTTCACACCATCTATATACTTTGTGATTTTATAAACTTCTATAAGGTCAGCCCTCAGCCTCCAACACTCCAGGGAAAATAGCCCCAGCCTATTCAGCCTCTTCCTATACCTCAAACCCACCAACACTGGCAACATCCATGTAAATGCTTTCTGACCCCTTTCAAGTTTGACAACATCTTTCCTATAGCAGGGAGACCAAAATTTAATCCAGTATTTCAAAAGTGGCCTAACCAATGTCCTGCATAACCACAACATGACGTCCCAATTCCTATTCTCTTGAGACTTTCTTTTCAGACTTGTACACTAAAATACCTGCAAAAGATCATGGAGACCAGGTACTAACGCTGGGAAGCAATGGTTCAACTATTGTGTTGAACGGTGAAAACTCTTTTGAAAACGTTGTTCTTGCCAAGATTAACCCATCTAAAACAAAATATAATATTCTAACCTAGGACATAGGAAAGCTGTCAAAAGATGTGGAATGAGAAAGAAGATTTACTGTGATGAACAATGGAAAATAAAACCATCAGTAGTAAAATGAACTCTCATCTTCAAGGGACAAGTTCCCAAACTCATGCAACTGAACTCTAAATCCTAAATGTCACATGCAGTTGTTATTACAGGATTACAAGACAAGGTTTTATCAAGAAATATGACAGGAGAAGACAGAATATTTCTTATATTTTAATGAGTAACTTTGCTTTTAAGGTATTAGAAATATTATACTTTAATAGTGCTGTAGAAAGTTGTCATTGTAGTAATTTTTCAGTTTCACGAGTGAGGTGCTATGAGTACAGGCCAAGTATTTAAAATTTTTAAAATTCAGGATCGATTGATTTGTCGAGAGGGTCAGGGAAATTCGTACTAGTTTTGCCCAGTGATAAACCTATCTACTTTGGTTGCTATGGGGTTTCAGGAAGTCCTGTTGAAAATCAATTGCCAGTTTTCACACCAAAGCACCAAGAAAGGAGTTGCTTGCCTTGCTGTGGGCACACTCACAGATAGTCAGATTCAGAGGTCCTAGAGGTGAGAGCAAGATGGTTCAGTGATTTGCAGAAGTATGAAATAAATTACTTTTGAAGGACGTTATGACTCAGTGAAATGTGCAGAAGCAAGCCATATGGAAGCTGGGACTAATTTTAGAATACTTCTTGTTAAGATTAAAATTCTGTAGTAAAGTGCAAATAATGCATAAACATAATGTGGGATTTAAGTCATGTGAAGAAAGGGTAGGCGTCTTTTCAGCAATTTCTGTGTTAGTTGCCTGATGTTTAGTTAATGTTGAGTTTAGTTTGTTCGCTTGTACCTTGCTATGAGCTAAAGTCACCATTGTCCTATGCAGGCCATAGGGTTGCTCATTAGAGAGAGACCACCAGTGATGTTTTAACCTGAGAATCACCATGCCTCAGGCAAGGGAAGAGGTTGAAAAAAAATGACTTTCATGGTAACCTCAGCCAATGCAGGAGTTGAAGTCACACTGTTGGTATTGCAAATCCTGCCAGCTCAGCTAACCAACACCCCTACTATAACTTCCTTCTAATAATAGCTTCTAACATTTTCCCTGTGACAGATGATAAGCTAACTGTATTTCCTGTTTTCTGTCTCTTGCCTTTTTTGAATAAAGTAATCATACTTGCTATCTTCTAATCTAATGTCACATCCCAAATCAAGGGGATTTTGGAAATTTAAACCCAATTCATCAGTTATCTCACGAGCCACTTACAATTGTCAGCCTACAGTTCCAACAGATTATTTAGTACCCCCTCTCTGGTGACTGCGATTTTCCTGACCGCCTCTCATCCTTCCATTTCCGGATTTATTCCCGCTTCTGGAACCTTTTAATATCATACTATGTTTAACATTATCTTTAACATTTCCAAATCACCACAAATTTTGAGGCCATTTCTTGGAACTTTCTTACTTGCTAGAATGCATCCATTCTGTGTATTCAAATTGTAAGTGAGAGGTACTGTATCTCTATTAACCTATCCTTTAATCTATTTCGCTAATTCATTTCAGCCAGCTCTGCCCTTAGAATAACCTTATTTAAATTTAAAGCAAAAGTCTCAGACCTACACATCTCTCCCTCAAAGTGAACATAAATTTTAATCATATTATGGTCACTGCTACCAGAGGGCAACTTCACTAAGATAATTAATTGCACAATGTAAGATCTATTAGTCCATTCTCTGATTGGCGCGAACATGCTTGTACAAATAAGTTCCCCAAAAACATTCTATGAGTCCTCATTTAGGTAACCTTTTGCCCACAAGTCTTCTCTATGTCGATCTAAATGTCGATGCCATGATTACTGCTGTGCCTTTATGAAAAACTCTAATTATTTCTTCCTTTATGCTCCACCCAACTATATAGTTAATGTTAAGAGGCCCGTACACGCCCTGAACTAACTTCTTACCGTTATCATTTCTTATTTTGACGCAACTATTTTCACATCTGGATTTCCTGAACTTGAGTACCTTTTACCTTTTCCTGTCAATAACTAGCAACACCATCCCTTCACCTTTCACTGTTACTTGTCATTTGTGAATTTCCTTACCCTTCAAGATTCAGATTCAATTCCACATCATCCTTTTTTTAAAAAACTTACCTTTTCACTTCATCTATTTCATTTTGATGAATGACTGCCTTTCGGTACAAAGAATTTTGGCAAGTTTCTCCCTTCTTCAAATGTTGCAGTGTCTATGGTTCAGTCTCCAGCTCAAATTCTGATCTGAAGCTGCTTGAACTTTCCACACTTGCTGCAGATGTGTTCGCTCAGGATCAAACTGGTATCCAAGAACTCACCCTTGTTGCAACTGTGATACGTAACCTGACCTGCCATCCTTGATGTGTTCTAAGCAGCTATTTAATTATTTTGTTCAACTGGATATTTAGTTATGACTTTACATATTTTACTGGCCTTACCAGAAGTTGCTGCACAATGTTGAATCTTTGGAATAGAACAGACCTCAATCAATTATCACATAACTAGCTTCTTTTCCTGCAGCAGTGTAGGAATCAATTGCTGAGGCTGAAAAAATTTAGGAAAAGCAAAGGCAATAGGACACTTCTTTCCTTTCCTCCCCTCACCAGATTTAATCACTTCTTTGGCGCCATATTCTAAGTTGCATTCAAGTCTCTCCGCAGATGCTGCCAGACATGTTTGGTTTCTCCAGCATTCACTGTTCTTATTTTTTCCAATATCCAGTATCCAGCATAATTTGCTCTTTATCTTTTTTGAAACCTATGGATGCATGTTCCCTGCAAGACAGTCTTGAAAAGATGTTAAGGATCTCCTTGACGAGCTGTCACCTGTATGATAACTTCCACTGCAGTATTAGCAGTATGGATGTCCAAGACAAAGATCACCTTCGACCCTGCGAAACTGAGCATTCCAGCGAATGGGAGAATACAGCTGCAGCGCCAGGTCTCTTATATCAGCCTGCAGCCACAGCTATACTCCAGCTCACGAAATATTATTTCTCCTCACCAGTCATTACCTCAAACCTGCACAATTACCATTTCAGAACAACCTAAACTCAATCTAAAATATTCATGCCCACAATTCCAAATAGGGAGATACCAATAAATCAGCTTAATTTCAGCAGAAATCCCAGCAGTTCTCAGCTATTAGAGCATTTATTCTACACATATTAGATTCCATTTAGGGTTTAAATTGCTTTTCATTTTACAGCTAAGATTTTTATTACCATATTCTGGAAAGGTCACTACGGGAAATAACATGAGATTGGCCTAAGAGGGGCATAATCAAGCCATGCTCTGATCCAACTGCTTTCAATGATAACATAGGAGGGTTGACTATAGAGCACAAGTACCAGAAACTTGCTAGTCTCTGGAGATCACTGAATATGATTCACAATTTTCATTGAATGTTGGAAAACTGCTGAAGGGAAGAGAATAATTAAGTTTGCATTTAGAATCCACATCTGTACAGATTCTCTTGGAGCAATGATGGGGTTGGAAAGCTAACCACTAGAATTCTAGTCCAAAACATTGCCTTAGAAGATCTCATTCCTTCATGCAGTCATTTTTGTTTCGCTCAGATTCTCATGCAGCTGAATGCAATTTGTGGCATGGAGAAAGTGGAGTTGGTGGGGAAATAGGGGTATTTAGGATATAGCGAGTATGGAGGTATGTGAATGCAGGAGAGGGAGCGAGGGATATGGACATGGGGTATGGGATGGGGGTACAGGACACAAACATGTGGGAGGGCTGGGGTATTGGGGTGTGAAAAGGGATTGTGGAGAGAGGAGGTCTCTGAGCTAATTTCCTTCCATTGTTGAAGAGAGCACTCAGTTCTGGCATTAGAGCTGAAATTCACAAGGACTTTGAGCATGTTGTGAAGTATAGTTGAATGTTTTTGCACTTAGTGAAGGACAAAGAGTCATTTCAAACACAAAGGAAATCTAGTCCAAAATATCAAAAATAACATTCAAGCGATATCATATACCATTTATCTTTTTCTTCTAATTTCTGATTGAAATCCTACTTAAGTCTTCGTGTTATCCATTTTTGACAAGAATAAATTAAACTATTTATTTTTTGTTGGCATTATTTAATTCAACCTGCACAGAAAATATTTTGGCAAGGAATCCTATACTTATATAATCTTGTTTTTCTCTTGTTTATTTTCTCAATGTCCCTTTGCTTCACTTGTTCTTCTTTCACTCATTCTATGTATTGTTTTCCCTAATTTTCAGAATTCACAAGTTCAGATTCCAACTCCATAATGAAATAGCCACTGAATTCTTTGACAGTGTTTGTCAAGATCACATAATAAATACACAGAAAGAAACCATCATCAATCCATAATGATCCCACACTCTTCCCCACAAAATCCAACTGTTTCTGAAATTAGCATACTCATACATTCATGCATGTAGAACAGAAATGTTTAACATTAGTAATCATTGCCATTTGTTATGAAATTACAAAAGTGACAGTCAGGAAAATACTAGTTGATAAATTAAGCCAACTCCATAGCTTGATGGCTGGACCATCATTGCCAAACACTTCTTCCCTACCCTGACTTTAATCATCGCTATGCCATCCACAACCCCCCTTCCCCCAACCCAAACCTCAAAACCATCCTACAGCTATGTAACCTCTTGAGAAAGTTGGAAATTCCAAGTCCAAACACTATAAAATTCCTCTCCGATCCCAAAAAAAACATAAGAATATCGTCCTCCAGATAATCAAAACCAAGACCAGGTTGAAGTCATGCCCAACTTGAATTGTTCCATCAGTAGTGGCTACGCAATTTAATTGTCAAGGACCTTAGCTCTGGAATTCCTTTCCTAAATTTCTCTAGTTGTATTCCTTAAAATATGCCTTGTTTCCTAAGCATTTGATTATTTACCTGAATATCTCCAAATACAGTTCAGTAACAAATTTTGTTTGATAACCATTCTATGAAGCATCTTTAGGTGTTTTTCAACATTAAAGGTGTTACATGAATACTTGTTGTTATACTCATGTTTACACCATTATGCAAGATCACAATCTTTATCAAAGAAACTTAGTAATAATTTTAAAAGTTTAACAGATTAATAAAAACTCCATTGAAGTTTTTGTAGATATTTAAACAATTCAAACTTTAGTTGGCCTTGGGAAAATATACATTCATTCAATGTACTATAACCCTGTAATAATAAACGTACGTACCCCAGTTTACGTAGGACTTGAACATAAAACATAAGGAGTAGAAACAAAGAGTAGGATGTTCATCCATTAAGACTATTCTGGTATTCTACAAGATCATTCAGTTAAATTTGACATAGCACATTACAGCCACAAAACGATTATAATCAAACCTGTGTAAAATACAACAGTACCAAAACTATAACAATAAAGCTAAACACGCAAAAATGTTTTAAATTTGCATAATTAACAGAACAGTTAGTTTTATGACTTGTGGTTCATGCTGGAAGACTTCCATTTGCATGGAGTTTTGCTTTTTCAATATTATAGCTTGACACAGAGTGCTGCTACTTAACAAATAGATACACAATTAAATAATTTCAGATGCCATGTGCGAAGTGCATGTAGATTTGAAAATTACAATATTTGCTCTGCTGTTGGAAGACTTGGCCATTCATTACCTTGATTTTGCTTCAGTGGAATGCAGAAAACAGAGTCTTTGTTTGAGCATTGTAGCAGGTCTGAAGGACACTGATGGTGCATGACCTGTTCATTACCTGAACAAATGCAGATTAGAGATTAAAAGCTTTTACAATTCACTGTTATTTCAAAGAAAAGAATCAATGACACTAATGTATTTTCTTCTCTTATATCACACCAAAATGAGCTATAAATTAGCATACGGTGGAATATATTACAATGCAAGTCAGAATTCTAGACAGAACACTTTATTTAGAAAGAAAAGAAAACCAGTTATTCTGCAATCTTCCAAGTTGACAAAAGATGTGTGATATTTGGTCCAACTGAAAATACATGTGCAATCCATATTTCAATAATTGAATATGAATATAGCATAAGCATTTCTGCAATATTGTCAATGTAAAAACAGAAATGATTATTTTTTTAATGACGTTTCTGCACAAATGAATTATTTTGTGCTTCTAAATCAACATAATTACATTTACCTCTTTATCTATTATTCAAATTAGATGTGAATGACCACAATAATATTTGTAGCATTTTTATCATGACCTTGCCAACTAACAAAAAAAGTAACATTGTGTGTATGTTGTATCATTGTTAATGAATATTTTAAAAATCCATTTCCCACATGGCTTAGTTCTTTCAAGAATTGTTTCCAGCTCTTAATTACATTTGTAATAAGAAATATTGACAAAAATCCAAACATAGTCCTTTGGATTAAAGACATTCCTTGCAATAATTTCAGAATGGAGATTCTGTGACACAGTGGATAGCACAATGTCTAAAGCATTAATTCCAAATCCAGGATTTGATGGTCAAGTCCATCCAATGAATTTATATCCATAACACAGCCAAATGCATTGAGTATCATCGTGTAAATTCTTCTAATACTTGGCAGTAAAAATGGGAGAGACTCCTAGTCAGCCATGTGATGAAAAAAATTGGACTTTCTACCAATACCCATAGCTCCAGGCTATAATATGCATACAAGAACATAAAGGTAAAATACTGTAGATGTAAGAATCTGAAAGAAAATAGGATGCCCTGGAGAAACTCAGTAGGTATGGCAGCGAAAATAGGGTCAATGTTTCAAGTCTGAAGACTATTGATTCCAAAGAAGAGTGAATTCATACTCAAAACATTAAGTGTGTTTCTTTGAAATTTCTTCAGCATCCATTGATGCTTAAATGTAAAACATTATGTTGCAAAAGAAGCTCCTTGGATGACTTGTTGTTTTGGTTGGCTTAATAGATGGTTGACGTCATATTTATATCAATAGCCAGGGTTGGGGTTGGTTTGGGCCCCCACCCCTTGCCATTGTTGTAATTTTGAGAGTCAGACCTGTCATTGGGCAGGGAACTGAAAAAGATGATTCAGAATAAAATGCACTCAATCCAATGTACAGTTTCAATAGTCACTCTTTCTTCTTCTCAAAAATTTTCATATCGTTTCTTATTGTTATAACTGAATATTTACACCTTTGAATACAGTATTTGTGGAAGTTTTTTGTCAGTAATTTTCTTTCTGTGCAAACTCTTCTGAAGTCACTGGCAACATGCCACAGCACTATTGCACAGGGAGATTCAACCTTCCAGGACCTTGCAATAATATAGTTAGAACAAAGGGCTAGATTTTCTCATTTGTAATTGATGCATGGTGGCAAATGAGTTTCATGGCATTCAGTCCACCATGGCCTAGATAAATACTCTCACATAATTTTCTGCTTTTGACCTCATTATTTATGTAATTGAGATGCTAATCAAGTTTCTCAGGGAACTTCATGGTGAATGTGGCAAAAATGCTTGCCACCAGTGAAACCTTCCAGTCTTTGTCACTCATTTTAAAGTCCAGTTGCACACCACTTGAGATGCTGCAAGGCAGGAACAACCCTGCATGGGGTGGAGGAGAGGGGGGCTGTCCTGTTCCCTCAGCCTCCAATGCTCTAGCATAATCAAACCAATTTGTTTAACCTCTCCTTCCAGCTAATCCACTCCAATCCAAGTAACATTCTGGTAAATCTCTTCCGCAATCTCTCCAAAGCATCCCCATTCTTCCCATAGCACAACATTTAAAACTTCACACTGCAGTCTAAATGTGGACTGCCTAAAGTATTAGAAAGTTGCAGCATGACTTGCCAACTTTTATATTCAGTGCTCTGACTGATGATGGCAGGGAATGCCACATGCCTTGTCGACTTGAGTGTATGGTGATATTTTAGTCGGAGTGCAATTTGAACCTACAACTTGATAGAGACTGAAGCTTTAACCTAGCACCTTCAACCACACTACCAGTGCTGTTCAGATATCAGCTGTACCCTCTCCCTTGTTTCTTTTGTACCTTTTGCACTAGGCGATCGCCCAGCCAGCTTGGACCTGTCAGCTTTATTTGAATAAGTCATGACACAAGTAACTATAATTGTTTAAAGCCATATATACAGTAACCCGAGGTAGAGGAAGGAAAGAGTACAGCTCACCAGGTACCTGCCTCCTATTCGCAGTTGGCTTTCTTGATTAGGCTTAAAGTTATTTGGAAACGTGAATTTAATTCAAGCAATTTATGGTATTACTGAGATGAAAATGCACACAGATTGGCATCCTGCAGCCTGCAGGCAACATACATGACCAGTCACCTGTAGGGGCGGAACTTAATTGAAGTTTTTCTCAACAAGAATGTGATCTTTTTGCCTCTTAGCAAGTTAAGTTCCCACAGCTGCCATTCTCCTTGGCATAGTGGGGACTAGAAAGTTTTGTCAAGGACATCTATCTTTCAAAACAAAGATGTAAGTTTTTTTTCTCCCTCTCAGTGACATTACTCTATGGAATTCACCAGAGACAGTGCAAACTTGGGGTCATTTGAGTTATTCAAGGCTGAGTTAGAAAGATCTTTGACAGATAAGGGAGTCAAGAGTTGTGGGGTTATACAAGAAACTGGGATTTGAAACCACAACCAGATCAGGAATACACAGCTCCCTCCGAGTACTATGTCCCAAAGTAACAATCCAGGTAAACTTTCCGAAGTCTTCAATTGTAACTCAGGGACATTCACAGAGAGTCATGGGGAGAAGGGAATTGTTTACTGGAAGTTCACATTTCCTGGGTTTACCACACCCCCCACCCCACTCCCCTGTGTTCATGCATCAGGACCTCCAAAGGATCCGATTTCCACATTTGCTTGATGATCTGAAGACCAGAACATTTGGTACGAAAATTATTCATCTATTTGAAAAAAACAACAATTGAAGTATTTAAGAGTGTGAAACATTTAATATTTAACTCTAGCATGGTTTGCAAACTCATGTATCTTAAAAATGTGCTCAGCTACAGTTACTAGCTACTAATGGCTAAAAACCCTTTGATAATTACTTAACATCAATGAACATTCAATAAAACAAACAATACTCTAAATTGAAGTCATCACCTGTCATCACCACATCCACCAGAAGGAACTCATTAGTTGGATTCTCAAAAGACACAATAACTGATGCATGAGAGTTGACACATGCACTGACACTGACAGGGTCCATCTGCTGGGGAAGCAAGCCTACTCCTGACAGATGAAATGTCCACTCTTCGAACTGTTGAAAGAGTGTAAAACTGTTAGCCACATACAAAATATGCAAATAACTGTTCACTGACTTAGAACAGAAGTTTCAAGCCATTTGTAATTAGTGATTCATAATGCTCAATAAACAGGAAGCAGATTGGAAGCTCCAATGTTAGCAATTGGCCAGCGGAATAAAAGAAATCTGCACAGAGAACTAAATTAGCTTTTGTTTGTTCTTCCATTACAAGTCAAAAAGATGCTTATTGTCTGAAAAATTCAGGTAAATTTTCCCGTCAAGTATGGTGACTGAGGAAATTTACTTGAATGCATTTCAATTCCATGTACATTCTATAGGGTGGACAAGGTAAGTGTAGCACCTAATCCAATGCACATATTATACTTGCCTGGTGTCAGCTGTGGCTCAAGTGCCTCAGAATCTAAAGATTGTGGATTCAAGTCCCATACTGGAGACTTTAAAAAAGTCCCCTGCTGTACCAGGGGAGTGCAGACAGTCGGAGGGGGCTTCCTTCGGATGATATGTTAAGCTGAGACCTCATTTACTTTCTTTGATGGACATACAGGGTCCCGTGACAGTACTTTGGAAAAGAAGAAAGGGAGACTTGTCCTAGGTCTCCTGAGCAATATTTAACCATCTATGAACACCATGAAAATACATGATTTAGTCATTATCACATTTCTGGCTGTGAGAGCTCGCTGTGTATAAAATTGCTGTTGCTTTTCTTCTGTTAAAACAGGTTCATGATAACATTGACCAGTATCATGTCAAAATCTGAAACTGGAAGGTCATTAGTGGGCTAAGAATACTATCATGGATATTACTGGCTCTTCGAAGAAGGCTCACCAGTCTGCTTTCTTAAGATCCACTCCAATGCGTGTCAGAAGGCAAGGTATAATCCCAGTTTACTTCAATGCTATAACTGAAACACTATAGGAAGTTGCTCTGTTTGGAACACAAATTTCTAAACCCATCCACCAATGATCAAAATACATGGGGCATGACAGATCCAACCCCAAATGTCTGCAGAGGAAAGGGCGAGGAGCCAGTTCTCCAGTCTAAGTCTGGACCATAACTAAATGCAAGAGGGAAACAATGTCGCTTGGGAAGGAAGTGAGGTCCCGTTGACAACGAGGTCCTGGGTGCTGGCAAAGGACGTGGGGAATGCATTTTTTTGTCAATGCTGTGTGAGGCATTGAAGGGCTGTGTTTAATCCCTTTAGTAGCTTTTTTTTGGAGTGTGGGGGGAAAAGAAGAGGGTGGTGGCTATAGGATCTGCAAGGAGATTGGGTCTCCATAAGGATATTGGCAGGAATGCACTGTGGAACCACAAGGGATCTGTGGGGACACAAGAAGACAGCAAAGGGACTTGGAAAAACAAAGGGGCAGGGAGACTGTAGGAAGGGAACTAACAGTGAACATGGAGATGGTACAAGGGATATTTAGGGACACAGGAAGATATAATGGGACAGAAGATAGACATGGGAAGTACAAGGGGGCTCTGGGGAGCTTGATTGTGCAGCAAGTGAAAGGGGCTGATATAACACAACCACAAAGGGGCCAAACAGGGGGAGTCATAGGGAAACCTGTTGTGAGATCAGGGGGCTTCAGCAGGCTGAGGGAGGGGGGGAAAGGGAACCTGCAATAGGGTGGGGAGAGGTAGGAAGGTGGCAAGGGGACTGGGAGAAAAATGAGGAGTCAATCAAGGGGCTGAGAGAGAAATGGTGGGGGTGCAGGGATGAGGTTACATGTGGACTGGGAGGGAGAGGGAAGGTAAAAGGCAAATTTGAGAGAGAGGGGATTTCTGCAGCAGGTCTGGAATAGAGGAGGACTCAAAGGAGATCGGAGACAGAGGGAGGCTTCTGGATGTGGGAAGCAGGCTTCAAGACAGGCAAAGAAGTGGCAAAGGAACACCCAGTTAACTAGGAAAACATGAAATCACAGAGGTAATGAATGATTTGCAAATGAATGGATTATCTCTAGCCTAAAGCTGCACATATTCATGAATGGCTGCATGGGGAAGATTGTAGCAAATATTATTGTAATGAAAAATGTTGTTAAATTTAAATATGAGAATGAGATCTGAGATGCAGTAGAAAGAGTAGTAATGGTCTGTTTAACATTTCAGCCTCATGAATATGTGATGGAAATACATTGGCAGCAACCTCACCCAGTCTTATGAAAGATGTGCTCATGGTGGTTCCATTTTTACGCAAAAGAATTTCAGTTATTTTGAAAGAACCATTTGGTAACTTATATGCCTCTTGCCTTATGTCAATTTAAATTCTGTGGTCTTCAGGAAATTAACATTTTGTTGGGGAAATTTGGCTTTAAGTTTAGATTGATAAATTGAGAATATCGATGAATTCTTCTAATTCTGCTTCTGGGTGAGTCCAAATGCTGTATGTGTCAACACAAGTACAGAAGGTAATGTTGTATGTGATCCCTAATAAAGGAGGTTGAGGATAATTTTATTTGCACAAGATGTAAGCATTTTTTAGCAGACCAATATTTGTTGCCCATTCCTAGTTCTCTTGAACTGAGTAACTCTCTAGGCCAATTCAGAGGGCAGTTACAAATCAGCCACATTTCTGTTGATCTGGAGTGACTTGCAACCCAGACCAGATTGGGAGCAGATTTTCCTTCCTTAAAAGTCATGAGTGAACCAAATAGGTTTTAAAGCAGTAACAGTAGTTTTTCATAGTTCTCATTAGACTTTTTTTTTAAATGGAATGCCTGAAAACCAAAACAACCATTAAGGGGAACCATTGAGAAAAGCTGTCCCAACAGCCCCCAGTGTTTAGGAAGTGCCAACAAGGAACTTGTGCAAGTAACGTTCTGACACTGATAGCAGACACAAAGTTACTTCATTCTGAAATTTTGCTGCATTTTAGTGAACACTGTTCTTCAGAATAACATGACTTCATGGTCTACAGATCTGAGTTCATTTTTGTCCATGTTTGTGACCTTTGAGAGTTGAAACTTGTTCAGAGAAACATACTTTTTTTAAAAATGAAAATAAATAGAAATTTATGTGAGAAGGATGAAGGAAAAAGGACTTAATCTCATATACAGCATGATACAGTGTTTCGCAAGACTTGCTAGATTCACATGGAAACCAACAGTTTTAAACTGCATAATAAGTTAGAGGGACTATTCTGAAACTTTCCAGAGACTCTAAAGCACCCATCATACAAAGGAACGAAACTGGATATAGAATTCTAGATAAGGCTGAATGAAGATCTTGGATAAGGACACCGCAGTGCTTTTTTTGGACTTACTTGATCATATAAATATCATAGACAAATATTGCATAAAATTGAAAATTTTGTACTTGGTAAGGCAGGAAACATTTGTGGAGAAAGGCAGGGTTAATGCTGCAAATTGATGACATTTTGTTTGCAACATTCTCTGTTATTCTGATTTCCAACAGCTTTTCTATGCTACCTATGTTTTTGCTGCATCCTCACATCACTAAATATGAACCTTTTGAGACTCATCTGGTATAACACAGATCTTTCTTGCTTTTAGTTTCTCTTAACCCTTCCTCCGACCATTAATTATAGATGATGATGAGAAATGAGAGTACATACCTGAGAACACTTAAAGATAATAGTTGCACAATGATTGTTTTTTCCCAGTGTTGACGGAGAGAATTGAAAAGGTACTTCAAGCGTAGACTGAGGACCCACAACTAACTGTAAACAGGAAGGAATCAAAACACAAAATCAATGCTGAGCTTTATGGCCTAGTTCCTTTATCGTGCTACGCTTACAGTACGGACATTATTGTGAGTTTATTGGAGGCTGATGTTTAAATACTTTGTGGTCAGTCACCAGAGAAGGGCTTTTAGGACCAAAAGCATTAGAATTTGTGCACAGAATCTCAGAATTTAGAAATTTTTTTTGTTTATTATTTTGAAAAGCTAAATCTTCCACAGGTGAATGGGATGTGAGACCACTGGGAAATAAACCAAGACCTGATATGGTGAGTTCCCAGTTGAGCCATGAATTTCTTTTCGAGGCTGTGCAGAAAATATTTCACATCATTTTTTAATATCTATGTTAAATTTCTTAAAGTATTCATCAAATCAAGTTCAGCTTGCTCATGAGTAAGTTAAATTAGACCACATGTGGTGGTATCATCTTCCTGGAATATTTTTATGCTTTACAGATACAATGTGATAATTCACAACAGATGGCATTTGAGAAAGAAACATATTTTACACTGACGTCATAATGCTCTGTGTCTTCTGCTACAGCTGTGCATTTATTGCATGCACGTTAAGCCTTTCCCACTACTTAAGGAAAAATGCTGCAGCCTCATGATTTGATTGAAAATAATTATATGGGTGGCCGTTAAGATAGTGCAACCTCCCCTGCATAAGATCACACAGACAACTTGGCGTTCATGCTTGTGTGCTGTTCATAACCTCCACATCTGTTTGGAAGGATACAGAAATGTGGGTGCCGCTTAGACCTCGAAAGAAAACCTGTGTCCTGCTCATCTCGAATCCTTTGTAATATCATCGGGATCATGGCCTTTTTCTGAATATCAAGTGAAAGATAGGGATAAGCTTAGGTTTTAATATCAAGGGCGAGCAACGTATGATTTCTAGTTTCACCTTTCGTGATACAACAAATGTAGCAGAGCAGAAACAGAGGTGCAAGGAACCCCTCCAGTTTCTACTCAACCTCAGACAAGTTTTGATCTCGCCCTTTACAAGGGGAACTGCGTTGATTGCAGGAAAAGATTTTTCAGCAAAAATGGATGCAGGTGCTGTCGAGTAAACTGAAGCAGCTTTTCAAAACTATCCACAAGCAGTCAACAGGAGGAAGGGGATGTTTATTCCCCTCAGAGGGTAGAAAACCTTACAGCCAAAACCTCCAAAGAGAGTGAGAACATGTATCTAAAGAGATAACTGGCAGAAGCCCAGCTCCAAACTTGGCTGTAACACCAAATGTCACATCATGACCTATTCAGGTAAGAATCCCAGAACGTAGTCCTTGGAAATATTTGAACCCACCTGCACCATCACAATTCAAATATCCTCCTCTCAATTCCCTTCAAGCTTTGACAGACATATTGCCTGATCTCTTTTCCCTCTGATGCACAATCTGTATTTCAGCACTATTGGAGTTTTCTTTAACCTCACAATCTCGGACAAGAGTTTTGAAGTTTAAGCATCTCTGGACAGGAAGCCAATAAATGTCAACAAGCACTGAGCTGATTAGGACTGCTGGCAATTGGTACAGGCAGCAGAATTTTCAATCAGCTCAATTTACTGCAGTTGCAGCCAGGAGATTAGCCAGGAAAGCATTGAAAAGTCAAGTTCAGAGGTAACAAAAGCAGAAATGTGAAATTAAGCCAACGATGAACTGAAGCAAAAGACAGAAGTGGAAGTAAGTGATCTTAGTGCTGTTGGGGCAAGTGGAAGCTGATAAAATATGACACCAAGATTGAAAACAGACTGATTCAGCCTCAGACAATGGCCAGAGAGACAGAGAAAGACTCAAGGTCAGGAAACTAAAATTATAGTGTGGAAGGGCTGATTTATCCAACATCTAGTTGGTGCGCATTTTTGCTCATTAAGTTATGGATGTCAAAAATCCATCTTTAGCATAATGACATTAAGTTACTTTTCTGTAAAATGCATAGTCCTAGACAAAAAAACAAGCGCTTTGATACTCACGACTTTTCTAGGATCAATCTCTACCGAGAAAACTCCTGGGTTACTGTTAACTACTTCCAATTTCAGAGTCTCAACAGTAGAATTAACCAGAGGGATCACCTGCCAAACCCGTCTGCACAAAAAAATTAGGACACAAGGCACAGTTAATACATTGGTATAATCATTTTGTGTCGATCAAGAAATAGCTGATATTTTAAGTACATCAATGAATAATTCATCCTGCATGCAATTTTTAGCAGAATTGCCACATTATACACAAAGTGTTAACACAAAACATTAAATTAATAATCAAAATGTCATTTAAGTAATGGACTGAGATGCTTTAATTTCAAATTAAAGCAGTATTTTTTTCTGAACAAGAGTAGCATTTATTGAGTTTCCTTTCAGTATCTATTTTGTGCTGGTGCACTTATTGTGAGATATTTTGGACAACGCAAATACTCAGCTGTTCTTTGGAATTATACAGGGATAAGTGGCAAATTCCCACCATGCTTTTCCTATCATGCTTTTCAAATTAACTTTACCTTAAATTGAAAACAGATGCAAAATCATCTATGGAAATAAAATTGCTGAATAAAAAACAACAATACTTTCATCTAGTACTCATCACTAGCTGAAATATTGCCATGGAGATTGTACATCCATTCTCCATACAGTCTTCATGGCAATGCCTCAACCAGTCAAATCAACATTCCAGCCAAAAGCACACTTTTCTCACACAGTAAAATTTATTGCTCCCTTTGAAATTTGGAATTCTTGCATCTGCCCTGATGGAAAACGTTAACAGCATGTCTCAGTAATACTCAAGTGGAGTTCCCACCAAACAGTTTCCATAGTGGGGGAAGGGGATCAGACATAAGACTAATTAGAATGCAAGACATTTTGTCCCAAGCTAAGCTATTACCTACTTATTGTGATCTCCTCTCCTAAAGATACTGTTGAGTTGCAATTTCATTCATACTTGATTCACTTTGCTACCTCAATCAAAATGCCCAATAATCAATTACAATCCTTTGCAACAAATGCTCATTGCTTATTTAATTGCAGAGACATCACAACAGAATCCAAATCATATATTAAAAAGTACGCATATCTAATGAGAATAAGAAGCAGAAACAGAAAATGTGGTTTATTTTTCCCTTTCTCACATGTGAACTGAGGATTGTTTTGGGACCTTTGCTGTCTGTACAGCTTAGTAAACAGTATTCTACTGATAATGCCTTAACATTGGGGAAATTTAATTCATTGCCATCAAAAGCCAGACTCTACGGCCACATTTCAGAATTGCAGATGTGATTGCATAAACAACTTTAGAAATTCACTTTCATTTCTGATCAAAGGTTGGCCCAGTGTCTGGATCACTGGAGACAAGATATGACACAAAACCCATTGATCTCCACAGGAGTTGCCTGCAAAATTTGAACTTTTAACATGCGATTAATTTACTCTCTGGGACATTGTGTAAAAGTATCTGACCCTGAGCTACAATCGGAATTTCAGACAGTTCTGCAGTACTTACCTGGATAGCAATGCTGGAAATGTTGGACAAATTAAAACCTCATCTATCTCCTGAGACCCTGACATCCTATTGACACCCCTAGGTAACCCATATCCAGAGGTAATCTAACTCCACCTCCCCTTCAACAAGCTGACCCTCCCAACCATGCTAACCCCTGACCATCTATCTACCATATCTCCAGCTGACTAGACTTAACTCCCAATACCTGACTCCTACCTGACCCCACCGGACTACCCCTCCTGAGCCAACTACCCACCCAACTTAACCCAACTACCTGACTATCCTCCGATCCAATTTGACTAGTTTGTGAACTGATCACCCCTCACAACTTGACCTGATCATCCCTGACCACTCACCCACCTGAACTACCTGGCACCCCACTCATTTACCTCACTCATCTGTCGACTTTACCCTTTTTTATTACTCACTCACTCACACATTCACTAACATTCAAACTGGACCTTTAAACTGACCCAGTGCTATAAGGGCTATGTCCAGTCCTCCCACTGATCTACAGCTTTGGAATGGATGCTGTGGTGTGTGGTTCTGGGGATTCTGGTCTCAGTAGACCCACCAGGAAATGCAGAGTATCATTGGGACATGTTAAGGTTCGAACATAGTCACAAATCTAATGATGCTTGCTGTTCCATGGAAGGTCCAGGATAATATAATCTTCTGATTTCAAACAGGCCAGTTAGGTCATGTATGAATATCAAGTGTACCTTAGGGTACTCTAAATGAGCTGTTGTAACTGTGGTGAAAATCTCACCCACATTTATCCAGTCTTTCTCCCAATCTTCCAGCAAAGTTACAGTGTCTTAATCCCAAGGAAACTCCACATAAGGATATTCATAGATGAACTCAGCACAGCAGCCTTACTACAGGGTAACAAGTTGTGGAGAGCTAATGCAGTCCAATTTCATTAATGCCAGTTCATTTCCACAGATAATCCTTACGTAACCTTTCTGAATTTTGTTGGTCTTTATCTTTGGACTAAGTGGAGTAAAATCAGACCTTGGTCTCAGTGGCTAGAACTTTTGGTCAGTGGGAAAGTAATCGAGTTCACTGCTCAAGATCTAGTGACTTCTCTGGGCATGCACTTCCTTTACTTAATATCATTATGAATCTGGGATTCAAGTTGAGGGAATCTCAAGGCAGTAAGCACTTTCATCAAGCAGTAGAAACAGCCAGTCACATTTAGGTATTTGTTCAGACAATAAAGAAAAGTAATCTCTTCACTTTTAATTTTTAGACTTTACAGATGAGGGAAAAGGAAGAGATTGGGACATGGGAATAAGATACGGCTATGACATTACTAACAAACTTTAAACCTTGAATTTTTGATCCTGGATGGACAAATTTGATATTTCACTATATAAAACTACCTTTTCATGGTCAGTGAGGCAGTTCTATAGTAATTCTGAATTTAATAGAGAGTACACTGTTTAAAAACAAAGTTGTACATTATTAAAGAAGGTGTGGCACTTCACAGCACAACTAAGAGAATAAGATGAAAAATTCCCATCAGTTTAATCATTTCCAATTGATTACATTTGGGAGGAACTTCAACACCACAGTGAAAGAAGTTTCTAGATTTCTGCATGTAACTGTGCATTCGTGTTCAGTGTTGAAGGGTAGTGACAGGAACACTGGCTGTTTTGCCAACAATACAATCATAAAATCTGACTATAATGAACAATTCAACTGTATTTTCCCCATCAGAAAGCAGTGCGCAACAAGAATTCATATCTATACATAGAAGACTGGCATATGATTATTCCCTGCCTGAATAGAAGGTGGTAAGAAATTGGGTAGGTTGACTCCAGACAGATACTTAACCCATTCTCACTGCCTGCACAATTAAGTGCTGGGAAAGTAGATCTACTAGGGACCTTCTTGTTTCACCATCAATTGAGACCCTTTAAATCACTAATGAATGATCTCCAACTAAGAACCTCTGCTGGACAAAACCAGATTTCTAGTTTCCTGGTAGGCAATGAAATGTCTGGTTCCCCAAGTAACCTGCACATTGAGTTGTGTGTGTGGCCTCCATTTGCATCTCCATCTGGGGCCAATTTGGGGAAAGGATGGATGCAGGGAGCCAGACACTGAAGGTCTGGTCACATCCCTTCTCTGCCTCTTCCCACCACCTTCACCCATCCCAGCCCCCCAAAAGGAAATCCCCATCTCATGGGAAGAAAATGATGTACCAGCTCACTGTTTGACCCCCTAAAGCCTGGGTCTCTAGTAACAATCTTTAGGAATCTAAAGTTGTTGGCCTCTGACTGGTCAGCAGCTTCTAGGGTGTTAGGCTTTCACTACTGAGGCTCATGATTCACTCACTTGTCAGCTCTTAAGTAGCTAACTGCACATTTGTCCAGTGAGTTTTCTCCTTGCTAGGTGTGAGAGTCAGTCACCCATAAGGACATTTGGCCCCACATTTAATACATGAGGCACTACATCTTGCCCATGCAACTAGACTATTCAATACAGCCAGTCTACTTTAGTATTGACCTTCTTGCAAACAATAGTCTCAGTCTCAACCACTACCCAATTTAATACTGAATATTTGCATAGTTTCTCTCAAACAGTAATTGAACTCATTAGACCAAATGCAAATTTTCCTTCCTCTTTCTTCCAGTTGATCTTGTGTCATCATTGAACTCTCAATGTAGATCATTTAGCTAGATGGAGGAATGTGCTTCTCTCTATCCTGTCTAAATCCAGTCATGTATCATACCACACTGTAATCTGCATTGATTTTAGACAGACAATTTTTCACATCCTTTCTTTATTTATATTTCCTTTAACTAGACAGCATCCTTGTGAATTTTGCACACATAGTCTCTGATGTCTCACTGAGATTTTATATTGACTTATTATTACTAGTATCTTTAATACTTTTTGTGATAAAAAGACACTGAGTATCGTTCAAAATGTCCAATCCACTTGCTGTTTTCCCATTAACATTTGAACTGTATCCAAAATTCCTTTGTTCCTTCACAGCACAAAGTTCACCTTATTAAGAATATAATATTAGATATTTACAAAATATATGACTTCAGATCTACTTTCATTCAATTTGATGTGCCATTTTTAGCCCATTCCTGCATCTTATCAATATCCTATTAAAGTTCCGTTGATCTTCTAAATAATGAATTATACCTTCGATTTTGTCATAATCTGAAAATTTTAACAGAATTCCCAATTGACTGGTGTACAAATCATTGAGAACTCAGTGAACCATTCCTTCTTTATGAGGTTGAATCATTTGTGTCTTTGACCCTTCTTTTCAATTTATTACAGGGTCAGATTCTTTATGCCTGAACTGCAAGCTACAGCTCTATTTACACAATTTACACATATTAAAAAAATGACATTTATAATTTACAAACATAATTTAGTGCTTCAATTACATTTTGTTAAAGGGTTTAAATATCAGTTATTATTTCATGGGAAATTACTGGAGCCTTTCTTAGCTACTCAACACTTGTCTATTTTTTCTGTATAAATGTTACCATATAAATTTTATATACAAATTAAATATTAATCTTGCTATGTTTAGTTTTTTTCCCAAGAAAAATGTAATTGCATAGTTAATGCTATAGATGATAGAAGACTTTGACTTCAGGAGTAAAAGTATTCTCATCAATTTTGGTGAGGAATTGAAATTGGAGAATTGTTGTTCTTGCTGTTGTCTTTAATAATTTAGGAGTTTGACACTTGGAAGGAATCTAGATGTCTAGATATTTCTTTAAAGTGGCCAATGAAAGGACAGTGGATTTTTGTTTAAACAAGGCATAGCTTCAAAGTCACATGCCTTGCGATTACTGCTTGTTTAATGGAAACCTGGTGCTTTGGGTTACGACTGTCAGGTTGCACTGACTTCTTTGCAAATTGTTTGGAGTTGTGATCAGTCCAGGGAAGAAAAACTGCTTTCCAGTCCAGTTCTCCTGTTTCTGGAAAACCTCTTGTTGTGGTACCTAGTGCTCTGGCCAGCTTAAATCTTTAATGTCCTTTAGAAAAAAAAGTGCCCAGATAAAGGAGCTGAACTCCAGAGATGAGGTGAGAGCAACTGACCTAAATGTCTCTCTACTGTTTGGATTCATGCCATGCACAAAGAAAGACAGTTGTAGTTGTTGGAGGTCAGTGTCGCAGCCCAGGAATCACTGCAAGAGTTCCTTAAGGTAGTGTCCTAGGCCGAACCATCTTTAGTTGCTTCACCAGTGAACTTTCCTCCATTATAAGGATAGAAGTGGGAGTGTTCTTTTGATGACTAGACAATATTCAGCATCATTTGTGATTCTTCAGATAATGAAGTGCCAAATAATGTGCAGCAAAACATGGACAGCATCAAGGCTTGGGCTGATAAGTAACAAGTAATATTCATAGAACATAAGTGCTATGCAATGATGATCTCCAACAATAAAGAATGTTGTGGTTCTGTTCGCCGGGCTGGGAATTTGTGTTGCAGACTTTTCGTCCCCTGTCTAGGTGACATTCTCAGTGCTCGGGAGCCTCCTGTGAAGCACTTATGTGATGTTTCCTCTGGCATTTATAGCAGTTTGTCTCTGCCGCTTCCGGCTGTCAGTTCCAGCTGTCCGCTGCAGTGGTCGGTATATTGGGTCCAGGTCGATGTGTTTGTTGATAGAATCTGTGGATGACTGCCATGGAATTCCCTGGCTGTTCTCTGTTTGGCTTGTCTTATAATAGTAGTGTTGTCCCAGTCGAATTCATGTTGCTTGTCATCTGAGTGTGTGGCCACTAAGGATAGCTGGTCATGTCGTTTTGTGGCTAGTTGGTGTTCATGGATACGGATCATTAGCTACCTTCCTGTTGTCCTATGTAGTGTTTTGTGCAGTCCTTGCATGGGATTTTGTACACTACATTGGTTTTGCTCATGCTGGGTATCGGATCCTTTGTTCTGGTGAATTGTTGTCTGAGAGCGGCTATTGGTTTGTGTGCTGTAATGAGTCCTAATGGTGATAGTAGTCTGGCTGTCAGTTCAGAAATGTTCTTGATGTATGGTAATGTGGCTAGTCCTTTGCGTTGTGGCATGTCCTCATTCCATTGTCTTCACCACAGGAAAGCCACACACACAGACCAAGTCCTGAACTACAAAAGCAACCACCCCAACACACACAAAAGAAGTTGCATCAAGACACTGTTCGAAAGGGCCACAACACACTGCAGCACACCAGAACTGCAAAAAGAGGAAGAAGAACACCTGTAAAATGTATTCGCCAAAAACCGATACCCCTGCAATTTCATCAACAGATGCCTAAGGGAAAGACAATGGAATGAGGACATACAAGAAGAAAAATACTACATTGGACAAATAGGAAGAACACCAACTAGCCATGAAATGACACGGCCAGCTATCCTTGGAAGCCACACACTCAGATGACAAGTAACAAGATTTTGACTGGGACAACACTACTATTATAGGACAAGCCAAACAGAGAACAGCCGGGGAATTCCTAGAGGCATGGCACTCATCCACAGATTCTATCAACAAACACATCACCCTGGACCCAATCTACCGGCCACTGCAGATGACAGCTGGAACTGACAACTGGAAGCGGCAGAGACAAACCACTATAAATGCCGGAAGAGACCTCACAGAAGTGCTTCACAGGGGGCTCCCAAGCACTGAGGATGTCACCTAGACAGGGGATGAAACATCTGCGACACAAATTCCCAGCTCGGCGAACAGAACCCACAACAATTAGCACCTGAGCTACAAATCTTCTCACAAACTTTGAACAATAAAGAATCTCACCATTACCCCTGACATCCAATAGTATTACCATCACTGAATTCCTCCATTATTAGCATCCTGGCCATTACTGTTGGTCAAAAACTGAGCTAAACTAGCCTTATGCATATGAAAGCACATTAAAGGCCAGGAATTCTGAAGCAAGTAACCCACCTCATGTCTCTGCAATGCCTGTCCACAATCTCCAAGCCACAAGTCACGCATATGATGGAATATTCCATACTTTCCTGAATAGGTGCAGCTAAAACAATACTCAAGACATGTCACACCATCCAGGACTAGGCAACCTTCTTGACTGGCACTCAATCAATTATGTTCAAAGTTCACACTCTTCACCACTGAGGCACAGTGGGTGCAGTGTGCACCATTTACAAAATGCATCACAACAACTTCCACCACTTAGCTGGTCAAGCACAGCAGATACATGAAAGTATCATCACTTAGAAGTTCCTTTCCAATCTACACACCAACCTGACTGAAGCAGAAGTGCAAGTTTAAGGATGTGCGGTAAATCATTTAGAACTGAGATTAAGATAATTTTTTTCACCAGGGAGCCTGTGGGATTTCCTACCACAAAAAGCAGTCAAGGCCAAAACACTATAATTTCAGGACAGGGTTGGACACAGCACTTGGGGCCAAAGGGATCAAAGGATATGAGGGAAAAGCAGGAAGATGTGATCAGATTTGGATGATCAGCTATGACTATAATGATTGGTGGAACATGCTCGAATTCCCAATTGACCCACTCCCGTTCCTCTGTTTTTTATGACTTGGAAATATATCATCATTCTTTCATTACTGTTGGGTCAAAATCCTGGAATTCCCTCCAGAATTACTGTGGATCATTAACTGTGATCCACAGCCTGCAGCAGTTCAAGAAGGCAGCTTACCATATCTTTCTCTAAGGCAATTAGAGAGTATTGCTCTATCGGCGACTCCCTGATTATTTTTTTAACTGTTGATACTGTTTTCTGAACAAGCAGCAGTACAAGATTCCAGAGGTATCTTCATGGTGACATCCCATCTTTGTGCACCAGATCACGAACCCAGTCTGAACACTTTTATTTGGCTTTCTTGAGCAAAGACTTATTGGTCAAAAATGTTTTTGTTATCCCCCTAAAGTGAATTGTTGCGGAGAGAAATCTGTGTTTTGATTTTTTTTTATTTTTCATGTGTTTATACTTGTTATTTAAAGTAGTAAATGGTTTTATTTTTATATTACAAAGTGTGTTAACCAATTTGCATCACGATTGAACAAGATTTGTTCACAGAAAGACAATAATGTGTGTTAATTAAATAAATCTGATTGATAGATATTTTCATTTTAAATCCATTATCAAGAAAATATGCGATTGGGTGTTTTGGGATCAAGGATAAACAATTATAGTTATGTTATGACAGACAAGGATTCTTCTTGTTTTGATCATAACTTTCCATAATGTGCTAATTCTCCATTCTCACCCAGATTTTGTTAACGAGATAAAGAGGATAAGAAGGATGGAAAGCAGCATGAAAAAAAGTATCACTCTTTTGCCTGTTTTGTTAGCTTACCAAATACATAAGAGGGTTAAATAATTGTTCAAAAATTGTTGTTATGGAAATACCTCCAAAACTATGGTCAGGAATTTCCACTGGATTTAAATTCTGAAGACAAATGTCTCAGCTGATTACAACAGATCACAACATTGGTCAGTGCCAGCATTCTGCACAAAACAGGAATTTAAAGTTCTTCCACAAGAAAGTGACTGATCCCTGCTCCTTCACAAGGGTAAAGGGCAGCAACTTCTCTCGCTTACCTCACACTCACAGGGTCAGTCTTACTTGACCACTGCACTGACATCTCATACTCAGTCACAGTCTGCAAGTCACAGCATCACTGCATGATGTGCCCTCTGTTATGGACCAGACCAGACCCTTCAAAACATTTCAAGAAAGTATCCCAGACCCCAAATTTGCTAGTTGTTTTAAGCAGGTGTAACACAGATATTCTCGGAGGGATGCAGTTGGTCAAGCCACTTTGTTTTAAACAAAACAGAATTTATTTACAGTATTACCAAATGAAACAAACAAAAGAGAACAGAATACCTAATAACTTAAGATTAGCGTAGTGCTAGAAAAGCACACAGGTCTTTTGCCCAAAACATTAATTTTCCTGCTCTAAGGATGCTGCCTGACCTGCTGTGCTTTTCCAGCATTACTCTAATCTTGACTCTAATCTCCATCATCTGCAGTACCCACTTCCGTCTACCTAATAGCTTAACCGATCTGAACACCCAACAGATCATTCCAATTTAATGATGCTGTTCCAAATATTTGCAACAATCCCCATAAACACTCCTTGGCACAAAAGGTAAAATCAAACACAGGGTCTTACAGGAAAGGAGCCAGAGAGAGAAGGTCAGCATGGATCTGCTTCGTTGGGGGTCGAGAGTGTGTTGCTGGAAAAGCACAGCAGGTCAGGCAACATCCGAGAAGCAGGAAAATCCACATTTTGGGCAAAAGCCCTTCATCAGGGAGGGCTCAACCTCTCTCTTTATCTCATTGCAGGAGAGATTAAGAGGACCAAGGCCAGAAAGGTGGTGGGGTACAAGATATGAAGACCCCCACTGCTTTCAAGGATGAGGCAAGAACAGTTTGGAAAGACTGGGGCTTTTCCTGCGGTGAAGAAGAGCGAAGTCTAAATGACACTGCACTCTGTCCTTCTCAGATGTGCATGAAGACAAACACTTTGGTCTGCTTAAAATTATTCTACATTATCACCTACTACTCCTTTTGCTTCTCTTCTGCTGGTGCTAACAGAAATGTCACCACCTGTGCCAGCACCATCTCTCAGGAGAAAGCCTGTGGACCCTCACAGGATGCATCAGCAAGGTGTTCACCTGTACTCTCCATCACTACAGAGACAGTCAGCTCAATAGCTACTCTAGCCGATCTAGGCCTACACACAATAGTTTTTGACATCGCAGGCCTGCGTCTTTAGCTACTGAATTATTGAGTATCTTGATTGCATAGAAGTAAATTGGGAAGGGGAAGCTCATATTTTGAATAGAGTAGAATTCCCACAATGTGGAAGCAGGCCATTCTGCCCATCAAGTCCACATTGACTCTGCGAAGAGCATACCACCTAGACCCCGCCTCCTAAACTATCCCTGTAACCCTGCATTTCCCATGGGTACTTCAACTGAGCTTGCACATCCCTGTACGCTAGGGCAATTTAGCATGGCCAATCCGCCTAACCTATACATCTTCAGACTGTGGCAGGAAACTATAGCACCTGGAAGACATGGGCAGAATGTGCAAACTCTACACATTCAGTCGTCCGAGGGAGGAACTGAACCCATTGTGAGGCAGCAGCGCTAACCACTGAGCCATGGTGCCACCCTGTTGGTGAGTTGCGCAATTGATGAGATGCAAATGTGCTTATGTAGGCTTCTTGTGACCTGATCGCGAGAACCAAGGCTCCAATAGATTGTTGTATCGGGCTTAAACATTTAAACGTTGTTTCTTTCTGTGCCGATGCTGCCAGAGCTATCAAGTTTCTTCAGCACTTTGTTTTTACTTGAAACATTAAGTAATTACATTTGATATTTCAATTTTTGCAGTAAAATTAGCAATGCACATACCATACAAAAAAAATCTGAAGTCATTGACTCCATTGCATATTGACTTGCCTGCCTTCATCAAGCTGCAATGTATTAATTAAAACTTCATGTCTTTTTAATGAACATTTTAAAATGAAGAAATATGCTTTAATTGTTGATAGATTACAGTCTTCACTTAAAACGGTTGCTTATATCAGCCAAATAATAATTTGTTTGTTTGCATCAACATCAATTTTAAAGTCAAACCTCCTTAAGTGCCTTGTTTATTTTGTGCATATGGGCCAAATAGAGAGCTGGAGTTTGCCTTCAACCTAAATGAACCAGATTAAATCAATTGTTGAATTATTGCAGCTTGTGATAACTTTAGTGTGTCCAGATGAATATCGGTCTGAAACACCAGCCATTTTGTGTTCAGATATAAATCCATATACTGTGTCATTTCAATATCTTTACTTTTCAGTTCTGAGGAAGGGTCACTTGACCCAAAACATTAACTCTGATTTTTCTCCAAAGGTGCTGCTGAGCTTTTCCAGCAATTTCTGTTTTTGTTTTTTTAAAACTTTTAATATTGCTCAGCCTTCTTTAACACAGTGCAGTGTCAATTTTAACTGTCCTCTCTCTGAAAATCTTACAATTGTAATTAAAAATTAATTTTCAACTTTTAAAGCTGCCAGATATATGGGCCATTGCCCTTGTCAGACTGTACTATTAAATCCGGCAGAGTTCGTCTACTAGCCACTCGGTAGACTGCAACTTTCTACAAGCATGTGTGATTTTCTGCAGTTATTCCACATGACGCAAAAGCTGGGAAAACAGGTCATATAAATTTATACATCTTTAAAAATGCTTTCTAAATGAAGGACTAAATGAAGGATTGTTAGAAAACTAAATAATGTAATCATGTCCTAATTTTTAACAAAAGGTGTGATAAAACATGGACATCAAATAAAGCAATGTAGCAGTAACAATCTGCTAATACAATGCATGGATGGAAGAATAAGTTAGCCACATACATTTATTCAGATTGCAATTTTACTGTTACAAAGATAGAATTGGGAGCTCTGTTGGAAAACAAATTGTCCTTATCCTAAGCTAAATTATCATAGTAACACAGAAAATAGGAGAGGTCATTCAACCCATTCTTTGGAAGTTATGCTTACTGTCCCTTTCGCATATCCAAATCAATTTTCCCCTCAACATGTTTATCTAATTCAAAGATAGTAGTGAATCTGCTTAAAACACGTTGTCAGGTATTGCGTTTCAGAACTTTCCAACTCCTTGCTAAATAAAAAGCCCTCATTCATCTCTGATTCTTTGGCCAAATCACCTCAAATCTGTGCTTCTGATTTCTGGTGCTTCTCAAATATCAACAGTTTATCCTTATTTACTTGACAAAAACATTCATTATTTTAAATGTCGCTTCTTAAATCTTCACCTTCTTCTGGAAACATTCAACAATTTATAGTACAGAAACAGTCCATTTTGGCTGCTGTGTCTGTGTCAACCAAAAATAAACTTATCCTGCCTAATGGTACTTTCTCATTCTTGGACAACAGCTTTGAACGTCATAGTACATCAAGTACATCTCCGAATAGTTTTCATTAATGCAATAACAGTTTTTACCCTCACACCCTTTCAGGCAGAGATTTTAAGACCCCAACCAGCCATTGGGTAGAAATAATTCTTCATAATTTCCCTATGATCTCTTTACCAATCATTGTAAATTTGTACTCGGTGGTGAATGACCTCTTCGCTAGGGCAAATTATTTTAGCCTATCCACTCTATCTAAACCTATTTCAATGTCAGACACCTCTGTTAAGTCCCTGGCTGTCTGCTGCCTCCTTTGAACGAAAGGAAAGATTTCCATTGTAGTGATTAGAACGAGGTTGAACAGGTGGATCTCATTGAGTAGAAATTCCCTGATTGGCTCAGATTAGCAGCCCCAAACAGGAAGCCTGGCTGACATATAAACAGGAATCTCAGAATGTCTCCTCACTATTGGAACCGACTCTGAATTAGCTGGTCAGAGTCCATGTACTGTGCTTGTGTAATTAAAAGGTTATTGAGTGACAGGATACCAGCCTCTGTTTGGTTATTTCAGCCATCTACCCAAACTTTCCAAAGCTGGTAATGTTTTCTTAACTCTCTCCTATACTCTCTTTCAATGAGATCACATCCCTCCTGTAAGGCAGTGACCAGAAGTGCAAGCAGTACTGCAGTTCTGACTTAACCAGTGTTTTATTTGGCTCTAGCATAGTATATATCAGCAGGCCGAAGATATGCTTCAACTATGAAAGAAAAGCAATCATATGCCTTCTTAATTACTTTATCTAGCCATGTTATCCTGAAGGATCTTTGTAGATGAACTCGAAGGTCCCTCTGTTCCTCCACGTCTCAGCATCCTGCTGTTTATCGTATAGTCCCTTGGTTTGCTCTCTGCAAATATTATTTCACACTTTTGAGGACTGAATCCCATTTGCAACATTTCTACCCAGTCCTTTAATTGTTTCCTGCAGTTGTACAGTCCATTTCTCATGAATGGCACACCCAATTCGGTATCACCTACAAACTTAAGGACCGAGTACAATGCGCTGAAAAGACCTTCAGACACAAACATATGTATCAGCATTACATTTTGCTCCCTGCCACCGAGGTAGTTGCATTGAAACCTACTTTTTATACTGTGTGGGCTGGCATCCTGTCAAATTAAGTACAGGACATTTCACTGGTAGCTACAATTGACAGATATTCCAAACGTAGATGCATTTGATCCTGCCTAGGAAGAAGGCAAGACTTGTTGCATTTCCTTGAAGACGTCACTGAGGAACATTTCAAAGAACTGAGTCAGTTTTGCTCAGTTGATTAGAGGCAGTCAAAGTACAAGGTTGCTACTTTCAGATTGCTGGACAGTCACATAGAGAGGGGTAACAGAAGAAGTTCCACACCGAAACAGTGCTAGTATAGGAGGTACTCAGCAGTTAGGGCTCACAAGCCCTAGCAGTCAGTAAGTTGAGCAAGGATTTCTAGTGTGGGCTTAGAAAAATCCTCGGAGCTGTTTGGAGCAATGGGGCCTTGGAATACAGAGGAACCACGATTGTCCAAATATCAATTGTCTGAATTTCGAATTAACCGAAGATCTCAAGGTACCGATAGAAACAATACCTCAAAGAGGTGTTTAAACACTTTTGGGGGTGTGGGGGGGGGGAGGGGGGCAGACGGGTGGGGTGGGGGCTCACATACTGTCTGCTGCTGCCTAGCCTCCTGAACAAGGAGTGGATTTAGCAAGTGCTCGCGATGTCAATTCCATTGAACTGATGGAGGTGGGGGGGGCTTCAGTAATGCTAGAGGTCCCTTACGCATAAGTGTGTGTCTGCTCAGAAACAAACCCTGAGACAGAGAGAGGAAAAAGCAAACTTCAGAAAACTCCAAGCCCCAGAGGGGAGGCACTGAATCAATTAACCAAATAATCAATTATTCGAACAATATAGTACCCACCCATCTCGTAAACCTTGGGAATCGTTGATAGTTTAGTACAGCTGAGATTGTGGATGAAGGAAGCCCAAAGGCAGTATTTGTTTGGTGCAACTGAAAAGTAATGGAATTCAGGGAAAACCCGGCATACTAACCAACTAACTGAAACCAAACTACTGCAAAAATGGTGGAATTGTACCGTGAGTAGATGCAGGAGTATAGTCTCAAGAATTCAAAGGAGCAAAGCTGCAAGGAAAGAGATTCTAATACCAGGTTCTGAGCAATCACTGAGGCTGGCCATAATAGAGTGGTGTTTGACAGCTCTGAAGTTATATTTCAAAAAGTGAACAGTTTGAACTCTTTGTAAATTCAAAATGGGATTTGCAGGGCTGCCAAGAGTCATTTGGGATCTGTCTTGCCTGTATTTGATATTTAATGTGCTCTCTCAGGTGTGTGATGATAGTTTGTCTGTTAATTCATACTTGTGCTAGTTCTGAATGATGAATATCTCTTAGATATTATGTGATAGCTTACTTTTACTTCTCTAATTTCTGTGAAGTTTAGTTTGATTGTTCAAAACTATGGAACATTATGGTTTTCTATTTGTGTGTATTTGGATCTTAAACTTTATCTATTTTAAACAAAACGTTATCAGCCCCTACCAGGCCATAAGTTAGATTTGGGAGTCTAGCTGGGGAATTGTAGCATGACTTTGCACCTAACTTGTCATTTACAGGGGAATCTTGATTATCCGAACAAGATGGGTGGGCACTATTTCGTTCGGCTAATCGACTATTCGGTTAATTGATTAAATGCCTTTCCTCTGTAGCTCGGAGTTTTTAAAGTCTGCTCCCCGTTCAGGAAACTGCAGAAGCACATAGCACGCGAGCCCCCACCCCCAACCCCGCCTCTGTCCAACACCTCCCCCTGCCCCGCGACACCGCCTCCCAACCGTCCAACACCTCCCCCCGTCCTGTCCAACACCGCACTGGACTGGACACCGACAATGTTGCTGCTGCTGCCTTTGTGACGTACGTCTCCAAACAGCGCATGTGTGTGTCTCTCTCACACACACACACACACACACACACACACACATTGACAGGTTCCACCTCTGCAGAACTCCAGGGAAAGTGTGGGGAGAGAGAGAGGGTGGGAGGTCAGTCATTTGGACTCGGTGCTTGTTTAATTACTGTAAACAAAAGACGCAAGCAGTGTTGGAAACACGTCTTTGATATCATGTTTCTATCGGGACCTCGAGCTCTCCTTCAGATAATCCGATTTTTGGATCATTGAGGTTCCTCTGTGATTGGTTTAGCTATTACTTTCCTGACCAGAATACCATCTGAGTCTTTGTTAAAAAGCTTGCTGAAATCCATGCTGGTGATGCTAAATCACTCAAAATGTTCCTATTGACATTTTTGTTGCCCATTCAAAAAAATTCAATCAAATTAGTAATCTAATCTAATCTAATCTAATCTAATCTAGTTAGCCACAAACATCCTTTAACAAATGCATGTTTAGTGTTGTTAATTAATCTGTACCTTTCTAAATAATGACAAATTTTAGCGATTTTTGAGTAGGTTTGTAGCTCAGGTTAATGATCAGTGAGCTTGTTGAGCTGAAAGATTTGTTTTCAGACGTTTTGTCACCATACCAGGTAACATTATCAGTGAGAGTCTCTGGTGAAGCACTGGTGGTATGTCCCATCTCTCTATTTATAGGTCTTGGTTTCTTGAAAGCAAATCTTCCAGCTCAGCGAGCTAATTACATACTTAATGACTAATTTTGTCCTCTAGTACATTTTTCAATAATTTTTCAGCACCAAGGTGAAACTGACCAGCTTATGCTTATTCAGTTTCAACCTTCTGCCTTTAAACAACAGTATGACATTTGCAACCGTAGTCCTCTGACATCAGGTCTGTAGTCAAAGACATTTGGAAAATGATGGTCAAATCCTCGGTGGTTTTTCTCCCTTTCTTAGCTTCGCAGTCTTGGCCGCCTGGGACACATTTTGTCTGTGTCCAATGTTTCAGCTACTTTGAAAGATGCTCGTCCCATAAGATATAGAAGCAGAAATTAGGCCATTCAGCCAAGCAAATCTGCTCCGCCATTCAATCATGGCTGAGAAGTTTCTCAACCCTATTATCTTGCTTTCTCCCTGTAACCCTTGACGTCCTTGACAATCAAGAACCTATCTCTGTCTTAAGTATACTCAATGACCTGGCCTCCACAGTCTTCTGTGGTAGTGAATCCCATAGATTCAGCACTGTCTGGCTGAAGTAGTTTCTCCTTATCTCCCTTCTAAAAGATTTGCCTTTTACTCTAAGGCTGTGCCCCAGATCCCAGGCTCTTCTGCCAATGGAAACATCTTCCCAATATCCACTCTGTTCAGGTCATTCCGCATTCTGTAAGTTTCAATTAGATTCTCCCTCATCCTTATAAACTCCATCAAGCATAGTCCCAGCGTGCTCAAATGTTCCTTACATGTTAAGCTTTTCATTCCTGGGATCATTCTCGTGAACCTTCTCTAAAGATTGGAGGACATCCTTCCCAAAACTGCGCACAATACTCGAAATACAGTCTGACCAGAGTGTTATAGATTCTCAGAAGTACATCCCTACTTTTAAATTCTGAGTCCCCTTTAATATGTTACCTCACTATGTTTATCCCATGCAATATTTCACATGCTTCCTCCTGAACAACAAGGTTCTACTTTTCTCCTCTTCTGTGAAGAAGAGACTCATTTTTAGGGAACTACGTCCACAGCTGCCTAGATACTGTGGGCAATTAAGCATGGTCTATCTATGTAAATTGCACAGCTTTGGACTGTGGGAGAAAACTAGAGCACCTGGCGAAACCCACACAGACATGGGGAGAATGAGGTCTCATTCCTGATGAAGAGAATGCTCAAATCATCAAATGTCCTGCTCCTCGAATGCTGCCTGACTGGCTGTGCTTTTCCAGCTCCACATTCTCGACTCTGATCTCCAGTATCTGCAGTCCTCAATTTTGATCAGTAGTTAGCACTACTGTCTCACAGCATCAGGACCTGGGTTCAATTCCAGCCTCAGGTGACTGTCTGTGTGGAGTTTGCACATTGTCCCCATTTCTGTGTGAGTTTCCTCTGGGTGCTCTGGTTTCCTCCCACAGTCCAAAGATGTGCCGGTTAGGTGGATTGGTCATACTTAAATTGGCATAGTGTCAAGGGATGTGCAGGCTTTGTGGATTAGCCATGTAGAATGCAGGGTTACAGGGATAGGGTAGGGGGAGGGGTCTGAGTGGGATGTTCTTTGAAGGGTCAGTACCCCATTTGCTGTGACAAAAATGAAGTAACCTGTAGCAGAGCCTATGAGGCCTCAGTTGCTCCATTGCAAAGGCTATCCCAACATCTCCTGCAGCTAGAGGAGCTCAGATCAGAAGACGGCAATTAGGATTGGTATGGGACAGAATTGTAGGCATGAAGGAAATGATCAGTGGAACAAGTAAAGGGATTTCTTTGCCATTAAAGTTTGCATCATGTTGGGTGTGTAGTATTTTTAGTTTGTGGAAGAGTGCTGAGAATCTCATTCATCTCATGATTCACATTTTACACGTTTGTCTGCAAATTTCACTAAAGTCTTGCCCATGAAGCTTCCTTTCCCTGCATACTCCATTCTTCTGACTTCAAGATTTTTGACAAATTTCACTTTCTTCATACTAGAGGCTGCTGGGTGAGATGTTGCTCTCTGAAAGCTTCTTGCTAAATTTGTTCACCTTTCAATATCTCTTCTGTTTCCTAGGCAAATGTTTGGTCACAGTTACTAATCTTTCCTCCTTAAATGTCCACATTCTTAAACCTCAAAAAATAAAATCCTGTTGGCATTTTTCAAGTTGCAGGGAGTACTACACCAGGCAGGTTGCACTTCACCAGTAACATTAGCGTACCACAGCTCTTGGAACAAAGGACAACAAAGAACAATACAGTGCAGGAACAGAACCTTTGGCCAATCAAGTCTATGCCTACACATTTATTCCTTCCATACTATAAGTGTCTTCACTTACAGGATTTGTATTCCTCTATTCTCTTCCTATTCATGTATTTGTCCAGATGCATCTTGAATGCTGCTGTTGTGTCTTCTTCCATTACCTCCTCTGGCAGCATGGTCCAGGCACTCAACATTCTCTGTGTGAAAGCCTTGCCTCACACATCTCTTTTAATCATCCCCCCTGCATCTTGAACCTGGGTCCCATAGTAACTGATCCCCTCCACCCTGGGAAAAAGGCTCACTTCCCACTCTAACCATGCCATTCACTATCATATAAACTTTATCAGGTCATCCCTCAACCTCCTGTGTTCCAGTGAAAATAGACCCGGTCTATCCAATCTTTTCTCATAGCTAAAATCCCTCATACCAGGCAACATCCTGGTAAACTTTTTCTGTACCCTCTTCAAAACGTCCAATCCTTCTGGTAGTGTACTGACCAGAAATGTGTGCAATATTCCAAGTGTGGCCTAAGTAAAATTCTATAAAGCTGCAGCATAACTGGCCTGTCCTTACACTCAATGTCCCTTCCAATGAAGGAAAGCATGCCATAGGTCTTTAATACCTTGAGAAAATGAGGACTGCAGATCTGAGGACTGCTGGAGATCAGAGTCGAAAGTGTGGAGCTGGAAAAGCACAACAGGTCAGGCAGCATCCGAGGAGCTTTTCCTGATGAAGAGTTTATGCCTGATTCTCCAGCTCCTCGGATGCTGCCTGACCTGCTGTGCTTTTCCATCACCATATTCTCGTCCTTACTACCTTTATTACCCGACCAGGGCAGCACGTGGCACAGTGGTTAGCACTGTTGCCTCACAGTGTCAGGGTCCCAGCTTCAATTACATTCTCTCTGTGTCTGCGTGGGTTTCCTCCGGGTGCTCCGGTTTCCTCTCACAGTCCAAAGATGTGCAGGTTAGGTGAATTGGCCATACTAAATTGCCCGTAGTTTTAGGTGTAGGGGAATGGGTCTGGGTGGGTTGCTGTTCAAAGGGTCATCGTGGACTTGTTGGGCCGAAGGGCCTGTTTCCACACTGTAGAGAATCTAATCTAAAAACCTACCTGCGCTGCCACCTTCAGTGATTTGTGGACCTGATCCCACTGCATATCAGTACCCCTAAGGGTTATGCCATTCACTGCAAAATTTTCATCTGTACTTGACCTTCCAAAATGCATCATCTTATATTTGTCCAGATTAAACTCCATCTGCCATTTTCCTGCGCATGCCTCCAACTGATCCATATCTTTCTGTTACTCTGATAATCCTTCTCACTATCTGCAACTTCAACAAGCTTTGTATCATCACAAACTTCCTAAATTAGGCCAGCCACATTTTCTTCCAAATCATTTATGTAGACAGCGAACAGCAGAGGTTCTAGCACTGAATCCAGTGAAACACCACTCATCACACCTCTCCATTCCAAAAAGCATCCTTCCACTGCTACCCTGTGTCTCCTATGATTAAGTCAGTTCTGTATCCATCTTGCCAGCTACCCCTGATATCATGTGACTTCATCTTTTGTACTAGTCTGCCATGAGGGGCCTTGCCAAAAGCTTTACTGAAGTCCATGTACACAACATCAATTGCTTTTCCCTCAATCATCTTTGTCACCTCTTCAAAAAATTCAATCAGGTTTGTGAAGCCCAACCTCCACTCCACAAAACTATGCTGTCTATCACTAATACTTCCATTAGCTTCTAAATGCAGAAAGATCTGGCCCTTGAGAATCTTTTCCAATAACTTCCAAACTACTCTTGTGAGGCCCACAGGCCTGTAATTTCCAGGATTATCCCTGTTACCCTTCTTAAACAATGGGACAACAGAGTCAAAGCTGAAAGTTTTCAGAGTTATGTTGTGTGTCAACAATAATAACTTTGAAGACTGAATTTTAAAGACTCACTCTGAATAATTAAAATGAAATTTCCATGAAATAAAAGTACATGACAGTCATGAATAGACTGGAAAGTGTTATCAGAAATGCATCAAAAGAAATTCACACCATATACACATCTTTTTATTATGCTTATATCACTGTACCCTAAAGGTGCTCAGTTATTATATTTTCAGTGAATTTTCCACAACTACATCTTACTGCAACTATACAAAGTGCTGATGCGACCACATCTGGACAACTGTGAGTAGTCTTGGTCCCATTAAGAAAGGAAGTATATAATTTCATTAGAGGCAAGTCAGAGAAAGTTCAGATGATCCCTGCATGAAGGGATTGTCTAATGAGCAAAGGCTAAACAGATTGGGTCTCTACTCAGGTTAAAATCAAGGACTGCAGATGCTGAAAACCAGAGTCTAGATCAGTGTGGTGCTGGAAAAGTACAGCAGGTCAGGCAGCATCTGAGGAGCAGGAAAATCAACGGTTCGGGCAAAAGCCCTTCATCAGGAATCTCTATTTTGCCCAAAATGTCGATTTTCCTGCTCTTCAGATGCTGCCTGACCTGCTGTGCTTTTCCAGCACCACTCTGATCTAGACTCTGGGTCTCTACTCAGTGGAGTTTAGAAAAAAAATAAGTGATCTCACTGAAACATACAGGATCCTTAAGGGGTATGACAGTGTCAATGCCGAGAGGATGTTCCATCTCGTGGGAGAGTTTTGGACCAGAGGGCATAGTCTCAGAATAAAGGTGTGCCAATTTATGACTGAGATGAGGACGAAGTCCTTCTCTTAGAGGGCTGAGTGTCTTTGCAACTCTTTGTCATGGAGATAGAGCTTTTGAGTACATTCAAGGCTGAGATAGATTTTTGATCAATTGGGGAATCAAGAGTTACTGGGAAAATGCAGGAAAGTGTCTGGACAGCACACAAAACAATACTTTTCACAGCATTTCAGTGTATGTGACAATAATAAATCGAATAAGGAATATTGGCTCAGCCATGTTCCTATTGAATGGTAGACCCAGCTCAAGGGGCCGAATCATCTACTCGTGTTTCTGTTTCTTATGGTCTTAAAAGCAATGATAAGGAACCATTACAAAGTTTTATGTTGGATACTTATGGGGTTAACAGTTATGTTTACTTAGAAATTATTTGTTACATAGTAGAGTACTTACTTTCCCAGCTCGCACTGCAATTCTGGAAGGGAAATTGGTGTTGGCTTCTTTGCAGTGAGGTTTAGTTCATACCAAAATTCTCCAATGCGATCGGAGTGGAAGGTAACACTGTAAATAAGAACAGACAGGAAATTTATTTTTTTGCTCCTCAAAATTAAAACCAATGAAGGTTTTCACCTTTATGACATCACTTGCATCATTTGCTGATAAGGCCCAACTTTATTGTCTTCTGAAGATTCAAAGAGATTATTGGCATGAATTCTCTGAGGGAAATAAAACAGAAATACTCAGAAATGAACATATTGGTCATACTGGAGCACTGTTCTGAAGTATACAAACAAGTCAGACCAGAATGTGTCATATAAGGTTTTACTTGCTTTTCCTTCTGGGTGACCTGTCTATTTTGACATTTTAAATACTTTTAAACAAGAAAACTAGGAGTGTGCTCAATGCACAAGCAATAAAAGTCCTTCTGATGCAAAAGGTCGATATTTAAATGCAGGAAAACATTGAGAGTCCAGTCAGAAGTTCAGGATTTTGTAAGTTGTTTTACTGTGCTAAAATGTCACATGCGATGTTATGAGAATATAAATTGCATACAACCAGATCTGGGCAAGATTTGGTGTTCCATGCAGCAAGTGTGGGTAACGGGTGTGTGTGGGGGGTGGGGAAACTGACTCCCCCAATAAGAAAGCTTGCAGGGTTAAGTTGCCATCAGCCACTTCAGAGCTTCTTGATGAATCAATAATGAAATAATGCTTCAGCAAAAGCTGCCAGGCATTGGCTGAGGCAGGGTTCTGATATTTGGTGCAACTCATTATTGGTGACCATTTTCACCAAAGCAGAGGAACAGGAAAAGGCTTCAAGAAGTCTGAACTGATCCTGAAGGCCAAAGCTAAAATCACAAAACTTTGAAAAAATAATTTAAAGTTCTTTAAATCATATGCAGTTGAAACTAATTTAATATCTCCAAATAAACATGTGTAATTATACACTGAAAAAGGAAACTTTTAATCATCTAGGTAAGATCAATATACTTTAAAAGATCACATAAATAAGTTATTTTTCAATACTTGACAAAATGCTGCAAAACAAGTCATTCCGTTACGAGTAACCTTGTGGCTTGCAACAAAACGTGCTGCTTAAAAGAGGATTGATACAGCCAAAAATATCTGTGGATGTAAATTAAATGACATCTAGTGAAAGAGATCATTTGAAGGAATGTACCAACTAATGTGTCAACGAAGCTCCAAACAGACGGGACTGCAGTCCCTTGTAACTATAAACTATAAAGACACAAGAGGTCGAGGAAACCCTGCTGAACAACAAGCTAATCCCAGTGGGTAATATTTAAAACTATAGAGTGTTTTTGTTTTCCTTTGATGAATACACAAGGACATGGGTTAAAAGTCCAGTTTCATCTCTATTAGGGTTAATGCTCTTGTGTGTACCTCCCCAGGTTTCAGAATTAGCATACAGTGTAGGTCACAATCGAACAAATATGCCCTAGTCACCCTCCTGTTGCAGATAAAGACTCTTTATTACTCTGTGGGCTGAAAACTAGCTTTTAAAAAAAAATCAGGAGAAAGGAACTTCAATCAGCCTACACAACTAAGAATCTCAAAAAACAACTGTTCAACCACCAACGTCAATGCTACCAGAAACTCCCGCTGCAACAGACAACATTCAACTAGCCACTGTTCATGGACAATTCAGAGATTAATCTATACATCTTTTTTAACTTTTATCCTTTAGACTCACTTCTTATTTCTCCCTCCTGTGAGTACTGTATGCATACAGCATGATTACTCTCATTTAGTAATTAATAAACTCATTCTTTATCAACTCAAGAAAGCCTGGTGAAATTGGCTCCTTTTAAAATGTAAGTTCATGCACAAAGAAAAGGATACTAATATATTACTTTGTTGCAAACAATAAGATTGTGGGCGAATAACGAAGGGGCGCCAATTCATCCCTCCTCATCTGGGAGTTTAACAGTTTGAAGTATACCTTCTGGATCTGTAACAAGTTGGCCCGGAGGTAACAGTGACTAATTCACAAAACTGTTAATTGTCACTATTTGCATGTTTTTTTTAGTGATCTACACAAAAACAGCTAAGATACAGTTGTTCTTGCCATCCTCTAATGGTACTGAAAATCAATCAAGTTGCTATTTTTGTTTAGGACAAATATTACCATGGTTCGAAAGCAAATGTTCTTCCTCTCAAATGTTTGCAAAATTAACAGTTCAAAATGTGTTATTGATGTTACTTGTCAAAGGTTTTCACACCGAAAATTACCCAAAATGAGAATGTGATCCTTCTTTAAAATAGGAAAAGAAAACTAATGGAAAATTGTCAATCCCATTGAAGTACAAACATCAGACAATAGTGACTCAGCAGGAGTGAGTCTGCCCCAAGTGCAATTAAAGGCACTTCAGCTAATTATATTTAATCAGACATGATTCTCAAAAAAAAATTGTTTGAAATTATTCACATTCTTATAATTGATATATCAAATTACAAATGTTTGCATTATCCCAAGTACTGTTTATTTAAAACTATATTGTATAATGTTTTAAAAACACTGAAATCAGAACAGATCATGTAATCACACTTCACAAATCTATTTTAATCCTATTGGGAAGAGTAATATCTCAAATTACTGTCATTGTGGAATTCATATAGATTTTAGGTAATGCAATGTTCTTGTGATAAAATTCATTTTGTTTGTGTGCGCGCTCCAAACCTGTGGATAGTTAATCAGCCATAGAATTGTAACATTCAAAATACAAGATGTTCCAGTATAGGTCAGATTTGATCCTCAAGTACACAAGATTTCTAATTGGTCACTCAAATCAGTTCAAGGGTCAGTCAGTTTTAATCAGTGACTGAGGGAGCCAGAGAAAATGGTTCCATTCATCCAAATCGCAGCTGTCACATCAGAGAACTCTGATGCTCATTTAAGTCCCAACAGCTGTTTGGTTTGCAGTTCTCAAGAGGTCCTCAATGCTGGTTAGAAATGAGAGAGTTACAATTTTAAAGAAGCCCTATGGGCCATTTAGTATAGGAAAGAAGTGGTGCTCAAGGAAGCTCAAGAGTAGTGTTCACTTGGTGCAACTTAGGAGTCTGGAGTTCAAAAACACTGAAAAGATCCAATATAGAGCTGCGTAAACTAATCACAAGTTACAATGAAGGATGTTAGGAGAGTTCAGATCAATGCGAATAAAGTACAAAGTATCATAAATGACTTCCAAAATTTTGGAAGTCACCAATAAAGTAGTGACAGCACATTCTCAGAGTGCATTCTATGAGCTCAGCCATCTGTGTTGTCTGGTCAGGCTGCCCTTTACAGTTACAGCATATAATTGTTTTCCAGTCTGTCAATTTCACAGAATAAAGGTGTGGCAACTCTGCTCTTGCCTTCTTGTCCCCGACGAGTTTAAAGGCTTGGGAAACTGTGAGCCTGTTCTCTTAAGTGTTCAAGTCTGAACTACTTGTTTATTAACAAAAGAGCCACAAATACAAGGTGGCTTCTCATATACCTCCAAGTGCACCCTATTAAAATCCAAATATTTGGAATCGTCATTTTTCAGATCAATGACATTTTTGGGGCATTTTACTCCCTCACCCTAGTGTCCATACCTGAATTTGCCTCCCTTTGCCAGATAAAATTCTGTCCATGTGATAAATTCTGGATGCCATCCTTTAAGAAAGAAAAAAGGCTTTGGAGATGTGACAGCAATATTGATATGATTCCAGGTATGATAGAGAGATATTAGATTCGAGAAACTGGCATTTTCTTTTAAGAGCAGTGAAGAGCAACAAGAGATTGAAGAGAGGTGTTTATAATCATGAAGGATTTAGCTAAAGGGAAATAGTTTTCAATGACTGAAAAATTAAGGCTATGGTTTGAAAGGTAAAGAGTCAGAGGCAACCAGTGTAAAAAAATTTGTTACACAAGTGGTTAGAATCTGGAATGTGTTATCTGAGAGGGAGTTGGATATAGATTCAGCAGTATTCTTCAAAATGGACTTATGTAAATACCAGAAAAAGAATAAAAACTGCAGAAACATGGGGAAGGTGCTGAGGATTGAAACCAAGAAGGATTGCTCTTTCAAAGATTCGTTGAGATAAATACTCTCTTTCTGTAAATTGTAAAGAGTACGACTAGTCATTTGAATTCCTCACAGTAAAAGAATGCACAATTTTTATTGTGCTTTATTATTCACTGAGATTATAATCATTCGGGAATGGGAGTACTTATTTTGTGCTGATTTATTCAATCAGGTGATGAATACTTATATTGGGTACAGAGATTGATGAAATTGATATTTAAAGATGGACAAGGAACTGAAGATTTGGCATATTTGAAGAGTGAAGAGAAGGATTTATGACAGATGTGGTAAAGGTACTTTATGTTTAACATATGTGAACACATCATTGGCAAGTTGAAATCCGTTGTTTCTTGCAGCTGTCACCAAGGAATCCTAGGTTGGTTTTCTTTGTCAGTCAACACTGAATGAGGCCCAATAATTTGAGAAGATTTGAAACAAAAATATAATCTTCATCTGTCCATTTTACTTTGTGAAATCTATCACAGTACTCTTCATCCTTATCTTCCCTGTTGCATTTGTTTCTCCTTAAATTGCAAGTGCAACGCAGCTCCTTTCATTTACACCCATACACTTTACACCCACCCGTGTCCTCAGAATTGGCACAAAATTATGCTAATACCTTCTTACAACTGGAGTACATTGCAAATTTTGTTCACACTAGAGAGGTGTTATATTGCATACCTCCCCCTCTTTTCTCACAATTTTCTGCTACGTCTCAGCATCCCTTCACGGGAAGCTGGATCATAGATATTTAGAAAGTTTCAAACATTACATTCTAATCTAGACCCAATCGCCTTGTAAGATAAGCTCTCAAGTATCAAAGAGGACAGAACTGAAAGGGAAAGTGAGGTGACCATCAGGCCTTCAATCTGATGGAAAATACTGCCATGGAAATAGTTAGCACTGGCAGGATGCATTGTATTGGATAAAGTGAGCCTGGAGATCAAGTGCAGAAAGGTGAATGGCTGTTTCTGTGACATTTTTTGGAGTTGCATTCATGTTTACAGACATCAACTATTGCTTTTGCTTCTCAGGTTCAGCCTTGAGTATGCATCCTGTACATGCAGCAATCAACCAGAAGACGCATTAGCACTTGTGCTTAACTTCGCAAGAACCAGCACATACATTGATGCCTTAGGACAGTGGAATAAATTTGTTTTTGGTAATTTCTTCATGGATATGATAATCTCTGACAAGGTCAGCAATTTATTACCTATCCCTGCCATTGAGAGTTGGCAAGTTATCCTCCTGGATGAGTGTGCTGGATGGCTGAAGTACCCCTAGAATGTGATTAGGCAGAGAGTTCCAGCATTTCAACCCACTGACAATGAAGGAATGGTGCTACACTTCCAACTCATGATAATGAGTAATTTATAAAAGCTTACAACGCTGGGCAGCCTGTTGAAGAATATATTAGAGTTTGCTTCCAGAAATTGTGGAGTTCTGTTATAAGTATTATAGACATTACACTTTCTTGGAGTTTCCAGTATAATTACATAAATATCTCATTAATGATCCAACTGACACCAAGCTAACTCTGGTTCAAGCTAGGTCAGGAACTGACCAGCTAGTGATTTCACTTGTGTTACAAATCTCCTATAGTTGCAGTCAAAATGGTTCTGTAAGGCTGCTGAACTACATTTCCAGGATATTGTCAGAGTCACAAAGGGAAGCATATATATTCCCCCTCTCTCATTGACAGCACGTACAGTACTCATGTCTATATGCACTAACCCTCAGCAAATAAGTGGCAAGTGGCTATAAGACCTATTCATCCTCAGGGTAGGCTAAAGACACCTGAAGGAGGTTCCCCTTTTATACAGTCCTACTAACACCCCATCTACAGCTTCCAGAGATTTCCCCTTGTTTGTCTACTACTGTTGTGCCTCTTCCTTCAAGCAGAATGGATCAAAACTAATTTGAATTCCATGTCCTGCCATTGCAAATGCCTGATAAACTGATGAATAGCACAAGTCACCTGCTCAATATATTTGCAACCCGATGGTTGATTTGTGTTAAAAATATCTCTGTTGGCTGCTCGATAAGAGCAGGATATATAGAGAAGTACAGTATAAAGAATATCATGACCTCAATGCCACTGGCAGTCTTATCCAGTGATGGACATTAGCTTGAGGTGAATCCTAGCAAAGCTGTGTCATTGCTTTCTTAGCAAAGAGAAATTCGTAAAGACTGCTTTGTGATATGACTCGATAGACGTGCTTTGGTCTGTCAGTGCTTGAAATCTACGCGTCACAGATCTGCCTCACATCTCTTTTTTCATGGCATTCCTGAGCTTCCAAATAACACAGAAAGATGAAAATGCTTTTCCGGAGGTCACATTTTAACAAAACAAATATGAAAACAAAAATGACGAAGCAGAAAAGCTAACTGAGACAGTATTATTTCAAATAAATCACAACAAATTTTTAAAACTGGTTTCTATAGAAAAAAAGAAAATCATGGTTTGATTGCTGTCAACCTGCAACTTGCCGTGGACTATTTAAACAGATGGACTCAAAACTAGGTGCAAGCATCAAATGGAATTCAATCCAGGTAATGAATTTTGGAGTCAAAACAGGTAATGGTATACACAGTTAATGATGGGATATTGGGAAGCATAGATAAGCAGAACGACCTTGGAGGATGCGTCCGCAGATCCATATATATCAGGTGGTCAAGAAGGTACATGGCATACATTCTTTTATTATCCAAGGCATTAACAGTAAGGGCAATGAGATTTTGCTGGCAACCTATCAAAACAGTAATTAGGTCACAGGAGTATGTTGTTTAGTTTTGGCCACTGCTTTGGAAAGGGTGTGATCACACTAGAGGAGGTTCAGAGAAGGCTATCTTTTAATTGCTTCATGGAATGTGGGCATCACAACAAATGTTTGGCTCTCATTTATTGCCCATGTTGGACTGCCCTCGAGAAGATGGTGATTAGATGTTTAGGTTAAATAAATAGGAAGGATCTGTTTCTCTTTCTAGGGAGGTCAATAAACAAGGGGAGCAGATTCCAAGTAAACCGTAGGAGTTTAGAAGATGATTTTCACTAAAAGGACATGAAACTTATCGCCCGAAAGGGTTGAGGGAAAGAAATCTTTATAGTAGCAATCTTTGTTTTAACTGGCACCTTATTAATCGGCTCTCTCAATCAACCGTCAAAAATTACATATCTGAAATACTGAAAGTTTACTGTATTACCACGATCTCTGTGACGTCCAAGTAGTCAGTTGAGTTGATGGTTCTTTGCTGGTAAGCTTGATTTAGGGCAAAGCTGCATTATTTTTAAGTGTAAATAAAGTGTAACAGTGAGGTGTACAGCCCCTGCATTTGGTTTCTATTTTTAGTGTGTGTTTTTGCATTGATTATATGGACCTTTTGATCAACTGGAATATTTCATTAATTAGTCCTGGTTCCCAAGGTGCCAAATAATGGAAAGTTTGCTGTATTTTAAAAAACGGATATGTGTTTGAAATGCCATAATCTGCAAGGCAAAAGACCAAGAGAGGAGAATGAAATTTGGCTGGAAAATGCTTTATCATCTGGCATAAACATGGCATGGCAAATGGTCTTTTTCTGTGTCACTAAGTTCTATGACGAGTAACCAATATCCTGGTTATATTTCAGCATAATGTAGAAATTTTATCTTACCTTCCACATCTTTCACCAACAACATGAGGGGTGTACCTAGCTTTATAAGAAATAACTTCTTTTGGCCCAACTGCCAGGTTAGTGTCTCCAGTAATCCCAGCTCCATTCAACATCACATCAAGCACCAAGGGTTCTTGAAGAGGATTACTTATAGGGATGATCACATCAATGGCATCCTAGATACAAGATTAACATGGTTTGATAAACTGCTGGCATAGAAGTCATCATTTTATTGATAATTTTAGAAAATCAAATATTTATTTGTTCTAATTCAAAGGCTTAGTAATTCAGATGAAATTGAAATGTTGCAGGCAGAACTCATATTAGTTCTCTAATACAGAGAGCTGTCACATACCTGAGGTTACAAAATTTTACCTGTTTCTACACCATGAAGGAAGACCCATTATAGGTAATGGATTAGAAAAAAAAAGAGATTTACAAACAGTAGTTGATAATATTGGTAATAGCTGATAATTCTGAGGTGGCAAGTGGGAAAACAGGTTCGAATTTAAGTTCAATTGAAACAGAAAATGCTGAATTATACGTAGCAGGCCAGGCAGCAACTATGAGGAGAGGAAATAAATCTTTCCAGTCTACCACCAATCCACAGAGTTGGGAAGAATAAGAAATGTAATGGGTTTCAAGCAATTAAAAGGGGGAAAAGGTGAGGAAAGAGAGAATGGCCACCTGTGATTGGATGGTTGGCAGGACAAAATAAATGCAGGAAAAGTACAAAATATAAATACATCAGAACATTTTTAATTAAGGTTTCTGTTTCATTTCGCTCCCCCCCCCCACCCCCAGCATGTGCATTGAAAAGGTAGATGCAGCAATCAGATACTCAGATATTTTCTTTATCCACTATACAAGTTTCACCCTTTTTGCAATATTTTTACAATTACAGGCTTATTGAACCTGGCTACAAATGCAGTTGCAGTGATTGGAACAATGGCCAGGTGGATCACAGAATGAGATCCCTGTTCGACCCAGGTTAACAATTCCAATCAAGGAGTCCTGGTTGACAGATATAAACAGGAATCTCAGAGATTCTCCTCATTCTAGGGACTGGCTCTGAACTGGCTGGTCAGAGTCCATGCACTGTGCACGTGTAATAAAGGATGACTTGGTGATGGGATGTCAGCCTCCATAATATTATTTCAGCAGTGCTTTTAAAAAATAAGAAAGAAACCTATCAATTAATTGAGTTTAGTTGGAGGGATTCACTTTTATAATCATTTCCCTCATGTTGACTTCGCAAACATTTTAGAAAATTTTACATTTAAATATACAATAATTAAATAAAATGAAATGACATTTCCTCACATTATGTTTGTCTTAAGAATATAGTTCAACAACAGTATTTGCATCTACATGTGCAAACTAGTGCTATAGTTATAGATGTTTATCAAAATCCATGGATTCATACAGTGCAGAAAAGGCCCTTCAGTCCCTCAAGTCTGCATCAACATAACTAAAAGTGTGCTAATCCCAATTTCCTGCACTTGTCCCATATCCTTGAATGTTATGATATTTGAAGTACTCATTGAAATATTTTTTAAAAGGTTGTAAGATTTCCAGCCTCCACTGCCTTCCAAAGCAATGCATTCCAGATTTTCAGCACCTGTTGAGTGAAAAAGTTTTATCTTAAATCCCCACTGAATCTCCTCCCTTTTACCCTGAAACTATGCCTTCTCATGATTGACCCCTCAAGCAAGGGTTACAACTGCTCTCTATACACCCTATCAATACCCTTCATACTCTTATACACCTCAATCATTTCCCCCCTCAATCTTCTTTGCTCTAAAGATAACAAGACAAGAGTGAACATAGAACATCACAGCACAGTACAGGCCCTTCAGCCCTTGATGTTGACCGCAATCAGTGAAGATAGGTAACTGCACCTTCTCCACAATAAAACTCAACACTGGAGCCCCTCAAGGATGTGTCCTCAGACCTCTACTGTATTCCCTGTATACCCAAACTATGTTGCCAAATTCCCAATGAACGCCATCTACAGGTTTGCTGATGACACCACTGGAATGGGATGGATATCTAACAACGACAAGTCAAAATACAGAAGGTAATATGGTGCAATTACAACAACTTCTCTCAACATCAGCAAAACTAAAGAACTGATCATTCACTTAAGAAAGAAAGGAGGAGAACACACCCCCATCTACAACAACAGAGCTGAAGTTGAGAGGATGAAAAGTGTCAAGTTCCTTGAAGTGACGCTAACCAACAACTTGTCCTAGACTTACCATGTAGACACAATGGTCAAGGTGGCACATACTGTCCGAGTGCAGAACGGCCTGGCATGGCAACTGCTCTGCCCAGGACTGTAAGAAACTGCAAAAGGTGGCATGTACAGCCCAGGCCATCATGGAAACCAAAGACCCATCCGTGGGCTCCATGGCTTTCTGCCACGGAAAGGCTGCCAACATCATCAAAGATCCATCACAACCTGGTAATGATCTCCTATTACCTTTTCTGTCCGGCAGATGATACATAGCCTGAACACACACACCAGCAGGTTCAGGAACAGCTTCTTCCGGGCCGTTATTTAGACTGATGAATGGACTCTTTAGCCTCAAATAATACTGATCTTACTAATGCTGATCTTGCCCAGTGCATCCCTTGTACAATGTAACCTGTATGCTTCTGGCTAAGTCTTTTTGGTCTGTACACCCTTGCTTACTTTGATCAAATTGTACTGCTTGTAAACAAAGCTTTTTACTGTACCTCTTCACATGACAATAAACAAATCAATCAAGTATCCCATATGCTTTCTAACTATCCTATTTACATGCTCTGCCAACTTCAAGGATCTGTGAATAATTACTGCAGGATCTCTCCATTCCTCAAAGCTACCTAGTGTCCTACCATTCATTAAGAACACCCTCATCTTGTTTCTTCTTCCAACTTGCAACACCTCACATTCATCAGCATTAAATACCATTTGTCACTGGTCTGCCCATCTGACCAACCTGTCTAGATCTTCCTGTAACCTACAATGATCTTCTTTGCTAATAACCACTCTACTAATGTTGGTGTCCTTTGCAAATTTGCTTAACATTCCTCCCACGTTTACATCCACCTCATTTATGTATATAACAAACAAACAGTAAGTCTCCCAGTTCTGATCCACTGGACACGAGCCTCCAGTCAAACAGCCTTCTACCATTAGCCTTTGTGTCCTATTACTAAGCCAGTTTCTGATCTATCTTGTCAAATTTCCCTCACTTCCAAGTGCATTAATCTTCTCAATCAGTCTCCCATGTGGAACCTTGTCAAAAGCTTTTCTATGAGCTACATCAACTGAACTTCCCTCATATCCACACTTGACCATATTTGTTCGGCTTGACCTCTCTTTAATAAAGCCATGCTGCGTCTAATTAACACATGCCTTTCTAAGTGGGTGTTAATTGATCATTCCTTGGTTACCTAACCCATTGAACTACAATTGTTTTGTTACCAGAAAATCAATTAGTAATTTCATTCCATTATTTTGCAACAATAATCAATTTAATTGCAGCTCCCAATTGTGCCAGTTCAAATAACAGGAATAAAATTATGCAGTATGCAAGTTTGAAATTTGTTCAAAATTAAAATATTCATTTGCTCAAATGCATAGAAATGGAATTTAGTTATATTACTTCAATTTGATATTTTATATTTTATACTCAGCTCTTTCAATCAGTACTGACAGACATGACTCTGATATTTCAGTCCTTCATGTGGGAAAGTACTTGATCAGGTACAGCTCACCCAAAGTATGTTATTTGTGACCAGTTGAACTGAACGAATCAAGTAATTAGCACAGTGGCAAATGCCCCGAGAAAGGTTCAGCACTTGGCTACTGCACAGAATGTTGAGTGGAAAGCCAGAAGCAGTAATTACAGCTAGCCGCAGGCCTTTCCGCTGCGATCTAAAAGCAGCGACCAGACGGCCTCCAGCCCCTAAACTGATGGCACTCTGTGGGAAACAAAGTTAATTTGCCTTTTTAAGGCTTCCTAAGTCTTTCCATCTGCCTATTTTGGAACTTTTGACTCAAGGGAGACTAAATGCAAGTGCTAGCAACAGCCTCATTGTGAATCCACCTTGTGTTATCACAGGAAAAGGAGGAGGTAGAAGGGATTAAACTCCTTCCACTCATTTTCACTTTCTTTTATTGCTTCCTTCTATTGTTCTGCATTCCTGGGAAGGTGCATGAAGCCAGGATTCAGTAAAAGGAGAAGGAGAGCTGTTGCCACATGCCCATTTCCCTCCCACCCAGGAGCAAAGCATTCCTCACGCTCACAGAAATTGAATAAGAACAAAGAATGCTGGAAAAACTCAGCAGGTCAGGCAACAACTGTCGATAGAAACCGAGCTAACAGGCAAAATTTTATCAGAAATCAGTTAAGTGGTAATTGTTGCAAGTTTCATGGATGGATTCTCTTTGTAAAGCCTAGTGAGATTTCTCACATTATTTTTCCAAAAATTGCTTTGTTAGCTAGGCAACACAGAGACTATCCACACTGCTAGCACTTCCCAAGATCCAATGTCAGCGCCATCTTTGAAGCTCGGCTTGTGCATCCAATCAAGTGATGCTGGTCTGTAGTTACCCTTCACCATGCACTTAGTTGGAGAGGAATCAATAACAAATGTTTCTTACAGCACAAGTTCCACAAGGTATCCATCCTTACTTTCATCCCATTTTAGGACTATGTCTAAGACAACGCTACCCTTTCCCTAATGCCCAGTGTACCCCAACACCTCCTCATTGTTCACTGAGGGACTATCACATATTGGCAAGTCTTCAAACATTCACCTTTATGCAGTAATAGCTAAAGTATGGAACAAACAAACAGAAGTGGCATAGGCCTCATGCAACAAACAGAGCCTGCTCGTTTCTGGAGCAACAACAAATTTATAGTCCATAAGTTATCAATGCACCCAACTCACAACTACTGGAACCAGTTGCCAATTAGGTTCTAAAAATGGAGAATGATGGAGCAACTCTGGAGGTTTGGAAAGATCTATGGAGAAAGAAACAGAGTTAACACTGAGTCCGGGATGACACATGTTTAAGATTTCTGCTGTTGCTATGTCAACAAAGTCCTGTCTGGCCTGCTGCGCTTGTTCACTGAAAGTGATATTCCTCTTGTCCAATCTTTCTCCTTGGAATATTGCTGCTACTCACCCAGCTCTTCAGAATCTGTCACATCCCAACATTGACTGCTCCAGCTGTGCAAAGCACAACACACTACAATTATACAGCACACTCTTTCCAGACTGTATCACAGGCCTCCCTCAAACCAAAATAAGCATCAGCACTTCACTTTCAACAGACCTATCATCTGGGCGAAAGTGGATGTTGCAAGATTAGAGTAGTGCTGAAAAAGCACAGCAGGTCAGGCAGCATCTGAGGAGCAGGAAAATCGTCATTTCAGGCAAAAGCCCTTCATCAGGAACCTATCTGCTCCTATCACCTGTTCCACAATAGCCCTGGTGAAAGAATGGGCAGCAGTGTATCTCCACTTAGATTCAGTCAGGGGTTGTGCATTAGAGGCATCAGCCATGGTTACAGAACAGTTGGCCATATCTCTCAGTAACCATACTATATTTTACTCACTCATACAAACTGAACCAGCATTTATGGTCTGAAACTTGTTGCTCTTGAAAGGTTATCCAGCCCTATATGGTTTAATATCCTCCTTCGTACAATGGGTGATGAAGGACTCTGACAAGGAGGGCCATGTAATGTCTCTACTTGGGCTTTTGACATAGAAACGTTATTGTGATTAGTGCAGCACCAAACCATGATCCACAAATACAGTAGGAGATTGTAAGTGCAGCATGATCACTGATAGCATGTCCTATCTGCCCCCACACCATCCAATAGAAGGCAACATTTCATATAAGAGCATGTTGATGAACATCTCAAGGTAAAAACAATGTCCTTGTGCACAGAATGGGACCTTGTACTCCTTTACAAATTGTGACCATTTCTGTTTCACAGAAATGCCTATCCTAAATTTATGATCAGTGCCTGATAAATGCAACGACCCCCAAAACAGCCTCACTTCACTCAAAAGTACAGCCCACAGGCTCAACAGAAAACACCCACCAAATCTAGATGTGATCAGAGCCATTTTCCATTTTCAATAAGAATTGATGACTTATACAAATATGGAGGCACAGTGAGTCACAGGCTCAACTGGTAATCAAAGCCACCCACCCTCCATACCTCATGTCCCCTTTTCCTGGCATTCCCTGTTGAGTTCATCAGTACTAAGCTTTCACTCAGCAACACCTGGCTCAAAGAGTAGAGAGATGAAACTGTAAATCCCCAGCGCTACAGCTTCGTCATGTCAATCAATGTACTGCACTGCACCCCAATGAGGCCAACATGGCACTGAATTTCAATTTTGCCCTCTCCTGTGATAAGCCATATTGTCCAATATACCACTGTCTTCCCCTTTCATAATTATTATCCCCTCTGCTTCCCAGATTGCTGCATTCAATCCCCAGAACTGAGTTCTCAAATATCCTACTGCCACAGTGGCCCTGATAACACCCCTTGACTTCAAGAACAATAGACTGATTAGGCCAACCCCTGACTATATTGTATGGCGAACCCTGAGTGATGACAGACTAGACTCTTGATCAGGTGCTGTGCAGCTCCTGACTGACATGCCGTGACTTCCTGGACTAGTTGTGGACATGCAGGACTGACCACAGCAGAATCCTTGGATTGCACTGTTCCAAACCCACTGACCTTAACCATCCAAAGCAGTCACCTGACCTTACCCAACCCCTGGACTGACTGTCAGGCAAGACAGCAATACTTTGAGCCTTTAAGGTCTGGCTGTGGGAGCAAAGCACAAAAAGGTAGGGCAAAATGTGCATATTCAAGGAGGGACAAACTGAATGAGCCATGAGAGAGGAAGCAAGGAACTCGGAGATGAACTCTGGCCGAATCCAGAATTAGTTTCAGTCCACCTGCACGACATGTCCCATGCTCCAGAATGGAACACTGATATGCAGAGGCATCTTGCAAGTGGATTGGAGATGTGTCATTATTAAGTGATAAGGCTGATGAGTGTCTGATGTAACATCCATGGATAGGAGGAATACATGTAGTCACTAGCCATAGACCATGCTCTAAGATGTTGGTCCATGGTTTCCAAGATAGAGAGCTGGAGGATTAAGTGGTGAACTGACATTGGCAGACAGCCACACGAACTTTCATATTGAGAATAGTTACCTTCCAATTGATCATCAACCTGAAACATTAACTCTGTTTCTCTCCCGAACCGCTGGCTGACCTGTTAAGTTCTCCGAATACTTCTTGCTTTTATTTCAGATTTCCAGCATCCTTAGTATTCTGAATTCATACCAGGAATAGAATATTGGGCCGAATATCTCATTAGCGTTTCCAACTGAACTTGATTCTAATCATAACACGGAAAATCTGGAAGTACATTTGACTGATGATTGCAGACCCCATTACAATTTCCAGAGGGAAAGTCATTTTAATACTTTAGGCTAACATCACCGTTTGGAAACTTATTCAAAGATGAGAATAAAATGTGCTGCTGAGCATTTAAAAATCCACAGCACTTCAAAGACTGGTCATCATTTCACTTTATCGACTTGTTGATTTTCAATTTGGAAATAAGTCTGAGCTTCCTGTGGCAGCTGGTAAAAATAGGAATTTCCCAGTCAGCCAAAGCCACATGGTAGCTCTAGCACAACAGCCTTCCCATGTTAAAAGAGTCCACTTGCAGACTCCTGACTAACAGATGTCTTGTTTGAGACTGAACAGTGAGGTTTATCCTAATATCAAATCTTTATGCCTAATGCCTGAACACTTAGCATGGTTGTTGGTTCTCTTGTCTTCTATCGTAAAACCTAATGTTAGCACTAAAACATTTCAAACATTCCCTTCCTATCAATGAAGAATATACTCATACTCCACCAAGTCCCCAAGGAACCAAATTTTGAAAAAGCACTGTTGCTTCAGATTCTTGATTGTGGATTTAACTGTGATTATTTATAAAACTTAGTAGTTAGATAGTTTTTTCAACACAATTGATACTTTTATTTCCTAATGGATATTTGACATTCTGGCTGTGTAATGTCTCTGAAAGGCATGTCAAGCACATTTGTTTTAATTATATGGATAGATGACTCTTTTTGATCTGCTGTTTGATAAAAGTGGTTTGTGTTTCAGCAAGAATGAAAATTTCACACAATTCCAAAGATGGTTTACTTGTCAGAATAAACTAAAATATAAATCAACTTGTCAAAAGTGAAACTGAAGTTTTCTTTGCCCCTGAACATATTGTATTGAAATTCGTAGAAATTATTTGATGCAAAAAGTTAAATACAGCATTAGTTAATATTTTATAGGCTGTAATATCTGTGGTAAAATGCAGTCTATTAGGTTACTGAAATATTGAAACCTTATTACCTTGTGGAGTTTGCACGTTCCCCCAGTGTCTGCGTGTGTTCCCATCATTTGCTCTGTTTTCCTTCCACAGTCAAAAGATGTGCAGGTTAGTGGATTGGTCATGCTGAATTGCCCCATAGTGTCCAGGGATATGCAGACTAGGTGCATTAGCCATGATAAATGTTGAGTTATGGTGACAGGGTGTGGTGCTGCGTCTGGGCGGGACACTGCTTGTAGGCTCAGTACAGACTTGTTGGGCTGAATGGCCTCTTTCTGCACTGTAGGCAATCTACGATTGACAGATCTTGTGATGTATAACAAATGTATAGCAGGCCAACCTGTTCAAGTTGCATCTCCAATATTGCTGTCAGTTTCTCTTTAATTTGGTAACTACACACTTGTTATTGTAACTGGCTGTTATTAATATTATTTTCACAATTAATGAAGCACAGACAGAAAAAAAATTAACTTTAATTTTCATCAAAGGAAGTACCACAACAACATCAGAACATTGGACAGTTGTACTAACCGGCCTGTTCCTATTCTGATACAGCCCTCTGTCACCTTGCCAAGTCTTTGTAAGATCTCATCTGAATCAAATTAGAGTCTCTTTAAGTTATTCAAATTGTGGTCTTAACATAAACATAGGCCCTAATTCTGATGGCCAGGTACAAATAAGCAATGTGCCACACATGCACATTACCAGTTTCCAACAATCTCCATGTCTGCTGGAGCAGTCCAAACAACAAGTGCACTTAGCATCTGTTAAAACCTATGAAATCTGATAGTGTCCTCAGAAGAAAGCAGAGGTACAGTGGGGAACCATTTGTACCTATAGTTCATTTGCAGAATTAAAATGAGGTATAGGACTCTAATGATGCAGCAGGCAGGGGCAGCTGGTGGGTGCATTATGCCCACTGATCCTCTGATGGACATAGCATGGTTTGATGATCAAACAATAGAGATATGGTAGAAGGAACATAGAAGAAATGCATTATTTCTGTATTTCATTCTTTCTACTGAACCACTTACAATTTTCACTTGACACAGGAGGAAAGCTCTCTGAGCAGATATCTATGAGAACTGAGGTGAAGTACAACAAGAGGCATGACCTAATAGCAGCTGGAGATACAAGAAAGATGTCATTATTGGAGATGAAAGAAATTTTCAAAGAAAAGGAAGGCGGAATATTCAAAATGATAATCACCCTGTAAAGTTTATCATATAATGGCCAAGGAGAACTGTTAATGTGATGCTAACATCAGATCAATGGAATATAGATCTAATATAAGTAATTTTTTGTACAAGATAGTAACATCAGGGGAAGTGCAGAAACAGACTCTTATCCATACCTTTATCACTTTGATTTGGTAAGTATAGCATATTCCTAACTGGCTTCCCACATTCTATCATCCAAAAGTTTGAGGCAATCCAAAACACAGAAGCCTATGTTCTAAAATACACAACATTCAATAATCTATCATCCCTGTTCTCACATAAACTGCTGGTTAACCAAAATCTCAATTTTAAAATTCTCATCGTTGTTTTCAAATCCTTCTATGGCCTCTCCCTTCCCTACCTTTGTAAGCTCCTCGAGTGCCCACAGCTCTCTAACATATCTACACTTATTAGTCTCTTGAGCATCCTATCATTAAGCACTACACCATTAATGGTCACACCTTCAACTGTAAAGGCCCAAGATCTACAAAGCCCTCCCTCCGAGATTCTTGTTACCTCTGTGATCGAGCTGATGATAATTTGCTCTAATACTGTATCTCCTTACAGGGTTAATTGTCAAACTGTGCTTCATAACAATCCTGCGAAAAGCCTTGGAATATTTTATCACATTAAAAACATGATATAAATGTAAGTTGTTTTTTATTAGAAATCAGTCTTCAAGTTCAGGATAAAGCCAGACAATCACATGGCTCTGCACAACAGTAATTACATTAACAGAAAACAACCAGAAATCAGCCTAAGCACCAGAAACAACAAAGATACACTCAGCCCTGCTGACGCTACAAAAGGTCCTGCTTAATAACGTCTGAGAGCTTCTGCTAAGATTGGGATAGCTGCCCTACAGACTATCAAGCAAAAGCCTGATATATTTATTCTGACCAAACAATACACAAGACACAGGGTCATTATCCCTGTGTATGTCTTGCCCCACCAACAGGACAATCCCACTAGTTGTGGTTGACAGTGATATCCCGTTGGGAGAGTGATTTCCTGGGAATCTTGACCACCGACCGCATAAAATTTCATAAGTTTACGTCAAACAGGGATAAAGGAAACCTCCTGCTGATTACCATCAAACCCCCAAAAGCAACCTGGTTGAGGACATTCAGCTGACAAATGACGACTGCTCTATTTTGAACAAAAATTAGAAAAAATACTGAGTGTAGCAATGGCTCAGAATATACACTGGGTGATCGACTGAAATATCTAACACCAATAGTGGCTGAGTAACACCACTACTGACTGAAGTGGTCAAGTCTTCAAGCTGCTAGGCTGCATCTGGAACAGATGGTGGGACAACCACCAAAACAGAAAAAAACCTACTGGCCCACTCCTTACTGATCTACCAGTCAGACATGCATATGTCCATTACACTACTGGCAGAAGAGACCACTACACGGACTTGTGGAGATGGAGTCCTGTCTTCACATTAAGGATAACATCCATTGTCTTCTTTGAGACTACCATTGTGCTAAATGGCAACCTGGTATTCTCAATGATTAGATTAGATTCCCTACAGTGTGGAAACAGGCCCTTCGGCTCAACCAGTCCACACTGACCCTCTGGAGAGTAACCCACCCAGACCCACTACCCTCCAACTAATGCAGCTACCGCTACAGGCAATTTAGCATGGCCAATTCACCTGACCTGCACATCTTTGGACTGTGGGAGGAAACCGGAGCACCCGGAGGAAACCCATGCGGACACGGGGAAAATGTGCAAACTCCACACAGACTCCCGAGGCTGGAATCGAACCTGGAGAAGCTCAGGACATCAGTAAAAGTGACAAAGCTGAAGCATTTGCAATTTACTTCAGACTAATATGTTTTTGCATCATGTTTCTCATTAATTTACTCAGAGGTCATGTGTCCTTTTCTTGTATCTCCTTATGTACTTAGTGCCAAAGTTTGTCTAATAATTCTCCTTGTGAAGGGCCTTGAGAGGGTTTATTACATTAAAAGATACTCTAAGTGTCACAATCTTCAAACACATTAATAATGCTGTTCTACTGGCTCTGTCAGCTGGTCACCTTACATTAAGGATCATAGCTTTCTGGCACGTTGCTCAATGGTGCCAAGGTAACACTTAGGGTTGGCCTATATTTTATAAAATGGGAAAATTGCAAGACCGGTGAATGCATCTTCCTGGCTTAACTCAATGGCCAGCTCATATTCCATCTTTCCATTTCTTCCTTTATTGCTTTGTACATGAAGACCCCTGTTCACTTGTCAAGTAAAATGTACTCTGCTTCAGTTGTTGCTATGCATTGAAAATGAAGAAACTTGCTGCAATAGCATAATATCTATTTGAAAAATAACACATAGGAAACATCTGCAAATTAGTGTATTTAAAGATAGAATATCCTTAAATGGCAATTATCAGCCTTTTAACAAGGTGAAACACCATTGCGTACATCCAGAATCATTACTGGGCTCACAAAATCATGCTGAGAAGAATTTTGAATGCAGCATTAAATGAGGAAAAAAAATCAGCATAAACATGATAATGTCTTCAAAAATTAGTTAAATCCAGCTGAGTATCTGACGTGATATATAGTCTAACAGAGAGAAATTATCAGTTGTCAGCCTTCCTGAATTATGAAATGAAACATGAAATGACTTATGCATTTACGAATCAATCCAAGTCAATCAGGGCATATGTGGACAATACCCAACCATTCTGATTAGATCAAATGTCTCCCATCAATCTGTCTTATGTAATACAGGTATAAAATGGTTTCATATCTGCTCGTGGAAAGTTTTTTTAATGAACCATAGCAGACACATGGCTATAGTTTCTGATCTCCAGAAAAACAGTCATTATTTAGAGGTTGGGTGCTTCTTGTACAGGGAGAGAAATTCAAAAACATTTCCCTAGACTTGTAGCTCCATTAAAAACATATAAAGCTGATTATTTGGGGGTATTTCTTTCATTAAATGTTAGAATAAAACGAGTGATATTGATTCAAGGATATACATGATATATTTAATTGCAATCGAAGTCAGTCAAAATTGTCCACTATGTTAGAGTTCTCAGCTGAATAACAGTGGAAGATGTAAGAAATGACAAATTGTTTAAATTGGTTTGTTCACATTACCTCTGCACATATTGTAGTGAGTCATTAAGTTTTAAATATTAGCACTGGGAGATTCTTGATTCCTCATTACACAAGCACAATGAATGGGATTTATTCTAGATCAAGGATCTGGTCTGTTTCTTTCTTGTTCTGTTTCTTAACTCAGAACAACAAAAAAATTATTAGTAAGTTCTGCTAATAGTAAGTTTTAATGATCACTTTTATAAATTACTCATTTATTTCAATTCGAGGCAATGCTATTTTTAGATTAATATTTATCAACGTGCCAAGCCTTACATTGCTAATACTTGCAAGTACAACGTGTCCCCCACACCATGTCAAAAGATTGGACGGCCTGTACCATGTATCTTCTAATCAACTTATTTTTGATTAAATATGGGCTTCCCGACTCAGAGGTAGGGACATTACAGGATAAATGGGGAAATGAGCTGGAAGGTGGTTGCCTCCAATGGGAACAGAGGAAACACCAGAAAGGTACCCATCTGCTTGCCCAGCAGCAATCCTTACAGCAAGAGGTGCTGACCTCGTGCTTTGGCATGGGCCTGTCCATGCTGAGGGTGAAAAGGTAGCAACAACAGGCCTTTTCTTGGCTGGTAATTGGCAAGGGCCTTAACCCTTATGATTCATGAATTTTTTGAAAAGTTGTAAAAGCTTGTCGTGTGCATAACAACTGTAGAACTGTCAAACTGTGCAATTATTTAAAACTCCAACTCTTCAAAGTTTTAAAAAAATCATCTCTGGAGGGGTAAAACATACGTCAATCTGTGCAGTTACTTAAACTGCCAGCCCTTGAATAGTTTTTTTTTCTAAACAAGGGTGCCTATATCAATAAGAAAAACATAGTCTAGAAATGACAATAGCTGTTTTGACATTACTCTAAGGCCTATCATTATGTCATTATTCATACTTGGTTACTTTCCACAAATAACAATTATTTTGGTAAGTGATTGCAAATTTACAGTTTAATTGGCATCTCAAAAAGATTATCTAAGAATTAGTTCTCTTATTGATGTGTGGTTCTGAATATGTCTGTTTTACATGGGAGTTAATATTTGTAGGTATTTAAAATTACTTGATTGCACTTTCGTTAATGGGAGGATTTTTATTGACAATAACAAAGGCCATTATAGATGTTTTGACCATTATTATATTTCATTATTATTATTTTTGTGGATGCTCATTCATCGATATGGAGGGTGTGAGGGCAAACATTTGTAAACATATTGGCATGAGTTGGTATTAATATGGCATAGCCCAAAAAGGAGTTATGGAGGTTGACATGAGTTGACCATAAGTTGACACATGGATATAAGAAGCCACGGAGTTGTTGAGAAACATAAGTTGACATGAAAGACATGAGGGGTCATTGGGGTTACAATCTGGTTTAGTACGAGCCGGCATGGATTGGGCCAAGGAGTGTTTAGAAGGGTTAAAGATGTGTCAGGCACAAAAGATAAGAGCTTAGCATTTCGAAATGACTGGGATGAAGGCCAGGAGAACTGAAACGGGCTTTTTAAAACAGCCCACCTTAATATTCAGCCACTTCCAACCTGACAGTGGGCTTGATTGCAACCTCTACCAGTTAACAGTTCTTACAGTAGTATTTGTATAGTATTGACACTCCTGGCTAATCACCTCTGTTTGTTTTATTTTCCTATTTCATAGAAGTCGTGAAGACAAACAGATTAACAGATCTAAATCAGACCAACTTTAATATATTAACTGTTTTCTATTCTCTCTTTCCCTCCCATCCTATTCTCAAAATGATTGACTGAGATATGGTGAGGCATTTTAATCTTTCTTTTTCAACAAGTTAACTTTACAACAGATATCACAAAAAAATGCCCTGTTAGAGGCTTGCTTTATTTTTTGTGCACTAGTTAGATACCAATAAACACCAAAAAAAGGTAATTATTTCTTTAGCAGTAACCTTTTCTGCTCATAAAATGCACTGCCCACATCGAATAGAATGGTAATTTCCAAGTAAGCAGTTGCATATTGTAATCAGGCATTGCCAAAGGAAATGGAAAAATTAGATGTGACTCTCTACACAATTTCCTTGCATAGGCTTTCTGGCTTCCTTCCCCACAGCTAAAACCAGAGCCACAGACAAGCAGACAAACATTCAGCCTATCTTTGCTAAAGGATAAAATGAAAAGAAATATTTAAGTGAATGAATTACATGCCTTTTGCTATTCCTTGTAGCTATCCTGGGTTCCTGCCAATGTTAGTTAAACATTTATGCCTGTAACTTAAAACAAATTAGATCCTCAGCACTGCTGTAGTTGCATTTCAATGAGTTACAGATACAAGGAGTGGCCTCCTGTCACTTGTTCAACTGTGGAGCATAGGGCATACCTAACGTGGTATTCATGTACACGCAATTTCTTTTAGTTAGAAAATGAAGAATTTTGGAGGTCCAGTACCAGCTCAATTTCCAAAATAGTTTGTCAGCTTCAATGGTAGCCTTCAAAAGGAAATTGAATAAATATTTCGAGGAAAAACATATTGCAGGAATAAGGGGAAGGAGCAGCGAGTGTGGCTAATTGGTTTGCTGTTCAAAAAATTCAATGCAGAATTAATGGACTGAATAGCTTTCACTCTGCTGTACTTTAATTACCCTACATCTATTTGTTATATTATACGATGTGTTAAACCTTAAGATACCGTCAAACTTGATATAGTGTGGTCGGAGGGTCCCAAGGTGAAAGATGAGATTAGATTTAGATTAGATTAGATTAGATTAGACTTACAGTGTGGAAACAGGCCCTTTGGCCCAACAAGCCCACACCGACCCGCCGAAGCGCAACCCACCCATACTCCTACATTTACCCCTTACCTAACACTACTGTTCTTCCTCCAGTTGATGGGTGGCTTGGATTTGGCAGTGGAGGAGGTCCAAGACTTGCATATCCTTGGGGCAGTTCAAGTGGTTGGCCATAGGGCAGTAGGTGCGCGTGTCCCAGAGATATTCCCTGATACGCTCCGCGAGTTGGTATCCTGTCTCCCCGATGTAGAGGAGACCATGTCAAGAGCTACGGACACAGTACATGAGGTGGGTGAATGTGCACGGAAATCTCTGCCGATGTGGATGAATGCTTTGTGGCCTTGGATGGAGGTGAGGGGTATAGTCTTTACAAGGGAAAGTGCTGGGTGGAGAGGTTGGGTTGCTGCTGAAGCTGACGAGGGAACCAAGGAAGCTGCCATACTTGACCTTTCATTGCAGAATTAGCCTGGTCACGTGATTTGAAGTTTCAGCAGGGGAGCATTTTGGAACGGTGATCATTCTTCCATAAGTTTTATGATAGTTACAGATAAAGTTAAGACTGGTGCTTGGACTGAACTGGGTGCTGGCTTATTCCAACAAAATTAGGCAGGAACTGGAGAAGAAACAACAGTATAGCACAGGGACAGGCTCTTCAGTGCACTAAAAGGGCAGCATGGTGGCTCAGTGGTTAGCATTGCTACCTCATAGTGCCAGGGACCTGGGTTCGATTCCAGCCTCGAGTGACTATCTGTGTAGAATTTGCACATTCTCCCCATGTCTGTGTGGGTTTCCTCTGGGTGCTCCGGTTTCCTTCCACAGTCCAAAGATGTGCTGGTTGGGTGAATTGGCCGCGCTAAATTGCCTCGTAGTGTTCAGGGATGTGCAGGTTATGTGCATTAGTCAGGGGTAAATGTAGAGTAATAGGGTAGGGGAATGTGTCTGGGTGGGTTACTCTTCAGAGGGCCAGTGTGGACTTGTTGGGCTGAAGGACCTGTTTCAACACTGCAGGGATTCTATTATTCTTTGACTGTGCCGATACTTATGGTCTTTCTAAACTAAACTAAAAATCTTTTGCCCCTGTGCTGTCTGTATCACACTACTCCCTGTCTGTTCATACATCTGTCAAGAGGCTCTTAACTGTTGCTAATGTATCAACCTTCACCACCTCCTCTTGCAGCACATTTCTAGCACATACCACCCTCCATGTTAAAAAAAAGTCCCACCTCTTACATCTGCTCTAAATTATCTTTTTACCTGAAACCTATGTCCTCTGGTAATTGACATTTCTATCCCAGGAAAAAGATTCAGACTATCCATTCTATCCACACCTCCCCTTATTTTGTAAACCTCTATCAGGTTGTTCCTCATCCTTCTACACTCAAAGTGTTGGCAAATGAGACTAGATTGGGGTTAGGATATCTGGTCAGCATGGATGAGTTGGACCAAAGGTACAGTACATCTCTATGACAATGACTCTATATTAAAAAAAAGAGTTGATCACGCTAATTCAATAGCATATGGTTAATCTTATTGGGGTCTCAATCTCACTTTCCGATCTGACTCCCATTATTCCTGGCTTGTTTGTCACATATCTAACTCATCCTTGAATAAATTCAAAAACCCATCTTCTATGGCTTTCTGGGGAAGACAATTTCATAGACTCGCAAACCTCAGAGGAAAGCTACAGCTGGAAAGGGAAACTGCTTATTCTTCAACTACGTCCCTGAGTTTTAGTTTCCCCACAAGAGGAATTTTCTTCCTGGGATATATTCTATCTAGACCCACAAGGAACTTAGATTACAGGAAGATTATCTCTCATTCTTCTAGACTTCAACTGGTGAAGGCTTAACCAGTTCAACATTTTTCACGAGGGAAGTTTATCATCTCAATTCAATGAAAGCAACCAGCATTGAGCTGTTTTTAATGTAATTGTATCTCTTTGGTATGAGGAAACCAAAACTATACCTAATAGCTCAGATATAGCTTTATTAAAAGGTGCTACACAGTGACAATAAAATTTTCTGACTTCTATATTCAATGTCCCTTGCAACAAATATTTAAAATACCATTTATTACCAAATCACTTGCTGCATTTATATACTAATGTTTTATAATTCACATGTAAGAATTCGCAGCTCTTTCCGTATGACTGACTTTTGCAACCAGTATCCATCTTTAAAAAATTGCTTCTCTATTTTACCTGAGAAAATAGACAAGTTCACATTCACGTCCATATGCCAATCTTCTGCTTGCCACTTATTTTTACTCTGCTGTCAATGTCTTTTGACAACTTAATTTCCTAACTATTTGGTGGCATTGGGAAATATCACTAACATATATTTAATTGCTTCATTCAAATTACTAATATCAATAATGAATAATTCAGAGCCAGTGCTGATCCCTGTGAAGCTCCACTAGTTACAACCAGACAATCTAAACCTGGCCCAGTTCACCTTCCTCTCAGCTAATATGTTAACATGTTGAAAGATGATTAGATTCCCTGCAGTGCGGAAACAGGCCCTTCAGCCCAACAAGTCCACACAGACCCTCCGAAGAGTAACCCACCCAGACCCATTACCCCACTCATGCACCTATCACTGTAAGTAATTTAGCATGGCTAATTCACCTGAATTGCACATCTTTGGACTGTGGGGAGGAAACCGGAGTGCCTGGAGGAAACCCCCGCAGACACAGGGAGAATGTGCAAACACCACACAGACAGTGCCCGAAGCTGAAACTGAACCCGGGTCACTGGCGCTGCGAGGCAGCAGTGCTAACCACTGAGCCACTGTGCTGCCCACTATGCCCTTGTGCAAAACCTTTTGATGGTGTATCTACAGGTTCCCCTTCATCCAAGTTATGCTGTACTTACTCAAATAACTAATTAATTAAACATAATTTTATTTTCACAAAATTATGCTGACACTGCCTGATCATATGATTTTCTGTGTCCCCCTATAATCTCTTTAATAATGAAATGTAATAGTTTTCTTACACCTGATATTACATTAGCTGGCTTGAAGTTTCTTGTTTGCTGTCTCTCTCCTCTCTCGACTATTATTTCCAAATCTGCTGGAACACTTCCCAAGTCTAAGGAATGTTAGAAGATCATGATCAAAATCTCTATCTCAAGTGTTATTTCTTTTAAGACTCTACAATGCAGGTCATCAGGTTCTAAGAACATATAATCTTTCAGGCCAAATAGTTTTCTGTGTACTTTTCTCATGATGATTATTTTAAGTTCCTCCCTCTGACACTTTAATTTTCAAATATCTAAGTTTCCTACAGCAAATACGGACATAAAACACCCATTCAACACCCAGAGCCAGAGAGATGTACAGTATGGAAATAGATCCTTCAGTCCAATTCGTCCATGCCAACCAGATATCCGAAATTAATCTTGTCTCATTTGCCAGCTTTTGGCCCATATTCCTCAAATCTCTTCCTATTCATCTACACATCCAGATGCCTTTTAAATGTTGTAACTATACCAGCCTCTACTACTTCCTCTGGCAGCTCATTCCATACACCCATCACACTTTGTGGGAAAAAGTTGTCAGTTAGGTTCCTTTTAAATCTGTCCCTTCTCACATTAAATCTGTGTCTTCTACTTTAGGACTCCCCCAACCTGGGGAAAATACCTTGTCTCTTTACTTTATCCATGCACCTCATGATTTTATAAACTTCTATAAAGTCAAGCCTCAGTTTCTGACACTCCAAGGAAAATAGCCCCAGCCTCTTTAGCCTCTCCATGAAGCTCAAATCCTCCAACTCTGGCAACATCCTTGTAAATCTTTCTGAATTCTCATGTTTTACAATAGGATTCCTATAGCACGGAGACTAGAATTGAATGCTGTATTCTAAAAGTGGCCTAACCAATGTCCTGTACAGCAGCAACATGACCGCCCAACTCCCGTACTCAATGCACTGACCAATAGCGGCAAGTATATCAAGCGCCTTCTTCACTATCCTGTCTACGCGAGATTCCACTTTCATGGAACTATGAACCTGCGCTCAAGGTCCCATTGTTTAGCAACACTCCACAGGACCTTATACACCTAATGGTAAGTCCTGCCCTGATTTGCCTTTCCAAAATGCAACACCTCACATTTATCTAAATTAAACACTATCTGACACCTCTTGGCCCATTGGCCCATCGGATCATAGTCCCGTTGTACTCTGAGATAGCCTTCTTCACTGTCCAATACACCTCCAATTTTGGTGTCATCTGCAAAATTACTAACCATACCTCCTATGTTCACATCCAAATCATTCATATAAATGACGAAAAGCAGTGGTCCCAGCACCGATCCTTGTGGCATACCACTAGTTGCAGGCTTCCAGTCAGAAAAGCAACCCTCCATCACCAGCATTCCAGGCAGTTCTGTATCCAAATGGCTACTTCCCACTGTATTCCATGTGATCTAACCTTGCTAACCAGTCTACCAGGAGGAATCTTTTCACACGCCTTACTGAAATCCACGTAGATCACACTCACTGTTCTGCCTTCATCAATCTTCTTTGTTATCTCTTTAAATACCTCAACCAAGTTCATTAGACATAATTTCCCATGCACGAAGCCATGCTGATTATCCCTAGTCAGTCCTTGTCTTTCCATATACATGCAAATCCTGTTCCTCAGGATTCCCTCCAACAACTTGCTCATCACCGATATCAGGCTCACCAGTCTATAGTTCCCTGGCTTGTCCTTACCACCTTTCTTAAATAGTGGCATCACATTAACCAACTTCCAGTCTTGCAGCATCTCACCTATGCCTATCGATGATACAAGTAGCTCAGGAAGGGGCCCAGCAATCACTTCCCTAGCTTTCCACAAAGCTCTAGGGTACACCTGATCTTTATGCCTTTTAAGACATCTAGCACCTCCTCCTCTGTAATATAGACATTTTTCGATATGTCGCTGTTTATTTCCCACGTTCTCTATCTCTCAGATCCTTCACCACAGTAAACACTGAACAAAGAACAAAGAACAAAGAAAATTTACAGCCCAGGAACAGGCCCTTCGGCCCTCCAAACCTGAGCCGTTCCAAATGTACTGTCTAAACCTGTCTGTCAATTCCTAAGCATTTGTATCCCTCTGCTCCCCACCTACTCCAGACGCATCTGTCCAGACGCATCTTAAATGAGTCTACCGTGCCTGCCTCTACCACTTCTGCTGGTAACGCCTTCCAAATGCCCACCACCCTGTGTGTGAAGTACTTGCCGCGTGTATCCCCCTTAAACTTTCCACCTCTCACCTTGAAAGCGTGACCTCTCGTTATGGAATCCTTCACCCTGGGAAAAAGCTTATCTCTATCCACCCTGTCTATACCCTTCATGATTTTGTAAACCTCAATCAGGTCCTTCAATCTCCTTTTTTCTAATGAAAATAAACCTAACCTACTCAACGTCTCTTCATAACTAACACCTTCCATACCAGGCAACATCCTCGTAAACCTTCTCTGCACCCTCTCCAAAGCATCCACATCCTTTTGGTAATGTAGCGCCCAGAACTGTACACAGTATTCTAAATGCAGCTGAACCAACGTCCTGTACAATTTTAACATGACTTGCCAGCTCTTATACTCAAAACCCCGTCCAATGAAGGCAAGCAGACTGTACGCCTTCTTGACCACTCCATCCACCTGTGCAGCAACCTTCAGGGTACAATGGATCTGCACTCCCAGATCTCTCTGCCCATCAACTTTTCCCAAGGCTCTTCCATTTACTGTATAATTCGCTCTAGAATTAGACTTGCCTAAATGCATCACATCACATTTGTCTGGATTGAAAACCATCTGCCACTTTTCCGCCCAACTCTATCTATATCCTCCTGTATTCTCTGACAGTCCCTTATGCTTTCTGCTACTCCACCAATCTTTGTGTCATCTGCAAACTTGCTGATCATACCAACAGTGCCCTCTTCTAGATTATTTATGTATATTACAAACAACAGTGGACCCAATACTGACCCCTGTGGAAAACCACTAGTCACCTTTCTCCATTTCGAGAAACTCCCTTCAATTACTATTCTCTGTCTCCTGTTGTTCAACCAGTTCTTTATCTACCTAGCTAGAACACCCTGCACACCATGTGACTTCACTTTCTCCATTAGTCTACAATGGAGAACCTTATCAAATGCCTTACTAAAGTCCATGTATATGACATCAACAGCCCTTCCTTCATCTAACAACTTAGTCACTTCCTCGAAGATTTCTATCAAGTTGGTAAGGCACGATCTCTCCCGCATAAAACCATGTTGCCATCACCGATACGCTCATTCTTTTCTAAATATAAATAGATCCTATCTCTCAGTACCCTCTCCAACTACTTCCCCATCACCGACATCAGGCTCACTGGTCTATAGTTACTGATGCAAAGTTCTCATTTAGTATCTTCCCTAACTCTTGTAGTTTCAAATATATGTAGCCTTGCTGATCTTTAAGGGGCCCTATTCTCTCCCTAGTATTTGTAGAAACCATTTGGATTCTCCTTAACTCTATTTGCCAAAGCTATCTCATGTTCCCTTTTTACCCTCCTGATTTCCCTCTCATGAATACTCGTACTGCCTTTATGCTCTAATGATTCACTGAATACCTGCTCTCTATATCTGACATATGCTTCCTTCTTTTTCTTAACTAAAACCTTAATTTCTTGAGTCATCCAGCATTCCCTACACCTCCCATCCTTGTCCTTCACCCTAATAGGAATATACTGTCTCTGGACTCTTGTTAATTCATTTGTAAATGTTTCCATTTTCCAGCCATCCCTTTAGCAGTGAATATCTGCCCCTAGTAAATTTTTGAAAGTACTTCCCTAATACCATCAAAATTGGCCTTCCTCGAATTTAGAACTTCAACTTTTAGATCCGATCTATCCTTTTCCATCATTATTTCAAAACTAATAGACTTATGGTCACTGGCCCCAAAGCAGTCCCCTGCTGATCTCAGTCACCTGCCCTGTCTTCTTTCCCAAGAGTAGATCACGTTTTCTAGTAGTTTTAATTGGTACATCCATCAACTGAATCAGAAAATGTTCTTGTACACACTTAAATTCCTCTCCATCCAATTCCATAATGCTATAGCAATCCCAGTCTATGTTTGGAAAGTTAAAATCCCCTACCATAACCACCTTATTATTCTTACAGATAACAGAGACCTCCTTACAAGTTTGTTTCTCTATTTCCTTCTGAATACTGGGGGGGGGGGGTCGCTATAGTACAATCCCAATACGGTGATCACCCCTTTTTTATTTCTCAGTTCTACCCAAATAACTTCAGTGGATGTACTTCCAGGAATCCTGCCTAAGTGCAGCCATAATGTTATCCCTCACCAAAAATGCCATTCTCCCTCCTCTCTTGCCCCCCTTTCTATCATTCCTATAACATCTACACCCTGGAACATTAAGCTGCCAGTCCTGTCCATCTCTGAGCCACATCTCTGTAATTGCTATGATATCCCAGTCCCATGTTCCCAAACATGCCCTGAGTTCAACTGCCTTACCTGCTAAACCTCTTGCATTGAAATACATGCAATTTAATTTATTAATCCCACCTCATTCTCTGCTTTGTTCCTGCCTGCCTTGACTGTTTGACTTGCTTTTTTTCCCAACTACACCAGTCTCAGACTGATCTCTTTTCTCACTGTCTCCCCATATTCCAACACCTACACCCCAACCGCATTATTAGTTTAAATCCTCCCGAGCAGCTCTACCAAATCCCCCCACGAGTGCCCTTCCAATTCAGGTACGATCTTACCTCCTTATATAGGTCACTTATACTCCAGAAGAGATTCCAATGTTCCAGAAATGTGAATCCTTCGCCCCTGCACCAGCTCCTCAGCCTCGCATTCATTTGCTTTATCCTCCTATTCCTACTCTCACTAGCTCATGGCACTGGAAGTAATCCAAATGTTACCACCATTGAGTACCTATTTTTTAAATTCCTGCCTAACTTCCTATTTTCTCTCCTCAGAATCTCATCCAATTCTCTTCCTACTCCTTCTTTTCCTTGCTTTCAGTTATTAATTCAACACATTCACTCTCCAAAGGTCTTACACTTGCTTTAGTTACTATTTTCTTATTAATATATTTGGGGAGACTCTTACTATCTGTTTGTACTTTTCAAGTTAACTTTCCCATATCGTACATTACCATTTCATTCTGTCGGTTCTTAAATCTGCCAATCTTTCAACATGCAAACTTTGCAGAATTGTACATCATTTCTTTCAATTTGATACTATTGTTAACATTCTATTAAGGCCTGGATGATGCATTCATCTCAAAGAGACAGTCTTTCACACTGGGTTAAATCTTTGCTGAGAGTTGTGAAATATCTCCTTAAAGACTGGTCACTGCATCAAGTATCCAAACTGTTAATCTAGTTTTCCAGTTCATTTTAGCTAATGATATCTTCAAATCTTTATAAGTACCTTTATTTAGGTTTGAAAACCCAGTGTAAGGCTCACATTTCTCACCAACAAACTAAGTGGGAGTTTCTACTATTTTATGATCACTAGTACCTAGAGGTACTTCTATTGTGAAATCATTGTTTCATCCTCTATCTTTGCAAATTACCAGGTCTACCACTACTTGCTCACTGCCTGGTAGAAGAAATTGTCCCAATTCACATCTGTCATCAATTGTCCCTATTAGAGCCCATTGCCCTACCAGACAATAGCATAATCATTTCTCAAAGTTTCCTGGTTTGTTTATGGCAATATCCTTACATTAGTTTCAGGATTTTAAGTCTTGTTTAACAGTGGAAATGCATCCACAATATACAATTCCCCTTAATTCATATTGACCTGACAATCTCACTCAGAGTATGTGAGATGTCCAGTGTGAGAAATTGATAAATATGATGCTGAGTTCAGGCTGGAATTCACTTTCTGCTTTTGAAAGTTTTTTTTTCATTTTCTATTTATTTTAAAGACATTCCAGAAAGCAATTTGTTTTTTTAACATGACTTTTTGAGCACAAATTGATCTTAAACAGGTTAATCTGGCACTGCTTCTAACCATGCTCCTTTTGCAGCTCTCAAGTTGTTCATAACCAAGGACAGCAATTCAGTTCCAAAAGTGGAAAATAAGAGAAATTGCGAGAAGTGAATTTTACATCTGATTTCACAAAATGCTCATTGTTGGATTTTCAAAGCCCCATTCACGGAAATAGTTCTTTTTCTTCTAAATCGTAAAATCATGCATTTGAAAAAAAAATAAGTTAGCAATCATTAACCCTGTATGGGAAGGTCATGCAGAAGTTCCTCAGTTTGGCTTCTTTGCACTTTCACTGTATTTTTGCCAGCAAGAGGTTTCTATGTCACGGGAAAAAAATAAATAAAGCAGAATTGCACCTGGTAACTTAATGGACTATCCGACTAATTATGTGTACCAGTGAAAATGGCTGGCCAACACCACAAAGGGCCTCAATTTTCAGATGTTTGGACTTATTCTGCAAGAAGTCCTAAACATTGAACTATATGGGTTTTCAAACAATGCACTCTCATTGCAGAACTTTCTATAGGACAGGATAAAAGTTGTGCCAAACAGTCAAAAGAAGTGGAACATTCAGATAAAATATATGTTAATATTCTGGAGGGAGTGACTAGAGTGTGTGGATCTGGCATTTCCCTACATGCAGTTAAGCAAGTCACAAAGGACTCCTCTCAATTTGCCACATCAGAATTGCAGCTAACTTCTCAGTTAACAGCTTTTTTCAAGTTTTACATTTATACCCATGCTACATCCCACTATTACTGTTACATCAAATGGAACAATGGCTGCATCTGTATTTGGAAAGATTAACCCTTGCAAAAATAGTTGTAAGAACTACGTTTCTCAAAAATGTTGGAACACATATTTCTACTTTTCAAACTTCTAAGATCTCAGAGTTTGCAGGATAAGGTTGATGCAGAACAGGAAAAGGCCTGCCAACAGTAGTCTAAGATGAAAATCTGCATGATAATAAGCCTGGAAACCTCGTTATCATTCTCAAAGTTACAACCTGCCTTTCTGGAATGGGATGGCAGCTCAACTAACTTCCAGCCTTGGTTAAAGCTGGAAATGCAAACATCTGGGTTGGGAAACTAATGGCACACACTTGAACCTTGTTGCCTGATCCCAATTCACCATTTTCTTTGGGAAAAAATTCAGCCCTCAATGCTGTAACCACTATACAATGGTATCTAATCATCAGAAATTGGCAATCTTTGGGAAGCACAATAATATACCACTGACTGTACACACTTATGTTAATTAAGCAATTACAATATATTTGAAACAATTACAAAACATCTCTAATGCCATGTCTAGGAGTCCAGCTATCTGTGTTCACCAAAATACAGATCAAAATACAATGTGGAAGAAATTTTAAAATCTGTCTTGACAATTTTGCAATGTACATTGTGAAAAATACATCTAGAAATAATTTCAAAGTTATAATCTCAGTTTAGTACTCTAATGAAAATAATAAATGCTTGAACATGGTCAGCTAACTTGAATACCAAACCTCCTGACCAGTGCGCACATAGTAAGACCACTACTCTGATAACTTCAGTGTATTAATTATTTTTATTATAACATTACAGATTTTGATTTTAAATGAATACTATCATAGTTAAATTCTAAAAGTATTCATATTACACAGATCACATTTACTATCTTTTCAAATATAATAACACTGGATTTTCTTATATTTCCCTTACCAGCACAGCACAGGTTACACAGAGACACTGCTCAGGTGGAGCTGGGGTTGCATTAATCTCCAAGTAAAACCAAACTCTGTACAATATGTTCTTCTCTGCAGTGGTTAGGAAAGTAAAAAGTTAGAATTTCACAATTATTGTGTTGGTTGCATAACAGTATTCCTTCTTAGAAACTTTGAAGCAATTGCTATACTATAACAGGCAGTGGTGGATTATAGTTCACTCAGGAAATCCAAGCTGCTGCAATAACATACAATTTTACATGTACCTTGTTGGTCTGGGTTATGGATAATGTTGATAGACATTCCAACATTCCTTTCATTACAAAGCTGGCCAGGAATCTCACCAATTTTACCTCAAATTGTCATGTGTCAGAAGGATTTACAGTTTCTTACAAAACCTATTGTTTGGACATCAAATCCTGGGATGGGACTTAAACTCAGAGCTTCAGGCTCCAACATTATTCCCTAATAATATTACACATAGAATACTCTAATATTGAATATGAAAAAGTAAAACATTATTGCCATAACACAGTTTCTGTCCATGCATGTTTATGTATGGCACAAATTTTAATTGTAACTGATAATAATTGAAATGCAGTTCCAGTCCACACCTGTAGTGATTGCAATAAGCTGAATGATTGAAACAGGAAGGAGTGCAAAGTAAGATGTGATTTAGCCTGGGAAAAGACAATAATGTTGTAAATTCTGCGCACTCTCTTTGAAATTTAATATCAAGAAGTGTTATGGGCCCTTTTTTCAAGATCTTTTCCAAAGTATCACTCCAGGAACATTAAAAGTGATAGAACATTGCTGATCAGTGCATTTGTCCTTGCACAGTAGCAACAGTGTGCACTATTTACAAAATTTATTGCAGAAATTCACCAAGCTCCTTAGGCAGCACGTGTCAAACCCACAATCAACACTATCTGGAAGGACAAGGGCAGCAGATGCAAGTTCCCTCTGAGTCTTTCACTACATCCCATGGAAACATATCACTGTTCCTTCAGCATCACTGGGTCAAAATCCTGGAATTCCCTCCTTAACACCACTGTGGGTCTATCTGCAGCACACGGACCGCAGTGGTCCAAGAAGGCAGCTCACCACCAATTTATTAAGGGCAATTAGGAATGGGCAATAAATGCTGGCCAGCCAGTGATACATATATTCCATGAATGAAAATAATTGCTTTACACTGTTATAAGAGCACATACGCTGCTAATTTCAAGCCATTTATTATAACTATTTATATTTAGAGTATAATGAAAAAATACAAGGTTTTATTTAGTCAAATGTGTTTTAATTTAATTTTGGATTGTAACTATCACTGGTAAAGTAAGCATTTTAATGGTCTTCCCTAATTGCCTTTAAGAGTATGTAATGGATCACCCTGCTTAATTATTGCAATACATATGAGGAGGCCTGCTTTTTTTGTGGACAGGATATATGTGGAGATAAGGGTTTGGTAGATCTCAAGCACAATTCTATGTCTGCAGCATTCGTTACATCAGTGCTTTTGGCCATTTACAAGGAATAAAAAAAGGGTTAAAAATGGGGCATCAGTGGTTGTGGATGAAGTTGAGAAGATGAGCAATTCTGGTTGAACATGACTATGATTACATCCATGTGCATGCCAAAAGTCCATAATTTGGATTATTTACTGGTTCCTTCTTCCTGTGAGTTGGTTAACCAATCATCAATATTCAGTAATAGAACTGGGAAAATATTGATGTGTTAAATTGCTGGTTCCATCTGACGAATGAGGAGGGATACATTCAGCAATGGTGGTGGAACAATCTGGGGGCATTGGCTGTCAGATTTCATTCTCTACAAAGTGAGAACATCACGAGGTTGTTTTAATGTTCTGCTAAAAATCTCATCCAGTCTTCTCAGAGTTATCTCTTGTTGTTTTGGTTTGATTTGAGCCTAGATCATGGCCATGTTTATAATGGTTTGATATAATTAAGTGGCTTGTTTGGCTACTTCGGGGGCAGTTAATTATGTCATTGTGGGATCTGAGCCAAGATTGCTGGTTTTCTTCCCTAAGGAACACTACTGAAACAGTTGGGTTTATTCAAGAATTCAACAATTTCAGTCATTTTTTACTGGTTTCCACTTTTTATTTCCAGATTTTTTAAAAGTAGGAATTAAATTCTCAGGTTGTCATTGTGCCACACACCAAGTGGAAAATCTGTGGAAGATAGTCAGCCTGGGTCCCCGATTTCCATTCCTGTGTAAAGCACACAGTGTCGGGAGGATTTTCAAATCTGAGGATCCAGCTTTTAAGAATGAACACTCATTTTTGTTTGGGTGGGTGAGAGTGGAATGAAGGCTGCAGGCTGGATTGGGATCTGGGAAGAGGTGTGAAGAACACCAGTTGCCAAAGTGAGTAGGTTGGGATGGGTAGTTATAAAACAGTCCTGTAGTCCTCATCCCATGTTCATGCAATCCAGACCACTTAATATTCTCTACCAATTCCCTCAACCCCTTGTGTCACCTCAACAACTCTCTGCCAAAATACATTCCCCTTGACTCGTCATGCAACTTTGATCATGTTATGCCTCTATCCCCATTCCCTTGGCCTCTTATAGCCCCTATGCCAGCCTATTGTCTACTTTAAAATACTACCCTTTACCATTTGTTGAAGATGCCCATGGCTGAAGGTTACATAAAATGGCTGCCTGTGGCTTTCGTGGATATAAAATGGCTGAAGAGAATTGTTAGTTGAACACAGCAGTTTCCACAGTCAGAACTGTGTCCCTCAAACAAATAGTAACCAGATAGCAAAATGTCTTGGGAATCACAATAGGATCTTAGTGAGAAGAAACAAAGAAATGTAGACATTGAGATGTTTCTAATAAGGGAAGCCCAGATGGAAGTCCTTTAGCAAGCTAATTTAAAACTTGTTATTTAATAAAGGATAGAGGGGGGAAATCTTGACGCACATTAGCTAAGACCTTTGAGGTAATTTTAAGTACGTATGCATGTATGCACATGCACATATTCATACAATTACAGTCGCAGCTTTAGCGTATTAGATATCAGGGAACTTAATTAGATTCCTGTGGACAGTCAACTTGAGGCACAGGCAATTTTGATAAGGAATACTCTTGAAAAACCTAGATAAGCACCTGGTACCAACAAGTCCAAAGTTTGCTATTTAGTGATATGTAGAAGGAAATATCTGATCCCATCATAATCAAAAGCCTTTTAGGTAACTACCATTACATATTAAACACGGAGGTATACTGAAATTAGAAATGCGACTAAAAACTAAGTAATTTCACTGAATTCCTTTAAACAAATGGCTGTAGATAGTAAGGGGAGAAGCCCCCATTCTGCCAGCAGAGAGGATTGAATGCCACATGGTGTAAACACCAAGGACTGGAGGACATGTACCAAATGGTGTAAACACTAGGGACAGGGTGAATATATAAAACATGGTATAAACAGATAACCTTGTAAAAGCGCAATGAGGAACAGATAGCATTGTAAGGGGGCAAAAGCAATTGCAAACATCAAAGTCATCCTGACCTCCAGAAAATAAGCAACCACAGCTTCACAAGGTAACAAACAAAATCCACTTAGTATGATGCAGCTGGCAAATGTCTGGAGAGGAACATAATGGTCAGAGGGAATGTGGCAAGTACTGACATTTATGCTGCACGTAATCATTATTATGTAAAATATATAAATATTCTGTACTTGACTGGGAAAGTTAAAGAGTGTTTTGGAGTCTGTGTCCAAAGATCTCTCCTATGTTTCATTGCTGAGGAACTCCGAACATAGATCGACTTGTGCTGCTGAACACAGGACTGAAGACACATCTTTAAAATCTCCCTCCAACATCCTTTATCCGCCATGTCAATCCATCTAACATTCACAAGGTACCCATGCACACAGAAAAGAAAAATAAGCAAAGCTCTGAAGACTACACTCTATTGAGAAAATACATCTATAAAAACCTATATTGACAGTTCAAAACTACTGGACAAGTCTTAATGTTTTGACAGTACTTGACAGTTCTTGATAGGTTTTGACAAATCAAAATTTGTAAAGGTTTGTTCAACAATTATGCACATTTTTTCCACAGTTGATAATCTCAAAAGAGCACCTGAGCCCACCAAATGAACCCTGATATCTACCTCTAAAGGAACCCTGATCCTCCATCAAACCTCCCTCTCTCCCACTCCAAGGTGTCTTGAGGCCGTGTGTACTTCAGCTATGAGGATAGATTGAAAAGATGGGACTGTTTTGTGGGAACTAGACTGGGATTAGAGAAATCCAAGAGGAGATCCAAGAGAAGTTTTCAAAATCTTGAGCGCTCTCAATAGAGTAGATGAGGAGAGGTGTCTGCTTGTAAAAGAATCATGAAGCAGAGTGTGAAAGGTGAAGGAAATGCAAGGTGAAGATAAAAGAAACAAATTCACCAATGAGTGGTTCGGATCTAGAATGCACTGTCTTGAAGTGTGATGGAGAAAGGGTCAATTGAGGCATTCAAGAAAGTATTGGGATATTATTTAAATAGAGTTTAAATAATGCTCAGAGACCTAATTCAAAGCAATGGGATGTGTAAAATGGCCACTTTCTGCACCATGACAATTCTGTGGTTCTGTGATGGTACCTTCCTGTCCAAAGGCATACCTTAACTATTCAAAATAATTGCACTGAGAACAGATTTGTTTTTGGTTGGTCTATTCTCCACACCCTAGGGTTCCATGCAGTGGGGTTATCAAAATTGGATTGAAATGGAGACAGCTGACCACTTCAATAATCAGCCGGCTACATGCACTGCATATGCATGAGACCTGAACCGATTCCATTCCTGCCCCTGTAGAAATGGAAAGTGCTACATCCAGAGATGGGACTTGCAACTTTGGGCCATTTTACCGCATCAGGGAGAATTTCCGCATGACACAAATCTCTATCTGGGTTTAAGAGGGAATACTGGAAGAAGTGTGATGGCAAATTAGTAATCTGCCTATTTTTGTCATTGGAAGACCATTTATATCAATATGTAGATGGATTATGGAAAAGGTTGGTGAATGCCACGGAGAATGAATCACAGGATATTTTCAAAAAATGAGTCATGCATGTGGATGAACAGCAAATGCTTGTAACTGAAAAATTTGATGTTGTGTAAAAGAAGGAACATAATGACAAAATTGTCTTGTGGTGTCCTGAGATTAGATTTCCCATTCACATAGGACTAAATTGATTATGCTTTGGGAAATGCACTGCATATACACTGTCAATCATTCCTTACTAACATGGGGCTGAATTCTGATTGTATTTGGAAACTTGACTGATATAACTTTGAGCAACAAAACAAAAAGCTTAGATGTCTATAGTAACAAGTCCTTTCTTCAGTATAACAGCCTGAGTCAAAACTACTCAAAGATAACTCCATGTAAGTGCATTTTTAAAATCCCAACATGTGCAAAATGCCTACAGGAGGGATTTTTTTTGCTGCCTTTCTCAAGTTTGCCACATTCCACACAATGTTTAAACATTCCAAAGCCAAGATAAGCAATAAATGATGAACCGGAGCTTTTGTAGTTGCAGCAGTAGTCATAGTCATACAGTCATAGTCCCTATCTGTGAGCCAGGAGATCTAGATTCATATCACATGTTCCAGAGACTGATTTCAAATTATTGGCAAATGAATAAATGCAGCTTTTGATAGTAAAGAAACAAATGCACATCTGTAGCTTAAATTTACAGTTATTAAAATAGAACGTACCAGAATTTACATCCCCACTTGCTTCACATGCCACTGATGTCTCATTTGATGCTGGCTGTTCATTATCCAACTTTTCCACAGAGCTACTGCACTGGGGGATCTGCTGCTGCTGAGTTTCATCTTCGACCACAAATGAGATGACTCCTGAAACAAATAGGTCACAAATGTGCTATTAAAACAGACATTACTTTTAATTGGGTGAAAGACTTGCATTCAAAACTGTTCCTCCCAATTTAAATTTAAGACAAACCTCAAATTCTAGGAATGTTGATCTAGTCAAATTGATCTTAGTGCTGACATTTGTTTAAAAGAGTTCATTCCTTCAAGGGAAGATTACCAGACCTAGTACTGAAGCTTTGATGTGCTTTTCACTCATTGATGAAATCAATATCAAGCAGCAAGAATGATGCCAAATTGCTTCTCAGCAAAAAGAATAGCATCAATTCAAATTCAAGCAGCACCTTTAATGCAATGTAACATTCTAAGGTGCTTCAGACTGCTCGCTATAAAACAAAGTGTTATACTGAGCTTCATGCATAGATACTACATCAGGTGACCAAAAGCAGTAGAGCTTCCATATATTTTAAAGGAGGAACATAAGGTGGAGAAATGGGGAGGAGCAGAAAGGGGTGCTCCAAGGCTTGGAACCAAGGCAACTGAAGGCACAAGTATCAGAGGTGGAATAATTGGAATGAGGTATGCATAAGGGGTTAAAGTTTGAGGTGCACAGATGTAGACTTACAAACGACACCAGAGTTGGGAAGGGGAAAGACTGTGGAGGCCTTTCAAAACAAGGATGAGATTTTTAAAGTTAAGATGCTGCCATTGTAAGGGGGTGATACAGGAGCAGACTCACTGAAAGTTAAGGCGGGGTGATATAGTTTTATATGGACTGAGGTTTAGCAAGGGGCAGAAATGGGAGGCTGACTAGGTGTATATTGAAATAGTTGAGTGTAGCAGCAGTTGAGTTGAAATAATTGCAAAGTTATGTGATATTATGGGATGAAAATAGGTGATCTGAGTGATGACACAAATATAAGGTCAGAAAACCACCTTGATATAATAAGTTTGTGAACAGTTTTACTTAACCTCAAACTATGATCAGGGCAAAGGATAGAATCAGTATCTTGGGAATAAGGTTTTGGGTGGGGGCAAAAACAGTAACTTTGGTCTTCCCAATATTCAAATGAAGGAAACTTCTGTCATGCAGAGTGGGATATCACATAAGCAGTCTAATAATTTAGCAACAACCCACCCAACTGAATCGCACTGTAGAGGATGGTGTGTTCAGTGATGTCAGAATGACAAGGCGGGAAAGTTTACCCTTGCAACAGTCACATACAATGTCACTCATGACTTTGGTAAGGGATGGTGTGGCACTGTGGCAGGGGTGCAAACAAGGGTGCCAGGGAAGATCGGAAAGGACTTGAAAGGTAACAACACATTCAAGGATTTTGGAGAGAAAAGGGAGGTTGGAGATGAGGCAGTAGTTTATAAGAGTGATGGGATCAAAGTTCTTTTTTGAAGAGAGGTGATAATGTCTCAGTTAAAACAGGAAGGAACAACATCTGTGGAGACAGAACAACTTGTATCGCACAACTTTCACAAGTCAGGAGGATTATCAGCGATTTAGTGGGAAGAGAATCAAAGGAACTAGAGGTTCATTTCAAGGAAAAGATGAACTCAGAGTGAATTTGAGGTGAATTAGGAGAGAAACTGGATAAAAATGTGAATTCAGGGTGAGGGGATAAAGATGTGAACTCAGGGTGAGGGCAGAGGAGAGCAGGAAAGGAAATCTGGGGAGTTTAAGAATTGACTGGAATCAGTTCATTAATAGGTTAAGTAAGTGTATCTCCTTCATTGAAGAACAAAACATGTTGGTGACTAATGATTCCAGCAAAATGACAATACTCAAACAGTCTTTTAAAAAGTAGGTTGTGTGAGGATAATCTTGACACTGCAAGGACTTACCCTCCCCAAAATGGCATATCCTTTTACCAAGTATTTATAGAGTCATAGAGATGTACAGCATGGAAACAGACCCTTCACTCCAACCCATCCATACTGACCAGATATCTCAACCCAATCTAGTCCCACCTGCCAGCACCCGACCCATATCCCTCCAAACCCTTTCTACTCATATACCTATCCAAATGCCTCTTCCATGTTACAATTGTACCAGCCTCCACCACATCCTCTGGCAGCTCATTCCATACATGTACCACCCTCTGCGTGAAAAAGTTGCCCCTTAGGTCTCTTTTATATCTTTCCCCTCTCACCTTAAACCTATGCCCTCTAGTTCTGGACTCCCCGACCACAGGGAAAAGACTTTGTCTATCTATCCTATCCATGCCCCTCATAATTTTATAAACCTCTATAAGGTCACCCCTCAGCCTCCGACGCTCCAGGGAAAATAGCCCCAGCCTGTTCAGCCTCTCCCTGTAACTCAGATCCTCCAACCCTGGCAACATCCTTGTAAACTTTTTCTGAACTCTTTCAAGTTTCACAACATCTTTCCGATGGGAAGGAGACCAGAATTGCACGCAATATTCCAACAGTTGCCTAACCAATGTCCTGTACAGCCGCAACATGACCTCCCAACTCCTATACTCAATACTCTGACCAATAAAGGAAAGTATATCAAACGCCTTCTTCACTATCCTATCTATCTGTGACTCCACTTTGAAGGAGCTATGAACCTGCACTCCAAGGCCTCTTTGTTCAGCAACAATCCCTAGGACCTTACCATTAAGTGTGTAAGTTCTGCTAAGATTTGCTTTCCCAAAATGCAGCACGTCACATTTATCTGAATTAAAATCCATCTGCCACTTCTCAGCCCATTGGCCCATCTGGTCCAGATCCCGTTGTAATCTAAGGTAACCCTCTTCGCTGTCCACTGCACCTCCAATTTTGGTGTCCTCTGCAAACTTACTAACCGTACCTCTTATGCTCGCATCCAAATCATTTATGTAAATGACAAAAAGTAGAGGGCCCAGCACCGATCCTTGTGGCACTCCACTGGTCACAGGCCTCCAGTCTGAAAAACAACCCTCCACCATCACCCTCTGTCTTCTACCTTTGAGCCAGTTCTGTATCCAAATGGCAAGTTCTCCTTGTATTCCATGAGATCTAACCTTGCTAATCAGTCTCCCATGGGCAACCTTGCCAAACGCATTACTGAAGTCCATGTAGATCACATCTACTGCTCTGCCCTCATCAATCTTCTTTGTTACTTCTTCAAAAAACTCTATCAAGTTTGTGAGACATGATTTCCCACAAACGTATTTGTATCCCAATCAAGTTAAAACCAACTTCAGAAATAATAAAAAGTGCCAGAAGAACTCAGTTCACAGGCCAGGGTTTGGAAATTACATCAGTCACAGCAGAAGATTTAATAACAGTTTTTCTTTGCTAAACATTTCACAGTCCTCTGTTCTGAATACAGTTGTAAATGACCTCACCACATGTATGCATGCCTGTTTCATTCCCTGTTGCTCTCACTTACCTCTCAATGTGGTCTGGAGATTGACTGTGTCAGCCTGTCACAGCCTCACTTAGATCTTTACATTTGCTTCTTTTTCATGCACTTACTTTGCCTCACAGGGATTAAGTCTTTGCTTTATCTCCTGTTGCCCCAACACTGATTGTTGCATTCAATATTCTGTTGGTTTAGTATTTCAAACCAGGGAAGCACGGTGACTCAGTGGTCAGCACTGCTGCCTCACTGCACCACGGGCCCAAGTTTAATTCCAGCCTTGGGTGACTGTCTTGTGGAGTTTGCACATTCTCCCCATGTCTGTGCGGGTTTCCTCCCACAGTCCAAAGATGTGCAGGTCAGGTGAATTGGCCATGCTAAATTGGCCATAGTTTTAAGTGCATTAGTCAGGGGGAAATGGGTCTGGGTGGGTTACACTTCGGAGGGTCGATGGGGACTTGCTTGGCCAAAGGGCCTGTTTCCACACTGTAGGGAATCTACTCATTAGAAGGTATTGCTGTGCCTTGGTAAATTTGGCAGATCTGAAGTTCTTGTTCAACCTCCTCATAGTAGGAGACTTTCCCCATCAAGGTGGGGAGGGAAATCATAACAGGCCAGATATCTAAAAAGGGCAGGCAGGACCCATCCTCATTCCTCGTGCTGCCAGGTTTCTTCACTGCGGGAAAGGGGCCCACACCCAGCTATTCTGGCTTTCTCAGCACCCTTGTGTTATGAGCATGTGGGATCTTCATTTTGAAGATATAAAGTAACTCAATGAAGGCTAACATCCTGTCACCAAGTCACCCTTTATTTACACATGCACAGTACATGACACTGACCAAGCTAGCACAGAGCCAGCTCGGACAAGGAGCAGAACCCCGGCACTGTTTATATGTGTTAGCCAAGGCTCCCTGATTTAACCAGTTTACAGTCACAATCAGGGATCGCATGCTCTATGAGATCCATCTGGCTGATATTATTTCAATCACTGCATAAGAACTTCGTGGTCCCCACATTATATTCTCATCTTGTTACCATTCACTGAATCTACCTATGTCACCTTGCAGCTTACCTTGCTACCCAGCTTTATATTAAAGGCATATTTTGAAAACTTATTCTCAGAGTCTTTGCCTAATTCATTAATATAGATTATAAATAAGAGTTCCCATACTGATCCTTATGGAATAGTACCAGTCATAGTATACCAATGTAAATGTGGACCATTAATTCTTACTAGGAGAAAGTGAGGACTGCAGATGCTGGAGATCAGAGCTGAAAATGTTGCTGAAAAAGCGCAGCAGGTCAGGCAGCATCCAAGGAGCAGGAGAATCGACGTTTTGGGCATAAGCCCTTCTTCAGGCATTAATTCTTACTCTCTGCTTTCTACCTGTTCATTAATCCTCTAATACTGCGAATATATTGCTACTAACTCTAAAAATCATTATCTTTTCTTAGACTTTTGTGTTAATTTACTGCACAAACCACAAGAGGACTCAAGAAAGCTCTTTAACTTTGTGTTCATTCAAAAAACTTCAGAGAGATAGTCTGTATTAGACAGGCTGAACAGAATTCTGTCCAATAATCTGCCCAGCTCTGTCTCACGCTGTCTGATACACACAGAAAATCATAAACATTTATTTTCATCTTAACCAAATAAACATATATTGTTTATATTTTATTTTTATACATGAATTGGGAATCGTTCAAAGTAAGGTTTTCTCTTAACCTGTCTCCAAGAGTATGTTTATACTCTCATCTGCTCAAGGCTGATACACCATTCAGGGTACACAAGGTTCCCCTCCAGCCATTTCTGATGTGGACCCTTAGGGCGTTCAAGATCTAAGCTCCTAAGACATGCCTTACAGTACTAGTTTGTAAGGTGCCATCTTACACTCGCAGTAACCATGTTTTCCAAAATTTGATTCAATTCCCACTACAATGTGGCATTTTATCAAAGACTTTTTGGAAATCCAAGTACATTATCATTGAGATTCAACCCAACCATCTGTTTAACTGTTTCAGAGCACTGGTGGGTGGCTTAGATTCTGGATCTCATTAAAAGCTTCAATTAATTCAGCTCAGGAACTATTATTGACATAGTTGTTCAATGGAATCTCATTATGAATGCCTGAGTGAGTATCAAACCACTAATCGGATTGCAGTCAGCATGGACTGTTGACAGAACTGTTGTAAGGAAAGTGACCTTGGCTATTTTGACAGATTTGTGACCTATTATTAGAGTTCTGTTTTTTTCCAGTCAATATTGAACTAGTGTTTGTTTATTTTGATAGATGTGTGAGGATTATGCATTCTTTTAAGTCAATTTCCAAGTCTTTTCATTTGACAGATTTTGAGTTTCTGAGATATTTCACAATGCTATTATTGGGTTTATGAGCTCTGTATATAGTGGCTATTCAGTGAATGGGTTGGGAAGGTACGAGGGGTGTGGTGTGGAGAATGTGAGACCTTGAGAAGGCATGGGTGATATGACTGCTTAGGAAGACATGGGAAATGGTGATGAGGGGAGGGGCGAGCAGTGAGAACACGGTCAAGGATTAGATCATGCACGTCTGGGGCTTTATAGTCATTCTGAAGAGCAAAACTTATATTCAGAATATGGAACTGCACATTATAAACTTGCCACACCAGCATTAGCCCATCACTGTCTTTGCTTCAGGCTTGCTGGTTGGACATAGCAGGGTTGATTCCAACAAATCTCTGACTCTAAACCATGAAAAATACTGTGAATGGACATCACTGATAAGGAGGTGGAATCATGCTGTCAGGATATCTACCAACTCCTGATTCCCATCTCCATGCTGAAAATCCAGCCTACAGTATCTAGAGAATGAAAATTAAAATGTATTCACTTATTAATCACAAGCAATACAGTTTTCAGCAAGCCTACAATGGTACAACAATCCTTTGTGCCCAAAAGATGTATCTCACTTAACTGGGTTATATTTAGCATCATTTTTCACTTAACTGGGTTATATTTAGCATCATTATGGAAAGTGATAAAGAAAATACACTAATAAAACTTTTAAGTTGAGGAAGCTAAATTTACAAGGCTTAGGGGCAATCTGGTAAATGTGAACTGGGCACAACTACTTGAGACAAAGTCAGTAGTACATTAGTGAAGACAGATGCAAAGAACTTTTTCATTACTTCAGCCAAGCCTTTGACCTCCATGAAAATGGTTAAGTTCTTTTTGATCCATGACTGATCTCAGGAAACATGCTATTTATTAACAGCTCAGGCATTTACATATCTCCTACTATTTTTCTCTCACTTTCCTTTTTCTGATGTTGAATCATTGAACCACAGAAGTAAATTGTCAGCAGTGTCCAGAGATGTGTAGTCTTGGTGATCAATCATGGGAAATGCAGGGTTACAGGGATAGGCTAGGGGTGTGGATCTGTGTGGGATGCAGGGTTGGTGTGGACTCAGTGGGCTGAATGGCCTTTGGTACAATGAGAAAAGAAGGAAGCCAAACAATCAGTGCAGGCAGGGACAAAGCAGAGAACAAGGTAGGACAGAAAAATTAAACTGTATGTATTTCAATGCAAGGGGCCTTACAGGGAAGGTAGATGAACTCAGGGCATGGTTAGGAACATGGGACTGAAATATCATAGCAATTACAGAAACATGGTTCAGGGATGGACAGGACTGGCAGCTTAATGTTCCAGGATACAAATGCTACAGCAAAGACAGAAAGGAAGGAAAGAGACGAGGGGGAGTGGCATTTTTGATAAGGGAAAGCATTACAGCCGTCCTGAGGGAGGATTGTCCCAAAAATATGTCCAGGGAAGTTATTTGGGTGGAACTGAGAAACAAGAAAGGGATGATCACCTTATTGGAATTGCATTATAGTCAGAAGGAAATTGAGAAACAAATTTGTAAGGAGATCTCAGTTATTTGTCAGAATAATAGGGTGGTTATGATAGGAGATTTTAACTTGCCAAACATAGTCTGGGACTGCCATAGTATTAAGGGTTTAAATGGAGAGGAATATGTCAAGCATGTACAAGACAATTTTCTGATTCAGAATGTGGATGTACCTACTACAGAAGATGCAAAACCTGACCTAATCTTGGGAAATAAGCAGGGCAGATGACTAAGGTGTCAGGGGGGGAGCACTTTGGGGCCAACGACCATAATTCTATTAGATTTAAAATAGTGATGAAAAAGATAGACCAGATCTAAAAGTTGAAGTTCTAAATTGGAGAAAGGCTAATTTTGACGTTATTAGACAAGAACTTTCAAAAGCTGATTGGGGGCAGATGTTTGCAGGTAAAGGGATGGCTGGAAAATGGGAAGCCTTTAGAAATGAGATAATGAGAATCCAGAGAAAGTATATTCCTGTTAGGGTGAAAGGTAAAGCTGGTAGGTATAGGGAATGCTGGATGACTAAAGATATTGAGGTTTGGTTAAGAAAAAGAAGGAAGCATATGTCAGGTATCGACAGGATAGATTGAGTGAATCCTTAGAAAACTATAAAGGCAATAGGAGTAAGAGGGAAATCAGGAGGGCAAAAAGGAGACATGAGATAGTTTTGGCAAACAGAGCTAAGCAGAATCCAAAGGGTTTTTACATATACATTAAGAACAATAAGGTAACTAGGGAGCGAATAGGCCCCTCAAAGATCCGCAAGGTGGCCTTTGTGTGGAGCCATGAGAGATGGGGGAGACACAAAGTGAGTATTTTGCATCAGTGTTTCCTGTAGAGAAGGACATGGAAGATATAGACTGTAGGCAAATAGATGATGACATCTTGAAAAATGTCCATGTTACAGAGGAGGAAGTGCTGGATGTCTTGAAGTGCATAAGGTGGATAAATCCCCAGGACCTGATCAAGTGTACCCGAGAACTCTGTGAGAAACTAGGGAAGTGATTGCTGGGCCTCTTGCTGAGATATTTGTATCATTGATAGTCACAGGTGAGGTGCCAAAAGACTGAAGGTTGGCTAATGTGGTGCCACTATTTCAGAAAGGTGGAAAGGACAAGCCAGGGAACAATAGACCGGTGAGCCTGACGTCGATGGTGGGCAAGTTGTTGGAGGGAATCCTGAGGGACAGGATGTACATGTATTTGGAAAGGCAAGGACTGATTAAGGATAGTCAACTTGGCTTTGTGCGTGGGAAATCATGTCTCATAAACTTGATTGAGTAAAATGTAACAAAGAGGGTTGATGAGGGCACAGTGGTAGACGTGATCTACATGGACTTCAGTAAGATGTTCAACAAGGTTCCCTATGGGAGATTGGTTAGCAAGGTTGGATCTCACGGAATACAGGGAGAACTAGCCAATTGGATACAGAACTGGCTCAAAGGTAGAAGACAGAGGGCGGTGGTGAGAAGGTTGGTTTTCAGGTTCGAGGCCTGGGAGCAGTGGAGTGCCACAAGGATCAGTGCTGGGTCCACTACTTTATGTCATTTATATAAACGATTTGGGTGTGAGTATAAGAGGTATAGTTAGTGAGTTTTCTGATGACACCAAAAATGGAAGTGTAGTGGACAGCAAAGAAGGTTACCTCAGATTACAACAGGATCTTGATCAGATGAGCTAATGGGCTAAGGAGCGGTAGATGGAGTTTAATTTAGATAAATGCGAGATGCTGCGTTTTGGGAAAGCAAATCTTAGCAGAACTTATACACTTAATCGTAAGCTCCTAGTGAGTGTTGCTGCACAAAGAGACCTTGGAGTGCAGGTTCATAGCTCCTTGAAAGTGGAATCGCAGGTAGATAGGATAGTGAAGAAGGCGTTTGATATGCTTTCCTTTATTGGTCAGAGTATTGAGTACAGGAGTTGGGAGGTCATGTTGTGGCTGTAAAGTACATTGGTTAGGCCACTGTTGGAATATTGCATGCAATTCTGGTCTCCTTCCTATCGTAAACATGTTGTGAAACTTGAAAGGGTTCAGAAAAGATCTACAAAGATGTTGCCAGGGTTGAAGAACTTGAGCTATAGGGAGAGGTTGAACAGGCTGGGGCTGTTTTCCCTGGAGCGTCGGAGGCTGAGGGGTGACCTTATAGAGGTTTATAAAATCATGAGGAGCATGGATCCGGTAAATAGATAAGGTCTTTTCCGTGGGGTGGGCGAGTCCAGACTAGAGGGCTTAGGTTTAGGGTGAGAGGGGAAAGATATGAAAGAGGCCTACAGGGCATTTTTTTCACACAAAGGGTGGTGCATGTGTGGAATGGGCTGCCAGGGGAAGTGGTGGAGGCTGGTACAATTGCAATATTTAAGAGGCATTTGGATGGGTATTTGAATAGGAAGGGTTTGGAGGGATATGGGCCGGGCGCTAGATTGTGGGACTAGATTGGGTTGGGATATCTGGTCAGCTTGGATAAGTTGGCCTGAAGGGTCTCTTTCAATCCCTATGACTCCAGTGATAGGAAATGCAAGGGCACAGGGATAGACTGGGGTGTAGATATGGGTGGATACTCTTCAGAGGGTTAGTGTGGACTCAATGGGCTGAATGGCCTGCTTCCACACTGTCATGATTTTGTGAAGTGAGAGAACTTGGAGTACATCTCCACAGATCCCTGAAGGTGGCAGGACAGTTAAGTAAGATGGTAAAAATGGCATATAGGATGTTTCCTTTATCAGTGAGATAGTGAATACAAAATCAGGGATCTAATACTGGAATGAGACACTGGTTCACCATAGGTGGAACTTCAGATGTACAATCTTGGTCTCCATGGTACAGTCGGGACATAATTGTTCTAGATAGAGTACAGATATGATTTGGGAGTATGTTTTCACAACTTGAAAGTTGCAGCTCTGAAGAAATATTGGATTGACTCGGGTTGTTTTCGTTAAAATAGAAAAGGCATAGTGTAACATAATTCAGGTGTTCAAAATAATAGGAGCCTTGGATCGAGTGGACATTGCAGACTGTTTACATAATGGAAATTACCAGTGGGCACAAATTTAAAGTGATTGGTTGAAGGGACATGAAAAACATTTTCACCCAGAAGGTGGCAGGTGTCTGAACATCAGTGGTTCATTGATTCAACATCAGAAAAAGGAAAGTGAAAGAAAAACAGTAGGCGGTATGTAAATGCCTGAGCTGTTTATAAATGGCATTCTTCCTGAGAGCAATCATGCACCAAAAAAGAAAATAACTGTTTGGAAGAGGTCGAGGGCTTGGCTGAAGTACTGAAAGAGTACTTTGCATCTGTCTTCACTGAGGAAAGATGCACTGCCAATGTCATTGTAAATCAGGAGGTATGAGATATGAGGATGTGAGAAGTAATGAGAGTGATGACCCTTGTCATCAAGCCCATATTTAGCTAATTGTTGCATCAAGGTGCCCTAGCTAAATATACAATGGGAATCAGGAGAAAAACGCTCCACTGGTTGGAGTCAGACCTGTCACAAAGGAAGATGGGCATGGTTGTGGGAGGTCAGTCCCAAGAAATCTCTGCAGGAGTTCTTCATGTGAGTCACCTACACCTAATCACTTCAGCTGATTAATCAACTGCCTTCCCACCATCATAAGATTACAAGCTTGGATGTTTGCTGATGACTGCACAATATTTAGCACCATTCATGATTCCTCAGATATTGAAGCAGGCTATGTCCAAATTCAGTAAAATCTGCACAATATCTAGGTTTCAGGTGACAAGTGACAAGTGCCAGGCAATGACCAATGACCATCCCCAACAAAACAGGATGTAACTTTTACCCTTAAATAACTGCACAGATTCCAGTAAAATGTCACCAGATCATCCTTTATTTACTAGTGCATAGTACACTGGCTGTAGCCAGTCAACTTGGAGTCAGTCCCCTGAACTGAAAAGGTTCCAAATCTCCAGCTTATACTTTTTCTTCTTTTTATTTAGTGATTCTGCATCTCCTAGCTATATATTTTTATTTGTTTATCTTTCTCCCCCAAAATGACTTGTACTCTTCATATAAGTATTGTGGTTACAACAGTAGGTCAGAGGTTAAGAATTTTGCAGTGAGTAACTCACCTCCTGACTCCCCAAAGCCTGTACACAATCTACAAGACACAAGTCTGGAGTGTGATTGAACACTTCCCACTCCTGCAGCTCCGACACCACTCAAGAAGATTGACCCTATCCAGTTCAAAGCAGCCCGCTGGATAGGCACTACACTAATGCTCAGTTGCAGCAGGATGCACCATCTACAAGGTGCACTGCAGAAATTCATGTAGCCCTTGGACAGCATATTCCAAATCTATGATTACTATCTTGTAGAAGGACAAGGGGATACATGGGAATGCTATCATCTGTCAGACCTTCTCCAAATAGGGTATAATAAATGACAGTTCTCACAGATATGTGAAATGCAATTTGACTAACTTGATTTCAATTCTTTGCTGATGCAGTGGAGAAGATTGATGTTGTGAATATGGCTTTCAAAAGATGTTTGATAAAGCATATTAGATATATTGACAAAACTGTAGGCATAAAGGGACACTGGCAGCATGGCAACAAAAGTAGTTAACAGATAGAAAGCAGCATGATGGGAAATAATTAGGGACAAAAGGAAGTGTACAGTGGTGTCTCCCAGAGATCAGTCTTAGAATCACAGCTTTATATATGGACATAAAAGATCAGGACTGAGAGCATCAGATCACCAATTTCAACTATGTTCACGAGAGGCTAATAGTTTTATAGAGTATCATTAAAGAAGGTACTAAAAGACTCAGAAAGTTAGGGAGAGTGTCAGTGTTTCCACAAGTCAGTGTCTGCACAAGTCTGTCCAGGAAATCAGATGTCCAATTCCTTTATGTGAATGGAAAATGAGAGATCTAAAGGAAATCCATGCTGCCTGCCATACCTACATATTTTCAATCGGAGTAACAACCTGTTTTCTGCCCTTTTTATAAAAAGTACCAATTTACCTGTAAAACATTGATTTTCATCTTCATAATTTTCTCACTTTATACTTTGTCAAACTTGTTTTCAAGTTCAAAAGTGCTATATTCGCACATTATTTCTTTGCTAAATTGAAATCAATTAAATATTTCAAACTTACCCGTTTATTTAATTGGTGTTCTTACCTGTAAACTTGCCTCGTTTCCAAGGTAAAATATTAAGTAAGTATGGAGCAGTCTGCCCAGCTTTTAAGGTAATGTATGGTTCGCCACTCACTATTGCTAAGTCTGATACAACCTAGAAATATAAATGTTTGGTTTTATACTTTAACAAAACAAGTTACAACATTTCACGTAGGTTAATAAAACAAAAATAACAGATGCTGGAGATCTGAAACAAATAAAACAAAAATTACTGGAGAAATTCAGCAGGTCTGGCAGCATCTGTGAAGAATTATCATTACGAGTCAATGGATACTCTTCAGAACTAGAAATAGGTCAGAAAACGTGGCACTCATGGTGATGATGGGATTTATACTGTGAGGGAGAAGGAGTAACTCGATAGATGGAGACGGATCCCAGAGAGAGAGAAAACTTGGGCAAAGTGAACATTGATAGTTGTTTGCTGACTAGATCTTTAAGTCTTTGTTTTTTGAAATGGTGCTAAATACTTTTACTTCTTTTACATGTCTTGCTTCTCTTTATTTTCATTTTTGCTTTTGTTATCCACTATTTTCCCATGTCGCTGCTTCCTAAGTACCCTTAGTCCCTTTAAAACTGCTGTTTTAAGAACTACATGTTGTAGTTTAAGATTACAGGCCTTTAGTTTAGATTTTTATCAGTTGTAATAATGCAAAATAGGGAGCGATGACATACATGGGGCTCCCTGTGTTTTTAAGCTGGGTTGGAGAATGAACACATCAGAACTGAATGAGGTCTGGATTCAAGTTAGCCTGCTTAATGTAGAAAACTGTATTTTTAGTGTCTTATCAGCAGACGCTTGGCCTTCTTTTTAAAGAGGGCGCGAGAGAAATTAAATGCTCACTGTATGGAGTGAGGATTTTAGTTTTTGCACTGACTTTGCCTATATGTATGACTTTACACAACGTTATTTTTTAAGATAAGGCACTCTTAAGAAATTGCTTGTATTATGAAGAAATATACATTTGAATCAAAAAGAAATTAGCTCTATCTTTGCGCTAATCAATGTCCCATCAACAAATCTGTACGGTTAACTGCATCTGGAAACTGATGCTGTTCATTGTCTGAATTCTCTGACGTCCAGTGCTGTTGTTCAGTTGGTCAATTCATTTTACGAACTTTTGCCTCCAAAATCTTGGTGCGTTTTTTTTTAATGGCAACTGCTGCTAATCATTATGTGGGTTTTTTCACAAACAGTAATTTACTCGATGCAAGAGTGCTAATGTTAACACACATCAAATAAAAAACTACGGTAGTATGAATGAATCAAACATGTTATAGCTATAATATGTACATACATTACATTCAGATCACATGTCTGGGTTAATATAAAGTTAATAGATTATGAATAAGTAAAATGTATTCAAAAGCATATCCTGCTTCAAGGGGTCGGGGTTAGGATGGAGTAAGCAATCATTATACACTTAGGCCAAAGTGCTATGTTACAATGATTAGGCCAAGAACTTAGCTTTTAAAAGTATACTGGCATACTGTGTCAGTTAAAAGGTATACTGATGAAAAGATATAATCACATATTCCCAACAAATTCACGTGACAGGGCAGCCATATTCAGCACCACTCAAGGAAATGGTTAAAATTCCATTGGATCCAAAATTGGAATTGCAATTATTAATTGAGACTGCATGAGAAAACCTCAAGCTGTACACATCAACAAAACCAGTGATACTGGATTGGTGGATTAGAAAATGGAGAATGAACCTATTTTACTTAGACTGAGGTGGGGGGCTGGGGGAGGGAGGGGCAGCTGGTGGATTGAAAAGTTTCAAAAATTGTTTCAGTATTTGATTTTCAAATTGGTGTGAATGAAATAAGAATTGTAGTATGGTATAATTTATATTAAATTATTTTGGCAAGGATATCAAGCTAATGTTGTAAAATCTGAACTCTCTTACCTTACATGTTAACCTGGTTTGAGTATAATTAGGAACCATTAGGACCTGCCTTGTAATCTGTCTTACTTGGCAGTCTATCATAACATGATCCACGGCCACAGGCTTTTTGCCAATCCCTTTGAGGTTGATGGTACGTTCAGTGCCATCTGTTTCATTCATCAGGACAAGTTTACCCTGTGAATAAGGAGAGAGTTGAGGAAAAATGTAAACGTTAAACATAGTAGAGGCTGTTTTACCGTCAAGCAGCCATTCTTTGTCAGTCATTTAAGGACCAGTCAGCAGATAAGTATTCTGGGAGATGCCGGTTACTTCTTTATCTAATTGGAAGTGCTTAGACAATATTTATAAAACTTTTATTCAGGGGATTCAGCAGTCAATTCATTACCATTTTATGGTAATTTTATACCAAAGGATATCAACACAATTTGTAATGAACAGTTGGTGTGCCAAGAATAATAAAATATAAAGACTTAATTATAGATTAGCTCTGACTTTTCCAATAGGACAATTTTGGCCCATATTTCCTAATCCAGCCAGAAGCAACCAACACCTCCTCATAACCATGTCCAACTGTTTCTTAAGTGATTCTGAGGGTTTTGCTGTCTCTTGCCTGTCAGGAGATTTATTCAGTGTGTTCATCAAACTGTGATGAAAAATCATTTCCTGGATTCAAGCCTTCAAAATACTTATAATTTGTTTGAAATTTGACATTGTTGTCTGAAGGAATTCTTCTAAAAGAATAATGTTGAAGGGGCATTAGCTCCACCCAACATGATGATGTAACACAGTCTTTATGTGGAGAATTGAACTGCTTTGCACAAGGTCAAAATGGAAGCAGTGTGTCATCTCTGGCTCCTGATAGTTGCAATTATGTTAACTTATTCATGTATGCATGTTAATCATAACTATTATTATCTTGCAATAATTTACACCTTGATATGTAAGACTGTTGAATGGTTTATCCTTACCATTGATATTCAAAATGACACAGACTCAGCCCAGAAAGAAGGATTAATAGAACATAGAACAGTACAACATAATACAGGCCTTATGGCCCTCAATGTTGTGCCAACCTTTTATGCTACAATAACATCTAACTAACGCACATACCCTTCATTTAACTATCATCATTGTGCTGATCCAAGAGTCACTTAAATGTTCCTAATGTATCTGACTCTACTACCACCACTGGCAGTGCATTCCATGCACCCATCACTCTGTGTAAAAAAATGACCTTTGACGTCTCCCCAAAACCTTCCTCCAATCACCTTAAAATTATGGCCCCTTATGATAGCCATTTCTGCCGTGGGAAAAAGTTTCTGATTATTCACTCTTTTTATGCCTTTCATCATCTTGTACACCTCACCTCCCACCCTTCTTTGCTCCAATGAGATAAGCCTTAGTTCCCTTCATAAGACATGCCCTCCAGGCCAGGCAGCATCCTGGTAAATATCATTTGCATCCTTTCTATAATGAAGTGACCAGAACTGACCACAATATTCCAAGTGTGGTCTAACCAGGGCACTATAGAGCTGCAGTATAACTTCATGGCTCTTAAATTCAATTGCCCTGCTAACAAAAACTAACTGCTCAAAGGTTAGCCCATTTTTAAGACTTCGGTCAGCAAATGGTATCCAGGTGTTGTGCAGTGCAGTAGTATACTTTGATTTTCAGAAGGTTTTTGATAATGTCCCACATAACATTGGTTAATAAAATAAAAGCACAAAGGATAAGAAGTATTCTATTGGTATGGATGAAAGATTGACCAAGAGAGTAGGCATTGACAGGATGTGTGGGATACTGCTAGGATCTACCCTGTACCCCAGCTATTCACAATATATATCAGTGAATTTGGATTTGAGGACCAAATGTAATATTGCCAAATTTGTTGATGATTCAAATCTCAGTGGAACGTGTTGTGAGGAAGATACAAAGTTCCGTCAGGAGGATTTGGACAGATTTAGTGAATGAGCAATAATATGGCTGATGGAATATAACATTGAAAAATGGGAGGTTGTTCATTTTCTGTAGGAGAAACAGATGTACAGAGTATTTCTAAAAGGTAAGAGTCTAGGAAGTGTAGATGTGCAATGGAATCAAGGTATTCCTGTCGAAAAGTCAATGAGGGCCAACTTGCAGGTGCAGCAAGTTATTAGGAAGGCTAATGGAATGTTAGCCTTTATTGCAGGAGTAATAAAGTCTTACTTAAATTGTGCAAGAGCTTGTTTAGACTGCACCAGGAGTATTGTGCGCAGTTTTGGTCTCCTTGTCTGAGAAAGTATGTTATTTCCATGGAGGGGAATACGATGACAGTTCACTAGGTTTGTTCCTGGATGGCAGGACAATCATGTGAAAGTGTTTCAGTATATGGATGTGTACTCTCTCTCGAGCTTTGAATAATGAGAGGTGACCTCATTGAAACCAAGAAAATGCTTGCATTACAGAAAGGGTGTGACATGGTTGAAAGGGACAAAGAGACTAGATCAGATATTTAAATCATGTAAGTGAATATATATTTACAAAATTGCAAGATTATTTGCAGTGAAATGTCAACCTTGCTCTCTAAATGCCATTAGTAGATTTTATCCTTCCTTTCCCTCCTGTTACATCTACATGCAGTCCTCATGTCGCAGCTACGTTAGAGGTAGACTTCTCTGTAGCTGGCCTGAAAGACCTGGCTTGTCTAGGAGTGGGGAAACCTGCACAGACTCACCTTCCTCAAGTCGGACTTCTGCAGGCTTTTGGATTGTAAGTAGGATGGAAGTGGCAGAGTCAGGTACCTTTACAGTGTCCAGAACTGAAGCTTCAGGGGATGCTGTTGGTGGCTCCCCCTCCCTCTGGGTGCCTGCCTGTCGATTGGTGGAAGGGCCAGCTGAAGTGAGGTCAAGGTCTCTTTTCCCCCTCTGACCTTGCCATTGACACTGAATGTTCATGGTTATATTGATGGAGTGTGGATCTGTATACATAGCTGGCAGAGATAGAAATGTTGGACCTGAGTGATCACAGATGAAGCTAATCTGCCCATGAAAACAGCCAGCTATGCTTGCTGCATCCAGCTCAGAACTGGTAACATCAGTGGTCTCCTCTACCTCTGATCCAAGTTCACCACTGTCTCTGACAAAGCTGCCTGCTGTTCCTGAGTCTCTGTGTAGTTTCATGAAATCATTCACAACCGAGACCATGGGATCATCCTCGGCCTGGGGCTGAGCAGGTGCCTAGTCTTCAGCAGCTCTCAGAATGTCAGCTGGCAGGGTGTATCTTCATCAACTGGCTGCAGAGGCATATCATGATGTGCTCACCAGACTGTGCTCCCACATCTAATCCAGACAGAGAACACACTGAGGTGAAAGTCTCTGAGCTGCTGGAGGGTGCAGGTAAAAGTCTTGCCACTGCATCCTCTTTCAGTTGAGAGGCTTCTTCCTGGTAATGAGAGATATTCTTGCCAAGACAGAAAGCAAGCGATTGAGTCGGATAGAGGTGGATGAGAGAGGAATTAGAGGTGATGCAAGGGCAGGAAAAATGTTGAGACGCCCCCAGCCAATGATTAGGAGGTACAGATGGCAGTAAGGGTTCGTAGTATTCAGGAGGATGAGATGAGTAAGAGGTATTGAATAGACATCCTGCATGCAATAGCGAGAGCTGCTGTTGCAGTCCATAAGCCTGGCTAAACGATGTCTGCAGTGTCAAAGTCAGTAGCAGTGGCCCTGTAAGTGTGCGGCAGTCGAGAGAAAATGGTGGTATTTAACCTTACAGAGCATAAAAAAACATTGAATTTCTTATTGTCACTGCTGGGCATTTCACTTGATCGTTGTCATGAGTTAACTGGGAAGAGTGCCTCACTGCTCCACGTGCCATCACAAAATGCATTAAATCCCAATGAGATCAACAAAATAACTAACTTGCCTGACTGACTGCTTTTTAGGACAAAAGCAATTCACACCAGGTTTTATTAATCTATGGATGTACCCTACTAGGTAACGAAACATCTGGAAATGAACCTTCCAGCTCAGCAAGCAAACCTACATCCAGAACCTCAATCTGAACTAATCCTCTCAAAACTTGCATTATCAGTCAATTTATTGTAACACACATACCTTTAACAAATGATAGAAAACAATTGATTTCTGATCTTTTACTCTCGAATTTAACGTAACTGTAAACCTTTACAACCAAAATACACAGACACTCATTCAAGATTAAGACACACAAAAGGCAAACAGTTTAGCACGGATATTATGGGTGGAAAAAATATAGATGGAAAGAAATTCCAAAGATCTATAGTCCAGATATCAAGGTTGAGTTAAATTGTCTGTTACAATTCCTTTTCGTTTTAGCAATAATGACAAGCTGTTTTCTGGTAAGTGATCATTATTTTTCACTTTGATCTGGTGCACCCAGGCCTATTCTTGTTAGAATTCTTTCTTTTAAGCTTTCTTGGTTTATTCATCTTTCCATGGTGAGGGGGAGAAAGGGATGTTTTCGGTTCACTGATTCTGGAGGTCTATGCCTGCTCTTCATTTTCAGATTTGTAACAAAATGCAATTCGACCAGAGAGCTATCATCAGGCAGTTTTACCTTAACTCAGAATGCCTGGTGCTACTCTGTCTCAAAGTAATAATCTCACTCCTTCAGAAAGCAACATATGTCTTCTATATATAAAACTATGCACCAATTAATTTTCCAAGTTGTGTGCTCCCTGGGTGTTTTAGCTATACAGTATAGTAGAACAACTTACCTTCAGTATACAAAAGGGAAACATTGTGGTCTCTGACACCCTGGCAATTACAATGACCCACTTCACCATTCTGCAAACAGGGGAGCTGACATGCCTTTTTGGACAACGTTTTTCATGAGAAGAATAAAGGATTACAGTGTGAAGCCAGTGCCTCACTTGCAGTGCATTAAGTGGCTATGGGACTAGGGTCTAAATATGGCACAGGGAGTGTGAACGTTGCAAAGTCCTGACAGTAGTGAGCATTTGCGCAACTCCTGCAACACAATTCCAATTCCATGAGCCAGCCACCACAGAGATTGGTTGCATAATTTAGGAGCTAGAAATCATTTTGATTGCATGAGAGAAGCTGGCATTGCCCATGATGAATTGCCTGATATCAGTCTCATTAACAAAAGGACTTTATCAAAAAATGGTAAATTTCAGCTGTTAAGTGTCTATTGGTGACCACTATTCAACAATCTCATTGATTAGAGACAAAACTGTTCACACCATCTAAGTTCATTACTTAACCCCGTATTAAAAAGAAGCATTTATATGCATAGCCCTATTTCCAAGATGTTACAACCACTTAGGGCTGTCAATCAAACTGTGAAATGATAAACATCCTATTGTGATAGCGATAGTTTATGAAATTAGTCATACAGCACAAATCCAATGATAATCTTTAGGTTTAGGTCAACAAAATGAAATAGCAAGAGTCAATCAGACTTTTTAAATTTAAAGACCAGAGATTCAAATATCTGATTGTTCCAATGAGTTCATTTACTTGCTCCACACATTTGTCTCTATTTCTAACACCCACAAGTGGCACTTCAGTTCTTCCAGAAATATCCCTGGACCTATCCAAAACAGTATGTTACCCTCCAAAGGGATCTCTGCCTTTCTAAAGAGCTTCAATAAGTTTAGATGTCCTCTTGAAAAGTATAATCTCCATACAATGCACACCTAAGTCTTAAAACTTTGCAGCTACTTCCTTGAACCAGGGACCCACCCGATTATCTGCCAACGAAAGTGTTGGGTGCTGGATTCAGGCTGGAGTTCTGGAAGCAGGACCTCAACAGTATTGTTGTTAAGCCAGAGATCCTCTCCATTCCTGTGAAAATTTAGGTATTAGAGCAATTTGGGAATATTTACGGAGGTTGGTGGGGTGGTAGGTGAGAACCAGTGGGGTTCTGTCTTGGTGGCGGTTGGAGGGGCGTGGCTCAAGTTCGGAGGAGCGGGAAGTGGAGGAGATGCGGTGGAGGGCATCGTCGACCTTTCCTAGACCTTTCCATTTCTATCTCGGGCGACCGACTCAACACAGACATCTACTATAAACTGACTGACTCCCACAGCTACCTGGACTACACCTCCTCCCACCCTGCCCCCTGTAAAAATGCCATCCCATATTCCCAATTCCTTCGTCTCCGCCGCATCTGCTCCCAGGAGGACCAGTTCCAATACCATACAGCCCAGATGGCCTCCTTCTTCAAGGACCGCAGATTCCCCCCAGACGTGATCGACGATGCCCTCCACCGCATCTTCTCCACTTCCCACTCCTCCGCCCCTCCAACCGCCACCAAGACAGAACCCCACTGGTTCTCACCTACCACCCCACCAACCTCCGTATACAGCGTATCATCCGCTGTCATTTCCGCCACCTCCAAACGGACCCCACCACCAGGGATATATTTCCCTCCCCTCCCCTATCAGCGTTCCGCAAAGACCACTCCCTTCGTGACTCCCTCGTCAGGTCCACACCCCCCACCAACCCAACCTCCACTCCCGGAACCTTCCCCTGCAACCGCAGGAAATGTAAAACTTGCCCCCACACCTCCTCCCTTACTTCTCTCCAAGGCCCCAAGGGATCCTTCCATATCCGCCACAAATTCACCTGCTCCTCCACACACATCATCTATTGCATCCGCTGCACCCGATGTGGCCTCTTCTATATTGGGGAGACGGGCCGCCTACTTGCGGAACGCTTCAGGGAACACCTCTGGGCCACCCGGACCAACCAACCCAACCACCCTGTGGCTCAACACTTTAACTCTCCCTCCCACTCCACCGAGGACATGCAGGTCCTTGGACTCCTCCATCGGTAGAACATAACAACACGACGGTTGGAGGAAGAGCGCCTCATCTTCCGCCTGGGAACCCTCCAACTACAAGGGATGAACTCAGATTTCTCCAGTTTCCTCATTTCCCCTCCCCCCATCTTGTCTCAGTCGATTCCCCCGAACTCAGCACCACCCTCCTAACCTGCAATCTTCTTCCTGACCTTTCTGCCCCCACCCTACTCCAGCCTATCACCCTCACCTTGACCTCCTTCCACCTATCACATCTCCATCGCCCCTCCCCCAAGTCCCTCCTCCCTTCCTTTTATCTTAGCCTGCCTGGCACACTCTCCTCATTCCTGATGAAGGGCTCTGGCCCGAAATGTCGAATTTCCTTTTCCTTGGATGCTGCCTGACCTGCTGCGCTTTAACCAGCAACACATTTTCAGCTCTGATCTCCAGCATCTGCAGACCTCACTTTTTACTACTACATCTAACTTATCAGATCCAGGGGTCTAGACAGAAACAAGCTGATCTATGCATATCATTATGATCTCAGTTTCAATCTTGAACATCATTTTTCTGTTCAAAAAACATCCTGCGTTCATTATCTGAAACAGAATGCCATTCTCATTGCTGTGGACAATGCAAAACCTCTGATTCCTGAAGAAGGGCTTATGCCCGAAACATCAATTCTCCTGCTCTTTGGATGCTGCCTGACCTGCTGCACTTTGCCAGCAACACATTTTTCAATGCAAAACTCTCTGCCAAGTTTGCTTATCAAGCATCAGTGACTACAAATTAAAAGTAACTAATTGACTGTGAATTACTTTGGAATCTAAGGATGTGTAAGAAGTCAGCTCATACATATTGTACTGACATTGCCATTGAAGCAGTAACAAACACTTTTAATCTGTATTGTAGCATCATTGCATCAATGATTCAGAGGCTTTTTTTCTTGTGCAAAATCCAGAAACAAAGGACATAATCTTTTATTTATTAGTTCATAGGATGAGGAGTTTACTGGTTGATCCAAGATTTATGGCCCATCCTGAATTGCCTTTGAGAATGCAGTGGTGACCTGCCTTCTTTACAACTCAAGTAGCTTGCTAAGATATTTTCAGCAGGGTAGTTAAGAGATAAGTATGCTGCTGTGAAATAATGAACATTATAGTTAAAACTACAATTAGAACTAGGTCACTTAAGCGTGAATCTACTAAACTGAAAATTCTTCACCGGCATGTCTACTGGAATAAATTGGGGCGAGGGATGGAGGGGTTGTAAATGGATTTAGGACCATAAGACCCAGAGAAATAGGAACAGGATTAGGCTATTCAGTCCCTCAAGGCTGTTCTATCTTTCAAGGGGTTATGGCTGACCTGACATTCCTCACATCCACTTTCGTGCCCTTTACACATAACCTGTGAATCCCCCACTGATCGAGCATCTACCTATCTTAGCCTTAAACATACACAAGGACTCAGCTCCCACAGCTCTTGTTCCTTCTCATCTCAGTCTTAAATTGGTGCTCCTTTATTCTGAGTCTGTGCCTTCTGGTCCTAGAATCTGTCATGGGGGGAAACATCCTGTCAGCATTTATGCTGTCATGCTCCTTAAGAATCCAATATCTTTCAATGAGATCACCTCTCATTCATCTAAATTTCAGTGAGTAGAGTCCCAACCTAATTAACCTTTACTCATAAAGCAACCCCTCCAGACTGGGGATCATCCTCAAGAACTTTCTCTGAACTGATAATAGCTTTCCTTAAATAAGGACACCAAAACTGCTCACAGTACTCCAGATGTGGTCTCACCAGCACCTTGCACTAAGACTTCCCTACTCATATGCCCCAACCCCTTTTGAAATAAAGGCCAGCATCCCATTAGCCTTTCTGATTACCAGCTGCACCTGCTTGGTGGCCTTCTATGTGTACTATACAAGTGCCCCAAGTCCCCTGGTGTTGCAGCTTTCTGAAGTTTTTCTTCATTTAAATCATATTCTGTTCTCCTGTCCTCCCTTACACTACCAGAAAATACATCTGGTGCAGCCAATGAACAAGTGATTCTCCTATATATTGTTTTTCCCTATAAACACCTACAATACTGCCAAACAGCAGGAGTGTTTATTCCACTCCCAGCATCCATGTCGTGTATGTGCAGGTGTAGGACACAGTGAAGAAATGAGTACAAAAAACCTTATTGACATTCCACCACCAGGAAGATGAGAAACATCGAAGTGGCCAGTGACAAGCAGTGCCCTTCTCATCAAAGGACTCTCCTGGTTATATATTTTAAATTTTTTTTTGTTTTTTTTTTCTTTTCAGGGTGTCTGACACTGTTGTTTATTTTTTTCTTCTCTTTTCGCTTTTTTATTTTTTTAAAAATTACCCCCACACTACCATCTAACTGCAGTAGTGCTTATTTTTTCCCCAGCGCCCATGTTGTGTGTGTGCAGGTGTGAGACACAGTGACAGACACAAGGTACACAAATCTTTATTCAGTTTCCACCACCAGGAAGAAAGGAAACACCCGAGTGGCCAGTGACAAGCAGTGCCCTTCTCATTAAAGGACTCTCCTGGTTATATTGGTCAGCCAAGGCTTTCCTGATTGATCCAGGTTATCAACTCCAATCAAGAACCTCATAGTCAATAAGGTCCACCTGGTTCCAATCACTAGAGCCAGGAGTGCCCAGCTTATGGTGGTGCCATGATGCCAACAGAAGTGTGTCATGAACCCTGTAGGATTTAAGTATAGTCCTCTACCTCTGCCTTGGTCCTTATCCTTCAAAACTACCTCTTTCCTCTGGAGTTGTTTTGTCTTCAATGTGAGGGGTGAATTGTGCTCTCAACATAAGCTAGTAGGGGTGGGAGGGAGAGTAACACAGTTAAGATCACGAATGGGACCTAACCACTAAAGGTCTGCAGTCCCTCTGCAATTCCTGTTTTAATTTGCTGAGTAAGCAAAAGACTTGCCAGAATTTGCAGGATCTTTACTCAAATAAGATAGATTTGATTTTGTTGATGTTTCCAAGGCCAGAAATGTTCTTTTTCTGAATTAGAGCTTTATGTGATGAAACCACAGACGTCCGCACCAAGCAAACCAGGAAGAGGTCTCACTGTTTTGGTGCTCCTCGGTCTCACAAGGAAATTTCCATTTCCTTGCTCCCTGGCTTCTACCTACCCCTTCCCCTTTCCTTCATCCATGAAGCCTCCTGCACCTACTCTCTTCATTTACATATCTCCGAGCCTGTCCCAGGAATAGGTTTCCTGCTACCCAGTATTGCTCTCATTCTCCCGACACAGCTGCTTCTTCCCATCCATCTTGAGCAGGTGACTTACAAAGACTGTTCGAGTTAAACCAGTAAAATAGAGTCTTTAATTTCTCATCCCACCAAGGCCAGGATGGTTTACAACTTGTTTTGACCAATGTCTCATGACTCCTGCTTCAAGTTCCAATCAGAGTTGGAAATGCATATGGTAATATCCTTCAGCTTGGGAACTGCTCAGTGGGAATGGAATCTGTGGTGCCAGGCCAGCAATTTGATTTAAATTACGGCAGACCATGGAACCTGTAAAATCTCATTCATTCTTCCTGGTATGTAACATGCCACCACCTCGGCCTGATTTTCCCACAAAGTGAAACTGATCACCATTATATTAATTAGGAGAATTATTGGAGTAGTGTCACAGTCTTCTCATTTTTTGTTTTGTCAAAAGCTGTAGTGCCAAAAATCACAAAAAAAGGCCTGAATATTGTAATAATCAGGTTTTGTTTTCTTACTTTCCTTCTTGAATCAAATCAATTTATCTGCTTGACAATATATGATTCCAGCTGTATGAGTGTAAAATAACGAGAAGATATGTCAAGTTTTTCTATTAAACTTCATCTATATTATTAACTGTGTCCAATGTTACTTCTTCCCCAGTTGTCAATCAAAACCATTATTTCAGTTATATAAACCTTGAACACCATCAATGAAAGTTAAAATATTTTGCTAAATAGGTTACTTCTCATCACCTACAGTAGTCCCCACAGTGATTCCACATGAGATTATTAATTCAAACACAGAACATTGAAGAAAAATATCAGGCACCAGATTTCTAATGAGCAATGACTTGTCAACATAATTTTGTTTTACACAATCTATCAGGAATTCATCAATATAATACTGAAAAGCAGAAAGATATCTTACCATTGTCACACACTCAAAATTTGGCTTGAACATTAATGGATACATCGATGTTTCACAAGCCCGGATGTACATCATTGATGGGCCAAAGAAGTCTTTCCCTTCCAGAACAGCTTTAAGTCTCCAGTCTTCCTGTGAGTCATTATGCTAAAAAATAAATTATATAGAATGTCTCCATTATAATTCGCCTCAATTGCCATTTGTAAATCAAAATACAAATTGCTGGAAAACTCAGCAGGTCTGGCAGCATCTGCGGAGAGTGTCTGCTGCATGGTCCAGGAGGTGCAAAGCCATCTTCTAACTAGATGCACTACTCACATAATTTCTTTAATAACAGGTCATCTATTGTGCCTTTGTTGACAACAAAGTGATTATCCCTGAAAATTTATTATTTTGAATTGATGGCAAGTAAGATGCTTTACACCTGTACCTTTAATATAAACAAAATATTATATAGCATTGAAAAACACAGTGTTAAGCATAAAATGTAGTTTGCTAACTCAGTGGTTGGTCTTCAGAAGTTCAAATATTGAAATAAAGCCAAATACAAAGTAAGACATTCCTGCAAAATGCTGGAGATGATGTTATTTGTTATTCGCCTTCCCTCCACCTGCCCTTAGTCAAATCTGGATTCGTGAAAAGCAACTTGAGGACATATGTGCTGTAGTCTCCCTGCTGCTTTTTACTGGGTGGTTCATTGGGGGAAATATTAAAGTCAAATGATTACCTTTCCTGCCATTTACACTGTTGAAATAACGAAGTCTCCTTTCAGCCCTGGCATCTAGTATTCACAGGAATGAATGAATGAGGAGCATGTCCTTGCACAGACTCACTGGCTGTAAGAGAGCTCCTACAATAAAGAGTCTTTAAGGAATGGACACCGTGCTAGCCATATCTTCTTTACTGGGCAGGCTCACTGAGGCTTCTGCAGCAAACCTTTGTTGCCATGGCAGCACAACTGTTTGAAAATAACTTGAGCACTTTGCCATTAAATACAACACAAAAACAGAACAGACATGCCAGAGAATTCCTAGAGACCTAGCACTCCAACCAGAATGCCATAAACAAACACATAGATCTAGATGCCATCTATCAACCCCTCAGAAAACGAACAGAAAATGACATCACCACAAACCCCAGGAACCCCATCCAGGAGAAAGATATAAATAGAAAGCAGGAGACAACAGCTTCGCTTCACTTGGAGGTCGCCACTGATGATGTTACCTAGCCAGGTAATGAAACGTCTGGATATCAAACGTACAGCTCAGCGAGCAACCCTACCCCCTAAACAAAAACAGAAGTTGCTGGAAAATCTCAACAGGTTTGGCAGCATCTGTGAAGAGAAATCAAAGTTAATGTTTCAGGTCTGGTGACCCTACCTCAGAATATTAAATAACTATTAAATACCTCGGGGCCAAAATCACGGTTAGTCAGGTTTACATTTCAGCACAACTAGAAATCCTGTCCAGCAAAGATATTACACAGTCGCAGAATTTGAGGGAAGGGGCAGAAAGTCTTGACCAGCAACTGAAGAATTTGCACAGCATAAATAAAGAAATCATTTCTATTAAAAACGAAAGCATGTAATGTAGTTGGACTTATTAATTTTAATCATTCAAAATTATTTTACTTAATCTAGTTGTCTACTATTATATCACATGAAATTTTGACACTGTATAGAGCAGAAACATGAAAATCTAATGTGATCACAGAATTTTCATACTTAATTGCAAGAATATTATAGGCATAGAATTCTGATATTAACTTTTATGGAGCATAACTACACATTCTAGCCTACTTAAATGCAGAAATAAAATACTCATCATTGGCAAATTAATCCTTATCGTTGAGTCAGTTCTGATCATTACAAGCTGGCACAAGAGATATGGATAGAAATCTAATGAAGATGTCATCACATTCTGCAGTACTCCTTCTGGTGTCTTTCAGTGGATCCTACTGAAGATGCCTTTGATGGCGAATTGTCGACATAAACCGTGTTGAGTGTTTTACCAAAGTTATCCCTCTTAGCCAAGGTCTCAGACCAAGAGTTACATCAGGGCGCAATAACCAAGACCCTGAATTTTCAGGTCCCATGCTGTCTGGGTCAGGCGTGGAGCCACTGTGCTCAGGTCAAGGGCTGAGGAATAGATCAGGAGCAGTTTTCGATTTCTGTTCCAGGCTCTGATCCTACGTCCACATGATGATACAAACTGGACTTGGCTTCAAAAGAAACCTTGCAGCAATGGAATAGGAACAGCATCTCATCTGAGAAATCTGAGCCCAATATTATTGGACTCAATATTTTGTCACATCCTGATATTTCATTCATTTAGTTCTTTCCTAGGATCTGGACCACATTGATTAGTGTTTATTGCTCATCCCTAATTACCCTTGAGGGGGTTGTGGTGGGCTGCTTTCTCAACTGCTAGAAACTAAGTGGTGCAGGGACACCTATCATGCTGTTAGGAAGGAAAGTCCAGAACTTTGATTCAGCATTGATGAGAAAACAGCAATATGCTTCCAAGTCATGATGCTGTGTGACTTAAGGGACAATTTGCAGCTGTGGTGTTTGTTTATATGTCATATAGTTATAGAGATGTACAGCACGGAAACTAACCCTTGGGTCCAACTCGTCCATGCCGACCTGATATCCCAACCCAATCTAGTCCCACCTGCCAGCACTCAGCCCATATCCCTCCAAACCCTTTCTATTCATATATCCATTCAGATGTCTTAAATGTTGTAATTGTACTAGCGCCACCACTTCCTCTGGCCGCTCATTCCATACACGTACCACCCTCTGTGAAAAAGTTGCCCTTTAGGTCTCTTTTATATCTTTCCCCCTCACCCTAAACCTACGCCCACAAGTTCTGGACTCCCCGACCCCAGGGAAAAGACTTTGTTGATTCATCCTATCCATGATTTTATAAACCTCTAAAAGCTCATCCCTCAGACTCAGACACTCCAGGGAAAACAGTCCAATCCTATTCAATCTCTCCCTGTAGCTCAAATCCTCGAACACTGGCAACATCCTTGTAAATCTTTTCTGAACCCTTTCATGTTTCACAACATCCTTCCGATAGGAAGAAGACCAGAATTGCATGCAATTTTCCAAAAGTGGCCTAACCAATGTCCTGTACAACTGCAGCCAGACCTCCCAACTCCTGTACTCAATACTCTGACCAGTAAAGGAAAGCATACCAAATGCCTTCTTCACTATCCTATCTACCTGCGACTCTACTTTCAAGGAGCTATGAACCCGCACTCCAAGGTCTCTTTGTTCAACAACACTGCCCAAGACATTACCATTAAGTATATAAGTCCTGCAAAGATTTGGTTTCCCAAAATTCGGCACTTTGCATTTATCTAAATTAAACTCCACCTGTCTCTCCTCAGCCCACTGGCCTATCTGATCAACATCCCATTGTAATCGGAGTATCCTTCTTTGCTGTCCACTATACCTCCAATTTTAATGTCATTTGCAAATATACTAACTATGCTTTATATGCTCACATCCAAATCATTTATATCCTACGAAAAGTAGTGGTCCCAGCACCGTATGTGCTTTCTTGGGAGGTACTGTCAAAGGAGCATTGATGAGTTATTTCACTACATCTTGTAAATAGGTGCTTGCTACTGCCGCCATGTGTCAGTGGTGAAAGAAATAAATGTTGCTAGTGATAGATAGGATGCCAATTGACAGGGTTGGTTTCAAGTTTCCTGAATGTTGTTGAAGCTACAACCAGGCAAGTAAAATGTATTTTATCACACTCCTGACCATGTAGATTAGGGAGTTAGGAAGTGAGTTATTCACTGCAGAATGCACAGATTCCATGATCTACAGTCATAGTCACTGTACTGTTGTATGGCTGGTCTTGTTCAGTTTCTCTTCAATGGTGATTCATGAAATATTGATGGGGACCATACAGAAAAGTGGTCTAACCAATGTCCTGCAACATTAGTCAAGGAGAAATATTTGGATTCACTCACATGAGAGACTGGCACTTGCACATTGTGAATGTTGCTTGCCACTTATTAGTCAATATAGAACACAGAAAGTGCTGGAAATGCTCAGCAGGTAAGGTAGCAATCATGGAGTGGAAAATGAGCTATCATTTTAGACCAATGACCTTACTTCAGACAGCTCACTTATCTGAAGCATTAATTCTGCTTCTATCTCAACAGGTGATGTCTGACTTTCTGTCTTTCCAGTACTTTTTGTTTTTATTTCAGATTTCTACCATCTGAAGTATTTTGCTCCTGAGATTCCATATTGCATGGAACTTTTCAATACCTTTTCGTAGCTACAGTATTCAACATTGTAAGGTTTGCCATTTCAATTGTGTAGTCACTTCCTGGAAGAGATCATGGAGACTGGTCAGGCAGCAGCAATGTTGCCTGTACCGAGCCAGGCTGTTGTCACACAAGTAATCTTTAAGTTTGTTCCTGACAACTAATTTAATGACTTTATATGGAACAGAGGTCAAACTAACTGGCTATCACATTAATTATATTTGCCAAAAAAGATAAATTTGTAGGGCTATGGAGGAAGAACAGGTGACTGGGACTAATTGGATAGCTCACTTAAAGAGTTATTATACACAATAGGGTAAATATCCCCTTCTATATGATTCTGTGCATGTTTAGAAATACCATTTCAGCTGCATTAAATTTCTGAAATTTTTCTTTCATACTCTTTTATGGAATTTTCATTCCCTCATGATCTCTTTGAAGTATCATTCAGAATGTGTGTGTATATACAGTATTCAGTTTTGAACACTTTTACATATTTTAATTTTCTTACATACTCCATTGCTATTCTACTGCTGAGAGTTTCTTCTTGTGGATGTAGGTTTGCTCACTGAGTTGGAAGGTTCATTTCCAGATGTTTCGTAACCCTACTAGGTAACATCTTCAGTGGGCCTCAAGCAAAGTACTGTACATGATTCCTGCTTTCTATTTATATGTTTGGATTTCTTTGGGTTGGTTTTGTCATTTCCTGTGGTGATGTCATTTCCTTTTTTTTTGTCAGGGGGTGGTCAATGGGGTCGAACTCGATGTGTTTGTTGATAGAGTCCTTTGGTTGGGATAACACATCCATCTTAGGACAAGCCAAACAGAGACATGCACGAGAATTCCAAGAAGCATGGTATTCCAATGGAAATGCTATCAACAAACACATCTAGTTAGACCTCATCTACCACCCCCTGAGAAAAAAAACAGGAAATGACATCACCATAGGAAATGCCAACATCAATCCAACGAAACCCAAACATATAAATAGAAAGCAGGAATTACGTACAGTGCTTTGCCTGAGACCCACTGAAGATGTTACCGAGCATGGTAACGAAATGTCTGGAAATGAACCATGCAGTTCAGCGAGCAAACCTACATCCAGAACCTCAACCTGAGCTACAAATCTTCTCAAAACTCATTAAGTTTCTTCTTGTTATATTTTACCTTTGTAGATGTTATTTTTCTGAATTTCTCAATATCTCTTATTACCTTTGAAACTCACTTTGTGATTTTCTATATTCATCCAATGAGTCCTCTCTCCTTTCCTGCAGAATGACTTACAATTTTTCTTCTCCTATTTCACTTCTTAATTTGCTTCTTAATCCATTTCGGATCATATTTTTAGAGTTTGCTGGTCTAAGGTAGGTACTTCTACTACATGTTGAACATAACGTTTTTTTTAAATATTCCATTTGTCTTCTATTATTTTGTTGGCAGACATCCTTATCAAAACAATTTGATTCCAGTTAGAGCTGTATAAAGAGCAGCAGTGCAGAACTACATTTCTTCTATGAGAGTGGGCAAGGGTACCACTGCAGTCTCAAAAAGCATCTGCAGTCCTCACTTTCTCCTACTCTTAAAAGGGCTGTCTGCACTACCTTGATATGTCTGGAGCATCCCTCCAGTAGCCTCTATGTCTGGTAGTCTGGGTTCCCTTATACTCTTTTCTTGGAGATGGCCACACCTGCTTTGGAATGGATCAGCTTGATTATTTTTCACTCAAAGGACACATGCAAAGGGCAATAAATCATAATTGATCACCGAAGCCTTCACTTCAGTTTAGCACCTTCCAATTTTGCTACCACAGCCTACTAACAATTTCCAAACAAAAAACCACACTTCAATCAACACTCATTCTCAAACATGGCATCACATATACCAATAATAATACCAATAATAAACAACTGATTGAAAATTACTCATGCAAGGGTATTTTCTCCTGTGTGACCATCATAAACAAGGTGAAACTGGAGCGTATGAGCTTATTATTTTAATACAATCAAATAAATGGAAGACAAATTCTTCTTAATTGACTCTGTACTTTACTTGAATGTCGAAATATGTTTTCCCTTAATCTAAACACACACTGAAGACCAACATCACAAGAAATGGTTATCTTCTCCTGTACATCAAAAAGGTTATTGTTTTGATTGGATTCTTCTTTCATTGAAGTGGGTCCCACAGTAAAGCTCGTGCCAAGACAGCTTGCTGAGGCATTTTGAGACTGCAGCCACAGGTCAATCTGTGCCTTTTCTCACCGTTCCAATGGACTTAAAATCTGTGTTGCACTCATTACATGGCTGGCTGGGTTATGAAATGCTGAACATTATAACAACCAGCAGCCTGGTTCACAGCCACCAGGGTCTGAACTGCAAGGTTCTATCCAATTTGTCCTTGGGTCGAACAATCTGTAAATTGTTTTTTAGTTTTTGTGCAGGGGAAGAATTGTTGCACGTAATTGGAATGCTCCTCTCATATTTCAGTTGAATCCCCAAGAGTTCTAGGTCCCACAATCCCAAAATCATGAACAGCCTACTCCTGGTCCTTTGGTGGGAAACAGTGCTATTCTCATCCATTCACTATTTATCTGATGTTCCTGCATTTATTATTACCATCATCACCCTCACTGCCTTTATCATCCTTATGCTCAATGAAACATGGTTCTGTTTTTCCTCACCATCAGCCTGATCTTCTTCTTCTTCAGCCCTTGCATGGCTTGAGACTATTTGGGGTGTTTATACATAATTACAAGCATTTTAACTCTAAGACATTGCCTCACTGATTGGTGTAAAGGATTTTCTGCAGGTTGAATTCAGCTGGATTAATTCAAATTTATAGAGAATGCAAGGTCATAAGCCAACTAGTTGAGCCTTGGAATAGTCAAGTTTAGAGGTAACAAGAGTTCAGAGTCAGGGAAATGCAATTTTACAAAAGTGGAAGCAGGAATTTTTGACAATACAGTGACTATGAGGTCAGAAGATCAAGGATGTTTAGGACTATGAGGGTTTGAATAATACCTCAGCCACAGGCAGTAAGTGACACTTTTCGACTCTGATCTCTAGCATCTGCAGTCTTCACTTTCTCACAGACAGTAAGAGACGGGTTATGACTAGGGAATGAAGATTGAGTCAGCAACTCAGATGACTGTAATGGCTTTTACCTTGCCAACATTTAAGTGGAGGTAACTTTTCCTAATTCAGTGCTGGATGTCAAACAAGTAACAGGGCAAATCGGAAGTAGTGGAAAGGATAAAAAAAACTAATGGTGACCTAGAGCTGCAGGTGTTGAATGCACTTGTGGAATCTAACATCAAGGGGTAGGATGCTAACAAAAAATATTTAAGCTAAATCCTTGAGAGACTCCAGCAATAACAGTGAGGAAGCTGAGAGAAATACCAATGCAAGAAATTATCTCGCCATGACGGGAAAGGAAAGGCGGGAACAAGGTAAACATGATTTCTCAAATGTTGCACACCAAACTTCAAACACCCTGAGCATAATGGTCTAATTTGGTTCCTATTGGATATAAAAATAAGCAGCTCACATAAATCTGACCGTAAATCGGTCTGTAACATGGATATAATGTTGTATTTCAATTCTTTGGAATCAAGTTTTGTTTAGTAGTTATTAATCTTGTTTAATTGCTATTGATTCCTGGTAATGTTTCTCTTTCAGACACCTTACAACAGAATGCATAATTAACCAATTAACCAACTTTGGTAATTGCTCTTCCTGGTCTATGAATGCCATAAATAGGAATTCTTATTTGTCTGTTTCATGCAATGTTCTCCAGTATATTAGGCATAATCCACACATGTGCCAATGTTTTGATTGTTATGCATACTTTCCTTCTTGCTTACAGCTTATTGATTGTCAGCAAAATCATACCTAACATGAAGAAAATGTTTGATTTCAGAACTGTTGGAAACAACAGCAACACTGTATGTATGCGCTCTAAGTAATAATACTCTTTGACTGCATCTCTCTGTATTGTGTCAATTGTTTTCTGTTAAAAGTACTGCATTTAGCTAAGGTATTGCCTTTGAATAGTCAGTGGTATCTATTGTTTTAGAGAACTGTATATTAATAGAAAATCAGCTTTCAAACGTCTCAGCATTTTCTTAGCCTGCTTACTAAAGCAGGTTCTTCTATTCAGTGAATGGATTTCTTAACCTGTACAAAAGAGTTCTTAGACTTCAAAGATGATGAATGAATCTGGTAGAAATATGCCAGAAAATATTTTGTGTAAGTACGGACTGGAACACTGGAATTACTTAGCAACCTCATACAAAAGGACTGCAAAAACTGAAAAGATTATTGTTGTGCCATGTCAATTCAGGTAATACACACTTAAAATGTACAAGCCTAATGATTTAAAAATATAGTCCAGTAATTACAATATAATGACATTGTTGCATAAAATATTTAATGGTAATTGCAATTTTTGTCTGGTTAAACACGAGAGTCTTCCAATATGATTTGCTAATTTCCACTATGCTCAATTTAAACTTGATTAGGTAATCATCAATGAAGATAGCAAACTGATGTGACAGAAATTGAAAGTTTGAATTTAATTGCTATTGGAGACTGACATAAAATTTTCTAACGAGAGGAAGTAAAACGTTTGAATGATGCTGAATTTTGTTAAATGAAGCTTACATTTACAATACTTACCAGTGGAATGTTTTTAATGACAGATTGGTGGGTGGAAGCTATGACTTCCAATTCAGTCTCCAAATTGTCCTCAGGATTTACCACACAGACAATGTTGTACAAACGAATGTCACATGGGGATCGGAGAAAAATCTGACAAGGGTATCGACCTGGTCCTTTTGCGAAAAATTTCATTGGCAGGATAGCTGAGTCTTCCTTATCTAGATTTACCAAAAGAAGTGACATTATTAATTTTCCATTTTCTAAGACTACTTAGAATTTAAAAAGTAGAATTGCAGTAATTTTCACAATTTATATTTTATCACAAATATTATCTTATTTCACACTTTCAAAGGTCTTCTTCCTGCATTCCATTAAATTCAGTTAATTTTGTTAAATTAGCTGCTTGAGAAGAAATGGAAACATGAAATGAATAGCAAAAGATTGGTAGGTTTTAACAGATAGAAAATGGGGACAAGTTTGGTGTTGAGACAGCTGATGGGACCAATGGTGGAGTGATTAAAATTGCAGATTTGCAAGATGCCAGAGCTGGAAGAGCTCAGGGATTTAAGAAGGTTGTAGGAGGATGAGGTGGTGATGGCACTATGGAGGGCTAGACCCCTAATGCCATCTCTTGCTCTTTTGAAGCAGCAAGTTCCAAAGACACACAACACTCTCAGAGAAAATGGTTCTCTTTATCTGTCTTAAAGCTGCAACCCCTAATTTTAAAACAGAGGCCCTAGTTATTGACTCATCTATAAGAGGTATCATCCTTTCTACCTTGTCAAGACCAATATCTTTCACAGTTCAATCAAGCCAGGCATTGCTCTTTTAAACTACAGTGGAAACAAGCCCAGCCTGTTCAATCTCATAAGATAACACAATCATGCCAAGCATCAATCTAGAAAACCTCCTCTGAACCTCTTTCCATGCATTTATATTTTTCCTTAAATAAGGAGAGCAAAACTGCCCATGGTGTGATCTCACCGATGCTCTGTATAATTGAAACAGAACAGACTTCCTCTTTATCTTTACTTCCTCTTGCAATAAAATATAGCATTCCATTATCCTCCTTAATCACTTGCCGTACCTGCATACTAACATTTGTGACTCATCCACTAGAATACTGGAAGCCTGGATTTCTGCAGTCATTCTCCAATTGAGTAACACTTTGGTTTTTCACTTTTTCTGCCAAAGTGAACAACTTCTTATTTTCCCACATTGTAATCTATTTCCTAGATTTTACCTTCTCACTCAACCTCTCTGTATCCTTCTGCAAACTCCTTGTGTCTTCTTTAATATAGACTTTCCTACTCATCTTTGTGTTATCTGCAAACGTAGTTCTCATGCTTTCACTTCTTGATCTAAGTCATTGATCTAAATGGTAACATTGATACAAATTGTAAACTTTCAATTCAAGTTGCCAATGCCAATCTGAATTTTACCAGTTTATATATAAATTAACATTACCCATGATTATTAGTACTGCTTTATCACAAGTACTTAGTACTTATTTTTGTATACTTCATCCTACATTGTGGTTCGTTTGGGGATCACCCATACCAGTGACTTCTTTCTCTTGCAATCCTTCATCTCTATCCCAACTTAATCTCCAATACTCAAAAATAATTTCTGAGTATTGATTACTAGTTCTACTCCTCCCCACCTTTACTGAGCTTCCTATTCTTCCTGAATATCACATACTTCCATGTTCAGGACACAGTCTCTGTCATCATGTAGCCACATCTCCATAATAGCTATCAGATCATATTTACTTTGTTCAATGTGCGCTATTAATTCATTTACTTTGTTATGAACGCAGCATGCATTCTGATAGAGATCCTTTAGTTTCTTTGTTCCTTTGCACTTGTATCCTTGCTAGACTCTGTCATCCCAGCCTTCACCTATTTAAGACCCCTGAAGTCCAGCATCAGACTGCTCTCAGGGTTAAGAATCAGACCTACCTGCAGCCTGCTCTCTCAATGGGCAAATGGCATCTCATACCCCTTTCCTTCCCACTATTTTAAAGACTTTAAAGATAAACAGGAATCCCACTCCTGCCCACCCGCCCACACTATTTGAGTTTCAAGCTCCGTTGACCCTGAATTATTTATTTCCATATGGTGAAATATTCCATATGCTATTGATTTGATGCCTGCCACCCTCTGAAGGTGAACTGAGATGGGGTGAAGTTGGGTGCTGTTACCAGAAACAGATAGGTAGGCTTGGCTATGTGTTATCCAAAGTTCATCTTCAATCAAATATGGCACCAAGGTTGCAAACAAATTGGTTTAGGCTCAGTGAAAGGATGGATTCAGCAGCCCAAATGGAGTTTGTAGCCAAGATCCAAAACTAATGTCCTCCTAATATGTAAAAGGAGATGAAAAGGCCAAACCTGATTGGAGTGATTCACACATGGTGTTCTGAGAAAGATGAATACAGATTTGTGATGCAACAATCTGATCAAGGACTTTGGTGAGCAAAGGGAGGGTGGAGCGGAGTTGTCATTTGAGGTAGTGTTTATTTGGAGTACAGTGTTGGTGTAAGATAGAGAAAGGGGCAGTAGCTGAAAAGTGACAACTGTGAACACTGGCTAACCCGGGATCCATGAAAGGAAGCTGGATGGCCAACAGTTTAGTCAGAGCAGGTTCATGGAGTAGGCAATGAGTCTCATGGTCAAAATGAGCCAAGAAACGGCAGGATCAAGAAAGAGAGATAACGAGAGAAATATGCAATTTCAGGGTGAAAGCTGTGAAGAAATTTAAAGGAGGTTTGGCCTGGTAAGTAAGGAAGGCAGGAGAGACAACTGTGTCACAATTTCAGTGACAAAGAAGACCAGTTACTGTTGGAGGTGAAGACGAAGGAGACTAGCAGAGTGGGATTTAAGAAGACAGGTATGTTATACAGAAAAGCAGCATTTTGGGGGCAGAAGTTCAGTGGTAAAGTGGGTAGGGAGGGATCTTTGTTTTTTGCATTCCAGAACGATTAAGAAATAGGGAGCAATTCTGGGACTAGGCAAACTAAAACATTAATAAGTTCTCTAAAACCAATATCTCAATTTCAGATTGAAGAGAAGTATAAAGCAAAAGGTCCTTAGATTCAGAAAACTTGAAATTAGAAATACTATGTGAATAAAATTGATGGGATCTCAGACTGCAAACGAGAATGTATTAAGAATGAAGGCATGACATCAGAGAAATGTAACCATGTGTATTATAACAATTACTATGTATAGAATAGTGGGTTCATTTCTTCTTTAAGACTACTTATTTTTCCAACATTCATTGCTCTCCAATATGAGCTAATTATTTTACACCTGAAGTAATCCATTCATTGGATTAAAAAAAATCATCTTAAGATCAATTAGGATTATCTCTGTTTCCAATTTTGTGCACATTGTAATTAACAGATCATGACAAAATTATTATTTATGCAAACTTAGATGTCTATTAACAGGCAATTACAACCAAAACTTTACTTTTTGCATTTATATTCTTTGGTTTCAAAAGGCTTTCCTTTCAGACAGCATAAGATTTCTTATGTTATTCTTCCAAATGCAATTTTGTTTTCCTCGAGTATTGCTTTTATCTTCCAACTCTTAACATTACCTCAGTTCATCTGTGACTGAAATTCTAATTCATGCCTTTGTCACCTCCATGCCTCTCCCACCATTCCTGGTACTATTGTACCACTTTTTGAGATATCTGATGGAGCACAGTTATCTCTGTCCCACATTCTTTGGTAATCATATTTGGACTTCTGTCTTGACTTTGCTTTTCTGTTTCTCCTGAGTGTTCCTTCAGGTGTATGAATTATATTTGAACATGGCCACTCTATTCTTCAGAAAACTGTTTCTCCAGTTGACTTAGGATGAAGAGGAGAACTTGTCACCTGGTTGATAGCTGCCTCTATGGCAAACTTCTTGTAGTTCTTGTTCACAACTTGAGGTCTGTTATCCATAACTATTTCCATTGTGAAACTATGTTTATTAAAAATCCAGTTCAGTACTCTAATAAATGATTCCATTGTAATTAAATTAATTCTTAAAACTATGATTCATCTAGAGTAGTAATCTACCAGCGCCAAATGTGTCTTCCCTCAGATGTTAAATAAATTGATCTTCTAAGGCTTTCCTGAAAGTTCGGAAGATATTGAAGATTTTGTTGCCATGTGATTCTTGTTGGCATTTGTGAGTTTCAATGATATAAAACTCTCTACTTCCTTTGAAGTGCCTACCCACCATATACTGAGCTTGTACTCTGCATTTTGTAATTCCTATGTGTCCACCATAAGATGTTTTTGGATTTTCTTACCTCATCAATTTCGACAGACCCAACCTATGGTCATACACCAGTAGGTCATCAGCAACTTTAAATGTTGCTTGTCTTGCTGCAATTATACAGTGATTGGTGAGGCCACATCTAGAATATTGTGTGCACTTTTGGTCTCCTTAACTGAGGAAGAGTGTTCTTACTGTAGAGATAGTGCAGTGAAGATTTATCAAATTAATTTCTGTGAAGGTCAGGACTGATGTACGAGTAGAGATTGAGTCAATTGTAGAAACCTGTAAAAGTCCAACAGGATGAGGATGCTCCGATTGGCGGGAAGTCCAGAACCAGCTGTCACAGTTTAAGGATAAGGGTTGAACCTTTTCGAACTGAAACAGATGCATCCACAGCTACTACGATCCATAAACCTGGGTGACAGAAAGCTAATATGTCTGAAGAGAGTATATTTAAAGTAGTAATCCATTCCTGACTCCTATCATCATTGTAGTACCTCTTTGTAATCTCTTTCATTGGTTAAGTGAGACTGGCTAGGTTAGGAATAAGATTAGAGTGGTGCTGGAAAAGCACAGCTGTTCAGGCAGCATCCAAGGAGCAGGAAAATCGACATTTCAGGCAAAAGCCATTCATCATTACCTCGATTTGGAATAAACTTGCCCACTTGGCTTACTATTCTAAAGAGCTGGACATAATTTACTTGGATCAGTTAAGGAATTTACTCATCTTTGTGAGCTTATTCCTGTATTATGTGTCTGAAAAATGTGATTCTTGGTTTTCAGGACTGACATTTCTCATTTTGTTTTGCAAAGATTTTTAGACTTATCTGAGTCTGTCGTCAAACTCTATTTTGGTCTGCTTAGTAGTGAGATATAATACTTTACTTGCTTTCAAGGATCAATGACATTGCAAATTGAAAGATTTCCGGTGCTGGTGAAATTCCAAAAGGTAGATGATTGGAACTGAATTGTCTAAATTAAATGATTACAATTGTTAATGACCTCGTCACACAGTCAGTGTGTCTGTCAAAATCTACTATATAGCCTAATTTGGCATTTTAAAAAATCTGCTTCTGTGTAAATTGGCTAAACTGTCATCAATTGGTGAAATTGGATGAATTTCTCTTTGAACAACCTTGTTCACCTGAATTCCATCCATGAGCAAATGTTAGTTCTGCACTAGATTTGGAAGCTGTTACCACTCTTCAGCAGCAATGCATTGCTTCTGTCACTGATAATATCACCCTAATGTTTAACATGTGGACTAACTGTGCCTTCACCTTTTCTAATAGCAGCTGAGGTACTTTTCTAGGATATGGTCTAAGCATCTTCCTGCAAAGTAACAGTCATTCCTGTTTGCGACTTTCTAATCTGTTAAATGATTTAGGAAATCTTTGGAGGGATTAGCTTACATTTTCCTCTGACTTGACTGTGGTTCAATACATCTAAACGACCTGGCTGGATCGAAGTATTTCTGATTAGTAATTATTTTTTCTTGTTCCTCAATACATCAAGAGTCTAGCTGATCTCTCACCCCTTTTGACTCAGTGTGGTGGTAAACTGGTCATGCATCTGAAGATCCCTGTTCCCTGGACCGTGCAATTTTAATGCTCACAGGTAGAACGTCCATTGATTTTAACCATGGCAAGCGGTCAGCAAGTAGTGAAATAGCCACTCCAATATCTAGTTTAAATTCTGTACTCACTGCTTTTACTCCTAAGATGATTGTTTCAAGCCTCTGCTGGCCCTCTTTGACTTTGGTCTGGTATGTTGTCCTACGTCGTCTATCTTCATTCTTGATCTCTAGGATGTATTCAATTCCAAATCGTTTTCCTTTGTCAGGATCTTTTCTCTTGCTAGGGTTTCTTCTTAGTTTGTGTGGTGACATAGCTGTTATACAGTCATAGAAATGTACAGCACAGAAACAGACCCTTTACTATAACTCATCCATGCTGACCAGATATCCTAAATCCATTTGCCAGCACTTGGCCCATATCCCTCTAAACTCTTCCTATTTATATATCCATCCAGATGCATTTTAAATGTTGTAATTGTACCAGCCTCCACCACTTCGTCTGACAATTCATTCCATACATGCACCACCCTTTGCGTGAAAAAGTTGCCCCTAAAGTCCCTTTTAAATCTTTCCCCTTTCACCATAAACCTCTGCCCTCTAGTTCTGGACTCCTCCACCCCATAAAAGAGCTTGTTTATTTACCCTATCCATGCCCCTCATGGTTTTATAAACCTGTATAAGGTCACCCCTCAGCCTCCAACACTCCAGGGAAAACAGCCCCAGCCTATTCAGCCTCTCCCTATAACTCAAACCCTTAACATCCTTGTAAATATTTTCTAAACCCTTTCAAGTTTCACAACATCATTCCGATAGGAGGGAGACCAGAATTGCACGCAATATTCCAACAGTGGCCTAACCAATGACCTGTACAGCCACAACATGACCTCCCAACTCCTGTACTCAATGCTCTGACCAATAAAGGAAAGCATACCAAATGCCTTCTTCACTATTCTATCTCTCTGTGACTCCACTTTCACAGAACTATGAACATTCATGCCAAGGTCTCTTTATTAAGCAACAGGCCCTTACTATTAAGTATGGGTTCTCCTCTGATTTGTTTTTCCAAAATGCAGCACTGTCACATTTAGCTAAATTAAACTCATCTGTCACTGCTCGGCCCATTGATCCATCTGATCAAGATCCCATTAGACCCTGAGGTAACCTTCTTCTCTGTCCACCACATCTCCAATTTTGGTGTCGTCTGCAAACTTACTAACTATACCTCCTACGTTCACATCAAAATTATCTATATAACTGACAAAAAGCGGTAGACCCAGCACTGATCCTTGTGGTACACCACTGGTCATAGGCCTCCAATCTGAAAAGCAACACCCCACAATCACCCTCTGTCTTCTACCTTCGAGCCAGTTCTGTATCCAATGGCTGGTTCGCCATGTATTCCATGTGATCAAACCTTCTGAACCAGTCTGCTAATCTCCAAAGTTTTCTAGTCTTCTACACTGACAGCATTAAGATCACCCTGCTGGTCACTCATTGTGTTTATGATATTGCCTTGAACTGCATCATGAACAACCTTATCTGGGTAATGACATTGATTCCCACGCTTTTGGCGTTTTGGCAGAATTTCGGGAGACTGATGATGAGATCTTGTGACCTACCCATCCAAGCAAAACAGAAGGAACCTTAGTATTGCTTCTAGTGATCACCCTGTTCTGGACCCTGATCTTGGCTTGACAGGCATATTGAATTGACGTTTAGGTCAAAAGCCCTTCATCAGGAAGAAAGGCAGAGAGCCTGAAGCGTGGAGAGATAAGCTAGAGGAGGGTGGGGGTGGGGACAAAGTAGGATAGAGTACAATTGGTGAGTGGGAGAGGGGATGAAGGTGATAGGTCAGGGAGGAGAGGGTGGAGTGGATAGGTGGAAAAAGAGATAGGCAGGTCGGACAAGTCATGGGGACAGTGCTGAGCTGGAAGTTTGGAACTCGAGTGAGGTGGGGGAAGCGGAAATGAGGAAACTGTTGAAGTCCACATTGATGCCCTGGGGTTGAAGTGTTCCGAGGCGGAAGATGAGGCGTTCTTCCTCCAGGCGTCTGGTGGTGAGGGAGCAGCGGTGAAGGAGGCCCAGGGCCTCCATGTCCTCAGCAGATGGGAGGGGGAGTTGAAATGTTGGGCCACGGGGCAGTGTGGTTGATTGGTGCAGGTGTCCCGGAGATGTTCCCTAAAGCGCTCTGCTAGGAGACGCCCAGTCTCCCCCACGTACAGGAGACCACATCGGGAGCAACGGATACAATAAATGATATTAGTGGCTGTGCAGGTAAAACTTTGATGGATGTGGAAGGCTCCCTTAGGGCCTTGGATAGAGGTGAGGGAGGAGGTGTGGGCGCAGGTTTTGCAGTTCCTGGGGTGGCAGGGGAAGTTGCCAGGATGGGAGGGTGGGTAGTAGGGGGGCATGGACCTGACCAGGTAGTCTCGGAGGGAACGGTCTTTGCGGAAGGCGGAAAGGGGTGGGGAGGGAAATATATCCCTGGTGGTGGGGTCTTTTTGGAGGTGGCGGAAATGTCAGTGGATGATTTGGTTTATGTGAAGGTTGGTAGGGTGGAAGGTGAGCACCAGGGGTGTTCTGTCCTTGTTCCGGTTGGAGGGGTGGGGTCTGAGGGCGGAGGTGCGGGATGTGAACGAGATGCGTTGGAGGACATCTTTAACCAATGTTGGAATGGAAATTGCGGTCTTGTTACGGTTGGAGGGGTGGGATCTGAGGACGGAGGTGTGGGATGTGGACGAGATGCATTGGAGGGCATCTTTAACCACGTGGGAACTGCCGCCCTCAGACCCCACCTCAGGTTCCTTTTTGAACTAAAGTATGTATCAAATGCTTTGATTATACATTTAAAGTCAATTGTACTTTTTCTACACTGCAAAATGAGAACATCTCTTGATCAACTGCACGCACAAATGTACTGACCTGATGGCTTTTTTCTTTCACATGCAACTCTGCTGCAGTTCTGTACCTCTGGAGCTGCCAGGTCCAGAGTTCCCATTTCTGATCTCTATGGGAATCCTCAGAATTTTTAAATGACTGAGGTAATGACAGTGTTTCGATGGGAATTGGAATTCCAATCGGTTACTGCACTGCATAGACATGAGTAACAACCATCATTGTTTTCCTTTATTTGCTCAAGGTCTTCCAATTAATGTCTTTTTTCCAGGGTGGATGAGTTCAAAATGAGAGGGAATAGATTTAAGGTGAAGGGTGAAAGATTTAAAAAGGATCAGGGAGCTAATTTTTTCAGAGGGTAGTGCATGTATTGAACGAGCTGCCTGCCAGAGGATGTGGTGGAGGCTGGTACAATTACAACATTTAAAAGGCATCTAGATGGGTACATGAATAGTAAGGGTTAAGAAGGATATGCGCCAAATTCTAGCAAATGAGACTAGGTCAGATTGGGATGTCTGGTCAGCATGGATGAGTTGGACTTAAGAGTCTGTGCTGTGCTGTATGGCTCTATGACTCTATAACTCTGTTCTTCCTCGAGTCTCCACATTGTACTATTTTTGCATCAGAGTCATCTGAGTTTCTGTTCTGCCCTCTGGATCTTCTCTTTTGTTTCCTGTACTCATGGACTATGATCTGGCTTCAATTTGATGATGTTGAAGCACCCATGTTGACATCATGCTTTGAGAGAACTGCAAAGCACATGGATTTTAGTTCTCCATCAGATTAGTGTGCCTTCACTGAATCTATACTCTCCTGTTTCTCTCAAGAATTGGGTGTGTACACTTGCAATCTTCAAGCCTGCACTGTCTTACTACACTTACTACACTGCCTTTACCATCCCTGGTTTGTTCTTACCCCAGTGTAAGGCTTTTTCACTCACTGTATTTACAGTATGATAGACATCATTTCACACAAGTTGAATTCAGGATTTCTTTGCTTATCCTGTTTGAGTCGCTATCACACCAATCATCTGCTGATGTCAGAGTAACATAATCTTTTATGTTATCATCAATGACATATTCACTTCTTATTATATGACATAGAATCATATAATCAGAGAGATGTACAGCATGGAACAGATCCCTCAGTCCAACTCAACCATACCAATCAGATACCCTAAATTAATCTAGTCCCATTTGCCAGCACTTGGCCCATATCCCTTCAAACCCATCCAGATGCCTTTTAAATGTTGTGATTCTACCGGGCTCCACCACTTTCTCTGGCAGCTCATCCCATACCCGCACCACTCTCAGCATGAAAAAGTTGTCCCTTTGGTTTCCTTTAAATCTCTCCCTTCTCACCCTAAACCTTTGCCGTCTGGTTATGGACTCCCATATCCCCAGGAAAGGTCCTTGTCTATTTATCCTATCTATGCCCTTTATGATTTTATAAACTTTTGTAAGATCACCTTAGCTTCTGACACTCCAGGGAAAACTGCCCCAGCCTGTTCAATCTGTACACACTTTCACTGTGATCTTCTTGAGTATCTTTGAGATTCTTTGCTCGAGCATTGTATCTGTTCCTTCAGCTGTCTAGGGCTTCATCTCTGAAATTTCCTCTTAAACCTCTCCATTTATCTAACATTTTGTCTTTTGCTAAGACTCTCCTCAAAGTGACCAAAAATCTTTGGTCATCTGTCCAAACATCTCTTTGTTTGCTCTGGTGTCACATTTTGTTTGATATTTACTCCTTTGAAACACTTGGGACATTTTACTACACTATAGGCATAAATACAAGGTTTTGTCACAGACAGAAAAGAGAGCAACAAAGAGACCAACTGAGATCTGGTTTATGAGAAACTTGCTCATTATATTCACAAATCATGAACTAAATGAAGTATTAGAGCAAATAAAACCAACTTAGCAATTGAAGTGATTTAAGTCCAAGTCCATAATCATTATTCTCATAAAGAATGGGTTTTTGTTGTTAGCATTAATAGAATTCAGCAAAGTTGCATTTTATCTTTACAGTTTGCAAGAAATCATAAGGATGTATACCACACTATACATGCACCATTACAACAGACGTCTATGTTAAAATTGCATCTAGTGGAGAGTTAAATGTCTACACGCCTATAGCCCTCTCTTTTGCAGGGTACTAGGCCGTGGGGAGTTAAAATAGTTCTGTTTCACTGCACAGAAGCCAAAGCATTTGCACTATGTTGAATTTGCATTGGTGATTGAATTAATTGCATTTTAGCTGAATGTGTTGCTCTTGATTTAAGCAAAGTCTCAGATGTGTTTATAAAATTATGCACAATTAAACAAAAATAATGGAATAGTGCTTGCTGTTCACACATTATCAATTAACATGTTATAAAGCAGTGAATTCTAAAATGTGCCATGTTACATTCAAGGGATTGTTAGTCTAAAATGAACACAGTTACACCTCAAGATTCACTGAAAATAAATGTATTGTTATCAGATGTAACAGAGTGGAACTTTTCTGCCAAACACAGTGTGTGCATATTAATTAGGTTGCTCAAAGCAGCTATTAATATTCCTCAGCATTCCTGTTTTCATTTAGCTGCAATGCATGCTGTGCTTCACATTAAATTGGGTCAAGCTTTTAAAGACTACATTTATACATTGTGCAATCTAGTATGTTCTGTATTGATAACTTTAACTTGAATATCCAATGAATATCATGAAATTAATATGTTTTGAATACCACATAAATTGTGAAGGGAATTAGTGCTTATTTTGAAAAACCTTAAATTTTGAAGTGGTTTCTTTATTGTCTTTTACACCAGTAAAACCTCTATTACCCAATGAAATATTTTATTGTAAATTATTAACTTTTTAAATAACAATTTGCATTTATATAACAACTCAAACGTCGCAAAGCACTTAATATAATTAATATGTTATGCTTGTTAAATAGGATGCACCTTTGAATGGCCTACAATGATGCATTTCATTATTTCATGACAAAAATCAGTTGTATTTCCCAGCTAAAGTATCTGTATATTTCCAAATACTGTTAACTTCCTCCTACAATGCATATGGAACAAAAACCACAGTATCCAGACTTTAAAGATCTAGATTAATTTTGTTGAACTGTTTACCACAATTGAAAATGTCAAAGGTACTGTAGATGATTGTAATACTCAAGTAAAAAGGAATTGGAACTAATGCAACACATCTCAACCAATATATTAAGGATTGAAGGGCTGCAAGTGGTACTACAAACAAACATTGGAATGATATCACAGAAAGCAAGATCCCAATAGGATGAATCATCAGTTCACAGAATCATAGAATTCACAGAATCTTATAGTCTAGAAGAAGACACATTGGTTCATTGTTTCTGCACCAGTTCTCTGAGCAATTTAACGTAGTGTCAATCTCCTACTTTTTCCATATAACCCGTCATACAATTTCTATTTAAATAATCATCTAGTGCTCTTTTAAACAGCTCAGTTGAATCTACCTCCATTACAATTCCAGGTAATGCTAACTACTCACTCTATAACAAGTTGTTTGTCACCTCGATTTGTTTCTTTTGCAAAACATTTCAGAACTGGGACCTTTTGTTCTCAATGTCTATATGTGTGGGAATACATTGTCTTTATCTACAGAGGAACTGTGCCTTTTGATTACAATGATTAAAAGTGAATTTGGCTTACTGAAATGCTGCAGAGAACTGTGCTGGACACCGATGGGAGTCCAGGCACTGTCTCTAAATGGTAAAAACAATGACTGCAGATGCTGGAAACCAGACTCTGGATTAGTGGTGCTGGAAGAGCACAGCAGTCCAGGCAGCATCCGAGCAGCAGTAAAATCGACATTTCGGGCAAAAGCCCAAAACGTCGATTTTACTGCTCCTCGAATGTTGCCTTGACTGCTGTGCTCTTCCAGCAGCACTAATCCGGAAACTGTCTCTAAATGACTGACCTCTCGCCCTCTCTCTCTCCCCACACTTTCCATGGTGGGGGGGGGGGGGGGGGTGGGTTGGGTGCACCCAGTGTGCTGCTGCCTGATACTGAGACAGAGAGAGGGAGCAAGGCAGGCAGAGCGAGGAAAAAGAAAACTTCACAAATCTCAGAGTCCCAGAGGAGTGGCATTGAATCAGTTACCTGAATAATCAATTATCCAAACAAAGTACTGCCCCGCCCAGCTCATTCGGATAATCGAGGCTCCTCTGTACTCTGTCCAGAAGTCTCATGGTTTTGAAAGCTTGCATCAAATCTCTCCCTTGGCTTCTCCTCTTAAAAGAAAATACACAGGAGAACTTGGGATTTTCTACATAATTGAGATTTTTCATTCACGGAACCATCCTTATAAACCTGTTTGGCATGCTCCACCTAAACAACCACTTCCTTCATATAGTGTGACACACACAACTTTACACAGTACACCAGCCGAGGTCCAACTAGTTTCCTACATGCAAATCTCCTTGCTCTTACATTCAATGCCCCCAATCAATGAAGCCTAGAATACTGTACGCTATATTAACTGGTCTCTCACCTGTCCTGCCATCCTTACATATCCACATATATACGCAGGTCTCTCTGCTCCTGCACACCCTTCAGAAAAGTACACTTCATTTTAGACTGTTTCTCCTTGGGCTCAAAAATGCATTACTTCACTATTCTCCAGATTGAACTTCAACTGCCACCTCTCCTCTCACTCCATCAACTTATCAATGTAATATTGAACCTCTACACTCTAGCATTCAGTTTATAATCATCCCAAGTTTTGCATTATCTACAAACTTTAAAATTGTTCCCTGCACACCAAGATCCAGATTATTTATACATATCAGGAAATGCAAAGATCCCTGGGGAGCTCGACCATAAATCTTCATCAAGCTTGAAAATTATCCAATTGCAGACTCTCAGCCCATTTTGTATTTATGTTGTTACTGTCCCTGTTATTCCATGGTTTATAAATTTATTGCAGAATTTGATGTAGTAAATCAGAAAACAGCATCAAAATGAATGACAATTTTCCACTCACAGCAGTGAACGGTAGTGCAATTACTTATGAAGTTAGAAATACAATGGAGCAGGGAAGTTAATATCAAGGTAAAACTTAGTTTAATCCAACTTGTAGGAAACCCACAGGATTGGATCGATCTCCCATTTTCCATATTGCATAGCTTTATCATCCACGAACAGTCAAGTATCTTGGATTATAAAATGGGTGGCCAATCCAGCAAAGTTGATAACTTTTCCAGCTATTATTCTACACATTACCAGAGATCTTCACAATTTCCAATGACATGATTTCAACTGGTAACCACTGAGGTTCTACTCTATTACCCAATATTATCAAATACACCAGCAAAAGGTCCAGAAAAGGCCAACAAGTTGGCATATATAAAAGGTAAAGCACTAAAATGTCAAAGATTTATCCTTTCACGGAGAAAATGAGCCCACAAATAAGAGTTGAGGCAACAACTTCAAAAACTCATTCTATTGCCATCTAGTGGCAGAATACGTAAATCTCTTTGGATGGAGTATTTCCTTAAGAAATAACAGACTGAGTTTCAATTTAAATATGTTCACAGAATATGGGTGGAAGTGCCCGCCACACTCAAGATTTTTAATATGGGACATCTTCATTTATATTTTTACTGGCATTCATCATATTTAAATAATTAAAATGAAAATCAGTTCTGAGGAAGGGTCACTGGGCTCAAAATGTTAACTCTGATTTTTCACCACAGATGCTGCCAGACCTGCTGAGCTTTTCCAACAATTTCTGTTTTTGGTTCCAATACTTAAAATATCAGATCCCTAATGACTTTTTGTTTCACTGATCAAGTTAATCCAGCCAATCCCAAACAGCCAATGCTTTCACAGATTGGTGTCGAAGGGATGAGCAACGTTATTGGATCCCTCTCTTGAAGCTTTAACTGTTTGGGTTGCAGTCAAGGTATAAATCTTGATCTTAATGTTGCGCGGAAAATATGCACTCACTGTCAGTAGGAGGGCCTAGATGAAGGCAGCAGCCAGGAGTAGAATCAGTGATGTGACTAAGGTCCGGAAAAGTGAGTGGCCTGTCACATCTAGGTGTAACCGTGAGCTGTAATTTTATTATCAAACTAAGTCACTATTCCTAGATGACTGATTGTAATTTAAGCATCTGTCACCACCTGCTCCCAATCAAGCTCATTATATTTTCAGAAAATTCAAAAAGAATTGTACAATGCTGCAATCACCTTTCTCCCAGACCAACTGGATTTGAACCTGATTGCAGAAACTATAAAAGCTCTGAGAATATCCTTCTTCTAAATGGCCTGCAACATGACACCCCTCAAACACTGAATTTATGTCAACAATATCCAGTTAAGCTTCAAAGAGCAGATCAATAGTTCAACAAGGCAACTCACAGCATTCTCTCAAAACATGGGCTGTTGCTTTAAATCTGCTGCATAAGACAAATGAAAACTTGCTGTGTCAACAGATTATTGACTCAGAATTGTCCATTTCCAACTAATGAATCCTCCTGATTAAGTACAAATGAGAACCTCACTAAGCACATGATGAAAAAACTGACCAGACAAAAGTCAGGCAGCATCTTCCTTCCCTTCCCAATGATAGATCCCACTGAGTGTCTGGGAACACAGGAACCTCCGATCCCCAATTTAACATGAACCACAAGCAATCCTGACAAGGTTGAGTGCAGTCTGTGTGGATGGCAATTCCGCCTTCCCTTGTTAGTTAGTCAGGGAGTGGGTTGAGAGTAAGAAATGAGGCCTTCATTGCCCAAATAAGGGCCTCAATTGGTGTCTGGTTAGAAAAGTGGTCTTCCCACTGTGGTTTAAAACACAGGGAGGCTGCAAGAACGCCAACCAGCATTCTCCTACCCTGCATGAGACCAGGAACCGGGGACCAGGGACCAGGGACCGAGGACCGGGGACTGGGGACCAGTAACCGAGGCGGGGGGGGGGGAGGTGGGGAGGGGGGAGTGCAATATATTCCATCCATATTTTCTTTATCTATAGGCTATATTTATTTCTATATGGTATTCCTGCTGGAATTTCTGTTCACAGACAAAAGCAAAATGGCCCTGCATTTTATAATTTATAACAAGTGCAGTTTAAAGCTGTATGCTTTACAATTTCCTACCCTACCTCATTGCATGGGGTCAAAAATTAGTGTCTATTTCTATTGCTTGTACTCACTTAAGTATTATCCTCCCACAATGGTTATATGCATTTGTGTAAGACCATAAGACCGTAAGACATAGGAATGGAAGTAAGGCCAGTCGGCTCATCGAGTCCACTCGGCCATTCAATCATGGCTGATGGGCATTTCAACTCCACTTACCCGCATTCTCTCTGTAGCCCTTAATTCCTTGTGACATCAAGAATTTATCAATCTCTGCCTTGAAGACATTTAGCGTCCCAGCCTCCACTGCACTCTGCGGCAATGAATTCCACAGGCCCAACACTCTCTGGCTGAAGAAATGTCTCCGCATTTCTGTTCTGAATTGACCCCCTCTAATTCTAAGGCTGTGTCCACGGGTCCTAATCACTGCACCTAAAGGAAACAATTTCCTAGCGTCCACCCTTTCCAAGCCATGTATTATCTTGTAAGTTTCTATTAGATCTCCCCTTAATCTTCTAAACTCCGATGAATACAATCCCAGGATCCTCAGCCGTTCCTCGTATGTTAGACCTACCATTCCAGGGATCATCAGTGTGAATCTCCGCTGGACACGTTCCAGTGCCAGTATGCCCTTCCTGATGTGTGGAGACCAAAACTGGACACAGTACTCCAAATGGGATCTAACCAGAGCTTTATAAAATCTCAGTAGCATGATGGTGCTTTTATATTCCAACCCTCTTGAGATAAATGACAACATTGCATTTGCTTTCTTAATCACGGATTCAACCTGCATGGTTACCTTCAGAGAATGCTCGACTAGCAATTCCAGATCCCTTTGTACTTTGGCTTGATGAATTTTCTCACCGTTTAGAAAGTAGTCCATTGTATTCTTTATTCCAAAGTGCAAGACCTTGCATTTGCTCACATTGAATTCCATCAGCCATTTCCTGGACCACTCTCCCAAACTGTCTAGATCCTTCTGCAGCCTCCCCACCTTCTCAGTACTACCTGCCTGTCCACCTAACTTCGTATCATTGGCAAACTTCGCTAGAATGCCCCCAATCCCTTCATCCAGATCATTAATATATAACGTGTACAGCTGCAGCCCCATCACTGAACCCTGCAGGACACCATTTGTCACCGGCTGCCATTACAAAAAAGAACCTTTTATCCCAACTCTCTGCCTTCTGTCAGACAGCCAATCCTCAATTCATACCAGTAGCTCACCACAAACACCATGGGCCCTCACCTTACTCAGCAGCCTCCTGTGAGGCACCTTATCAAAGGTGTTTTGGAAGTCTAGGTAGACCACATCTACAGGGTTTCCCTGGTCTAACCTACTTGTCACCTCTTCAAAGAATTCCAACAGGTTTGTCAGGCACGACCTCCCCTTACTAAATCCATGTTGACTTGTTCTAATCCGACCCTGCTCTTCTAAGAATCTAGAATTTTACCAACAACCAAGGTTAGGCTAATTGGCGTATAATTTTCCATCTTTTATCTTGATCCTTTCTTGAACAAGAGGGTTACAACAGCGATCTTCCAATCATCCGGGACTTTCCCTGACTCCAGTGACTTTTTAAAGCTCTCAACCAATGCCTCCGCTATTTCCTCAGCCACCTCTCTCAGAACTCTAGGATGCAGCCCATTGGGGCCAGGAAATTTATCAATCTTAAGACCTTTTAGCTTTTCTAACACTTTCTCTTTTGTAATGGCAACCATACTCAACTCAGCCCCATGACTCCCTTTAATTGTTGGGATATTACTCATGTCTTCCACTGTGAAGACTGACACACAGTACTTATTAAGTTATCCAGCTATTTCCTTATCTCCCATCAATCGGCTTCCAGCATCAGTCTGAAGTGGCCCAATGTCTACTTTTGCCTGTCGTTTGTTTCTTATGAATTGAAAGAAACTTTTACTATCATTTCTAATATTACTGGCTAGCCTACCTTCATATTTGATCCTCTCCTTCCTTATTTCTCTCTTTGTTATCCTCTGTTTGTTTTTGTAGCCTTCCCAATCTTCTGATTTCCTACTGCTCTTGGCCACTTTATAGGATTTCTCTTTTTCTTGAATACATTTCCTGACTTCCTTTGTCAGCCATGGCTGTGTAATCCCTCCCTGGATAATCTTTCTTTTCTTGGGGATGAACCTCTGTACAGTGTCCTCAATTATACCCACAAACTCCTGCCATTTTTGCTCTACTGTCTTCCCTGTTAGGCTCTGCTTCCAGTCTATTTTCGTCAGTTCCTCTCTCATGCCCTCATAATTACCTTTATTTAATTGTAATACCATTACATCCAATTTTGCCTTCTCTCTTTCAAACTGCAGACTGAACTCTACCATATTATGATCGCTGCTTTCTAAGTGTCCCTTAAAGATTTTTTTATAAAGTCTGGTTCATTACACAGCACTAGGTCCAGAATAGCCTGCTCCCTTGTGGGCTCCATGACAAGCTGTTCTAAAAAGCCATCCTGTAAGCATTCCATGAATTCCCTTTCTTTGGATTCACTGGCAACATTATTTACCCAGTCCACCTGCATATTGAAGTCTCCCATGATCACCGTGACCTTGCCTTTCTGACATGCCTTCTCTATTTCCCGGTACATGTTGCGCCCCTGGTCCTGACCACTGTTCGGAGGTCTGTACATAACTCCCATTATGGTTTTTTTGCCTTTGTGGTTCCACAATTCCACCCACACAGACACCACATCATCCAACGCTATGTCATTCAGTGCCATAGATTTAATTTTGTTCTTAACTAACAAGGCAACCCCACCCCTCTGCCCACCTCCCTGTGTTTTCAATAAGTTGAAAATCCTTGGATGTTTAACTGCCAGTCCAGACCCCCCTGTAACCACGTCTCTGTGATGCCTACCACATCATAATCATTCACTATGATCTGTGCCGTTAGTTCGTCTGTTTTGTTACAAATACTACGAGCATTTAGGTAAAGTGCCTTAATGCTAACTTTCTTATCATTACAGATGTTGGAAGTCATAAGATGTCCTAAGTTATCCTTCCTTTTTGCTGCATTCCCAGTCTGCCTCAAGTTTAAATCTGCCCGCACACATCGTGCTTATCTTTCCATTTAACTCCATACTCCCTTTCACTTTCCCTTCCCCCCGACTCAGAAGTTTAAAGTCCTTCTGACCACCCTATTTATCCTCTTCGCTAGAACATTGGTACTAGATCGGTTCAGGTGGAGACCGTCCCAATGGTATAGATCCTCTCTGTTCCAAAACTGATGCCAATTCCTCATGAAGTGAAATCCCTCTTTCCCACACCAATCCCTTAGCCATGTGTTTACTTCCCTAATTTTCTTATCCCTATGCCAATTGGCACGTGGCTCAGGCAGTAATCCGGAGATTATGACCCTTGAGGACCTGTACTTCAAATTCCTTCCTAGTGCTTGATAATCCCCAAACAGGTCCTCCACCCTAGCTTTGTCAATGTTGTTAGTACCAACGTGACCACAACTGGATCCTCCCCCTCCCACTCCAATATCCTTTTAAGCCGGTGTGCCAATTCCATGAATTTAAAATTACATGTATGAGTACGCAACAAAAGACATCTGCAATCCAATTCAGAAAATTAAAGGCTCTACAGTTTGGCATCAGTTGCATATGAAATCTTCAAATGGATCCTAAGTACTGCCTTTGTCACTATTTTCACAGTGAAGGGGTTATTGGCTTTTGGAAAAAGGTTATATCTTACCAAATAGTTGAATTATTTGTCAAGATTGACAACCTGATGGATGACATCAACCCTGTAGCAATTGTATATTTGGATTTTTGGATAAGTAAAAATCACAGAATAAGTTGCTATTAAAGATTTAATAGCCAGTGAGATTTGAAAGTAGATCCTGTGTTTGATACAGAATTTGTTACATTCCTGTAGTTTAAAAATACAACTCATAGAAGTAGCTCAACCCTGAGATCACTTCTAAGTGAACAAGGGCAGAAATTAATATTAGGGCTTACAGTTCATAATATATATCTGGTAGGTGACAACTGAAGTTTGTGCAATAATAGATGACAGAAAAACTATACTAGTACCAGAAAATAAAAGGCTGCAAGCTGATTCCAATGGGCAAATATTCTGCAAATTTTGGGCTGATATTTAATTTTGATCAATGTCGGGTGGACATATTTTGGGAGGACTATTGCCAAACATGTGTATGCCATGTTGAACTTCAAATTAAGGTCTGTTCAAAAGGAAGAAATTAGGTGCCCATAATCACTGTCAAAAGCTGTAGCAAAAATTGAGGGTATTAGGATGTACTGGTAGAATGAGACAATAGAAAACAAATTGCTTCATATTGTCCCTGCAGATAGCATAGTTCCAACGAGAATACACCAATATATCTGCTTCTGGTCCATCCGCACTAGTGGAAAGCGCAGAAACCCTGGAGTAAGCTGGTAACATTGTGACAGAGGTAGTGCTATTTGTGAGAAAGGAGAGCCATTGGAAGTGACGTTTTGGATTTCCAGGAGGCCTCTGACTAGGTGCCTCACGGAAGGCTGCTAAATAAGATTAGATTAGATTACCTACAGTGTGGAAAAAGGCCACCGTAAGAGCCCATGATATTAGAGGCAAGGTACTGACATGGATAAATGTTTGGCTGACTGGCAGATGGCAGAAATTGGGGATAAAGAGTTTTTTTTACAAGATGCAGCTGGTGGCTAATGAAATTCTGCATGGCTCAGTGATTCTGACCACAGCTATTCATGTAATACATTAATGATCTGAATGAAGAAATTGAGGGCATTTTTACTAAGATTGCAGATGGCACAAAGATAGGTGGTGGGCAGGTAGTATTGAGGAAGCATGGAGGCTGCTAAAGGCCTACGACAGGCTAGGATTGGGCAAAGAGATGGAAGATGGAATACAATCTGGAAAAGTGTGAGGTTATACACTTTGGTCAGAAGAATATGGGTTAAGTGCCTTTTCTAAATGAGGAAAGGCTTCAGAAATCCGAAAAGTAGGAGTCCTGGTTCAGGATTCTCTTAAAGTTAACATGCAAGTTCACTTGGCAGTTAGCAAGCAAAATGTAATGTTAGCATTCATTTTGAGAGACTCGGACCCAAAGCCACAGCCTCTGAGTGAAAGAGATAACCTTTAAAATGGCGATAAGGAGGAATTTCTTCAGCTAGGGTGGCAAATGTGTGAGGTCAAGTCATTGAGCAAATTTAAGTTAAAATTCACACAACACCAGATTATAGTCCAACAGGTTTAATTGGAAACACTCACTTTTGGAGCACCGCTCCTTCATCAGGTGGTTGTGGAAGACACAATTGTAAGACACCTTGATTGTTTGTTAAGTCTCTCATCTGTTAGAATGACCATGTTAGTTTCACTTCTTTCATATGTAAATCACAAAACTTTTTTTAAAAAGTTACATTTTCAGGTGAACTTTAACAATTGGTGTCAGCCCAGATAAAATGTTGAAGGTGTTAGCCCCCTGTGTGTTGCTGTCTGTGCCATAATGTTTAGATTAGTTCTAATGTAAAAAATGAATTAACAGAATCTTACATCTTCAACACATTATCTGGGCTGACACCAATTGTAAAAAATTCAACTGAGAATATAACTGCTAAAAAATGTTTTGCAGTTTACATATGAAAGAAATGAAACTATCATGGTCATTCTAACAGATGAGAGACTTAACAAACAATCAAGGTATTTTTCAATGTATAATTTCAGTTACATCACACTGTAAATTTTTGCTATGAATTCTGTGCCTTACAATTATGTCCTCCACAACCACCGGATGACGGAGCGGCGCTCTGAAAACGAGTGCTTCCAATTAAACCTATTGGACTGTAACCTGGTGTTGTGTGATTTTTAACTTTGTACACCCCAACCCAACACTGCCATCTCCAAATCATAAGTAAATTTAAGATGGAGGTAGATAAGTTCCTGATTAGTAAGGAGAACAAAGGTTATGGGGAGAAGGCGGAACTAAAGATTTGAAAACCATATCAACATGATTGAACAGTGGTGCAGACTCGATGGGCTGAATGGCCTGATTCTGATCATATATCTCATAGTCTTATGGTAGTGTTGTTATCATCAGGAACTCACTTTTAATTAGCTTTAGAAGAAATAGAGCAATTTCCCGGGAATTAATTTCAGTGTATTAACCCAGTATTTTCAAAAATATCTGTTTATTTTTCTATTACCAGCAAATGATCACAAATGAGTAGTGTCGTATAAAGGCTTAACTGGAACAAATCTTTAATAATTGCCACTGAGGATATGCATAAAGTGTTCTGTCAAAATGTTGTCAATTCACATGGAACTGAGACCTGATGAAAGGAGGCTATAATGAAGTTCTTATGCAAAGAGTTGTAGATAATAGATGTCAACAGTTCACATCAGCCATATGTTCAGCTCTCATTGATCTCAAGCTCACAGAAATCTCAATGCCATTTGTAGATGCAGGATGCATTAGGGTCCACAATGCTTTGTTGTTATAACAGACCATAGCCCTGAATGAGTTACAAGCATATTACCTTTTAAGTAAGAGAAGTTGTTTTACTTCTAAAACCAAAACATCCAAGTCAGAGATAGCTCAGAATGCAATTCAGTGACTGCTTAGAAAATTCCTGTGTATATTACACCTAACCTCAAGAGAGAGCATGGAATGTCATACTGGGAAAGACATGAAGGAATTAGCAGAGATACATGTCAAAGGAAGAGATACAATACACAAACCTGAATTGTCTCCTGAGAGTTATAGCCACAGACTGTGAACATAATTTTAGGGACCAGAAAGTCATCTGGGCAAAAGAAATGCCTGTGTTCTCTCTGCCAGGAATAAAAAAGGAAAGGGTTTAAAAGTAAACTTCACCCCTGGTGTATGTACACTAGTCTGGTCCTGTAATAATAATTTGGTGTTCTCATGAAACTGGGCTAGTATGCGCAATGAAGGCTACAGTTGAGGACATCTACTATTTAACCCTGTACTTGCAGTTAACAAGAAACAGCAGAAAATCTCTCTCTCTCTCTCTCTCTCTCTAGGATTTCTGGAAGCTAATCACCAGTCAATAGCCACAGACAACAGGAAACTGTACAACAAATTTCAGCTAATCTGGAGAACCAAAATCTTCAAACCAACTGCTCAACTGCTATAGTAAGTGTGATACCTAACATAGCTTCAACAGTATTCTGCCATCGACTCAGCATGGACAATGAATAATTTGTCTGTCTTATTTAAACATTACCTTGTTATTAATCCCTCATTCCTAATCTGGAGGTCTGTGTGTTAAAATCTATGTTATATATGCTCGATCACTTATCCAGCCCATTTCAGCTCCAAAGAAATGGAATCATACTGGATTCAAAATGTTAGCCTGTTTTTCTTTCTCCAAAGGTGCAACTAGACATGCTACGTCTCTTCGTTACTTCCTGTTTATTCCAAAATGTTAAATCTGTATTCCTCAGTCCCTGTACCATTAGGTCTCATCTGGACCTATCAGAATCTTGCATACTTTTATCGGATTTCCTCTCAATTATCCTCTCAAAACATATTTTGATTATCAAAACAGTGAAGGAACTGACAGCACAAAATAATAGTTAGGTAAATGTTCAGGCGTATGAAAAAATATAACTATTTTATTGGTGTGCACATTCAGAAATAAATACACTACTTTAAAAAAAGAATTAAAGAAAAAAATTAAATTGAATGAGAAAGAATTAAATTTTAATGAACTGTGAAATGTTAATGATTTTTAGAAGTAACAATATAGATCACAGCTGTTCTGAAATTAAATACATAATTTTCTGTTGCTTTCCTGAATATTGTAATAAATGGAAGGGAAGAAAACATGTAGCTCAAGTTTTGGGATTACTGATAGAGTGTCCATCATTGCTATTTCCACAAAACATCATGAAAGAACAGTGTATAGCTCCATTCTGTTGTCAGTTTAGAGATTGATTACTATTATATGAGGAATAACAAATCTAAGTTTTAGACTTAGACTTAGACTTACAGTGTGGAAACAGGCCCTTCGGCCCAACAAGTCCACACCGACCCGCCGAAGCGAAACCCACCCATACCCCTACATTTATCCCTTACCTAACACTACGGGCAATTTAGCATGGCCAATTCACCTAACCCGCACATCTTTGGACTGTGGGAGGAAACCGGAGCACCCGGAGGAAACCCACGCAGACACGGGGAGAACGTGCAAACTCCACACAGTCAGTCACCTGAGTCGGGAATTGAACCCGGGTCTCAGGTGCTGTGAGGCAGCAGTGCTAACCACTGTTATTCAAAGTTGAATTATCCAGTAGTCTACAGTGTGAACTTCCATTGAAAAATTACTTGAGTGACCAAATGCATTTCATATGCAAACTCTTATCTCAACTGTCAGTTAATATTTACAAAATTCAACTTCAAAATTGACTTAATTGGAAATAAGGCATGGATTTTAAATGCAGTTTAAAGGTCATTGGCATATTGAGTTCATGCTGCAATCAAAACATTACTATTAAAATGCCATACAAATCCTTTTTCAAAACAATTTTTCTTAATATTCAAATACTGTGCTAAAATTTAGAAGTCACAGCAGCTCATGCCTTCCCTTCATTAAATGCAGTGAATTGCATGTTTAATGATGTTCAAAGAACAGTAACTTATGACCAAAATCAATTAAATTTAAAATAGATCATTTCATTTTGCATGGAAGTATTACACAAATACTTTACTATTTACTTGAAGTAATTAGTGGCTGGAAACCTAATTTCTACCTTCAACTTTAAAGTCTTCGCTGTTTACTTGAAGTAAATAATTGAAGTATATAATTCAATTTTTCTAACTCATTCAGGGGATGTGGGGGTTTGGCTAGGCCAGTGTGTTTCACCCATTGCTGTGAATCTGGAGTCACATGCAGGCCAGACAAGGTAGGGATAGCAGTTTCATTTCCTAAAGGACATTAATGATCCAGACGAGTTTTTATGACAATCAATAATGGTCATCATTGACCCTTAATTCCAGTTTCTTTTTATTGAATTCAAATTTCACCATCTGCCATTTGAACTTAGGTCCCCAGATCACTACCTGAGTTTCTGGATTAATAGTCTAGCGATAATACCACTAGGCCATTGCTTCTCACATATATTGCCTATAAAGTCTGGTATGGACAAGCAAGAGGTCAGACGAACATCGCAAGCCAGGCAGCATCAGCAGGTGGAGGAGTCTACATTTTCGGTATAACCCTTCTTCAAGTATCTTCATTCTGAAAAATCTTTACAGGCAGTGCCCATTTCATTTGAACATCAAAGACATCAGTGCAGGCCTATCTCTGATCCTATAAATGGTGCAAAGTCCTAATTAACAGTAATTTTGGCCTTCCTGATAAAATGCATGATGTGTCCACTTTCCCTTTCCTCTTACATCAATGCCTGGTGAATAAATCTCGGTTCTTCAGCTGACCCTCAAGGACCCAGTGAACTTTATAGCATAGACTGCACTTAACTAATAGCCAACATTACAGCATAACACGATTTGATTGTGTGCTCTTAAAACCTAGGCTAGAAATAAAATCAGTGGCTGGAAGCCTAATTTCTGTTTTCAACTTTTAAAGTCTTTGCTGTTTATATGAGGAGGTAAACGAGTAGCGGCTGCGAGTAAAATAAAAATCATCAGAGCACATATGCTCTGTTACAGAAGAATTGCTGCTGTATGTAGATTAAACATTAACTCATGAGATGAGGCTGAAAGCTAAAACTGAAATCCTTGAGAAACACAAGGCCAAGATCTTTTGTTACAATATTTTCTATAATCAATGCTTTCTTTGCATTAGCTCTTCTATTTTCCCAACAAAATCTCATTTAATTTTGCTGACCTAAATATGTATTATACCAGTACTTCAATCAAAAGTGATTAAAGATACACTTTCATAAAGGTTTGCCTCCACCAAGGACACTTTGTTTTCACACCACAGTTCCTTCAAAATGTATAAAGAATGTGACCTTGCTGATACATGTGCACTCTTAATCTACTGAACTGTTAAACAATCTTCAGTCAGATATTGAGGCTTGGAGTTGTAAATATACTTTATGATTAAAGGTTAAATAAGATACTGGAGTGCAGACTTCTTTTTCAGTGCAATTCTAGGTTCAATAAATTGCATTAACTTGGTTGGTGTTCTCAGAATTTTACAAAGTTGATGGGTGATTTAATAAAGTAGATTGAGAAAAAAACTATTTCATCTGGTGAAAGAATCTAAACCCAGAAGGCATAACATTAAAATCAAATCTAGTTCATTTAAGATTGATATTTGGAAGTTCCTTTCAAATACATGGGGACAACATTCTGTCAAGGTCATGGTTTGGTTGAGGCAGCAAACTTCCTGAGCCAACATATCAAACTCCTTAAAAAAGGAGCCCATCCACTGTACTTGCATGGTGGGGAGGCAGGAACAGGATGAAGTTGGGGTTGCTAATGCAAGGTAGGAAACTCCAAAGACTGACTGGGTAGAAGGCTTGCCTCAGTTCTCTGGTACTTCAGGTGTATTGAAGGGAATTATGCATCCTAGTCCTCACCTCTCTCACCCATTCGTCATCCCATTCATCTTCCATGCCCCTCAAAAACCCCCATCCAACCACCATCCCCCTTCAATATTCCTTCTCACATCTCCCACGCTTCCTCTTGGCCTCTTCCATACACCTCCCATTACTCCCACACTACTCTGCAACCTATTTGTTCACTTACTCAGTATGCACAAAATAAAGAACCAATGAACCATTTAATAAGAGTCAATTCTTTGAAATGCTCATAAAAAGACATCCATTCAAAAATCTTCTTTGAAAAGAATCTGCTGTTACAATTTTAGAGCAATGACAATCAGACACATCCAATCACAGAACCATAGAATTTTACAGAAGGAAGCTATTCGATCCATTTGCATCTGTACTGGCTCCTGAAAGAGCTACCCAGCTGATTCCACTCTCCAGCCTTATCTCTGTAGCCTTCCAACTTCATCGCTTTCAAAAATATATCCAGCTCTCCTTTGAAACCTCCTCTGGTATCTGCCATTCTCCCAGGCCGCGCAATCCAAATTGTAGCGACTGAATAAAGAACCTTCTCCCCATTTCACCACAAGCTCTCTTGTTGCTGATCTTGAAACTGTGACCCCTGGTTCCTGACAAACTAACTAGTGGAAACAGAATATCCTTCTTTACCCTGTCAAAATTGCTCATGATTTTGAACACCTCAATATGGTGACTTCTTAACCTTTTCTGCTCCAAAAGAACATGACCAATCTCTGTAATCTTTTCTCATTTCTAAAATCTTTAATTCCTGGCAGCATTCTAGTAATCCTCCTTTGAACTTTCTGCAAGGCTTTAACAATCTTCCTGAAATAAAGTGCCCAGAACTGAATACAATACTCCAAATGTGGTCTGACCAATGATTTGTGGAGGTGTAACATCATTTCCTTGCTTGAATACACTATGTTTATATTTATAAAACCAAGCATCTCATAAACCACCTCAACAACAGTTTCAACTTACCCAGCCATTCAGAGAATCATGCATATAAATCCAGAGGTTCAATAACTAATAGCAATAAGCAAAATTTGATCCCATTTCACATCTCTAAATCTTTCTAAAAAAATGGAGACACTGAAATATCACAAGGAAAGTAACTTATTACAACCACATTATGACGTCAATCAAAGAAGCTACTTAAATATACCCTGACTGAGTTGATTTCATTACTGAGTCTTGGAGGTCAGGCAGACATTGAAAACTTTTTGAACAGATATATTCTTATCAGTATTCCTGAAGTACAATCCTGATTATTGACGTTTTTTTTACTAGTTAATAAAATGTTAATTGCTCTTTGGTTACACAGATTAGACCTACCCCAATTTAAAAGTATGACTACAACATTATACTGGTTATATTTGGTAGTAAATGATTATCTCATGATAATGATCAGCTCCAGGATAATTGCTACCCATGGATTTACTTTGAATGCTTTAAGTCAATCTAAAATTACTATCTCTTGAAAGTTGAGGTCTAATAATCTGACCTTATTGTTGGGCGGCAAGTTACTACAACATTTTACGCTGAATATATCAAGGATGAAAGTGAGATTTAATGTTATGTTTTAGACATAGACATAGACATAGAACAATACAGCGCAGAACAGGCCCTTCAACTCTCGATGTTGCGCCAATCTGTGAACTATTCTCAGCTCAACCCCCTACACTATCCCAAAATCAACCAAGTGCTTATCTAAGGATTGTTTAAATCTCCCTAATATGGCTGAGTTGGCTACCTTAGCAGGTAGGGCATTCCACACCTTTACCAGTCTCTGCGTAAAGAACTTGCCTCTGACATCTGTCTTAAATCTATCTCCCCTCAATTTGTAGTTATGCCCTCTCATACAAGCTGATGTCATCATCCTAGGAAAAAGTCTTTCACTGTCTACCCTAACTAATCCTCTGATCATCTTGTATGTCTCTATCAAATCCCCCCTTAGCCTTCTTCTTTCCAATGAGAACAGACCCAAGTGTCTCAGCCTTTCCTCATAAGACTTTCCCTCCAGACCAGGCAACATCCTGGTAAATCTCCTCTGCACCTTTTCCAATGCTTCCACATCCTTCCTGTAATGGGGTGACCAGAACAGTATGCAATATTCCAAGTGTGGTCGCACCAGCCTTTTGTATCACTGCAGCATGATATTGCGGTTCTGGAACTCGATCCCTCTACCAATGAAACCTAACACATCGTATGCCTTCTTAACAGCACTATCCACCTGGGTGGCAACTTTCAGGGATCTATGCACATGGACTCCATATCCCTCTGCACATCCACACTACCAAGAATCTTTCCATTAACCCAGTACTCTACCTTCCTGTTATTGTTCCCAAAGTGCAGTTCTGCAGTTTATCCAAGTCCCCCGCAACCTGTAACATTCTTCCAAACTGTCCACTATTCCACCGACTTTAGTGTCATCTGCAAATTTACTAATGCATCCACATATGCCTGCGTCTAAGTGATTTATAAAAATGACAAACAGCAGTGGTCCCAAAACAGATCCTTGTGGCACACCGCTAGTAACTGAACTCCAGAGTGAATATTTTCCATCAACCACCACTTGCTGCCTTCTTCCAGAAAGCTAGTTTCTAATCTAAACTGCTAAATCACCCTCAATTCCATGCCTCTGCATTTTCTCTATCAGCCTACCATGTGGAACCTTATCACAGGCTTTACTGAAGTCCAAGTATACCACATCAACTGCCCTCCCCTCATCTACATGCTTGGTCACCTTCTCAAAAAACTCAATGAGGTTGTGAGACATGACCTGCCATTGATGAAGCCATGTTGACTATCTGAAATCAAATTGTTGATTGCTAGATTATTATAAATCGTATCTCTTATGACCTTTTTCAAAAACTTTCCTACAACAGAAGTTTTCTGACTTAATTTATTCCCTTTGGGAACTTGTTAAGGTTTAACTGTTGCTCTGCTGAATGTTTACATATGATTCTGTTTTTATTGCAGATTTGGAACATCTACCCTTATTCTGCTTTTCCAAACATTTTGATCTTTATTATCAGGCTGAAATCACGATAAAATCACCGAGGGCTGAATCTTTTTTGGCTGTGTCAATTTCGTCAAGCTTCGTGGAAACTCTCTTTCCATGAGGCAGAGCAGTTTTTCTCACACTATTGTTCCAAACACACTTTGGTAATTGCCAACACTGCCCCTATGGCAGTGCTCATGCCTGGTTTTACCACTCACTATACCTAGAAGAATTCACCACTGCCAGGAAATCCTGGACTAGACTTGCAGACTTCACACTCAAATCATCCTTACCAGCTTGTCATGCACAGATGCAAGCACCATATGCCTGGAGATGCCCCCTGCACAGTTCATAATTTTGTGCCGGACAAGGAAAGTAAGGGGAATTGGTGCCTGCTTTGAGGACATGCATTTAAACATCCTAAATAAGATTCCATGGTATTAGGGGCAAGATACTGGTATGGACAGAGGATTGGCTGACTGGTAGAAGGCTGGGAATGGGGATAAAGGGGCCTTTTTCAAGATGGCGCTAGTGTAGTTCCACAGAGATCAGTATTGGAACCACAACTGTGCACATTATATAATAACAATCTGGACAAAGGATCTGAGGGCATTGTTGTTAATTTTGCAGATGACACAAAGATTGGTGGAGAAGCAGGTAAAGTTGAGGAAGCAGGGAGGATGCAGAAGGACTTGGACAGGCTAGGAGAGTGGGCAAAGAAGTGGCAACGTACAATGTGGAAACGTGTGAGGTTTTGCACTTGCATAGGAAGAGTAGAACCATAGACAATTTCCAAAATGGAGAAAGGCTTTTGAATTCTGAAGCAGAAAGGGACTTGGGAGTCCTAGGTCAGGATTCTCATAAGGTTAACTTGCAGGTTCGGCTAGCAGTGACGAAGGCAAATGCAGTGTTAGCATTCTGTTCAAGAGGGCTAGAATGCAAGAGCAGAGATGTACTGTTCAAACAGTGGAAGGTTCTGCTCAGACCATATTTGGAATATTGTGAGCAGTTTTGGGTCCCATATCTAAGGAAGGATGTCCTGATATTGGAGAGGGTCCGGAGAAGGTTTATAAGAATGACCCCAAGGATGAAGGGCTTGTTACATGAGGAGTGGTTGAAGACTCTAGGTCTGTGCTCAATGGAGTTTTGAATAATATGGGGAGATCTCAAAGAAATTTATGAAATACTGAGAGGCCTGGATAGAGTGGACATGGAGGTGTTTCCACTAATAGGAAGGAGTAAGACCTGAAGATACAGCCTCTGAGTGAAGGGGCAATCCTTTAAAACTGAGATGAGGAGGAATTTCTTCAGCCAGAGGGTGATGAATCTGTGGAATGCATTGCCACAGAAGACTGTGGAAGCCAAGCATTTAAGACAGAGTTAGATAGGTTGATGATTGGAAACGGGAGGAAGGGTTGCAGGAAGAAGGCAGGAAAGTGAGATTGAGAAATAAATCAGCCATGACCGAATGGCAGAGCAGTCTCGATGGCCGCATGGTCAATTCTGTTCTTATATTTAATGATCTCATGGACAGGATGAAGCAGAGCAGGGAGATCCACCCCCCCCCCAGGACTGTGCTGGGACACCCTGAGAAGGCCATCTCCCTTGACATGACTGAGGTCTGCTGCAACCATGACAAGTTTCCTGGCCTTGCATTGCGCTAACAGAAAGCGATATGGCAGTTGGGCAAAAAAGGCAAGCTAAGGCAGAGATACTGTAAACATTCAGGAAGGCTAAAGATGTATGAGCACTAAGAGAGCAATCAAGCAGCCGTGAGAAGCAGCCAGGTCTAATCTGTGAGCTGGGTGCTGGTCCCTGTACACAAAGTGTCTTACAGCAGCTTTTAAATGCTAGTTGCTAGAGTGCCCTGAAGTGCAGCTTTAAAATGCAGAATCATTCTTTAAGTGGATTGGAGAGGCACTGCAAGGGTTTTGAGAGTCTGGCAAGTGTCCAGTGCCAGCGTATGTCGATGAGGGTGTGTGAGTATAGTTGGTGTTCCGAAGCATGTCCTGTGATGGTGTTCCCAAGTGACTAAATTGGATGTCCAGAGAAGCAAGTAGCAAGTTGAAGTCTGACTTTCATGCCGGAAATTCCCGGCATTTAGTTTCCTCACGGTGGGGTGGTCAGATAGGAAGCTGCATATTAATGAAGTGAGATTTGCAGGTAATAAGGCTAATAGTCAGCCATAATCCCATTAATGGGAATTTGCTGCAGTTTAGCGAGAATCTCATCTCAATGTCAGGAATCAGTTGGAAAATGCAGCAAGTTGCTCCTGACATCAAGAAAGGCTTTGCTAGACTACTCACCCTATTCTCCCAGATTTCTCATCATCTATGCAAGGATGTTGGGAAACTTGAAAGCATTCAGAAAAGATTTAAAAGTATGTTGCCAGGGTTGGAGGATTTAAGCTATAGGGAGAGGCTGGGGCTGTTTTCCATGGAGTGACAGAGGCTGAGGGGTGACCTTATAGAGGTTTATAAAACCATGAGGGACATGAATAGGTTTAATAGACATGGTCTTTTCACTGGAGTATGGGAGTCCAGAACCAGATGACGTACATTTAGGGTGAGAGGAGAAAGATTTAAAAGGGAACTAAGGGGCAATTATTTTCCACAGAGGGTGGTGCATGTATGGAATGAGCTTCTAGAGGAAGTGGTGGAGGCTAGAACAATTACAACATTTAAAGGGCATCTGGATGGTTTTATGAATGGGAAGGGTTTGGAGGGATGGGGGCAATTGGACTAGATTAATTTAGGATATCTGGTCAGCATGGACAAGTTGGATCAAAGGGTCTGTTTCCGTGCTGTACATCTCTATGATTCTATCTCAGGTCTTTTCATAATACATTCTAAATTATGAACGATACAGATGCTTGGAAAACAATAAAAGAAACATATAATCAATGAAGGATTAAAATATCGTCTTTCATAAATATATTCTAAAAATATATTTTTAATCAATCTAATAACACATAAATTACATGGATTGAACAGACTATTTGCAGGATCTGTAACAATGCGTGTAACAACAGTGGTTGGCTCAAAACATCTAGATGACTGCCTGAAGCCTAGCTTTCAATTGGACTCCTGTATTATATTTCTATTGCAAAGAACTTACAGCTAGAAACATGATATTTGGCCCAACTTGCCTCAACAACTCCTTGTGGTTTCACATTCTAATCACCTCTGAGGGAAAGTAAAGTAGTCTATGACTATTTTATATTTGTGACCCCAGCAAACTTCCTCTCAATCACCTCCTCTACCAAAACCCTTCATAATGGTCAAAACCTTAGGTCACATTACCTCTCATCACCTCTGTTGTTAATAGAAATCCCACCAACCTGTCCAAGTATTCCCAACATATAAAATGCTGAAGCCCTGCTGTCATTGTTTTTGTCTTTCTTTTTAATAACAGAGATCAGAATTGTTCATTGCACTCGAAGTGTAATCTAACCAATGTCATACAGGTGCATTTTCAAGAGGATGTGTAAGCAGAGCCATAGGCTGAGAAGCCTGTGAATTCCCACTGTCGGCCAGCGTGCTGTTATACTAGTACCACCTCAGAGCACTTTTCTATGAAGTTAAATCAGGAAAGTGCATGGTGGGGCCAGCTGCACATTCAGTAGTGCTAAATAATTACTTTCTTGAAAATTGTCTTCTTGGTGATGGCATTGGCATTTTTAGGTACCTAAACCACAAACCATCCTGAAGGCAGGTTTAGGAAGTGGAAAAGAAAGTACAGCCCAAAAAATCATGATGATGCAGGAGGAGGCCACTCAGTTCAACAAGTCCCAACTAGCTATTGGCAGAGGACTTCAGTCAATTCAATTTCCCCCCCCGTGTTGCCACAGCCCTGCAGATTTACTTCCTTCATGTGCCCATTCAATTTCCTTTTGAAATCACAGATCATCTTCTCTCTTTCCCTCTCACCACTCTTGCAGGTATTAGATCATTACAACTCAGTCGGTAAAATAATTTCTTCTACACACATCCTCCTTGTATTGTTTGCACAAAACCCTAAGCCAGCAGCTCGTGAGAACAAGCTTTCTTTGAACAATTTAGCTAAACCTGACAAAGTCTTGTATGTACTTCTCTATCAGAGTTTCCCTCAATTAGCTTTGCTCCATGTAGAGTAATGTCAGCTCTTCCAAACTACCAGATAATTAAACTTCCTCTCAGTCCCACAGAATCGCTGAAAATATTCTGATCAATCTCATCTGAGCCCTCTCAAGGACTTCATGCTCTTCCTAAAGTATAGTGACCAGGACAGGATGGAGGAGAAAGTGAGGTCTGCAGATGCTGGAGATCAGAGCTGAAAATGTGTTGCTGGAAAAACGCAGCAGGTCAGGCAGCATCAAAGGAACAGGAGATTCGACGTTTCGGGCATAAGCCTGAAGAAGGGCTTATGCCCGAAACGTCGAATCTCCTGTTCCTTGGATGCTGCCTGACCTGCTGTGCTTTTCCAACAACACATTTTCAGGACAGGATGGAGTAGCTTTATAAAAGTTACTGCATAACTTTCTATTTTCATGCTCAACTCTTCTTTTCATGAAGCCCAAGGTTCCATATGCTTTGCTAACTACACTTTTAACATATTCTGCCACCTCAAAGATTGATGCATATGAACCCCAAGTCACACTGTCCCTTTTCACTCTTTTGAACTGTGTCTTTATTTTGTGTCTCCCTATTCCTCCTGCAAAAATGCATCAACTTGAACTTGTCTGTATTAAATTCCACCTGACAATTGTCTCCCCATTCTTCCAACCATCCTACCTATGTCCTGTTGCAGTTGATCTATAGTGTGCTCATTGATTTCAACACCTTCAAGTTTGATCTCACTGGCAATATTATGATATTTTTACTTATATTGCAATAAGCAAATCATTTATATCTCACAAAACTGAGAGGTGAGAATTTTGGTGGAAGAATAGCAAAAAAATAGTATTTTTCAAAAATTGAGAAAACATTAAATCAGTTCTAAAATCAATTCTGAAGAAGGAAACATTAACTCTGCTTCCTCTCCACAGATGCTCCCATGACCTGTTGTGTTTCACCAACAATTTCTGTTTTTGTTTGTGTTTATGATTCCACCACCCGCAGTTCTTTCAGTTTTTTTTGGAAAATATTAAGTGTAGGTGTTCAGAGGTATTTATACCTTATTCATAAACAATGTTAATATGCAGGCACAGAAAACAATAATGAAAGTAAATGGTACAATGACCTTTGTTGCAAGGAAGCTGGAGTACAAGATTAAGGAAGTCTTGTGGTCGTGTACAGAGTTTTGTTGGATCTATGTACAATTTCAGTTTCCACACCCAAGGAAGACTGGATTTGCCTTCAAGGCAGTGCAACAAACACCTCGTCAATTTTCTTGGTTATTCTCAAAATAAGACATCATTGGCAAAGCTTTTATTATCTATCCTAATTATCCTCATGAAAGTTGTGATGTTCCTCCTTCTTAAACTGCTGCAGTCTATGTCTATTACAGCAATACAAAGCAGCTTTGATACGACCGCATGGCTTGCTGAACTCTTACAGAGAGCAATTTAGAGCTAATTATATTGCCATGGTTCATGTAAAGGGCAGACAGGATAGGTTTCCTTCTCTAAAGAACTGAATTAATGAACAATCTGGTACTGTAGTTTCATTGTCATCAGTATTGATGTGAGTTGTTTTTCAAAGTTTGGGAGAAGATTTGTAGCACGGGTGCTCGTTGTTGTGGTTCTGTTCGCCGATCTGGGAGTTTTTGTTGCAAACGTTTCGTCCCCTTTCTAGGTGACATCCTCAGTGCTTGGGAGCCTCCTGTGAAGCGCTTCTGTGATGTTTCCTCCGGGATTTATAGTGGCTTGTCTCTGCCGCTTCCGGTTGTCAGTTGCTGTCCGCTGCAGTGGCCGGTATATTGGGTCCAGGTCGATGTGTTTGTTGATAGAATCTGTGGATGAGTGCCATGCCTCAAGGAATTCCCTGGCTATTCTCTGTTTGGCTTGCCCTATAATAGTAGTGTTGTCCCAGTCGAATTCATGTTGTTTGTCATCTGCGTGTGTGGCTACTAAGAATAGCTGGTCGTGTCGTTTCTTGGCTAGTTGGTGTTCATGGATGCGGGTTGTTAGTTGTCTTCCTGTTTGTCCTATGTAGTGTTTTGTGCAGTCCTTGCATGGGATTTTGTACACTACATTGGTTTTGCTCATGCTGGGTATTGGGTCCTTTGTCTTGGTGAGTTGTTGTCTGAGAGTGGCTGTTGGTTTGTGTGCTGTTATGAGTCCTAGTGGTCGCAGCAGTCTGGCTGTCAGTTCAGAAATGTTCCTGATGTATGGTAGTGTGGCTAGTCCTTTGGATTGTGGCATGTCCTCATTCCGTTGTCTTCGGCTGTAGCAGCAGAAACTGAAACACCTGATCAGCGGATCCAGACACTCTATACAGTCAAACAAGAATTCTTGGACCACATCAGAAATATACACATAGACAAGGAAGAAACCATGGTCTCATTCGATGTAACGGCACTGTTCACCTCTATTGACAAAACCCTAGCCAGAGAAACAATATCCAACCTGCTGGACATACAGAACAGACAACAGGACGTTGAACCTATTAACAAAGATGGCATACTTAAACTACTGGACCTGTGCCTCACAACACACTTCACATTCAACAACCAGATATATGAACAAGTCAACGGAAGACCCATGGGCTCACCAATCTCTGGACTCATAGCAGAAGCAGTAATGCAAAGGTTAGAACAAACAGTCTTACTGCAAATACAACCCAAACTCTGGGTCAGATATGTGGACGACACCTTTGTAATCATTAAAAACACAGAAATAGAGAACACACACCGGATCATCAACACCACACTCACAGGAATCCGATTCACGAGAGAGGAAGAAAAGGACAACCAGCTCCCATTCCTAGACGTGATGGTACAGAGAACACTGAATGGAGAATTCAGCACAAAGGTATACAGGAAAGCCACACACACAGACCAAGTCCTGAACTATGAAAGCAACCACCCCAACACACACAAATGAAGTTGCATCAGGACACTATTCAAAAGGGCCACAACACACTGCAGCACACCAGAACTGCAAAAAGAGGAAGAAGAACACCTATACAAGGTATTCACCAAAAACGGATACCCGCGCAATTTCATCAACAGATGCCTAAGGGAAAGACAACGGAACGAAGACATGCCGCAACCCAAAGGACTAGCCACATTACCATACATCAAGAACATTTCTGAACTGACAGCCAGACTGCTGCGACCACTAGGACTCATAACAGCACACAAACCAACAGCCACTCTCAGACAACAACTCACCAGGACAAAGGACCCGATACCCAGCATGAGCAAAACCAACGTAGTGTACAAAATCCCATGCAAGGACTGCACAAAACACTACATAGGACAAACAGGAAGACAGCTAACAACCCGCATCCATGAACACCAACTAGCCACGAAACGACACGACCAGCTATCCTTAGTAGCCACACACGCAGATGACAAACAACATGAATTCGACTGGGACAACACTACTATTATAGGGCAAGCCAAACAGAGAATAGCCAGGGAATTCCTTGAGGCATGGCACTCATCCACAGATTCTATCAACAAACACATCGACCTGGACCCAATATACCGGCCACTGCAGCGGACAGCAACTGACAACCGGAAGCGGCAGAGACAAGCCACTATAAATCCCGGAGGAAACATCACAGCAGCGCTTCACAGGAGGCTCCCAAGCACTGAGGATGTCACCTAGAAAGGGGACGAAACGTCTGTAACAAAAACTCCCAGATCAGCGAACAGAACCACAACAAGTTTTTTTTCAGTTTTTTCACTCACTGAATTTAATTTCCCCAACCAATGTGGAGGGATGTAAATCATGTTTCTGAATTATTAATCAAGGGTCTGGACTGCTTGTCCAGTAGCACTGGCAGGAACTAGCATAGTGGTCTGCTCAAGATGACAGCATTGTACTATGGGGTGAGATGGGTCTGTACTCTTTAAATTTAAAAAAATGAAAAAAGACCCCAGCAAAACAATATTCTTAGCGGACTTGACAGGCTAAGAGGCTGATTTCCCTGACTGGGTCAAAATCTCAGGATGAGGAATTGTCCTTTATGAGTAAGATAGAAGGACACTTTTCACTCTCAGCATAGTCAAATTGAAAATATTTGGAATTCTCTATCCCGGAGGACTGGATGCTCAGTCTTTGAGTATATTCAGACTCAAGTTGATGTATTTTTGGACTCAAAGGGAAGAGAATCAAAGAAATAGCTTTCACATAGATGAGGTTGAAAATCAGCTATCACCTTACTGAATGCCCATGTATGAAGTTATATGGTTCACTTCTGTTCTAATTCCTTTTGTTCATATAACTAGGATATAATACAGAATAAATAGCATCATACTACTATGTACAAGATAATACTTTGGCTCAATGTAGATAACTGTTCTGGTTCCACCCATATGGAAAAGATTCTTATTTCTATTCTTCCCACCAAAGTGTAACCTTGCATTATTGTAAGATATAAATGATTTGAAGGTGTAGTGAACACTGAGGACATGAATTGACTGCAACAGGACAAAGATTGCTCACTGGATTAAAACATTTTAGTTATCATAATAGGCTCAATAAACTGGACTTATTAAATTCTAGAAAATTGACCACTTCAGGGTGGCTGGAAACAATGAATCAACTCGGCCATATTTCCTAACTATTTGTGCTTTCGAAGTTAAAGGAAATGAGGACACACACACACATAATATATATTATATATATATATATATATAAAATGTGTGTGTGTGTATCTGTCTGTGGTTAGATTAAAGATCAGGATTTGTATCGTTGAAATAACTTTTCTTCTTTGGAGTACATTGGCAGCTGGTGCAGTGAGTGCATATCTGTTGTAAACTTGTTCACACCATCTCCTTGGTCTACAATGTTTTACAGGATGTAAGGCACTGCTGATCATTTTTCGTGGGTATAACTCAATTGGAAGCACATATCCCCTGCACATTCACAATTGTGCCATCAAATCCATGCAGATGGTTTTTCAATCCCTATGCCAAGGGTCAAAGAGGTATCAACAATACAAGAGCTACCATTTTTGTCAATGTGCTGTTAGGTAGGTGACCACACCAAGTTCACCTCAGTGAACTCCCACCCTCCTGGCAGCATTGACTATGTTTTCATCCTGTGACGAACAGTAAAACTCACCACCTTAAGACCTGTAAGACACACCACAGAATGGCTGCTGATGGCAATAACGGTTATGCCTCACACAGAGTTTATTCATTCCTTTTAGCATCCTACCACAAAAGTGAGAAAGTCTTAAATCAAGCAACCTTCAACTTGTTGAGAAAGCCACCTGTCTTGAAAAGCAAAGGTTTCACTGCTTAGATCACCCATGATGAGGTTTTTAGTTCACTCCAAAAAGAATTTCCTTATTTGCTGCTCTGTTTACTACTTTACAAAGTTCATGCATTAAATTATCAGATCCAGAGTGGTTCAGCAGTTCAAGAAAGCAGCCTACCACCACATTCTCATGGGTCATTTAAAATGGGTAATAACAACTAGCCTGACAAGCAAATTCTACATCTCAGAAATAAATTTTAAAAGTTCTTTTACCCTTATACATGGAGAGTCAAGTAAAAGTGAAATCTTCAGGTTAAGTGTAATGCAAGGACAGGGGTTAATTGGACTTAACTGAATGTAGGTCAGAGAGATAGGTTAATGTAGTGCAAAGACAAATGGATTGAAGCCCAGAGTGATAACCGAGGAGATTTAAAGACTGAGGCAGGAAACGTAAGAGCAAGATTAGAGACTGACAGTCAGCGTGGGGTTGGTGAGGGAGAAAAGTTTGTAATTGTGCAAACAAAAAATATACTTAATTAAGAAGGGCATGATGATAGGGTTCATAAAAATATTCTGCTCATGATAGGGTTGAAATAGGGAAGGGGGCAAGGAATGGTTGGAAAATACAAGGGAGCAGGAAGGTAAAAAGGAGTTGAGGACTGCTGGGGTGAGGGGTGAGGTAATGAAAATGGAACGCCAGCAGTGAATGCAAGGATATAAAAATGGTGAGGGGTAAGATCTAAGCAAGAGGTGTGGAGATAAGAGGGATAGGAAGGAAGAATTACAGGGTGACAGGAAGGAATCAAATTCACACTTGGAAGATTATCACCTCAGTGTTGAGTCATGAAGATTGGAAAGTGTGAGAGTGGAAAATCAGGTGCTGTTCATTCAGCTTGTTTCGAATTTCACTGGTATAATGCAGCAGGCCTAAGACAGGAATGTCAGCAAGATGGTGTATTGAAAACGCCAACAACTGGAATGTCACAGAAAGTCTTATGGGCTGACAATAGGTATTCTGCAAATTGTGCAACCAATCTGCATTTTCTCTTGCCCGAGTAAAGGAGACCGCTTTGTGAGCAGTGTGTATAGTAGATCAGACTGAAAGTAAAAAGCTGCTCCATCTGGAAGATGTGTTTGGAGCTTTGGACAGTGAAGAGAGAGATGATAAAAAAAAGCAACTTTACGCTTCCTGCAATTGTATGAGAAGGTGCTATGGCAGAGTAACTAAGTGTTAGGGGTGACAAAGGAGTTAACCAGAGTGTCATAGAGGGAATGGTCCCAGTAAAATGTTGTTCAAGAGATGAGAAATAGGAGAAGAAGATACATTTGGTGATTGCATTCTGCTGAACATGGCAGAAATAGCAGAGGAATACGGAGGCTAGTGTGTGGACAAGGGAGACCCTCTAGCGTTATTCTGGAAGGGGAGGGGGGGAAGAGGTGAGGATAGAAAGGTGGGAAATAGGTCAGACACAGCTGATTGGGGAATCCTCCACTGAAGTAAAAGGAGGACATCTTCAAGGCACTTCTGTGGAAGGCGGCATGGTCAGAATAAATGTGACATGGAGAAAGGAATGGAGTCTTTATAAGAAGCAGATGTGCGGAAGTGTGGTTCAGGTGATTATGGAACTGGTAGTTTTGTAGCGGATGTTGGTGTCCAACCTATCCTGGAAATGGAAACAGAAGTAAAGGAAGGAAACGAAACAGTTGGAGAAAGACCAGGTGAAGGTGAGAGAAGGAAGAAATCTGAAAGCAAAATGGTCCCAAGTAGGACTGGAACAAGGAGTGTTCCATATGTGCCACAAAACCCACTATTCATATTACATTGCACAAAGTCGATCTCAGAAATTTCACTTAAGTTATCTAAGCTCTTGCTGCACTCAAACTCTAAATCACACAAAGCTTATTTATAGATTTACATAAACATTGTTTGCAAAAAGGACATATCAGGTTGATGGACTCTCTAAAAAAATTTAAAATTCATGATCCTAGGATGAACAATGCATTGCTAAACAATTGCAGATGAAAGTGCCTTTTGACACCAATCAACATCAATGTCTTTTGCTGACAACAGCTTCAAAATTTTGATCTCAAAATAATCAAAGTTGATCAGTCTTCTGGTACATTAGTAGGTTTTCTCTTGCGGGTATTGCGTTTAATCAATTTCTTGATTTACTTGCTCTTTTTCTGACAAAATTAATTTTTGATGATTGAAAAGCTTATAGCATGGCTATTTTTTGAAAACTATAATTGGCAAAATTACATGTCAGATTATATAGGCTGTGCTTTCTTCTACTGAAGGGTTCATGTCAGAAAGGAATTGGAATTGCATTTTGATTTAAAAATATACCAGACTTTAGAACAGTTTTTATATTTTTAACTGTTGCTTTTAATTCAAGGTAAAATGGTATAGTTTGGAGAACATGAAGTGATTTCACATTAACCTGCCCAGAGACAAACCCATGATACCAGCTTGTTATGGGGACAGAAACTCAAATTTGAAGTCAGGAGCACAAACATGGCAGCAGCAGGCAATGCTGCTGCTCAGAGTCTTCGAATCAACGAGACAAGTATATGGGGGAGGAAAAGTCATAATGGCTGCTGGATGCATGCCGATGGGAAGAAGAACTGACTCATGTTAACCACCAAGCAGAATGTTGATGAGGAAAGATTCATTCTTCAAAAGAAAGAGGCTTGTGAAGAGTTAAAGAGCACTAAATCACCATCAATATCATCAGTGGTCCCTCGTAGGATGATTCTCGTCCACTCTCAGGGTAAGTCCGTTGGTGACTGTACAGTCTGATGCGGCTTCCACATTCAGGTGGCATAAGGTGGTCATGTGAAGGAGTGGGTGGTTAGTTGAGGTGGCAGTGTGCTCCTTACACTGTTTTTGCCTAGCTTCCACTTTTTCCAGATAGCAAATCTCATGGATGCTCCTGCTCCATTTGGGACAGCCTTGGGCCAGTGATTCCTTGGTGTTCGTGGGAATGCCACACTTCACCAATAAGGTCTTGAGAGTATCCCTAAAGCATTCCTCTGTCCACTTGCAGCTCGCCTGTCATTTTGGAGTTGGCAGTAGAGGGCCTGCTTGGGGAATCTCATGTTGGTCATGCACACCACGTGCCAAGGCCATCATAGCCAGTCAAGGGTGGTCAGTGTCTCAATGATGGGGATGTTAGTCACTGAATTACCAGAGGGTACTCGGCTACTGCAAATCTATTGAATATTGCTCATGGAGTTCAGTGAAGGGAATTTTGTTAAAAAGGACACTGGATGATTTATCCTAGTTGGGCAGGAGGAAAAGATTCTGTTAGAGTTGGAACGCATTTGAAACTTCAAATCCAAGACAACATTTCTGCTGTGAGTACAAGTCTTGTGTAAGTCTTCACTTAAACATGTGGTTGTGTTCCTGAAAACTGTCACTTTAATGGAAATGGATTTCCGTGAAGTCTGGTTTCCCTTAGAAATTAATGTTAAAGCTCGTGTTAGATTCCTGCTGAAATATTTTGCACAAACAAAATCCATGTACATATTTCAATATTTACGTTACTTATATACTTCCAGCTGAAATAACTCACAAAGTAAAAATGAATCACTAAATATGAAAAATACTGTACAATTAGGTACATCAAGACTTTATAGCAGGAAACAACTTTAAAACATTATTAAGTTGAAATGATGTACATTCCTAAATGCCTTTAATAAATAAGGGAATTTTTAGAACAAAATATATTTTGAAATGCGGAACAAATACAACATATGTGTAAGCATGGGCAATTGCATATATTCCCACAGTTTAAATTTTGCCTGGCAACAGCTCTCTAATTGGTTAAGCTGAAGAGTGTTTAAAAACTGAAGGCACAAAGAGAAGGAGGGAATGAGAACATCCATTCTAAAGATGCCATAAACTCCCCCTCTCCATTCATGACAGAAAATCCCAGAAAGTTTAAAAGAAAGAATTCATATAAGACCTAAGTTCACTTGATGAACCATGAATCAAAGGACAACCATCAACCTGCAGACACCAGCAGCTCGACGTTGCAAAAACCAAAAGGACTGGAAGAAAAATAACTTTCCACCTCGTGATCAGGAGTTTTGACATTTAGAGTTTTATTTACCTGTCTTTTTTCTATTTCCACCCCCAGTGTATTGTTACAACACCAATATGGAGCCAAACAAAATCAGCCTTTCTCCTCTGTGTTTGCAACACAATGAATTGAAAACATTCAAAGATCCTTAAAACTGACCCCAATGGTTCCGAACTAGACCGTTGAATAACCAATCACAGACTTTGCAAAAAATCAATTCTTGCTACTGCTTTATAGCTCAAAACAAAACCATTTATGAACTATACAACAACTTCAGCAGACCACATTTCAACATCGAAGTCATCTACATGGTGTCTATGATTTAAATCCAATAAGCTTTGCTTTCAGCACCATTCACACAACATTCAAAAAGACAAACAAACACACTTAGTAGAGAAATAAAAGAAAATAACAAAACTGCCCAGATTACTTAAGTGATTCTCACAGTGCATTGTCCACAGGCACAATAATAGTTTCTTGGTTGATTTTCTAAAGATGTTTATCATAGCCACCCTTATACTTCACGAAGGTAAAGGCAGTAATAATTATTACTTAGTCTTCTGTTCTCTGAACTTCAAAAGGTTGATAAGGAATGTTAAGCTGGGAGCATTCAAATCTTCATGATGTAGTTTTAACAGCCAGATTCTTTCTCACATAAAATATAGTCCAAAACCCAATTAAAACTCTCACTCACTGACAGACTCTCTGTCTCTTCTATGAGGTCTCAGTTACCATTCAATAACTGCCATCTGCTTGAGTATAAAGTATTTTCCAAATTTGCGAGAGCCACTTCCCAGGTACAGATCTCATTACTAGCTAACATTTGCTATCTGTTTAAACATAATGCTCTTCCCCGGTGGCAAACAGTCTGCATTACTTTTGATCAGGAACCAAACTGCAATTAACTTCTGGGCCTGGCCTAATGAAGACACAAAAGGTTGTTTGAACTGGTTTCCTTTTAAAACAAGCTGTTACTCACAGTCAAAAAGTCATTTTTAGCTCATACTTCATAGATCACAGCTCAAATGAAAACTGATAAAAGAATAAAATAAAAATGATGAGAAGACAGTGAGAGCTCTAATAATACGTATTAAACTGTTAATCTTTTATCTGGTTTAGTCAAGATTTAGTTTGTCTGTATTTGAGAATTTTAAGATGAATAATTTAGGTTGCATAAATTAGAAATCATTTGTTTTTTCTGTTCTTTCTAAAATAACCTATTATAATCAATAGAGTTATCTGTACTATTAGTGAATAAACCTGGTGTGGTTTGCTTTTGTCCTGAATAGTAGTCAGTCAGGCATATTGCGTTTTGGAGGTTTCATTGGAATTTTATATACTAATGCATTTTATGATAATTTGTGTCACAATGGGCATGATTATTGGCACATTATTCTCAGTTAAAGTAATGATATATTGAGTCACCATTGTCCTAAACAATATTATACTGTGACAGATTAGGGTGAGTTTAGGTTCTAAGAACATAATGAGAAGTCAGGTGAAATCACCACAAAACAGGAGAAAAAGTACAGATGGTGACATCCAATACCCAGGTCAGGCTTTGCCTACCTCCATCCCTGCCACCTCTCAGCCTGCTCATACCGCCACACCAACAGTAATACTGCAATTCTGGATCCTACCACCACTTTTCACAAGTGATAGTCCCCATGAAGAAACATTGATGATTAGAGTTACCCAAATGAGAGGTGAGTGCTCTTTAGCCCCTGCTTCTTCATTAGCAGCAAAGGCTTACAAAGAGAAGGTGTTCATCTTTGTCAAGATCTTCAAGATGAATCTTCTTTTCAATTTGGAGTGCAATTCTGTCCTTTTAATGTTCCTCACTGCCTATTTCAGTGATAGAGTGGCAATGCTGCTGCAGCACCATTAGGATTTGGATTTTTGCTCCCCCCAAATGTTGGGTACCTGGCAGGAGTCTGCATGTAGCTACAATGAGTTTGACTGGGGCAGACATGGAAAGGCAGGTAGAAGCATTACACCACCAAAACTTCCCTTCCCAAAGAGTTCACCCCCTTTATGTCTGATCTAGCACTGTCCACATTGTTTTGACTCACAAAGAATGATTTAAAACTACCGTAATTTTATTTGTATGATCAATATATAGGCTACTGATTGAGATACTAAGCTACGATCTTAAAATGTAGAATTTGAATAATTTAAACCTCCTTACTAAGTTAGTTAAACATCTCAGAGTAAAACATAATAAAATGTTTGACCAATAGTTTAATTAAGCTCTTGTAAAACTACTTTGGCAGCTAAGAAAAGAAGCAAAATCATGATTTGCCATCTAGTTAAAAAAACAGTCATGATACACAGAAATCAACGCTTCTATTTTTTCCTTCAGTATTTTGTGGTAATAAGATGTTTTGCAATTTTTTTAATGAACCTTCTATTTACCGAGATAATCCATGACTAGCACCTTAGGTAATGATATCTATATAAACCTTTAATAACACAAAAACAGAGAATATCATGAACTAAATAAACAAAGATTGTATTACATTTGGGATTTTATGAAAGTTATATGACTCATAAGCCAAAATTGCACACAGTTCACTGAATATTGAGAAAAACATACTTCAAAATACAAAATAACTTCTTGGAAACACAGGAAATATTTTTAATTGATGCCTATTTTTTGGAATATTTTCCACAGGACATAGTTAAGATCTACTGCTTTTTAAAGATATGAAAGAATGACTGACAACAAAACAAAAGCATTTAACATCTAAGGTAAATTTATTTCTTTGTGTCATAAATATTAATTCATACTAATAAATATTAATTGTTACTCACCAATTATAAATCAAGCTTTATGAAGTAAATTAGCTAAATAAGGTTGAATGACATAATATATTTCAAACATTACCTGTTTTATTCATGTTCCTTCCACATGTCTGTGGTGACTCTGCAGTCACCATGCGTGCTCTGGATACAGGAATCGATATTTTGTCTGGACATTCAAAATTGCCCGGCATGGATAATTCTACAGTGTACTCAATGACTTTTGGCCCTGTGCAATCTGTTGTTAAGGCATGTAGCACGTTTTTCTGTACAAAATAATATGTATCATTATAAATCATTTGTAATATTTAATACTATATGAGCCATCTTATAAGTTTACTCATGACAGAGTGAAATTTTCTGCATTATGTACTATTAGCTTTTTTTTTACATAATAAATCAAAAGAGAAAAGTCTGCTCAGTGCCTGTTTTGACAAAACAGCCTGTCAAAATAGACATTCAATTGAAAATATGTTTTGACCTCACCTTTACTGCTTTAGAAGTCCAAGGAATATCGAAATCAAAGCTTGTGGTATACAACTGGTTCAGCTATTCATCATTATATCAAGCATTATCAGACGCATTACTTCTATTGTGCCAAAACTGCTCACTAATCCACAATTATTTAGCAATGCAAAAAATAACTCCTGGCTTCCTTCTCCAGTGCCATATATCTCTTCAAACCATTCGTCCGTACCTCATTAGACAAGTGCAAGGATTTCCTTGTCTTCAAACAAGAGACCATTCATTCAACTGCTTTTGTTGCAACCCTCTGTCTCCCTTATTCATTAGCCAAATTTTCCTTATCGTTCTCCTGCACCAGCTGAAACTTTCAACTTTCTCCATGTTCACTTCTATCCTCCCTAATGTCCTCTTTTGTCCATAAGACTCACTTTCCAAATCTCAGTCCTATTCCCACTAAACTACTGGCAAATCAACTTTCCTTTCTCTTCTCCAAGCTGATATCTTAAATGTTCCCTCTTTTAAGATGCATCTACTCTGAATCCCAATGCAGTTTCAGGACTGGAAAGTCTACAACAGGAAGACAAGCCATGGCCCAGGATGTTAACATACTATTATCAATCCACATTGACAATGCGACACTGAAGGTTGTTCATAGTTTCATATATCTAAGTACCCAAGCGGCACAAATCTATCACTTGTTGCTGAAATCCACACACTTTGCAGAAAGGCTTTTATGTGCATAAACTTTTATGTCCAACCTGAGTAAGAGTGTAAAACAACAGCAACCAACTGAGAACAACAAACTGTGAGACGACCAAGCCCATAGCCTTAGTGCACTCCTCCTTAAGGGTGATGCCTGGAGATGATAGACAAGAGATAAAGCTGAATACATTCCATCTTCCCTGTCGCAGATGTATACTCAATAACTTCTTAGCAGGACAAGATCACCAACGCAAAGATCCTGGAGCATGCTAGCTCCATCAGCATATTCTCATTGCCAATTCAATGACCAGTGGATAACCACATGCAAACAGTCATGTGACCAAAGACCTTCTTTACTGTACTGGCCACGAGGTGTCAACCTCCTAGGTGTCCAGATCGCCACCTTCAAAACAGTTGCAAGTGAAAGATAAAGGTGATGGACACTGCCCCTAACAACTGCTGCTCTGTAGACTGACTTTTTGGAAGGGCATTGGAAGGTCTTCCAGTTTGGAAACTCACACACGAGAAAATATTTCTCCTGAAGAGTCTGATTCCCCTGAAATTAACTATACTGCTGTTTCTTCTGAACTAAAAACTTCATTTGTCTACTCTGAAGTCAAAACAAAACAATCACTTTATTCTGTTTCTTCTGCCTATCAGAAACTCTATAAACATTGTATCCATTCACACGACAAGGGCTATCATGGGTGTTTGATGGCTGTCAGAAGTTTCCTTGGCAATGATGTATTTAAGTCATTGTTACAGAATAATTTTCTGACCTTTAACAAAAAGCCTTCATAAGACTCACCAAAATCCCTCTAATCCCTTTAGTCCTACCAAGCAATTTCCAACAATCTTCTGAGGACAGAGCTCTGGAGTGTCAAAAAGAACATTCCTCCTACTATGTATCATAGCTATCTACAGTGCGAGAAACCGAATAACATTGTTTCATTCAAGGGGAAACTAAATGAGCAATAAGTTCAATTCATAACTAAATAAAGCTGAAATTGAATCAGTGTATCTGTTCAGATCATAACAAAATATGGGACTATGATATTGGATGGAAACAAAATGGATGATGGAAACAGAATGGAATATAACTCCATAAATAATTAATAACAGACCTCTTTCCACTGTCACTGATGTAAAAAATATCTAAGTGTATGTGATGCTTCCTACTCATCACTATTCTGGTAAAATGTCAAAACAAGCAGAGTGAGAAATGAGAAGAGATTTTGAGAAACTATGGCAGATGTTCCTACCTGGGTGCAGCAGGGATTAGAAGCTGCAGCTGAAGCTCGGACACTGCTGCTTTCCAATGTTCCTGCAATTTTTCTACGTTTGTATTCTGTTTGTGACATCTGTTGCTGTCCTACAATTGCCAAAGCTTTCTCTCTGGCTTCATTAATCAAGGGAATTTTCACTTCTTGATCGAAGGTACAGTTGGCATTGCATTTGTAGTATAGAATTATTTGTGTTGCATTCTTGTTGTCTGGAACAAAAATGTACTTCTTTAAGACTCAGCATTTATTTTTGAAATTTGAACTCAGAAAACTTCAGTAAGAGGGAGATAACACATAGTTCAATTAGAGTACCCTTCTTGGTCTGATTTTAACCTGACCATTCTGCTTTCTCAACCCAATCGTTCAATCTTTTATTCCAGAAACAAATCTCCAAAAGTCCATGGAAGTTGGCAAAGAAGAATATAGAGGATATTCATATAACTTTCCAGGAAATGATTTCATCCAAACTTCACAGTAAAGTGAGATGCTAGTTTAGTTGTAACAAAAAGTTTCAATAAGGCAAAGAAACACGCACCCAGCCCTGAAGACAGAGGTTAGGAAGAATGACCAAAAGGTGTGTGAAAGGATTTATCTTAAGGAGGGTTTTCAAGCTGAAGAGAGCTTTAGAGCAGAAAAACAAGATTTAAGGCAAAGAATTTTTAAGTTGAGCCAACTCTGAGGATCTTGGCTGAGGAAGCCCCAACCCCACCTCCAGCAGATATCACTTTTACATGTCAGGAAAAGGCTTGCTACAGGGAGGAAATCACAAAAGTATTAATCTGTTGGACCTTTTAAAATTGCGCTGAGTTGAAATAAACCTTACTTTCACAGTTCTAAGGCCTGACAATGTTATGCTGGTGTCATAACCACATCAAAAAGCTAGAATTATGTGTTTCCCCCTTGTACAGAATTCAGAATATAACTCCATAAATAATTAATAACAGACCTCTTTCCACTGTCACTGAAGAGTTGGTGGCTGATTACAAGGGTGGAGTGGAAGAGGAAGAACAAATCTGTGTGACGCTTACGGAATATTCCTTACGTTCGCAAGGTCAGTCTGCCATGCTCTCTAAGATAAGAATAAATGAAGGAAGGAAGGAAGATGGAAAAAAAATGCATGCAGCACCTTCCTACAGACAGACAACAGAAGAAGGTGTGACTAAAGGCAGGGTACCCAGGAAGAGAGTTGCACAGCAGCAGGAAAGAGATAGGGAAGGAGATACTTCCTTCAGGACAAAGATGATCAACATGACTGAAAGACAGTGGAGTCAAAGGCTCTAAAGTTCAAAATAAATAGTTAGAGACATATTTGCCACAGTGGAGCAGGAGTTTGTACAATCAACTGATTCCCATGCACTGCTTGTTGTACCAAAGATTACTATTGCGCTCAATTTCTATATGGTGTAACGACACTATGACTTCTGTCTCTTTATTTGGAAGGGAGGCTTTGAGCCAAAGGTGCTGAGCTGTCACTCCGGGCCAACAGAAAAAAACAGCTTGTGCGATCTTGGGTTTTTAAAATTAAAGTTGGAACAATAGAAGCAACATGAATGGATACAACAGGCTCCCATAGAACCAGGGTTTTAGTTCAGCTTTTTCAACAGCTGTTGGGGGTTTGGAAGCTCTCTCCCTCTTCCTCTCTCTCTCTCTACCAGAACTTTCTCTCTGTTATAGCAAAAAGCTTGGGTTCTCTTTCTGCTGCCAGAATCACATATGAGACAATCTGTTTTACTGACTTTGCCTTTGCCAAGGATGTGTTTGTAGGGTGTTGTTATGTTGGAACAGTTGCTGTTTAGTAGTCAAGTAATCTAATATCCTGTTAAGTTTTACAATAGAGTTAATGTTACACTAATTCTTCTTTCTTTTGTTTGTATTTTAACTGGGGCCCGCGCCAATCAACCACACCGCCCTGTGGCCCAACATTTCAACTCCCCCTCCCACTCTGCCGAGGACATGGAGGCTCTGGGCCTCCTTCACCGCTGCTCCCTCACCACCAGACGCCTGGAGGAAGAACGCCTCATTTTCCGCCTCGGAATACTTCAACCCCAGGGCATCAATGGGGACTTCAACAGTTTCCTCATTTCCCCTTCACCCACCTCACACTAGTTCCAAACTTCCAGCTCAGCACTGTCCCCATGACTTGTCCGGACTTGTCCAATCTGCCTAGCTCCTTTTCCACCTATCCACTCCACCCTCTCCTCCCTGACCTATCACCTTCATCCCCTCCCCCACTCACCCATTGTACTCTATGCTACTTTCTCCCCACCCCCAGCCTCCTCTAGCTTATCTCTCCACGCTTCAGGCTCACTGCCTTTATTCCTGATGAAGGGCGTTTGCCCAAAACGTCGATTTCGCTGCACTTTGGATGCTGCCTGAACTGCTGTGCTCTTCCAGCATCACTGATCCAGAATCTGGTTTTCAGCATCTGCAGTCATTGTTTTTACCAAAGAATAAAGTTGTTTTGCTTAAAGCCAAGTAGTGTGACCAATTAAATTACATCTAGCATACAGCACCTTACACTTGCCTTTAAATAAGACAAATGTTAGGATTTCAGCTATCTCCTTGATATATTTGAGTGGGGTTTGGTCTGATCTATAAACATGGCCAGTTCCTTTATTCCTCTGCAAAATCTCTTAATTACCAACTGATGCACCTTAATTGTCACTGTTATATTCTTTGTTAGATGAAGAAGCACATCATCTTGCCAAAAGATGTTGCATTAGGAAACAGAGGGCAATAGTCCCGGCCTCTGCAGCTGGCATGCCACATCAGTATACAGGCACCAGTACAATGCCTGGAAAATAATGAACAGAAAATTGTGTCAGAGAAAGTGAGGACTGCAGATGGTAGAGATCAGAGTCAAAACGTGTGGTGCTGGAAAAGCACGGCTGGTCAGGCAGCATCCGAGAATCAGGACAGTCAATGTTTCGGGTGTAAGCCCATCAGGAGTGTTGGCAGGTAAGTGGACTGAGAGATAACTGGGAGGGGTTGGGGCTGGAGGCAAAGTATCTGGAAATGCAATCGGTAATTGAGGGTGGGTGTTGATGGTGATAGGTTGGAGAGGAGGGTGGAGTGAATAGGTGGGAAGGAAGATGGACAGATAGGACAGTTCAAGAGGGCAGTGCCGAGTTGGAGGGTTGGATCTGGGATAAGGTGGGGGGAGGGGAGATCAGAAAACTGGTGAAATCGACATTGATCCTGTGTGGTTGGATGATCCCAGCCGGAAAATGAGGTGTTCTTTCTCCAGGTATCGAGCAGCCAGAATTTTAGAAAATCGAGTCATTCCATCAATATACAGGTCATGTGCATGCACAGCAATGTTTCCCTGCACATTTATGCATATTCCCTTGGGAAGGTGCCATACCTCTTTAATTCTGATGCAGTATGCCTGCAACAACCTTTCCCTATGGTTAGGTTATCATGATGATGTCATGGTGAATATTAATCACAAGGAAGCTCTGATTAGTGAAGAAACAATGATATTTTTCATTGATTATTTCTATACTATTTCTAGGATTTGGTGAATATTGGAAAAATGGAAAATTGCATTTTAATAACTTGTAAAAAAACAAGTATTTTTTAAGGCACTGACATTACAGCCAAAGCCAAAATCTTGTACATTCAAATCTAAGTAAATATGGATATCCACTTATCTCACTGTGAGTTACCAGGACAAGTGAACATCTCATACACATTGGCCTCATACACAACCCAAGATGTTTGCCTCCATGAGGCTGCTTTTGGAAATATTTATTCTGAGAAACATTTTACAAAGCAAACTTTTGTAAAAAAACTTTATGGAGACCATTGTTTGAAACTACATTATACCTCATATCAATTGATATTTCAATTTAATATACCAGTTGTTCCTGTATATTTAGAAACATAAGTTACAAGCAGTTGATCATGCAAAACAAAGTAAAATCTTATGTGCAGTACATGCAACAAAAATAAGTGAAGTTTAGATTTAATCAACCTGAAGTGATAAAGAATATTCTATATGGTAAACATGAACCCTGGGCTGTAGCATTAGCACATCGGCAGGCCATTTTCTCCTAAGTTCAATGTTCTTTTCTATTGTAGTTTATCACTATAGCGCAATTTCTACCTCTTGTTATAGAATCATAGAGATGTACAGCACGGAAACAAACCCTTCGATCCAACCCGTCCATGCTGACCAAATATCCCAACCCAATCTAGTCCCACCTGCCAGCACCCAGCCCATATCCCTCCAAACCCTTCCTATTCATATACCTATCCAAATGCCTCTTCCATGTTACAATTGTACCAGCCTCCACCACCTCCTCTGGCAGCTCATTCCATACTCGTATCACCCTCTGCATGAAAAGTTGCCCGTTAGATCCCTTTTATATCTTGCCCCTCTCACCTTAAACCTATGCCCTCTAGTTCTGGACTCCCCGACCCAGGGAAAAGACTTTATCTATTTATCCTATCTATGCCACATAATTTTGCAAACCTCTATAAGGTCACCCCTCAGCCTCCAAAGCTCCAGGGAAAACAGCCCCAGCCAGTTCAGCCTCTCCCTACAGATCAAATCCTCCAACCCTGGCAGCATCCTTGTAAATCTTTTCTGAACCCTTTCAGTTTCACAACATCTTTCCGATAGGAAGGAGACCAGAATTGCACACAACATTCCAACAGTGGCCTAGCCAATGTCCTGTACAGCCGCAACATGACCTCCCAACTCCAGTACTCAATACTCTGACCAATAAAAGAAAGCATACCAAATGCCTTCTTCACTATCCTATTTACCTGCAACTCCTATTTCAAGGAGCTATGAACCTGCACTCCAAGATCTCTTTGTTCAGCAACACTCTTTAGGACCTTACCATTAAGAATATAAGTCCTGCTTAGATTTGCTTTCCCAAAATGCAGCACCTCACATTTATCTGAATTAAACTCCATCTGCCACTTCTCGGCCTATAGGCCCATCTCACATCCAAAATGAATTTTTCAAGAATTGTATTATTAATTGTTATTGAATAGTCGCTACCAGAAAATACCTGAAGCACCACAATAGTTCGACATAGCATCAGGACTGAACACTTCTAATCCAGTACAAGGCAATGGTATGCAGCCAGTTCCTTCCAGACAGTACACAAACTCTCCAATCTATAAAAACAAATTAAACAGTTTTATGTTGAAAACAGAGCACAATAGCACCAAAAGTGGATGAAAAAGCTATTAGCATGAATAAATCAAATTAAAAAGAACCTTTTGTGGAAATATATACCTGACTCATTAAGGTTGTTGTTTTGACGGTACCTTCTCATCAATGAAGTTTCAGAAGACTCTTATAACAGGTTGATCACACAGATTGACTGCTACTTCCTACTTTTCATGAAATATTTTTCCACTTTGCACGAAATACTGCAACATAGACGGCACCCTTTACTAAGCTGTAGCATCTTCATTCAGAGTTGAAAGGGTATGGAGTCCAGTCCTACTTCAGTCACTTAGGAACATAATCTCCTCTGAAATATCAATTCAGGACTGTGCAAGTGTTGCACTGAGAGAGATGCCTAATTTCTGATGGGACATTAAGCACATGGTCAGTTGATAAAAGATCCCATGGCAGTCGTCAAACAAGCTGGGGGAGGATTTCCTGGAATCCTGGTCAACCATTTATCCATGAACAAATATCACCAAAATAAGAACAATATATGGATTTGGTGGTAGCAATTTTACCTCTAAGTCAGCAAGTGAAATGTCTTAAATCCCAGTTTAAGACAGCCAAGTGAATGGAGACCAGAGGTCTAGTTTGCAATTCTAGATTGACTTCTACCCAGACACTCACATCCACTGGGTATGGATAGATAGTACATAGAATTGTCCTATCATATCGGACTACTCAGCCTTTTCAGGTGGTATAATGGCATTTGTGGTCACAGAAAAAGGAAGCATTTAACAGCTTGTGAGTACTTTCACTAACTTCATAATACTGGAACAATCACTAAAACAGATCATCTGATTCCATTGCTGTTTATGAAGTGTGCATTTTCTTAATTAAAAGCTGTGATAATATGGCAAAAATAGCATCTCGGACCTTATGACGTGCCAAGGACTTGAAAGATGCAAAATAAATTGCAAGCTCTTTCCCCTTTTGTTCCTGCTTTCAGCTGCATTAAATTAATGAAGTTAATTCATTAATGAAATTGGTGCTGGTCATTGTTATAAAATGTTAGGGAATGCTAGAAATATATTTATAAAGATAAAGATTTTGAAAAGTCACATCAGGTAGATATCCTTAAAAATGTTAAGGAAGGCTAAAAAGAAATTTAAATATTAGTTAAGACTAGACAATACAAGCTCAAGAAAAAAGTCAGGTAGTATCCAATGACAAATAAAGACAGTTCCACATAATGCCATTGTGACTGTAGGGTGGATTGGACCTCTACAGATTGTTTACTGGTGAATGATCATGGAAGTGCCATGCATTGGCATGTGTCTATGAGAGGCAATTGAGGTGGGCAGTATCATGATTTGACGCGAAGGAAGAATGGGTGCAATGGTTAAGATGTTGTCAAGTTACCTTTTAGAAGTTTCTCAAATTCAATGACAGTTCACATCTTCTCTGAGGAGCTGTGAACCATGAGTCCTTGAGAAGCTGGCTTACTTCCACAGGAACTGCACAGAACTCGGAGATGCCTAGCCTAGTAATAGAGTCAACTAGGTCATGATTTCAAACTTTTCTTGTGCCAGCAAAACCTACGGTAACTGAAAGTGAGGAAATAAGCAGTTGGAATACTGGAATTGCATATTATCTGTAAAGATCCACAGAGTTTCTGTGACTCTGCAAAAAAAATTAAGCCTTTAGATTCCAACATCCTCAGGGAGATGTTGGCAATGACAAGCTGTAGAAAGAGGATTGCCTTAAATCGTTTATTTAACTCCAAGCTAGAATGGAATTGGGGAGTTCCAAAGACAGCTAATTCGAATTTCTATATGACATCGGGGTCCATGTGATTCACATGAAGATGGGCTTTCAGAAGTGAACAGACCACAGTAAGTCATTGTGATATAAACTTACAGAATCTTCTTAACATATATAAAAATATAAATTAGCAGAAGTAAGCCATTCAGCCCTTTGAGGCTGGTCTGCCAGTAAAGATCAAAACTGATTTCACTGTAATCTCAAATCTATCAACTACTCCTGATACTCTCATTCTTACTCACTTCACAGAAGTTAAGAGTTAGGGAGGGTGAGAGACAGTGGTTTCAATTAATAACCAAAACAACAAAAGGAGAAGCCAGAAGAAATATCTTTATGTTGTGGCATGTTAGGAGAATGAATAAGACAAAATCAATTGCAGGGAGGTGTAGAATGTTCCGTGGGGGAAAGAAAGTATAAGAATTTGATTGGTTACTTTTGTGGTGTTTACCAGGTGCTTTTTCAGAAAAAAATTTAGTTGCAATGGTGTTTGATTGATTTGAAAGCCCCTTTCAATACAACACAAGTTTTTTTTTGTTTTATTCGTTTACAAGATGTGGGATTACTGGCTGGGTCAGCATTTATTGTCTATCCCTAATTGTCTTTGAGGTGTTGATGGTGAGCGGCCTTCTTGATCTACAACAGTGCATTTGTTGTAAGTCGACCCACAGTTATGTCATAGAGGGAGTTCCAAGATTTTGACCCAGCAACACTTAAGTAACTCTGATACATTCCCCACTCAATATCCATATTCCATGAATGAATAAAAAGTACTTCATGCCTCCTTCAGGTATTTTTGCTCTATGGACACACACCATAAGACCATAAGACATAGGAGTGGAAGTAAGGCCATTCGGCCCATCGAGTCCACTCCGACATTCAATCATGGCTGATGGGCATTTCAACTCCACTTACCCGCATTCTCCCCGTAGCCCTTAATTCCTCGAGACGTCAAGAATCTATCAATTTCTGCCTTGAAAACATTTAGCGTCCCGGCCTCCACTGCACTCTGCAGCAATGAATTCCATAGGCCCACCACTCTCTGGCTGAAGAAATGTCTCCGCATTTCTGTTCTGAATTGACCCCCTCTAATTTTAAGGCTGTGTCCACGAGTCCTAGTCTCCTCGCCTAACAGAAAAAGAATTCCTAGCGTCCACCCTTTCCAAGCCATGTATTATCTTGTTAGTCTCTATTAAGTTTCCCCTAATCTTCTAAACTCCAATGAATACAATCCCAGGATCCTCAGCCGTTCCTCGTATGTTAGACCAACCATTCCAGGGATCATCCGTGTGAATCTCCGCTGGACATGTTCCAGTGCCAGTATGTCCTTCCTGAGGTGTGGGGACCAAAACTGGACACAGTACTCCAAATGGGGCCTAACCAGAGCTTTATAAAATCTCAGTAGCACAACGGTGCTTTTATATTCCAACCCTCTTGAGATAAGTGACAACATTGCATTCGCTTTCTTAATCACGGACTCAACCTGCATGATTACCTTTAGAGAATCCTCAACTAGCACTCCCAGATCCCTTTGTACTTTGGCTTTATGAATTTTCTCACCATTTAGAAAGTAGTCTATGCTTTTATTCTTTTTTCCAAAGTACAAGACCTTGCATTTGCTCATGTTGAATTCCATCAGCCATTTCCTGGACCACTCTCCCAAACTAGATCCTTCTGCAGCCTCCCCACTTCCTCAGTACTACCTGCCTGTCCACCTAACTTCGTATCATTGGCAAACTTCGCTAGAATGCCCCCAGTCCCTTCATCCAGATCATTAATATATAACGTGAACAGCTGCGGCCCCAACACTGAACCCTGCAGGACACCGCTTGTCATCGGCTGCCATTCCGAAAAAGAACCTTTTATCCCAACTTTCTGTCTTCTGTCAGGCAGCCAATCCTCAATCCATACCAGTAGCTCACCTCGAACGCCATGGGCCCTCACCTTGCTCACTAGGAGCAAACCACTTACATAAAACTTCATTGATAGCCTTGAAGCAATAACTAATATAAATAACTTGCTTCTAATTTTCACATTACTAAATCGCAAGAAGCCTTTTAATGTAAAAGTTATTGGGAAATATTCTTATACAAAGGAAATCTGCTCTAACCTCATTCGATATGCTATGAATTTATTTATAGCACAGGTGACTCCTGACTCCAAAACAAGGTACGTACTTTAAATCTTCATTTTGTGTGAAAAACGGGAGTTTTATTATTTGTTAAAGTTCAGCTATAATAGTCTGTATATACTCCAGATGGTGAACCTTTATTCGGTATATTGTTCAAAAGTTTTCCTTTTTAACTTTTTCCTTTTATTCTGCACTGAGCAGAATACTGACAGTAAGCAAAATTGATTACTATACCCTTTCCCCAGTAGCAGCAAAACCTCACAGCGATATAAGCTGGCCCTGCGAGCTGATCAGGATGTTCTGTAGGAATGCAATTGCAGATTCAAACAAACCCTTCTTGAACATTTACTTTGCAGACTGTGAATCAAAACAAGCCTTTTAATGTTTAAATCTGCAATTCAGATCGATCTCACAATTATTTATTGAGTCCCAGATTTTTGCTTCTTTCAGTGAAATTAAGTGCTATTCAATGTATTTCAGACAGTAATCCAATCACAGTACACAGAAACAGGATGGGTGCAAAATCGAAATTTTCTCTGTGACAGAGATATCATATCATAGCAAGGCAACTATAAACGTTACTTCAAATTTTATTAGTGAAATAATTTATCTTGCAAATGTTGGATAGAAGTGGCATTTTTGGAGTCTTTGTAATGGATTTTAACTTGTTGGTAGTTAGCCAGAGGTGTGAGAAAGAGTTGTTGGCTCTAACATGGACCAGTTATAACACAGTGTAAGTTCTTTGGACCTCAGCATCCACATTATAATGGGCTTTTGTTGTATCTTTGGTCAAAGTCTGTTTTTATTATTGCAGCTGGAGAAAGTTAACCATTGAGACTAAATTCACCTTCCAATTATATTCCACTTTTAATTTTTAAAAAAGTATAATACCTGTTCATTCATTAACAAAATGGTACAATAGGATTTTCCGATGTGAAAGGGAAGATAAAGAATTTCCAAGACTGAATAACGCTGCGGCTCTAAATTCAATGAGTTGATTTCACAGAAGTACTCTGACACCCAATTCTCCTGGAGAGCTGGAAGCAAGAAAAGATTATTTTAGTTAACATTGTCCTGAAACCTCAGAGGAATGGCAATCACCGTTGGGTGACTTTTCTGCTCAAACTTCTTCCCTTCTGAACAAGCTCCACATTTCTGGCAGGACTTTGAATCCCAGAATTGTCAGGTACAAACAGCATACTTTAATTTAGAGTCATAGAGTCATACAGCATGGAAACAAACCCTTCAGTCCAACTAGTCCATGCTAACCAAGCTTAGGTTCAGATGAAATCTAAAGTGTCACATGTACAACTACTGGATTACAGGAGTACAGTGAAAAATGTACAAAGTTGCCATTCTATGGCGCCATCTTTGTATGCAAAACTAGCCCCATTTACCTGTGTTTGGCCGGTATTCCTCTAAACCTTTTCTATTCGATTTAAAGCCCTTCCTCTGGAGGCAGGTGGTCAAGCATTCATAACACACTAAAAATCTTCAGATACTTATAAAACTTTCCAATGGTTTCTGAATGAGAGTCAGTAAATAAAAGTGTGTATGAGTGAATGGATGAATGTGCAGCTGTGAAATCGATGAGTGTGGGTATGTTATAGGGGTACAGGTAAATGATGTAAGTTGGTGAAATGGTTAGTGAATAAGTGGTTAGGTGGATTGGAAGGTGCAGACGGATCAGGTCCTGTTGTCAGTTCCAGGACCTATTCAGGTCAGGTCATGGGAGTTTCAGGGAGAGAATTAAATGGTATGGTCAAATGAGTTCAAGTCCGTTCAGGGAACATTGGAGGATTGCATCAGAGGGGAACCAGATTGCAGGCGTAGTTAGAGGAAGGGATTCATGGTCGAGGAGTGAGAGAGTCAGCTGAGGAGTTTGGTGGTGGTGAATGGTCAGGCAGTGTCAGAGGTCAGAGGTATTGGGCAGGAGTTTGAGAGGGGAGTCAGGGTAGTCAGTTGTATGGTTACACCTGTGTTAGACTAGGAGTTTCCAGCTAACATTTTCTGGGTAACTATCTAGGAAAAGTCTGAACTATCACATTAACTCAGTATCAAAAACATTTTTGGATGGTTGCAGAGAATGGAGGAATTATCTGTCTGAGGTTTGATCTTCCCATTCAATTTCCAACTGAGTCAGTGTATCGGGAGTTCCATAGGGTCTCAACTCATATCTCTGATCTAATTTTCAACTATCAGGAATCTAGATAATCTGGGCCATTGTGATTCTACAGGACAGAATCCAAGAAGTATCCATTTCTTTTTATGATGTGTAACAAATTAGAACTTGAAATTATATGAGTCAATTGCAAAAAATTAGAGTCATAAATTCTCAAGTATTCAAAAAAATGCATAACCAAATTAATAGTACTAAATAGAGAAACTATGTAGGAAAACTAATTTACCAAATTGTGTACTTAGGGTGACGGGAAGGTCAATTTAAATAATTTGAGGAAGTATCTGAGCCAATAGGGAGTACATCTTGGCACACATTAGAACGTCAGTCATTAATCTTGCTCCTTTATGCCCCCACCCCCTACATGCTGCTATTGTTCTTTGTCTGGAAGAAAGGAAGCAGTTTCTTAATTAAACCATTTCACAAAACAACTGAAGACCAAAATTAAACGTAAAATCGTAAGTTCAGCATGGTCAAAACTTTCCCATTCAAAAAAATACATGTTCATATTTGAAATGGAAATGCAATACATCCCTTTGGGGTGCCATATTATCAGTTCCTTCACACGAAAAAATATTCAAAGATGCGACAGGTTTCTCCCCTCCCCGCACCCACCCACCTCTCCCCAACACCCTGCCTGATTGGCCATTGGCTGTGGCTTCCATTACTGTTTTTGTCACAGGTGGTACCTGAACACCGTGTTCCTGACAACAAGACCCCAGCCAAATGGCCACGTCCATTTCTGAGAGTTCCAGAATCAGCTGTCAATCACAATTTCTCCTCAGACTGGGAGCTATGCTTAGACCAAGTGGTTTAGTATTACCCTGGTTTTAAAAAAAACAGCCTTTCATCAGCAATGAATGCAGCTCACCTTTGAAAGTTACTGAAATATTACTGACTCAACAACACCTCTCAGAGAGCATTGCAGAATATTGTATATGTATATAAAAAAGGCTCCCCGATGTGAAATTCTTTCCAGGCAACGCCGATGTTCTGAGCTGTGTCTTCCATCTGAGAAGGTGTATTAAAACACTTCTTTTTTATATGGTCCCCAACATTTCAATTCTTTGAAGAATAGGAAAGCTTACTTTGCAAAGACTTACACATTTTCTGGCCCATATTCTGATTAATCGCTCCATTTCCAAACTCATTATTTCCAAATCCACCTGGCTCAGGCTGTAAGTCACTAAAAACAAATCAGACAGTTATTCACACGTAATATTCAAAGACCTACATGTACAGGAGTAAATATATTCAACGTACAAAACTCAAACTGTGTCTTTCTATAAAATAAAGGTGTCACTGAGATCTATACCAAGTGATGCATAGAAAGCACACGAAGAAGTGTGTCAACATCCTTGCATACTAGACCTCTAAGGTGCTGTCCTCAGTTGTCCTTTTTGTGGAAATGTCCTTTTATTTTAAATAGTCATTGGTCTGCACTTTCTGGAGAGCAGCAATCGTGATCAGATTGCTGATTTTGCTTCTACTTTTTTTTAACCCTGTGTAATGTAGCTTCAATCCAGGTGAACCCTCATGAGTCACATATCAAGAGGGTGTAGAAGACCAGCCATTTGCCCTTTTTTTTACAACAGTCCTAGCTGCTAATTAAAAATGCTACAAATCAAAAATCTTCATTTAAAACTATTCAAAAACTACAGAGTGAAGGTAAATGAGAAAGGTACATGGTGAGGAGGCTGGCATGACAGATGAGTTTTGGGGAGAAAGGTGTTCCTGGCATGAAGGCGGACAGATGGGTGAGGAGTCAAGATCAGGATTCCTTGTGAAGGGCCTTTGTCCAAAACATTGTTTTTCCTGCTCCTCGCATGCTGCCCGACCTGCTGGGCTTTTCCAGCACCGCTCTAACCTTGACTCTAATCTCTAGCATCTGCAGTACCCACTTCCACCTACATGGGTGAGGAGATAGAGTGAAAGGTTGCTGAGGAAGGTAGGATGGCATGTGAGTGAATGAAGGAGCATGATGAGCTAGGGTGATTGTGGGTCAGTCCGCTCAGGGAGGGCGTCTGAGGTATCGGGGAGTATCATAGGATGACACATTGGAGGGGACTGGGGTGGGGACGAGGGGCTAGTCAATCAGGACAGGTCAGTTCAGACAGGAGGACTGGGTCGATTCAGGGGGGAGCATTGAGTCAGTTCGGGCTGAGAGGGATATGTTGGGAAGATTCAGGTGACTAACCCAAAAGTGGGAAACTGTTTCTTTTAAAGAGGTTCCAAATGCTGGGTAAATGCATATCAGAAGACTAAACTTCTTGAGCAATTCCAGTGGAGTTCAGAATTCTGAGGGTCCTTTGGATCTATCAGGGTATGTTGTTGTAATAACTATCTTCCAATAAGAAGATCTGGATTACTGCATTTTTCAGTGATTAGGGAGTCCTTCACCAGCAAATATAGCAGCAAATAAATTGCCCTATCCCTAGTGTAGTTTCTATGAATACCAAACCAAGAATACCTCATTCCACAAAAACTTCATCTTTTACAAGTTTTTCTGCCCTTTTGTATTGAGCAACATACCCTATGTTGTAAGCTACAAAAAGGTTAGGTGCATTGAAAGATTTCCTGAATGAATAATCTGAGTACCCATCCACATTTTGCAGGCCTTTGTGCCTTGGTAGTGTTCTTTTATATAGAATTTCACTGAAGGAAAATAAGGGGGAGAGGAGGTAGGGTCATGGTGTGAGTCAAATTTCAGGAGTAAATAGGAATCCTGAGACACTCGTTACCAGTAGTAAAATTGGTGCTGCAATGCTGAGAGGCAGCCTTGGTTTTGGTGACCACCTCACTCTCTAATGGCCCCAATGCTGGCAACGGAGCCTCAGCAGCCCCTTTAGGAGAGAGAAGCAATGATTGCAGACATTGCAATATGAAGGCACCCTCAGAGGCAGAGATCCCAACCTAAATCTATATAAACCAAACCCAACAAACCCTTTGGATTAGATTCCCTACAGTGTGGAAACAGGCTATTTGGCCACACCAACTCTCCGGAGAGTAACCTACCCAGACCCATTTCCCTCTGACTAATGCACCTAACATTATGGGCAACTTAGCATGGCCAATTCACCTAACCTACACACCTTTGGATTGTGGGAGGAAACCGGAGCACCCGGAGGAAACCCACGTAGACACGGGGAGAATGTGCAAACTCAGTACAGACAGTCACCTGAGGCAGGAATCGAACCAAAGTCCCTGGCGCTGTGAGGCAGCAGTGCTAACCACTGAGTCATTGAGCTGCCCGACTGTGGATAGAAAAATCCATCCAGAGGAATAATTTTTGCCATGGGCATGGCCTTAACTATCTTAAATGGATATCCATTTCTATGGCATAGCCAATCCTATGACAAAGTGGGAAGGTTTCCCACTGGTGGGAATGAATCATATTATATTTTCTCAACCTTGTCTCCATGCCAACCTAAGATAGAATTGAAGTCAAATAATTTATTTTTGTTCAAAAAAACATTTTAAATATACAAAATGCAAGGTTAAAGAGAAACAGTCCCAGTACTTGGATTACACATGGTTTGTGAGCTATTTTTCCCAGCCAATTAATATTCACCATTCCGTAGGTGTCAATGACATAGACAGCCCTTATAATATATTAATTGCTCCAGCTATAATAGGCAAATCTGGCTGCTCACTCAACTCTTTGCACCTCATTAAGGTGCAAATGCCTTAGTTTAATCCCTTGTCACTTTACTTTTGGGTTACTGCTACACAACAAGTGCTGACTGCGGCAACAAAAATGACTGGAAAGAGAAATGTGAGTCACAAAAAAAATTAAACCCCCAAATAGCACAATTATGTGAACTTTTTTTAATAGAAGGATTTCAAATGTGAAATGTTGTATCTTGAGCCAGAGAATCACAGAGATATGCAAGACAGAAACAGACCCTTGGGTCCAACTCATCCACACCGACCAGACATCCTAAATAAATTGTCCAATTTGCCAGCATTCGGCCCATATCCCTCTAAACTCTTCCCATTCATATACTCATCCAACACTGTAATTGTACCAGCCTTCTTCTGGCAGCTCATTCCAAACATGCACCACCCTCTGCGTGAAAAATTGCCCTGAAGGTACAAATCTTTCCCCTCCCATCTTAAACCTATGTCCTCTAGTTCTGGATTCCCCAACCCCAGGAAAAACGCTTTGTCTATTTACCCTATCCATGCCACTCATGATTTTATGAATCTCTTTAAGGTCACCCCTCAGCCTCCAAAGCTCCAGGAAAAATTGCCCCAGCCTATTCAGCCTCTCCCTACAGCTCAAACTCTCCAACCCTGACAACATTCTAGTAAATTCTTTCTGAACCATTTCAAGTTTCACAATATCCTTCCTAAAACAGGAAGACCAGAATTGCAGTCAGTACTCTAACAGTGGCCTAAACAATGTCCTGCACAGCTGCAACATGACCTCCCAACACCTATACACAATGCACTGACCAATAAAGGAAAGCATACGAAATGCCTTCTATCCTGTCTACCTGTGACTCCACTTTCAAGGAACCATAAAACTGCAATTCAAGGTCTCTTTATTCAGCAACAGTCCTTAGGACCTTACTATTAAGTATGGGTCCTCCTCTGATTTACCTTTCCAAAATGCAGCACCTCACATTTATGTAAGTTAAACTCCATCTGCCAATCCTCAGCCCATTGGCCCATCTGATCAAGATCTCTTTGTACTCAGAAGTAACCTCTGTCGCTGTCAACGACATCTCCAATTTTGGTGTCATCTGCAAACTTACTAACCATACCTCTTATGTTCACACCCAACACATTGACAAGAATCAATGAACCCAGCACTGATCCTTATGGCACACCAATAGTCACAGATCTCCATTCTGAAAAACAACCCTTCACCACCACCATTTGTCTTCTACCTTCAAACCAGTTCTGTATCCCAACAGCTAGTTCTCCCACTATTCTGTGTGATCTAACTTTGTTAACTAATCTACCATGAGGAACTTTGTAGAACTTGGATTGCCAGCGCCCCTCCCCCAAATTCCCTCCCCCCCCACCTTTTATCTCAGCCTGCTTGGCATACCAGCCTCATTCCTGAAGCAGGGGTTATGCCCGAAACGTCCATTCTCCTGCTCCTCGGATGCTGCCTGACCTGCTGTGTTTTTCCAGCACCACATTTTTGAACTTTGTAGAATGCCTACTGAAGTCCATATAGATCACGATCAATGCTCTGCCTTCATCACTCCTCTTCATTACTTTTTCAAAAAGACTCAATCAAATTCTTCAGATACAATTTCCCATGCACAAAGCCATGTTGACTATCCGTAATCAGTCCTTGCCTTTCCAAATACATGTAAATCCTGCCCCTCAGGATTCCCTCCAACACCCTGCCCACCACTCAGGCTCACCAGTCTATAGTTCCCTGGCTTTTCCTTACCAATTCTCTCAAACAGTGGCACAACATGAGCCAACCTCCACTCTTCTGGCACCTCACCTGTGACTATCGATGCAAGGGGCCCAGCAATCACTTCCCTAGCTTTGCACAGAGTTTTGGGGTACACCTGATCAGGTCCCAGGGATTTATCCAACTTTATGAGTTTGAAGCTGTTCAGCACCTCCTCTTCATAGAGTCATAGAGATGTACAGCATGGAAACAGACCCTTCGCTCCAACCCGTCCATGCCGACCAGATATCGCAACCCAATCTAGTCCCACCTGCCAGCACCCAGTCCATATCCCTCCAAACACTTCCTATTCATATACCCATCTGAATGCCTCTTAAATGTTGTATTGTACCAGCCTCCACCACCTCCTCTGGCAGCTCATTCCATACACGTACCACCCTCTGCGTGGAAAAGTTGCCCCTTAGGTCTCTTTTATATCTTTCCCCTCTCACCCTAAACCCTCTAGTTCTGGACTCCCCGACCCCAGGGAAAAGACTTTGTCTATTTATCCTATCCATGCCACTCATAACTTCGTAAACCTCTATAAGGTCACCCCTCAGCCTGTGATGCTCCAGGGAAAACAGCCCCAGCTTGTTCAGCCTCTCCCTGTAGCTCAGATCCTCCAACCATAGCAACATCCTTGTATGTTTCACAACATCGTTCCAATAGGAAGGAGACCAGAATTGCACACAATAATCTAACAGTGGCCTAACCAATGTCCTGTACAGCTGCAACATGACCTCCCAACTCCTGTACTCAATACTCTGACCAATAAAGGAAAGCATACTAAATGCCTTCTTCACTGTCCTATCTACCTGCGACTCCACTTTCAAGGAGATATGAACCTGCACTCCAAGGTCTCTTTGTTCAGCAACACTCCCTAGGATCTTACCATTAAGTGTATAAGTCCTACTAAGATTTGCTTTCCCAAAATGCAGCACCTTACATTTACCTGAATTAAACTCCATCTGCCATTTCTCAGCCCATTGGCCCATCTGGTCAAGATCCTGTTGTAATCTGAGGTTGTAACCCTTCGCTGTCCACTACATCTCCAATTTTGGTGACATCTGCAAACTTACTAACTGTACCTCTTATGCTCGCATCCAAATCATTTATGTAAATGACAAAAAGTAGAGGGCCCAGCACCGATCCTTGTGGCACTCCACTGGTCACAGGCCTCCAGTCTGAAAAACAACCCTCCACCACCACCCTCTGTCTTCTACCTTTGAGCCAGTTTTGTATCCAAGTGGCTAGTTCTCCCTGTATTCCATGATATCTAACCTTGCTAACCAGTCTCCCATGGGGAACCTTGTCGAATGCCTTACTGAAGTCCATATAGATCACATCTACTGCTCTGCCCTCATTAATCTTCTTTGTTACTTCTTCAAAAAACTCAATCAAGTTTGTGAAACATGACTTCCTACGTACAAAGCCATGTTGACTATCCCGAATCAGTCCTTGCCTTTCCAAATACATGTACATCCTGTTCCTCAGGATTCCCTCCAACAACTTGCCCACCACTGAGGTCAGGTTCAGTCTATAGTTCCCTGGCTTGTCTTTACCGCCCTCCTTAAACAGTGGCACCACGTTTGCCAACCTCCAGTCTTCCAGCACCTCACCTGTGACTATCGATGATACAAATATCTCAGCAAGAGGTCTAGCAATCACTTCTCTAGCTTCCCACATCTGATTAGGTCCTGGGGATTTATCCACCTTTAACCATTTCAAGGCATCCAGCACTTCCTCTTCTGTAAGCTGGTCATTTTTCGTGATGTCACTATTTATTTCCCCATGTACTATATCTTTCATAGCCTTCTCAGCAGTAAACAATGACGCAAAACACTCATTTAGTATCCCCCTCAACTTCCATAGTTCCATATATAGGCTGCCTTGCTGATCTTTAAGGGGCACTCTGCTCTTCCTTGTTACCCTTTTGTCCTTAATGTATTTGTAAAATCCCTTTGGAGTCTCCTTAACCCTATTTGCCAAAGCTACCTCATGTCTCTTTTTCCACTCCTGATTTACCTCTTAAGTATACTCCTACTGCCGTTATGCTCGAGGGATTTGCTCAGTCTCTGTTGTCTATACCTCACATATGCTTCCTTCTTATTTTTAGTTTGAGACAAAATAACTACAGATGCTGGAATCCAAGATAGACAGGCCAGAGGCTGGAAGAACACAGCAAGCCAGGCTGCACCAGGAGATGGTGGAGTCAACATTTTGGGTGTAACCCTTCTTTAGGACTGGGGTGGGGGTAAGGAGGAAGCACTCGAGGAGGGTTTTGGTTGGGGAAAGGGGCAAGGTGGTGAGGTAGGGATAAGTGAACACAGGTAGAGGTAGACCTGGTTTGTTGATGGGAGGAATAAATCAGGTTGGTAGCTGGAAAGAAGGGTCAGTCAGAAGAATAGAAGGGAGGAGGACAGGCTGGAAAGGGAATTGGGCGACGGGAAGGGAGATTATCTGAATTTGGAGAACTCAGTGTTTAGATTGTTTAGATTACTTACAGTGTGGAAACAGGCCCTTCGGCCCAACAAGTCCACACCGACCCGCCGAAGCGCAACCCACTCATACCCCTACATTTACCTCTACCTACCACTACGGGCAATTTAGCATAGCCAATTCACCTGACCCGCACATCTTTGGACTGTGGGAGGAAACCGGAGCACCCGGAGGAAACCCACGCAGACACGGGGAGAACGTGCAAACTCCACACAGTCAGTCGCCTGAGTCGGGAATTGAACCCGGGTCTCAGGCGCTGTGAGACAGCAGTGCTAACCACTGTGCCACCGTGCCGCCCAAAGTTGAGACCTCCAGACTGTAGTCTGCCCTAGATGAGGCGTCGTTCCTCCAATTTGCAGTCGGATTCACTGCGGCAATGGAGGATGTCGAGGGTGGTCATGTCAGAAAGTGAAGGGGAATTAAAATGTGGTGACTTGGGAGGTCCAGTCAGCCCCTGCAGGCCTGGCTGAGATGCTCAGCAAAAGTGCCTTGAGTTTATGTTTGGTCTCCCCAAAGTAGAGGAGACCATATCTAGAGCACCAGATATAGTAAACTCAGTTGGAGGAGAGGCAAGTGAACCTCTGTTTCACCTGGAAGGACTGTTTGGGTCTCTGGATGGAGGTGATGGGGGGGTGGTGTGCCAGCAGGTTTTGCATCTTTTCCAGTTGCAGTGGAGGATACTTGGGGGTTCAGGAGGGTTTGTGGGGAGAATGGCATGAACCAAGGATTGATGAAGGAACAGTCCTTGCAGAAGGCAGAGAGTGTGGGGATGGGAAGATGTTCTTGGTGGTGGGATCTAATTGGAGTTGGCGGAAATGTCTAAGGATGATGTGATAGATGCGGAAACTGGTGGGGTGGTTGGATGAGGACAAGGTGGTCCCTGTCTTTATTGCATTTGGTGGGGAGGGAGGCACGGTTTAGAGCAGTGGAGCGGGGAATGGAGGAGGTGTGGTAGAGGTCCGTCTGGATGATGGAGGAGTGGGGGAGGAAGCACTTTCTTCAAAATAGGTAGACATTTGGAAAGCTTGGGAGTGGGATGTCTCCTTGTCCAAGTAGATGTGGCAGAGGAATTGGAAGTACAGGATGGAGTTTTTGCAGGATACTGGGTGGAAGGAGGTGTAGTCCAAACAGTTATAGGAGTCCGTGGGTCTCCAAATATCCATCTGGAGATGGAGATGGAAATGGAGAGGTCAAGAAAACAGAGGGAGGTGTCAGAAATAGATCAAGTGAATTTGAGGGTGGGGGTGGAAGTTGTGGGCAAAGTTGATGAACAGCTGCAGTTCAACCTAGGTGCAGGACACTGCGCCGATGCAGTCATCGATGTAATGGTGGAAGAATTGGGGCACATTGCCTGTGTAGATACTGAAGAGGGATTCTTCAACGTAGCTGACAAAGAGGCAGGCGTAACTGGGGCCAAACTGAGTGCCCATGGCCACTCCCTGGATTTGGAGGAAATAGGAGGTGTTAAAGGAAAAGTTATTAAGGGTGAGAACAAGTTTGGCAAGGCAGAGGAGAGTAATGATGAAGGAGGATTGGATGGGTCTGTTGGAGAGGAAGAAACTGAGGGGCTGTAGGCCATCCTTGTGAGATATGGACATATATGAGGACTGCATGTCCAAAGTGAAGAGAGCCAGAAACCGGAAATTACTGAAGAGGTGGAAGGCGTGGTTAGTGTCGTGGATGTAGGTGGGAAGTGTGTGGACCAAGGGGGAGAGGATGGAATTGAGATAGGAAGAAATAAGTTCAGTGGGGCAGGAGCATGTGGAGACAATGGATCATATGGGGTAGTTGGGCTTGTGGATCTTGGGAAGCAGGTAGAACCGGGCAGTGTGGGGCTGGGGGACTGAGTTTGGAGGCAGTGGAGGGGAGATCACTGGAGGCAGTTGTGTCACAGACAGTGTGAGTGATTTTGGACTTTACCAAAACCTCAATTTCCCTAGTCATCCTGCATTCCCTCCACCTACCAGCCTTACCCTTCACCCTAACAGGAAACTATTGTCTTTGGACTCTCATTATCTCACTTTTGAAGGCTTCCCGTTTTCCAACTGTCCCTTTTCCCGCGAACATTCCTCAGCAGTCTAAGAAGCAGAGATAACGGCTGGATGTTTTCCAGCTCACTGGAGACCAGCTGGAAGGCAGGAGTATAGAAATGCTGGTGATATTTGTCAGAGGGAGAGCCTGATGATTATTGGTTATGAGGAGATCCTACTAAAGGCAGCCCCAGCTGGCTGGAGAAGTTTACCTTGAAATGCAGGCAGAAGGTAATCAAGACCAATGGGCACAATTTTACCAACTTCTTATCATTTTATCAGAAATGTAACAATCTAAGTCAGGATGTCCAGATTCAAGTCGAACCTGCTTCAGATGTTTTGAAATGGCATCTCTAAACAGATTAATCTGAGTAAAAACAATGAAGCTTTGGAGCCTTGCCTGAGGCAATAAGGGAAAGGCTCAGTGTTAGAGGTCAGTGCTGGCTATGAAAGATACCACAGCTTGAAAGATACCACAGGGTGAAACTGAGTGGACAGCAACTGTAGCAATAGGCAGTTGAAAATCTGTTTAGCAGTGTGGTGGGACGTAAGTTGAATGTCATATCAGGACTAAAAAGGGTTTCAGGAAAACCAGATCACTGAATGCAGCTATTTGTCATGGGCCTCAAGCTGTCAGACTTTGAGACCTCCAGCCAGTAGCAGAGATTGAGGTAGAGAGCTGGATAGCCACATTGAGATCAACAGAATCATGAGCCTGGAAGTGGGACACAGATACAGAGGGCATATGCACAGTTCACCTCTCACGTACAGAGGACAATATCCACCAGAGAGAATCCACCAGCAGATGTTCAGTTTTCAACAAATATTGCAAAAACCATATTGTCTTTCCAGAAAGGCAATTGCTGAGCTATGTATCGTGGTGGAAGATGGGCTGACCTCCAGTGGGAAGGAGTGGGCACACAATTCCAGAGAACTTGTGGAGGAATAAAAGGAAAATACTCTGGATGCTGAAAATCTGAAATAAAAACAGAACCTGCTGGGGAAACCCAAATCTGATTGCACCTATAGAGAAAGAGAGTCACTGTTTCAGAACTATTCTGAAGAAGAGTCATACTGGACTCGAGAGCTAGTCAATATTTGTATGTTCACACTGTTTCAGTGAGTCTGAAAGAACAATCACATTAAGATGATCAGTTGATTTCCTGAGGTGCTAGGTGTTATGAACAGCAAGCATATGATCATCATGGTCCTTACAAAGCAGGTTAAAAATTGCACGACACCAGGGTCTAGTCCAACAGATTTATTTGAAAACACAAACTAACGCCTGAAGAAGGAGCAGATATCCAAAAGCTTGTGTTTTCTAATAAATCTGGTGGACTATAACCTGGTGTCCTGTGATTTTTTTTACCTTGTCCAACTCAGTCCAACACTGGCACTTCCACATCACGGCTCCTACAGATCAGGCAGCAACCTTCTCCTTCGGAAGAGGTTTCTATTATCACAACATACAACTAACCTTCCTTCAGGTCTGGGTATGTTACCCAAGAGCCAGCTACAATACCCAGGTCAAAAGCAAACCTGGGTTCCTGAATCTTTTAACTCTTCAAATGCTTTCAAGTATGGGTGCTCTGTGATAAAAGCTACCCAATAAACATCTGGCGACTGACTCCTATTAGGAACTCAAGCACAAATATAAAAGAGAGATGGCAGCTGCAACAGGACATCGTGAGTGACCAATCGGTAGGCCATAGTCCTTCTGAAAATGTTCACCTGAGGAGTTCAAAGACCAGGAATGAGTGCAGGCATCTCATTTTCACTCAGACATTAATTTCAATAAAATTTGAACCAATGTTACTGGAAATACCGGATTTTAACACAAACCCAACTTCAGGTAATGTTTTTAACCGTAGCTGTAATTTTAAGAGTAGTTTCGTTTGCCAGTAGTCATTTCTCCAGGATGCAGCAGGACCAGCCAGTCATCTATACATAAGCATTTTTTCTACAATTACTCTGCAGTAGCTTCTTATCAAATAATTTTGAAAATCAAAAAATACAAATTTGAAAGTACTAACGGAACATAACATGATTTCATTTTTTTAAAGAGTGTATATATGAAAGAGTGTACGAGAGTCAGTTAATGAGAGAATTGCTGTTATCTCATTATCTGTATCTAAGATCAGAACAAAAGCAAAAAAAAATTAGACACTCCAATGACTGATAGGATTCCACCACCCATGTGGAACTCAAACCTGAATCTTCAGGGAAGGAGGTAAAAACTTATTAGTGTGTGCAAATTAGGGCCAATGGTGCAGTGACAAACTCAATGTCATTTTGTATCAACTAAATGGAATTTACCTTTCCAGAAATTGCCCTTCAATTTCTTTTTTTGTTCCCTCTGGAACTGTTATGCCTCCCTAACATTGTGGGCGCAGTAGGATTTGTTTTCGTTGTGAATGAAATTGTATATTCCAGAGCCACATTAGAAAACTTCACTTCAAAATCAAAGTATTGTGGATGCTGCAAATTGGAAATAAACTCTAAAAATGCTGAAAATACTCAACAGGTCTGTGGAGTGAAGTAGAGTTAATTAACTGAATTATGGTTAGGAATCCTGAAATTGACATTGAATGTGTTTAAATGTGCGGACGAAATACTTGTTGATGGCATATAATGTGGAAAAATATGCCCATTTTGACAAGAAGAATAGAAAAACAGAATGTTATTTAAGTGGAAAGTGAGACTGCTGGAAGTAACGGTTGAAAAGGAATCTTGGTGTGCATCCAAATGAATCACAAAAAAGTTTGTATGCAGGTCCAGTAAGTAGTTAGGAAGGCAAATAAAATGCTGGTCTGCACAGCAAGGGGTATGGCTACAAATGTAAAATGCATTGAAGAGGCTATACTTAGAGTGCTGTGTACAGTTTCAGCTACTTTTTTAATTACATTAGAAACTGTTCAAAGAAGGTTCATTAAACTGATTTGTTGTATGAAGGGATTAACAGTTTAGAGAAGGTTAAGCCTATACTCAGAGTTGACTCATTGAAGGCAAGTTTCCCGCACTTGCGTGTGAATTTCAAGACAGACCCTACCCCCCACCCCCCACCCCCACCCCCCCACCTCCCTTCACCAGCTCAAATGCCTTAATTTTTCAGCCAAAGGGTCTTTAATTATAAGGAGATTAAACTTCTGCCCATCTCCGGGAGGAAATTTCATCTCAAAAGCTGGTGGACTGTTAGAGGCAGAGTTGTGGCCACTGCTGGTATTACAGGTAGGCCAAGGAGGACGAGCATCTCTGGATACACCAGAAATTGGATGAATCCAAGATCTCCCAGTGGCCAACTGGCACGTTGGGACATGTTGGAGTTCATGGGGCTAGGGATAGGGGTGAGAGGTGTGGACACAAGAATGAAAAAGTGCAAGGGTACTTTTAATTGACATCGCAAAAGCAGAAAGGGCAACTCCCTCGACCTTTCACTGACCAAAGGCCTACAGAGTAAAACCAAAAGGGATCCGAGGAAAGCCTCCTGCCACTTGTTGAACTTACATGATTTACCATTAGGGTTGACCTAATAAACTTTGTTTTAGGAAAAATAGAGGGTGCTGAGGATATAGGAGTTTGGGAAGACGAGAGTTGTACAAAATTAAGCCTATTGCTCACTTGAATGATTTACCCAAACACTGGTTTCTTTGGAGAGCTCATTATGATTTCTGAGATATGTAATGTTGTTAGATTTGCAGTTACTAGACATAAAAATGGAGTATTGAAATGTACAAAATGTTTCATTCAAAACCCTTAATTATATTCAATGGCTTGGCCTCCACAACCCTTTGCAGCAATGAGCTCCACAGAGTCACGACCCACTAGCTAATCTTATGAACTTTTCTACATAGCTGAACAGTTAAGTACATCAAATACATATAATGTGATTCCATGAACAAACTAAATCCAATTGGAAATTCTACTGGGTAGCAGAAGTAATATGGGGAAAGATAAAACCAATTTTCAAAATGTTTATTCCAACATTAATTGAAGAAATTCTAAAGATCCAAATAAAACTTTAATATCTGACATTTTCAGCTCTACTGGATGACAAAGGTTACCTGAAATATTGGAAAAAAAACAAAACTATTGTGTTAAGTCCTTGCCACAAACTTTGTGCTACACACAAAGGGTGATGGATATTTGGAATTCTCTTCCACAAATGCAAGTGAATACTGGATCTGCTCTTAATTTTAAATCTGAAATGGATGAAGATTTAGTAAACAAATGTATTAAGAGATACGAACATGGAGTTAAACCATGGCGGGTACATGGAGTTAAACCACAGAGTAGCTATGATCTCATTGAAGGAGAAACAGGCTCAAGGGACTGAATGACCTATTCTTGTTCCTATGTTCTTCAGCCTCTTATTCCATCTGCAATTTTCAATAGCAAGTTACCTGACATTAATTCTAAGTGCTGTTTATACTGCTGTTGATTCAAACAGAGGAGCAGGTTACTACAGATGAACTGGAACTGGGGAGCATGTACAAAGGGAGATACAGCTAGTAACAAATAGCTGGTTGATCTATAGAATTGTTTCTCCCGCCTGCCAACAACTATGTGATTGGATCCCACATAACTGAACAGCTTGGTCAGAAATCATCCAACCTCTGAAAACGAAGGAGCTGTCCTTTCTTTGCAGTTAAGAAAATCACCTCAAACCTTAAGCCAATTTATTTCAGTTCATAGGTTGCTGTAAGATGTAGATTTTTAAAATCAATAAGTCAGAGACTTTATAAGTGTGCATGAGTCACCCTGTGGTCTAAGAGACAGGTAAATAGGGGATTTTTTCACATTTAAAAAGAAAACCTTTTATCGTAATGATGACTCCAGATTGATTGACTTGATTTTCAAAACGCTAGCCCAATGAGGAGTAACATTACTTAGATGAGGATCATAGAATCATAGAATCCCTACTGTGTGGAAACAGGCCAATTGGCCCAACAAGTCCACACTGACCCTCTGAAGAGTAACCCACCCAGACCCATTCCCTTATCCTATTATTCTACATTTACCCCTAACTATTCCACCTAACCAACATATCCCTGAACACTACGGGCAAATGAGCATGGCCAATTTACCTAACCTGCGCTTCTTTGGATTGTGGGAGGAATCCAGAGCACTCGGGGGAAACCCATGCACACATGTTTAGGTTTGGACCTCGAAGAAGCTCCAGACTGATATGGCTCTTTGAAGGAAGAGGAGGAGCAGGACATGGATAAGAAGGGGATGATCAGGAAGGATATGGAAAATACAGTACACAGATGCCCCAGTTGCAGAAGTTCCAGCATCCTTATTTCCTTTGTGATCATCTACTGTGCTCTTGCTCTTTCCCAAACATTTTCCATGCAATCACAATATGTGCAACACCATCCCAGAGGGTAGTGAGAATCTGGAACTCACTGGCCGTAAAGATGTAGAGGTAAAACCTCTCATATCATTTAATGATAATTTGGATGTGCACTTATAATGCCCAGGCAATCAAGGCTATGGGCCAAGTGCTAGAAAATGGGATTAGAATAGCTGGATGACTGTTATTGATCGGCACTTAAGCGGTGGGTGAATGGACCTTTTTCTGTGCTGTAGATCTTTATGGCTCTATGATTTACTTTGTCTTACGCCATCAATAAATACAAATACCTTACCAATACACACCTCGCATATACTTGAGTCTAGATTACAACATCTGTTGTTCATCTTGCAAGCATTTCTTAATTAGGAAGATCAAAAAGAATTAGATTACTGCTTTGTCCATTATTCTTTCAAATATCACATGTTACTTAGTGGCCCTCAGGTTTAATTCATCTTCCCATTCTCACCTACAACTTGGGAATACTTTTTGTTCTTCCTCTGGTTATATTTTCACGGTCTTTTCACCGCAGACAGCGGCGCGAGCTGGGCGGAAGTGAGGTTGGAGCGCAGAGCTGGTCGGGAAAGTAAGTGATTGGTATTTGAGTGGGTGTGTTCTAGACCCCAGGCCCTACTTCGTAGGGCCTCCCTCCCATCCTCCTCCTCTAACCTAATTTTAAAGTCCACTGGTAAGCGACTCAGTGTTATTGACTCATTGTTCTTGTTTTGGAGACAAAGTGTACAGTCATGGCAGCGCAGGCAGTGGAATGTTCCTCCTGCAGGATGTTTGAGGTAGGGGTGACCACCGATACTCCTACCGACTTCGTCTGCAGGAAATGCAGTCAGATCCTGCTCCTCACCGAACGAGTTAGGGAACTGGAACTGGAGTTGGATGAACTGAGGATTACTCGAGAGGCTGAGAGGGTGATTGATAGAAGCTACAGGGACATAGTTACGCCGGAGAACAGAGGTAGCTGGGTAACAGTTAGAGGTGGGAAGGGGAAGAAGCAGGCAGTGCAGGGTTCCCCTGTGGTCGTTCCCCTAAACAATAAGTATACAGCTTTGGAAACTGTTGGGGGGGACAGCCTTGCAGGTGTAAGCTGCAGTGACGGGATCTGTGGCGTGAGGTCTGGCTCTGAGACTCAGAAGGGAAAGGGGGAGAGGAGGAGAGCACTAGTTATAGGAGACTCTCTAGTTAGAGGGACGGACAGGCAGTTCTGTGGACATGGGCGAGACTCTCGGATGGTTTGTTGCCTCCCGGGTGCCAGGGTCCGAGACGTCTCAGACCGTGTCTTCAGAATCCTTAAGGGGGAGGGTGTGCAGCCAGAAGTCGTGGTACACATTGGCACCAATGACATAGGTAGGAAGAGGGGTGGGGAGATCATTCAAGAGCTCAGGGAGTTAGGCTGGAAGCTAAAAGCTAGGACAGACAGAGTCGTCATCTCTGGGTTGTTGCCGGTGCCACGTGACAGTGAGGCAAGGAATAGGGAGAGAGTGCAGTTGAACACGTGGCTGCAAGGATGGTGTAGGAGGGAGGGCTTCAGGTATTTGGACAATTGGACTGCATTCTGGGGAAGGTGAGACCTGTTCAAACAGGACGGGTTGCACCTGAACCAGAAGGGCACCAATATCCTGGGGGTTAGGTTTGCTAGCACTCTTCGGGGGGGGTTTAAACTAATTTGGCAGGGGGATGGGATCCGGACTTGTAGTCCAGCAAGTAAGCTAGCTGTTTGTCAGGATGTCCAAGAATGTAGGGAGGCTGTGGAGAAGGTAGCACTGACAGGGAATACTTGCGGACACAGAGATGGGCTCAAGTGTGTATACTTCAATGCAAGGAGTATCAGAAATAAGGTGGGTGAACTTAAGGCGTGGATCAGTACCTGGGACTACGATGTTGTGGCCATCACGGAAACGTGGATAGATGAGGGACAGGAATGGTTGTTGGAGGTTCCTGGTTACAGATGTTTCAGTAAGATTAGGGAGGGTGGTAAAAAAGGAGGGGGGGTGGCATTGCTAATTAGAAATGGTATAACGGCTGCAGAAAGGAAGTTTGAGGGGGGTCTGCCTTTGGAGGTAGTATGGACTGAAGTCAGAAATAGGAAAGGTGCAGTCACCTTGTTGGGTGTTTACTATAGGCCCCCAAATAGCAGCAGAGATGTGGAGAAACAGATTGGGAAACAGATTTTGGAAAGGTGCAGAAGCCACAGGGTCGTAATCATGGGCAACTTCAACTTCCCAAATATTGATTGGAAGCTCTTTAGATCAAGTAGATTGGATGGGGCGGTGTTTGTGCAGTGTGTCCAGGAAGCTTTTCTAACTCAGTATGTAGATTGTCCAACCAGAGGGGAGGCCATATTGGATTTGGTACTCGGTAATGAACCAGGACAAGTGATGGGCTTGTTAGTGGGTGAACATTTTGATGATGGTGACCACAATTCTGTGACTTTCACCTTGGTTATGGAGAGAGATAGGTGCGCACAACAGGGTAGATTTTACAATTGGGGGAAGGGAAATTCCAATGCTGTAAGACAGGATTTGAGGAGCATAAGTTGGGAGCATAGGCTGTCAGGGAAGGATGTGGTGGAAATGTGGAACTTTTTCAAGGAGCAGATATGACGTGTCCTTGATATGTATGTACCCATCAGGCAGGAAAGAAATGGTCGTGTGAGGGAGCCTTGGTTGACGAGGGAGGTTGAATGTCTAGTAAAGAGGAAGAAGGAGGCTTACATAAGGTTGAGGAAACAGGGTTCAGACAGAGCAGTGGAGGGATACAGGATAGCCAGAAGGGGCCTGAAGAAAGGGATTAGGAGAGCTAAGAGAGGGCATGAAAAATCCTTGGCGGATAGGATCAAAGATAACCCCAAGGCATTTTATGCGTATGAGAGAAACATGAGAATGACGAGAACGAGGGTAGGTCCGATCACGGACAGTAGTGGGAGATTGTGTATTGAGTCGGAAGAGATAGGAGAGGTCTTGAATGAGTACTTTTCTTCAGTATTTACGAACGAGAGGGACCGTATTGTTGAAGAGGAGAGTGTGAAACGGACTGGTAAGCTAGAAGAGATACTTGTTAGGAAGGAAGATGTTTTGGACATTTTGAACAACTTGAGGATAGACAAGTCCCCCGGACCTGACAGGATATATCCTAGGATTATGTGGGAAGCAAGAGAGGAAATTGCAGTACCGTTGGCAATGATCTTTTCGTCTTCACTGTCAACGGGGGTGGTACCAGGGGACTGGAGAGTAGCGAATGTTGTGCCCCTGTTCAAAAAGAGAATAGGGATAACCCCGGGAATTACAGGCCAGTTAGTCTTACTTCTGTGGTAGGCAAAGTAATGGAAAGGGTACTGAGGGATAGGATTTATGAGTATCTGGAAAGACACTGCTTGATTAGGGACAGCCAGCACGGATTTGTGAAGGGTAGGTCTTGCCTTACAAGTCTTATTGAATTCTTTGAGGAGGTGACCAAGCATGTGGATGAGGGTAGAGCAGTGGATGTAGTGTACATGGATTTTAGTAAGGCATTTGATAAGGTTCCCCATGGTAGGCTTATGCGGAAAGTCAGGAGGCATGGGATAGAGGGAAATTTGGCTAATTGGATAGAAAACTGGCTAACCGGTCGAAGTCAGAGAGTGGTGGTAGATGGTAAATATTCAGCCTGGAGCCCAGTTACAAGTGGAGTTCCGCAGGGATCAGTTCTGGGTCCTCTGCTGTTTGTAATTTTTATTAATGACTTGGATGAGGGAGTCGAAGGGTGGGCCAGTAAATTTGCAGATGATACGAAGATTGGTGGCGTTGTGGACAGTGAGGAGGGCTGTTGTCGGCTGCAAAGGGACTTAGATATGATGCAGAGCTGCGCTGAGGAGTGGCAGATGGAGTTCAACCCTGCCAAGTGTGAGGTTGTCCATTTTGGAAGAACAAATAAGAATGCGGAATACAGGGTTAACGGTAGGGTTCTTAGGCAGGTGGAGGAACAGAGGGATCTTGGGGTCAATGTACATAGATCTTTGAAAGTTGCCACTCAGGTGGATAGAGCTTGTAAGAAGGCCTATGATGTATTAGCGTTCATTAGCAGAGGGATTGAATTCAAGAGTCGTGAAGTGATGTTGCAGCTGTACAGGACTTTGGTTAGGCCACATTTGGAGTACTGTGTGCAGTTCTGGTCGCCTCACTTTAGGAAAGATGTGGAAGCTTTGGAGAGGGTGCAGAGAAGACTTACCAGGATGTTGCCTGGAATGGAGAATAGGTCGTACGAGGATAGGTTGAGAGTTCTCGGCCTTTTCTCGTTGGAACGGCGAAGGATGAGGGGTGACTTGATAGAGGTTTATAAGATGATCAGAGGAATAGATAGACAGTCAGAAACTTTTTCCCCGGGTACAACAGAGTTTTACAAGGGGACATAAATTTAAGGTGAAGGGTGGAAGGTATAGGGGAGATGTCAGGGGTGGGTTCTTTACCCAGAGAGTGGTGGGGGCATGGAATGCGCTGCCCGTGGGAGTGGTAGAGTCAGAATCATTGGCGACCTTTAAGCGGCAATTGGATAGGTACATGGATGGGTGCTCAATCTAGGATAGATGTTCGGCACAACATCGTGGGCCGAAGGGCCTGTTCTGTGCTGTATTGTTCTATGTTCTATGTTCTATATTTTACACCTCTTTTGAAATTAGATGTCCAGTCGTTTTTGTTTTTCTTTCTGTGCAGCTTGGCTTTAACATCTTTATATCATTGAGAACCCATCCAGAACTTACAACTTTGAAACAGGGTCTTCTTTGATCCAAAGAATCCATGCTGGCATCACCTTTACATAAATGTTTAAATAGGTTATTCACTAGCTTTCAAACCAAGTACCAGTTCATTGTAATCACACTTGGTATCCTGCACTCTTGACCACCACCTGTGCCTCCACATCTGTCTTTCATTTACTAACCTCCCACTTTCTAATGCTTATGGCAAACTATTTGCATATAAAACTCTCATTTACCTTTTTTTCTAGTGCTGAAGCAAAGTCAGTATATTTCTAGCGTTGTTTTTATTTCCCATACTAAGCAATTCAATCCCTTTTTAAACTAACTCAATCAACTTTAAATTCTCTTCTCTTCAACAGCCCCTTGGGATCAGACTTCCTCCAACTCATGTTTGAGGTGATCTGAGCTGGCTGATAATCCCAACCTACAATCTGCAGATTTTGCCGTATGCAATCTTTAAAGGGTTACATTGATGGGTTGATTGGACTCCCTTCTGCTTTGTCTCTGCAACTTCCATCAAATTCTCTCTCCAATTTGGTTGGTCACAAGCAAGGACCTCCCATAAACTCTTCGGGGATGCTTTTAGGACATCCCTGAAAAATCATAGCTGTCCTCCCTGCAAATCTCCTGCTGAAATTACTAGGTTATTATTGTTGATTTTGGGAAGCATGGTCAAATGGAAAATTAAGGGGTGCCTGAGTGGAAGGGATATTTCATTAGAACTGAACTAAATTTGTTCCAACTCAGGGTGAAATTCTGTATCCAGAATGACATCAAATTAACTTAATTTATCATCCTTAGATTGTAACTTTATCTTCAATTTGCTATTGATCTGGATTCAATATGAACAAAGAACCTTCACTTAAATCAGGTTTGTGTTGCAAGAATAATAATTCTGCAAGTCGGAATTATTACTATCCAGAGTGCAGTCTTAAAACTATTTCAGACTTAACTTCCTTTCAATGCATTACCCTGTAGAAAGATATGATGACCAGTGGCAGGTTTCCTCATGACTTGCCATGATTCCACGTAAAAACCAGCATGAGTTCATGATTGATCATGTGGCTAGACTAAGGGAATACTTAATGATTATTTCAGAAGCACTGAATTGCAATCGAAAAAGAACTTCACAGCATCTACTGTATTGATATTACTTTGCAAAGCTAGGTTATAGAAAATGGATTACAATAAAAAACAAATATTAATTTGATTTTCTATAGCTACTAAAACCCTGAAGGTTATTATGAGATAACATTTCTTCCACACATATTGCAACCTTTCGAATATGGTTTCAAATTTGTAATTATAGTTGTCTTGCTTCAAAATTGCCATTAAGGCAATCCAAAATGAACATAACAAACAGTGACCTTTACAAGGCATTTCAGGGGGGACTTTATAATTAATTCATGACAAACAAAATATATTATAATAAAGTAAATTGAAATGCATGAATCACAGCAAGACTAATATTTTACTTACTTCATACATCTGCCCTGGATGAGACACATGCTTTCCTGTGACAATGATGAATTCTCTCATCACTTCAACAGGAGGAGTTTTCAGCAAAAAGACCACTTCACAGTCTAGGCTAATATTAACCCTTGTTTGACATTACGCCAGGCCTGATTCGATTTCAAACACTACTTGTAAGTCAGTGTTGGCATAAGCCAAATATTGTTGAAATGGTGAAAGACTGCAGAAAGCAACAGCAGAGAGGGGTTTTGGTGGATTCTTTTGCTTGAATCACAAGAAAGCTAGCATGCAAGCTCAGCAGGTCATGGTGAACAAAAATGGAATATAAGTCTTAATTTCAAAGGGAATAAAGTATAAAAATAGGTAAGTTTTCTCAAATTACACAAGGCCTTCACCAGGTAACAGCTGAAATACTGTGAACAGATTTGGGTCCTTGAGGAAAGATCTACTAACATTGGAGATAGTGCAGGGAAGATTCATTATGCCCTAGAAGTTTAATCTAGGGCATAGAGAAATTTTCTGATGAAGAGAGATTGAGTAGGTTGAGCCTTATACTCATTATAGATTAGAAGAATGAGAGATGACCTCACCGAAACATATAAGATTCTTAGGGGACTTGACAGGGTAGATACTGAGGTTGTTCCTTTATGGTAGAGTCGAGGGCCAGAGAGAATACTTTCAGAATAAGGAGTTGTCCAGTTAAGACAAACATGAGGAGGCATTTCTTTTTTCACAGGGTAGTGAATCTGTAGAATTGTTTTACCTTAGAGAGCTGTGGAGGCTGTTTCATGAAGTATACTTGAGCCTGAGATGGAAAGATTTTTTTATCCCCATAATCAAGGGATATGGGGATGACAAGAATGTGAAGTTGAGGACTTTCAGATGAGACAATCTCTTTGAATGGGGGAGCTGATTGGTTTACTTTTGCACTTATGTCTTCTGGTCTTAAAAGACACTTATTTTCCTCTTTATTTCTAGACCTGGTAAACAAAACTCTTCATAATCCTTGTTATACAGTTTTTATAATTCTAAGAATGGAAATCATATCAAATTCTCAACCTTCTCCTTTTCAGTGAGAACAAATTTAATTACACAGCCATTCCTCATAATCCATTTCTCTATTAATCAGTCCAGATGTTCCTTTGTATATTTGAATAACTGCAATATGCATTTTACACTGCAGCAACACAACTGCACATCAAATACATTGTTTTGAATCAGATCTATCACTGTATTCTGCTTTAATGAACATACAACAAATTAATGAAGGAAATAGTCCTTCATGCATTTTTGAAACAACTCTCTATTTTGACAATCATTGGCTTATGTCAACTTGTCTCAGCGTAATTCAAGGACTCCATATTATGATTCCTATTATTACGAACCTCTGCAAATTACATACAACTCATTTTCACAATTTCTTTACCGCTGTTCACTAATCTGTAAGGGTAGTAGCTCTCTTATTTTTTGCTTAAGTCAATTGAGGCTGATCCCACTCTCATATTAGAGGTAATCAAACCTTTTCGTTTCATTGCTGTAAATGTGAATTTATTAAAACCTCGACATGTATTTTTTCTTTTACTCCTCAGTCCTGTACTTTTAAGGTTCCTAGATTTTGAACTTATTTCGTACTGAAGGATTTCTGTCGGATCATGAGATAATCTCAGGAAAGAGACGAGGTAATGTGAACAGTTCAGATCTCAGAAAGCTGCACAGTCAGCATTGATTCTTATAGTCTGCTGCTGTTCGATAATGAGATGAACCAAGTGAAGCAATTCATGTGGTAAGAGCCAAAACTTCACTGCACTGTCTCATTGATTCTTTGAAACAGATTAACCTTTAACTGACAAGAAACCACATGAAAATGCCGATTTTTAAAATGGTCACTGTGACTTAGCCTATTAATCCTTCTGCCCCTTTGTAGTTGTAATTCTAACCTATTCTTTTCAGCGTAAAAGAGGGAAGTGTTTTTTTTTAAATATCATGTCAGGCTCTGATTACATTATGGCAACATGACTGTAATTCTGATCCACAGATGATAAGGGAAGCTGCTGTGCTTTCATACACAGAGACCTTGATCACCTTGCGTCTGGAAGGACACAATGGAGTGGATTATTAACTGAGGTAGCCTCCCAAAGTCCAGAGTAAATTTCAAGGCAAGTCTGCTTCCACTTGGTTTATTTGCTATACTTTAGTTTTTCAGGTAATAGCCCTTTAATTAGTTTATGACCATAAGAAATAGGATCTGAGGTAGACCATTCATCCCATCAAAGAGGATAGTTATTCTGTGTTTCAAATTCCACAATCCTATCAACCACTGATACCCTTGATTTCCTTCCACAACTCATCCATCTCTGATGTGAAAACATGAAATAACCATCTCCACTACCTTCCTGGATTTGTAATGTCTCACAACCCTCAGAGGGAAAAAACATTCTCCTTGCCTCTGTCCTGCAAGGGGGACCCTTTGGATTGACCCACAAGATGAAACATCTTTTACATGCCAAAATTGTCAGAACCATTCATACGTCACTCAAAACACTTCTCACTCTTCTAAATTCCAGTGGAAAAATGACTAGCCTCTCCAATCTATGCTCATAAGACAACCCACTCAGTCCAGTTATGAGGCAGTCATAGGAATTGGGGAGAGTCAGTAGGTGGGTCAAGGAAAATGTTGGAGTGTGCAAGCGTGTGAGTGAGTGTGTGTACATTGGGGAGGGGGAGGGGGAGGGGGAGGTCTAGGAAAGTGAACGAAGAGAGCCAAAACAATGCAGAGGGAAGCGGGGGTGGGGATCTCCCATTGGCACAGGAAGCCTAGAAAAAAGGATTCAATACCTTCACATACCTGCAGTCCAGAGGGTTAAACCTGTCAGGCTACAGTTTAGCTGTCGCCCTCTCCTGCTGCTCATCAAAATCAGAGTGGCAACAGGATGAGGCCACTACTTTGACACATTAATGGGCTCAAAGGCCTCAACTGGTCACAATAGGTGCCACTCCTGACACCCCTAAAATCCAGGCAGAGCAGGGTTGGGAAGGCCAGCTATACATTCAATATAAATTATTCTGAGTCAATAAAGATGGAGCAGTCTTAAAAATTATTGCCTATCTGATTGGCAACCAGATACAGGCAATAACTGCTGGCCCAGCCAGCAACACTAACATCCCATGAATGAATAAAAATAATCCCCTGGTCTTACTCCTATGTTTGAATATAAAGAAATAAAGCAAGCCCTTTACCATTTACTAATGGCTATGCCACTATAAGATCATCTCTGGAAGCTCTTTCCCAACTGAACATTTCAAGCTTTGTAGATATCTTAGATCCTGGGAACCAATGACCAGTCTCATGGGTATTCTGAGGAACGGTCACCGGACCCAAAACATTAACTCTGATTTCTCTCCACAGAAAAGCTGCTAAGCTTTTCCAGCAATTTTTTGTTTTTTTTTGGGCACTCTTTGTTTTACATTCAGCATTTCAATGTTTTCCTTGTGTACCAATTACCAGATAGGATTCAGTATTCAAAATGTGGTTTAACCAGAGTGTTGTACAGTTTGTTTACCATTTCCTCACCCTCCTTTGATTATATAGTTTAACATTCTATTGACTTTGATAATGACTGTTTTACCCCAGTTGAACATAATTTGTGTAGCGACAAGACTGTTCAGACTCTTTCTATTTGACCCTGAACAATTGTAACACCATTTATGCACAACAAATGTTTATTCCCTCCACTCTTAAGTAAAGAACTCTGCAATTATTTGCATTAGGTTACGGCTGTTATTGGCCAGGAAACCTTTGTGTCCAACATCGAGGGATCAGAACGTGTCAACCAGTACTGTACCTGTTATTACCCCAAACTAATCTGCTTGACAATGAGCAGGCATCCATTGTGCAGTGCAATTACCCTTTACATTTAATGGTTTGAGTTTATCCATGACAAATGTACCACTGCCCTTTACATACACAGATTACTTGAACTAGTATGCCTGTAATTGGAATATCTTTGTAGTCATCATCTGTGGAGGTTAACGTGAAGAACTGATTTAACACATCTGCCATTTTTAATTTCTTCCCAAGGCATTTCCATCAAATTACACAGAACAGATCTGATATTTTATAGTCTGCACTTAAGTAATTTGTTTCAATGATTTTTACTGCTATTGAGAAGTTGACCTTTTATTTTCCTCTCACCTATTCCAATACTCATTAAATCTTTGTACTTTTTAAAATAATTTTTCTGAACATTTGTTATGTGAGTTCTTATGCAACTCAGTATCAAATTGTGCTTTATAATGATCCTGTGAAGTGCCTTGGGACATTTCATTACATTAGAAGAACCACATTATTGTAACTTGTATTATTTTCGGCATCAATTTTAATCATTGCCAACAGGACTCCTTATTTTCCCTCTTTCTTTCAAGTGTAAAAAGAGTCTAATTTTCCAAGTTAGGTATGTTTAATGTCAGACTGACATCGGCAACAAAAACACAATTGCGTCAGGTGTCAAAAAGCTGGTGCACAATGATAACGCTGATGTTTAACTCACCAGCAGCCACTATGAGCAGACTACAATAGTAGTCTATAATAATAGGCATCAATTATTGGGTTGTAAATCCCATCAACTGCAGTATCTTTTCTTTCACTTCAAAACTGTTACACTTTCAGCTATAAACAACACCATTCTTTATTTCCAGTACCAGCTACAATCATGTAAAACAATAATGTCCTACACCTATTTTACTTACAGTGCCCAAAGTTTACCAACACCTCTCAGAAGGAAGTTACTTAAAACAGACTGACAGCAGAGAAACAAAATATAGGAATGCACATATATTAAAGACTGGGCTGCAAGCACCACAATTTTTTTCCATTAAGAACAGAACAATTTCTAAGAATGGTTAAATAAATTATTGAAAGATCAAAGAACAACACAAACTTAGGGTGGAAACCTTCTGGGGCCTGAACAACATGGACTAGATATTTTCTAATCAATCTGTTCAGAGATGCTAAAATACATCTCTGGAGCAGATGGACCTTATCCCAAGTCATCTAGTTCAGAGGTAGGGACATTACCACTGTGCCAAAGAGACCTGTCAATGACAGAAACTGAGATAATAATGGGGGACAATTTTGTGAAAAGTCAGGTGACACCTTTCTTGATGTCAGGAGCAAATGGCTGCATATTCAAGCAGAGTTTCAGTTGTCAACATTCTTGCTAGCCAGCTTTGAGATGCCTATTAATGAGAATTATTGCTTTTAACAACCTCATTCACAGCGAATCTTACCTCATTAAATATGGAGCTTCCTATTCTATGACCTGCCACAAGGGAACTGGACATTAACAATTCACAGTAAAAAATTCAGAGCCTGTCAACACCAGCTCACTGCTTCCCCTTGACACCAGCAACAAAATGTCAATGCACACTCCAGGATACCAGCCTCACACACTTTATGTCTACCTACATTGGCATCTGACATCAGCCAGCCTGCCAGAATACTAATGTCACCTCACCCATCCACATGTGTAAAAATACACTTCAGGGTGTGCCGGTAACTAGCAGTGATATGTTTCTTCAAGGGCATATTATGCGCAGGGTCTTGCACCCATGCATGGACTAGATCAAACTAAATCACAGGGCTGCACACTTGGTCTCTCAGTGGTCACTCACTGAGCGCTTAGCTGGCTGTTCACATCACCTCTACCTTGCCTTACCATGCATGGTTGGCTTCCAGTATCATAGCACTTCAGCCAGAGCCTAAATGCTCACAGCAACAAATTCCTCAGATCACCAGACCCAAAACATTAACTTGATTTCTCTTCACAGATGCTGCCAGATCTGCTGAGCTTTTCCAGCAATTTCTGGTTTTGTTTCTAAATTACAGCATCTGCAGTCCTTTCGGTTTTTTACTAAATGCTCACAGTATTGCTGTGTGGACTTACTGTTTAGTCAGTCTGCTTGTTATGTTGGTCAGTACTGATCAGTCCAGGGGACAGGCATCTTGTGGTATACCTCAGTGAGATTTCAATCTTAAACCTACAGCATGTGCCAGCTGCCTGCATGGCAAACGCAGTGCTTGATTTTTCAACTAAATGGCCATGTCTGAAATTATGACTGAGATAGCCCTCCATCAAGTCAAGAGAACGAGGGCTGCTATCACTCAGGTGGCCTCAATACTGTCAGTCAAGATCAGAATCTGCACACAGCCAGGGGCAGAGCTATGGTCAGTCGTCCACTTAGGGCAGTCATAGTCAGGCAAGACATCCAGCTATAGCCCAGGGAACAGGCTACATTCAACACTGTAGGGCCATTGAAATCAGTGGGGAGGATCGCATACTGTTAGTCAAGGAGTTACAGGTGCAGCAGTCCAGAGTTTGGACACTCCTTTCTTGCAACTGTGTGTTCATCAATCATGGGACTGAAGAGTAATCAGTCCATATGTTGATTGGTGGAAGTGGAATAAGAGAGCAAGGAGGTATGGCAATAGGGGTGGAGCCACTCAAGGCTGGGGTGGGGAGAAGCAGAAGCATGTGTTAAGGTGGGGAGACGGTCACTGACAGGGTGAAAGTCAAAGTGCAAAGGGAGTAAGTAGTACAGATTGGAAGGATATGGAAGGCTATGTAGAGATAGTTATTGGCAGTTGCTACTACTGTGGCTTCACAGGAGGAGTGTACAAGGGACAGTGGTCATCATCAAAGTGTACTGTTGAGGCTCAAGGCTCACAAGCAAAGAAAAAACTTGTAGGCACAGTTCCACATGATGGACTCATCAGCGTAAATGGGGTAGGTAAAAGAAGACATGGAGACTCTAGGTTGGGGTATTCCTTAAAGCAACCTGCGACTAGAAATTGTCTGGGTCAGTGCCCAAAGTGGATGGGATTAATATCAGGTTGATGGGAAATAACTCAGGAGCCATTTCTGCTGGAGGCAGGACATTGAGAGGGCAAAGGTATCAATTATGCACTTTCAGAATGCAGCTACACTTCATTTGCAATCATATCATTGAACATGTAAATACTTGCACTGCAAAAGTGATTGGAGTTCAAATATTAGTCCTAGGCACTACCCACCATATCACTGGCCTTTGAAAATTGCACACAGATATCTCAATGTAGCTGGTGTTAGCACCATCCACTTTAAAAGAACTGGATTCTGGCCACAATGAGTACAGTACTTGCAAGACCTCCAATGGCACTGTGGGATAAGGAAGCAATCTCCACTACACCTGCACTGACAGTACAATGATGGATGCTACTGCATGCAATGAGAATTTCCAAAGTTAATGTACGACGAGGGTGAAAAGGGTTCAGAATACATGGAACAATCCCAAGAGACATGGGATGGAGCTAACACCTGCTACATTGAGATTTCTGTGTGCAATTTGTAAAGACCAGTGATATGGTGGGTATTGCCTGTGACCAGTATTTGAACTCCAATCACTTTTGCATTGTAAATATTTTACATGCTCTATGATATGATTGCAAATGAAGTGTAGCTGCATTCTGAAAGTGCATAATTTATGCCTTGGTCCTCTCAATGTGTGGCTCACTCGGCTAATGTAGCATCTTGACCACCTAGGTAGCTATCCAAGAGGCATGAGAACTCCATATGTGGCTGTTGTTATTGGGGCACTGCATGTGTTATTATATGGAGGAATGTGTGTATGGAGGTATGTGAGCACTGATCCTTCTCTGAGCTAAGAATCTGTTCTGTTTCTTATGTTCTCAACAAATGTCCTTGTCAGTAGGAACCATGACCGCACCTACAGTTATGACATTGGTTGCAGTGCTATTGTGCTAGGAGGGTAAGAGCAGGAGAAACAGATTCAACAATGAATCCTGGAGAGGCTGCAAACTGCAGCTGAGGCTGAGGAGCACACAGTTCTCAGGTGAAGGGCATTGGTAAAGGACTCTTCAGATGCATTGGGGACAAAGCAGAGCCAGGGTATTTCGCCCTCAAATCTATTTCTTGGTGATAAGCAAAGCACAATGTTGACACAGCCTCTGCATTTCCAGGGACACTGTGATAAAACTATGCCAGTTATTAGAGTAAGGCCTGAGGGCTGCAGGAGTGGAAGGCCATTATCTATGAAAACAAAAGCTGCTTTGAATTTGTATACAACTAGCTCCTTCCAGGGAATGATGGATGACCTGTGTAGTTGCAAACTCCCAAACGATTCAGGACAGCGACCAATGCCATCTATGCACAATCACACTGAATTATCTTGTTTCCCATGAAGAGATCAATGCAACAGCTCAGGCAGTGAAGTTCAGGAACATAACTGGTTTCACCAGGTGCAAGGTGCCATTACTGCTACATGGCACTGAGAGAACCATATAACAACATTCATTAATGTTCAGGTTATATGTGATCATCAGTTCTACTTCCTGGAAGTATGTGCCCACTAGCCTGGCCTCTGCCATGACTCCTACATCCTACAGGACTCGCATCTACCTATTCTATTTGAGCATGCATAAGCATTACAAGATTGTTTACTGTGGAACAAGGACTCCCTCTCCAATCACGGCTGATGACACCATTGTGCAATGTATTAATTGATGTGAAACCCAGCTAGAATGCTGCCTGTGCTTTGACCAGGGCTATGGTGCAGCAGACTATAAGGGCTGCTGAAAATGCAGTTCCATTGCTTGAACTGGTGGGGTGGATGGGGAGGGGTTGCTACAATCTCATCCAGCCAGATTGGGCCCAATCATTCTGCTGTGCTGTGCACTGCCCTTCTCCAAGCATTAATCATATGATGTGTTAGATGCAGAGAAGGTAGGTCAATAGGAACAGTCTTCCAAGGGGGAAGATGAGGACTTGGAGGAGAAGGAAGCTCCCCTTCGGCATTATAGTGCTTTGCTGCATGATGCACTACAAGCGAGACAGGAATTAATTGACTTAAATAACTAAATTCTGCAGAACCAAATTTCATTCTGATTCCTGTGCATTGAACATTGGATTTTCTCCACTTAATGCTTTTATTTCAGGTGGAGACTAGAATTAAAATAAAGAAATCCATGTTTGAACAGCACATGCAGTACTTCTGCTCCTTACTAAATCTTTTTGCTTCTTTCTTAGAATTCCACAGGGATGATGAAGATACTGAGAAATAGGAAACCTTGCTTCCTGGTATCGAGCTTTTGGAAGATCTTTGTTTACTTTTGAAAGATTGCATCGTATTTTATGTTCAGTTTTTAAGAGGGAGCAAAATTCAACTGCGCCCTGGTGACAAACATACAAGTGGTACTGCAGCTTGGGATAAGCAACAAAAAGGCATGCAGGATATCCACACTCTGTTCTCACCAAAATAACTATCTGAAGAAAAAAACATAATCTCAGATCAATAGAGAAGATTTTCTTTGAAAGGAACTTGATGCCAGATTTTTGATCAGGCACTATCACTGTAATACTGATCGGGAATTTTTGTCTACGTCAATCTGTCATAGATCAATGAGCATTGATGAGAAAAAATCAGAAGATATTTTGAGACATTTACACCTATCAAGATGTAACAGAAGTGCAAAAGGTAACAACCATTTTATAACCACAAATAGAATGGAATAGGATATCCTGCATTGTCACATGTACTCCAGTACATGTTTTCCAATGGCTGTCTCTAATGGCGCCATGTAAGGAACAAGTACCTTGGTACAAATCTTCGATACAAAAGAGGAATAAAAGGAAAAGTAGTAACATTACTTACAGTGTCTAAAAATAGTTAGAAGCAAGATAGTTATAACATAGTTAAAGGATTGACGTTGAAGTCCAGTAAAAAATTTCAAATTGATATTACATTACAGCAGTTCGGCAAGCATGTGGTCTGACCACCCGTGCCAGACTCCAGTCCAACAACTGTCCCGCTCTGCTCCAAGACTCCAGTCCACTCTGCACCTACATTCAGCTGCACTAAGATAAGTTGAGCTACTCTGGGGCACACTTGCCCTCGCGCTGCTCCAGGACTCGCTTCCCCTTGTACTGTTCTGGATCATGCTTCCCCTAATGCTGCTCCGGGACTCGTTTCCCCCTTACGGTGTTCAGGTCATGCTTCCCTTCACGCTGTTCAGATCATGCTTCCCCTTGCGCTGCTCCAGGACGTGTTTCCCTTCGTGCTTCTCCGGGACTCGCTTCCCCTCGTGTTGTTCCAGGTCTCGCTTCCCCTTGCGCTGTTCCGGGTCATGTTTCCCCTCATATTGCTCTAGGACTGCTAAGAAGAAAGAGAAAAGGAAAAGAAAAAGAACAGGCAGAGCAGAGGCATTCTGGGTGAAGGATCCTACTCTGCCGCCATAAACTAATCTCAGCAAATCAGCTCTCTTCCAACAGACTAAGCAAATAATGCAAATGATCAATATTGCACATGTTTTGGCAACAAGCAACCAAGTGAGACTTCAGTGATGTTGAACATAGAGTCATACTGCATGACAACAGACCCTTCAGTCCAACTCATCTGCACTAACCAGGCATCCCAATCTAATCCAGTCCCACGTGCCAGGATTTGACCCATATCCTTCTAAAACCTTCCCATTCATGTACCCATCCAGATACCTTTTAAATGTTGCAATTTTACTAGTCTCCAGCACTTCCTCTCGCAGCTCATTCTATGCGCATCAATCTGCCTGAAAAAGTTACCCTTTGTGTCCCTTTTAAATCTCCTCTCTCTCATTTTAAACCTAGGCCCTGTACTTGGGATCCCCTAACTATGGAAAAAGACCTTGGTAATTCACTCAACATGTCAAATCGAAACAAAAATAATTGAAGGCTATTTCTCAAGGCAACTGTGCCAGAAAGACAGAAAACAGCATTGCCAGAGTTTGCCGCATCAGTACCATTTTATGAGTCCAAAAGCTCTGAAGTAGAGAAAAGTAACAAGCAAACTCTACAGATCCAATGCTCATGTGCCAAGAAACCACTAGATGTGTACTTGCAATGCCAAGTCTCACAAAGCGATGTGCCAAGAACTGGAAAACGGGATTAGAATAGTCATGTTATTGTTGTGACTGGCTTGGATGTCATGGGCCAAAGGGCCTTTTGTTGAACTGTAGATCTCTAAACTCTATGACCACCTACAAAGACACAACAGGAATCTGAAAGCAATTTGTTCAAAGCACTTTTCTACTATGTTGGTTCTTTCCCACAACAGACGGTACACCCTGCTGTTGCAAAGCTGACGGAATACACAACCATTTCATTTGCATTCATCATTAATCAGTGAACTCAGGAACAAAAATCAATTCCATCAGAAAGGTGTCACATGCACATACCACCACAAAAGGGAGAGAGAATGTACACAATGTTGATGCAGATGGGACTGGGTATACTGGGTATATTGTTGGGCTGTCTTTCAGGCACAGCAACCTGCTCTGTATGACGGTGCCCACATAAATGCCCACATTTATACAGCAATGTCTATAAGAATCATGGGAGGAGAAAACAATCAACACACTGTAAGATTGCCCATCTCTACAAATCGGGTGATGTGTAAAAGTTTCAGTGACAAACTGCTGAAAGTTCTCAGAACTTTTATAATGCCAGTGCTGTTTGAAATCTCGAGAATGAATGCCATATTCTATGTCACATCTGGAGAAGTAAGACACTCACTGACCACATTTCCTCCTTAGATTATTAAATCCAGGATGTCTTCCAATTTCGTCAGTTTCTTGAAAAAGAAAACCATCATTGGCTAAAGCTCTACAGAATCCCTTCTTGATCCCAAGAGTCGGTTAAGTAAAGCAACAGGATATTGAATGTTGGATAGATTCTGATGAAAAGTTCTTACCTTGAAAATTTACTTCTCTTTCTCTCCACATATGATGTTTGACTTGCTCAGTATTTCCAATATTTCTTGTTTTAATTAAGACTTTCAGTATCCTCTACACTTGCTTTTGTCACAGAAAGCTAAATCAGTTTTACAATTTGTATTTGTAACTGCATTCTATCCAATTCATTAGCCTTGGTTCAACAATGTTTAGGGATGGGCAATAAAAGCTAGTCCTGCCATGACATATATATCCAAGAATCTTTTTTTTTCCAAAGTTCTTAAATTTGAGACACAGTCATCAGGAAGTAAATGCACTTCCTCATGATAGTGGGCACAACAAAATAGGGAAGGACTTCCTTTATCCATAGATTACTCCAATGCAAGATTTCATCCAGAGTGTTCGTGAATGTACCACAACTGGCCAAATTACCTCATTCCAAGAAACGTGGAAGATGTTTGGCAGGTCCCAACTCTTAGTTGGTATGATTATGATTGTAATACCCACTCTATATAACCCTTAGTGAGGCAATGACTTGAAAACAATATTAAGTACAGAATTAAATTCAACCTTTGACTTCCTAGTTATAGTGTCTTCAACCGAAAAAGCAATTCATTGGACAAGCAAATCAATTAATTAATCAATCTAATTTAGTTTTAAACTTACCTAAACCTTACTTTAGTTTTTTGAGTTTGCATTTTCACTTTGTCAAGTAAGGCTGCAATGCATGCAAAATCCTCAGTCTTAAAAAGACTGATCCGGGTTTCCATCAAAATTACTCTAGAAAAGAAAACAGTACTGTGTGGGTAAAATATTCACAACTATCTCCATAATCGTTCAAAACCTAAATACAAGACTGAACTCAAAAAATTTTGTAACTGAATTTTGAGGCTCTTCTCTTCATTTGCAGTAACTTCTGCAACAAAGACACAGAAACTTTTCTGTTCAGGCCATTGGTCCAGGATTCCGATCACTCTTCTGCTGCAAGTAGAGTGGAAGATGGAGAAAAAATACTGAAGACATTTTACTTCCTTTCTTCGCAAGCCAAAGCATTGCACTCTTAAAAACTACCTGCTCTAGGTGAGCAAATATGTCTCATTATCAAAACACAGAAAACAGACTTTTTTTTGTAATAAAAGTTGATAAGCGATTTGTCAAAGCTTATAATAGTCAAAAATACGTTTTGTGATATTCTTCCCCTAGTTGGAAAATTCATTATTTTTTGCAATTAGTCACTACATATATTAGCAAGCTACATTTAACACCAATGATGGTCTACAGCATCTTCAGTCGACACATGTTGACTAGATAGCAAGTAGTCGAGTAGATGATTGAGGTTAATAGATTAATTAATTGTCCATGTAGGTACAAAAGAGGAATGAGTGGGACAAATGTGTGGAAGGAGCAGTATGACTGAATAGTTAATAACCTCGTATTCAAAAAGAAAGGTCTCATTGACCGACTTGGATCTAAATAAGGAAAAATGTTGTAGATGATTTAATTAATTTTGTCAGATTAAGCAGATCAATTTTAAAACATATTTTGATACAAGTATCAAAATGTCATTTTTCAATAATACTTGGATAATTTCCACTGTGAAAATGATTTATAAAAAAAAGTTAAGCCTTTATATAAATATATACATTCCTAGATGGCACTGAGCAAAATGAAGTTGTATATAAGAACACAAGAGTAACAGTAATGGGTGATTCGACCTTTTGAGCCTTTTGTTACTTACAAGGTTAAGGCTGATCTTCGACATTACCTCAACTCCACCTTGCATTATCCCCATGTACCATAATTCTGTCAGTACACAAACTGCCATCAATTTCTGTCTTAAATCTACTTAGTGGCTGAGCATCTACAGTTCTTTCAGTTTGAGAATTCCAAAGATGCACAATCAAAAAATTCTCCTCATTTAAATCCTAAATGACCAACCCTATATTCTAAGATTGTGACCTGGTTTTCTAGATTCATGAGGCAAGAGAAATATTTTCTTAACAGCTCTTAAGAACTTTAAGTTTCAATTAAACAACCTCTTATTCCTGTAAACCTCAATGAATTTTAGACCTAAGCTTCTCAATCTCTCCTCATTGGATAATCACCATCTCAGAAGTCAGCAGTCCTGAAACCAGGTTGTCTCCCCTCAAGGTCAAATATATCCTTTCAATGAAGGACACCAAAATTCTTTGAATGCTCTGCTTCAGATGTAGGCTGACCAGTTCCCTGTCTAATTGTGCAAATATTTTCTTCCTCTCCAATCATTGTGAGAGAAAATGATATACTTTCTGCCTTTCTATTACTTGTTATACCTGCATGCTAACTTAATGTGACTCATTGTATAAGGACGACTAGATTCCTGAAATGCCAACATTTTCCAGTCTCTCACTATTTGAGGACACCCTGCTTTATTACTTCACCTACTTAATAATTGGATGAATACTTTCACACTTCAAACTGCAATTCTATTTGCTTATGTACCCAATCTGTCATTATCCCTCTGCATTCTCTCTGCATCCTACTCACTGCTAACTTTCACACCTAACTTTCTATTATCAAACTTGGCAATGTCACACATAGTTAACTTATTTAACCATTAGTACAGACTGCAAATTTCTTGACTCAAATACTGATCTTGGAGTTATCCTGCTAGTTGCAGCCTGCCTACTTTTATTCCCTTATCAACCTTGTTGCTGAATTCTAAAATCCTATCAATCTTTGTATTACTTTTCTTTTTGGCGATATTGTAAGTCTGTTCTTTTAATCAAATGCTATCTTCCAGAAGGAAAAGTAAATTGATACTACTTCAAAATTGCTACTGTATCTAACTAGGAAAGCAGATACATTTTGGGAACAACTGGGAAATCCAACTACTAATTGTTCCACACATCATTCGATGAGCCGTAACTGGTCATGGCTTACTGGGAACAGTTAACCTGGGAATTGATGATTGACTCTCTGGAGTTGCATAAGCCCCCTGCAACCTTTTACATGGGTGGTATTGCTCATATATGAACATTAGTTATTTCTTTCCAGAACTGGGTGGCTGATTTACAGATTTTATGACACTTGTGTTTAAGCTGCAATATTCCAAGTATACACAGCACATATGAGCTGGAAAAATGTGCATTTTCAAAATGAAAATCCATGAGATGTGCATGTATAATCCTTGTTCTATTTTAATTTATTTTGTACAAAACTAAATTACGCAGGCTACATCATTGGCAATATATGGAAAATCTCCACATGTTGAATGGTGCACAATGAATATGCTGAGAACACGGTTTCCTGGAACCTCAATACTGCTGCACACTTGGTGCAAGTTTCCTGCGCTGCCAATTCTGTTTTTAATGTAATCTTCCCTTCCTGTCCCTTCATTCCACTTATTTCTGCACTGAAACAGGCTTCTTGAAGAAAGGAAATGTACCATACTAGTCATTGACAACATGGCTAGACTTTACACATCTGGTATTATTAAATGCTGGTGATGTTAGAATTAGGATAATATCGATGTAAAAGAGGAAGAGAGCAAGATGATGGAGTTGAAAAACAGAGCCCTTAGTTCAGCAGTGGGCAACAGACAGTAGGACATCACTTGAAGAAACATCAAGATCCACTTTACCTGGCCAACCTCACTCAGCTGCTTGGCCAGCTTCCCTCACTCACCCACACAGCCTCACCCACTCACTTTCATGAGGATCGGGGAGCAAAGCCATGGGTGAAACAGACTCAAATCAAGCCTTGAACAGGAGTCTACTAGCCAACACCGTCGACTAGGAGAGAACAAGGGAGGTGGGCTTTACCGACAACAGTCTCAGAAACTATCGGGGAGAAACAGAGAGATCAAGATCTGGAATGGAACAACACCAAATGATGGCACTGTCAAGCAGTTTCCCACCTGGAATGGCCCCTAATGTGGGGAACCTCAATGGCTCATTGTGCTTTCAGTGCCCGTTCTTGAAACCTATTCCCCATCTTAAAATCAGATTAACCACTTTAGCTGTGTATTGATTGGTCAATGCGCGTGACACATTGAGCTGATTAGCCTCTGAAAATGGCATTCAACAGGGACAGTTAAATTGAAATGTCAAACAAGCATACAGTGTGACTGGGGAGAGAGGAGTCAGTGGTGGGGTTTGGGAATGGTGTTGAGAGAAACAGAGTCAGAAAGAAAAACAGAAAAATAGAGACAGACAGAGAAACAGACAGAAAGACCGAGATATATGTCCATATAGTTCAAGCTACAGTTAAATTTCCACAACATCCTGCAGGTATGTAGTCACTGGGCAGTTAAGGAACTAATCGTTATGCTCTTGCATCTTTTTATCAGATGTTAGGATTAGGATAAAATCGATGTGGAAGAGGAAGGGAGCAAGGTGATGGAGTTGAACAAAGGATCCCTCAGTTCAACAGACAATAGGACATCACTTGAAGAAACAGCAAGATCCACTTTACCTGGGCAACCTCACTTAGCCGCTTGCCCAGCTTCCCTCACTCACCCACAAAGCCTAACCCACTCACTTTCATGAGGATCAGGACAGCAAAACCATGGGTGAGACAGACCCAAAGCAAGCTTTGAACAGGAGTCTACTAGCCAACATTGTGGACCAGGAGAAAACAAGGAAGGTGCAAGTATATAGTGTGAAACATATCAGAGTAGTTCATTTAGGCGACACGTTTGCTTCTGCTTTGAAACTGTGCTGTAACTTTGTTAGAACATCCTTTATGCTTTGCTGGATAAATTCAATGAAAATCCTTACTTATGTCTTGTTCCTCTCTCTGCCCTTCAGTGTGCTACTGTACCTCAGGCCAAGGGCAGAGGATGTGACAAAAATGACAAAGAAATGGAAACTACATATCTGATCAAGTGCAGGACTTTAACAGGAAATAGTGTTTCTTGTAGATCTATTAAGTTATAAATGAATTTTCTAAAGGGCATATCTTTTAATATGATTTGTAAATGTTTTAATTAACATTTGATTTCATTTGTTATCCAAATTAAGATCTGAAGCTTGTTGCTACAGTCAGACTCTCATTTGGTTTCTTCATTAAATTGTACACATCACGATGTTGAGGTACGAGGCCTTAATTTGTTCATGGCAAGTCCCCTAATTTCCTTTCCAATACGCTAGGTTCAGTGGGGACATCCCAGTTTTTTTTCAGCTGGGAAAAGCTGGCTAGTGATGACTGTTTCCAACTAGTAATTAGCCAGCAAACAGTGCCCATTGTTTTCAAATCAGAAAATTCTACTGCATGGCAACAAGGATCAAATACTTACACACACAAAATGGCCAGGAAAGAGTACCAACTGTTAGCAATTGGATATAGCTAACCCAAGAGTGAAAGGATCAAGTTATTTTGAACTGGACCCAAAACATATTTCACAACTGTTTCAACTGGGCCAGTTTATTTTCCCCTTCTGGGCTTCAACTCTTATTACAGCGGTCGGCCCATTATTACTGTGGGGCTTTTCACTAATACAATAGGTATATTTATTCCAAATTATGGCTTCATTCTTTTAGTGTTTCCTTTTCATATGTTTTCCCAATCTATCGAGCCAATTTGCCCTTCAAAGCTACAGAGATTTGAGGTGTTGAGATCTCATGTTGAGATTTAAGACCACAAGTCTGATTGGCATGGGCTATGGTGAGAAATGTGGCAGTCGGACTGACCTTGAAATCATTCTTATATATATGTAGCCCTAAGACTATTATTATAAATTTGGTGTCCCTGGTCTATAAAATGTTTGAAGTTTCATAATTAGTTTATTACACTTACTACATAGTCTTCTAATTTCCTGATTTTTATCCTGCCCTGCATTTCAACAATAGTTAGGAGGTTTAGAACGATTTTCATCAATGTTTTCTACCTTTTGTCTTTTCCTCACTCCATCCAAATGAAATGACTGATTGATTTTCTAAGTTACTTCCTCTGTATTGATTTTCTTCCCATCCTTTATTATCAGGCTGCATCCCTCTTTTCCATGTTGCCATTTTTTTTATAAAAGTTCAGCATCCTTGAATATTTAGAAGCCAACCTGGGTATACTTTGCAACTTTATTTCTGCAATAGCTATTCAATCACACCTGTTAAATTTATGATTTGGAGCTGCCGATGTTGGAGTGGGGTGTACAAAGTTAAAAATCACACAACACCAAGTTATAGTCCAACAGGTTTAATTGCAAGGTTTAATTGGAAGCACACTAGCTTTCAGAGTGACACTCCTTAAATTTTTGCTCTAAATTCTGTATTACAATCGAGCCCTCCACAATCACCTGATGAAGGAGCGTCGCTCCGAAAGCTAGTGTGCTTCCAATTAAACCTTGCAATTAAACCTGTTGGACTATAACCTAGTATTGTGTGATTTTTAACTTAAATTTATGTATGCTATTGATTGATTTAATTTGCTCTGTGAAATCAGTCATTTTGACAAGCATTAATATGATCTCAATTTTGACGAATTTCCCCTGACATCTGTTTAGAAACAAATGCCTTATTTCATTTGATAGTCTCCCTGTTACATCCTGACCCATCAGCACCATTTCCCCACAGCCCCAAACCCTTATTAGGTTATTGATCCATCTCCTGTCTCAGGTGTAATACTTTGATTCACTGGAACGATGGGCCCAATTTGGTTTTAACAGTGATATTCCCAGTGGAACTGTACTGATGCCATTGGTTCTTTAAGTGAAACTCTGCCTCCTACGTTACTCTGCCAACCACACAATTAAACTTCTATTGTGTTAATCGCAATGCCAAACTGTACACAACTTTGATAACAAATCCATAGAATATTACCTTCTAATTTTCTGCTTGTTGATTTGGACTTTAAACTCACCGGATCATCATTCTTCATTCTACCTATGTCGTTGGTTCCTACGTAAGCCATGCTAACAAGCTCCTTCCTCTCTCATTGCATCCTGAGCCACAGATATACCTTTACTCTTTGCATCAGACAGTGTAACAAACCTTTGAAACCTCTGATCACAGCAATCAAGAAAACTATTTCTATGACTACACTTTCACCAATCACTGCCACATTCCTTTTCACTCTCCCCATATTAATGGCCTCCTGCATCGTGTCAGATTCAGCATCCACCCTGAAATATTGGTTCTCATCCAGACAGGAAACAGGTATTTCATACCTGTTGGTCATTGTTGAGGGCTGAGACTCTTCCATCATTGCATTCTAGATCCCCATATCTGCCTGACTCTTTGTTGCAACTTTGCTGTCCTTCACCACTCACCAATGTGAAAGTTCTCTTGGAACAAAGAGTCCAAGTAACTTCCTTATTCACTCAATATCTGCAGCTGGAATTCCAGATCTAAGCTAAGTTTATCAAGCTACAGATACTTATCATAGATATTTGCTGAACTTTCATAGCTCCTTGAAAGTGGAGTCGCAGGTAGATAAGATAGTGAAGAAGGCGTTTAGTATGCTTTCTTTTATTGGTCAGAGTTATGAGTACAGGGGTTGGGAGGTCATGTTGCAGCTGTACAAGACATTGGTGAGGCCACTGTTGTAATATTGCGTGCAATTCTGGTCTCCTTCCTATCGGAAATATGTTGTGAAACTTGAAAGGGTTCTGAAAAGATTTACAAGGATGTTGCCAGGGTTGGAGGATTTGAACTATAGGGAGAGGCTGAACAGGCTGGGGCTGTTTTCCCTGGAGCTTTGGAGGCTGAGGGGGGTCCTTATAGAGGTTTACAAAATTATGAGAGTCATGGATAGGGTAAATAGGCAAAGTCTTTTCCCTGGGGTCAGGGAGTCCAGAACTAGAGGGCACAGGTTTAGGGTGAGAGGGGAAAGATATAGATGAGACCTAAGGGACAATGTTTTCACACAGAGGGTGGTACAAGTATGGAATGAGCTGCTAGAGGAAATGGTGGACGCTAGTACAATTACAACATTTAAGAGGCATTTGGATGGGTTTATGAATAGGAAGGGTTTGGAGGCTTATGGGCCGGGTGCTGGCAGGTGGGACTAGATTGGGTTGGGATATCTGGTCGGCATGGATGGGTTGGACCGAAGGGTCTGTTTCCATGCTATACATCTCTAACTCTATGAATGAATGTGGCTGTCTAGAATCACAATACTTTCTACATACTACCACTACCTGGCTATCTAACTATTTATTTGATAAGATATTTGAACTGATTATATTCTAATCATTGGCTTATTTAGTTACTGTCATTGAATTAATGGTTCTATGCATTAATTGGTGTATCTAGTTTAAGTAACTAATTTACTTAAGTAGTAACAAGTGATAGTATCTAAGCTTGGAGACAGAAGAAGGGCTCATGCCTGAAATGTCGATTCTCCTACTCCTTGGGTGCTGCCTGACCTGCTGTGCTTTTTCAGCAACACTTTTTCAGACAGAAGAAAAACACCAACTACTGGAGGCAGGAAAAATAAAATTAAGTATCTTCTTTCCCTTTTGCAATGAATTCTCATTTTCACCAAAATCTTGCCATGGAAAAATATATTTTTCCTTACACATTAGAATATCAAATTAGCAGATGGCTTTTACTTTAGGTGTTTGTAGTTTATCGATTTAGACATACCTGAAAAGTCCATTTACATTTAAGGGGTTGGAAATATTGAACTGCATTCTTTTCTGCTTAAAGCATGGAGACTCACATTTAAAAGTATCCTGAAAAATGGAAGGAAGAAAACTGAACTCAAACAGCAACAGCTTTTGCACAATTATATAAAATTGACTGACACAGTAAAAATATTGTGCTCAACAATACTGCACAAATGAGACATTTCTCAAAACAGAATTGATGATGTACAAAACGTGACCAGTGATAATGTTAGCCCATTCTGCTATTAACAAGGTACTTTCACAATCTCAAAAGTAAATGAATTATAAGAAAAAAAATAAAAAGTAGAAATAATGAGTTGAATTGGTGTATTTCAAAATGTGTAATGATGCTTTTCCTCAGTATGATCATGACTCAAAAAGCAGCAGTTACCAAGGACAATTTCCCACCCAAGCTCAGTTGAAAAATCAATAGTAGTAGCTGCAATTGAAAATGTCAGGCAATTACTAGGAATCATATAAGCAATCTTCCTCCTTGGCTGTCCTTATCACTGTCATCAAACAAATGCTGAGCATGTCAATCACATGGTAAGTCACAACCAATTAAATTGCTTCTAAGTGCAATGAATGAAATGAAATATTAACAATGTCACATTGTTAGAAAGCATCATTCAGTTTGCAAGCAATGTTATTTATACTGAACAATGAGATTCATCAAAAAAGGTCCCAAACGTTTTTAAATAAATGCATGCACATCAGTTCATATACTAGTGTTCACTTACAGTAGGATTAATACCATTAATTCGTGAGGTCAGTAAAAATGTAGTCGTAGCGGCTGCTACTCCTTTCCTCAACCTTGATACAAAAATTAGCAAAGCTTGTTCTGGCTTCAAGAACCGACTTGTGAATTCTACATTTATATCAACATGACTCCTATAGAAAACAAATGTTCACATTTACCAATCAAATTGATCAATATAATGTACACAAAATCATAGATGGGGCATTCAAAATGTCATCAATATTGGGAAAAGCTCATTCTACTGGTACATACTCAGAAGACAATGCCAATATAATTGTTTCTGAAGACTCAATTTCAATTTCAATTTTAATTTCTCACACAGTTTTATTCAAATGTCAGGAATGTGCTCTTTCAATGGGTCTGCAATTGTGAGTGCATATCTAATTCAGGTAATAATCAAAACAGCAAGAATCAAAAGAGTCTGTCTATTTTACAGAAGAATTGAAAGCCAATTACCTCAGGTCCCTTAAGTATGCAAACAGGATAGCTGAGGTGTTTAGGCCAACCTAAAGACACTTGTTTGGATTGAAGATACCAAGTACAGGGCGAGCTTTAATAAAAATTGTTCTACTAGGTCTAAGTTTCAACAGGTAAAGTTACATTTTTGAAACAGTCAAAGCAACCCCTGTGCAGCCAAGAGATGTGAATCTGCTTTCCAAAGTCTAGAAGTTGCCATGTCCTAATCAAGAAACGTGTGGATGGTGCAGGAGAAGGGGAAGAATTGTTGGCAGCTGGCAGCTATCCAAGTCAAGATGGACTGCATTGTACAATCTTAAGTGAGGTGGCTGATAAGACAGTAAAGGTGTTGGTGTTAATTTTCTAAAATTTCCTAGATTCTGGTTCTCTCAGACTGGAAATTAGCAAATACAGTCCTCTCTTCAAGAAGTGAGGCAGCAAACAGAAAACTACTAGGCAATTAACTTGATGCCAATTATGGGGTATGTGTTTGAATTGATCATTAAAGAGGCCACACAATCTATGACTTAGAAAAATACATGATAATGAGGAAAAGTCATTTTTACATGACTTTGTGGTTTCATGTAAAAGAAATTAGTTTTAGCCAATTTATTAGACATATCATTCAATCGTAGGGAAAAGACCATTTGGCTCATCAAATCTATACTGCCAAAAATGCACTAAATCCACACTAATCCCACCTTCCAACACTAGGGTCATGACTATGAATATCATGACATTCCAAGTGCTTCAGGTTTAATTCCAGCCTCGGGTGACTGTCTGTGTGGATTTTGCAAATTTGCCCCATGTCTGCATGGGTTTCCTCCCACATACCAAAGACGTGCAGGTAAAGTGGATTGGTCAAGGGAAATGCAGGGTTGTGGGGATAGGGGAGGGGCAACGTCTGGGTGGGGTGCTCTTTGGAGGGTCGACGTGGACTTGATGAGCTAAATGACCTACTTCCAGACTGTAGGGATTCTCTGATTCTAAATACTTTTTAAAGATTGTGACCTTACCCACCTCAACTACCCTCCAGGTAATGCATTCCAGACCCTTACCACCCTTCTTCTTTGAAAAAATAAAAGGTGCTGTGGATAAAGAGGAGCCAGCAGAGGTATTGTACTTGGACTTTGAAAGGCATTTGATAAGATGCACATTGAGGATTATTGCAAAAACTAAATGATTTGGAGGAGCCGGTGTTGGACTGGGGTGAATAAAGTTAAAAATCCCACATCACTAGGTTATAGTCCAACAGGTTTATTTGGAAGCATCAGCTTTCGAAGCGCTGCTCCTTCATCGGGTGCTTGTTGAGCAGGACCACCTGATGAAGAAACAGCACTTCGAAAGCTAGTGCTTCCAAATAAACCTGTTGGACTATAACCTGGTGTTGTGTGATTTTTAATTTTGTAGAAAATAAAAACATATTAGCATAGGTAGAAATAAAACAGAAATTGCCAGAAAACTCAGTAGGTCCGACAGCATCTATAGAGACAAAGCTGAGTTTACAATTCGGGTCCTGTAACCCTACATCTTTAGAATAGATGGAAGATTGGCTGGTTGGCAGGAAGCAGACAAAAGGCATAAATTCATCTTTGTCCAACTGGCAGGATGTGAATGATGAGTGTCCCATGGGAGTCTGTGTTGGGGCCTCAAATATTTACAATTTATATCAATCACTTAGATGAGAGGAGTGAAGGCATGGTCGCTCAGGTCGCAGTTGACACAAAGATATTTTGAAAGTATACTGTGACGAAAAACAAGGAGTTTTCGTAGGGTATGAATAGGTTGTGCAGTTGGACAAAAATCTGGTAGATGGAGTATAATACGGGAAAATGTGAAGTTGCTCAATTTGGCAGGAAGATTGAAAATGCAGAGTCTTACTTAAATGGAGGTGCAGAATTCCAAGGTCAGAGGGTTCTACAGCATGAGTCGACAGGTACAGCAAGTAAATTAGAATGCTAGTGGTATGTTATCTTTCATAATGACAGGAAGTGAACAGTACAGTTCTCGTCGCCCAGTTATAGCAAAGATATTATCAAGCTGGAGAGGGTTCAGAAGAGTTTTAACAGGATGTTGCCAGGTGTGGAAGGTTTGAGGTATAAAGAGAGGCTGGATAGGCTAGGACTTTTCTTGCTGCAGAGTAGGAGGTTGAGCGGCTTGATAGAAGTTTACAAAATAATGAGAGGTAGAGATAGAATTAAGGTTGATTGTTTTTTCCTTAGGATGGGGGAATTTCGAGACTAGAGGGCACATTTTTATGGTGAGAGGAGAGAGATTTAAAAAAGACATGAGTAAATTCTTAACACCGATGGTGGTTTACGTGAAGAAATGGTGAATGTGGGTAGAATTACAACAATTAAAAGGCATTTGGCTATTTACATGAATAGGAGAGGTTTGGAGGGATATGTGCCAGAAGCAGGCAGGTGGAAATAGTTTAGTTTGGGATTATGTTCGGCCTGGACTGGTTGGACGGAAGGGTCTGTTTCCATCTTATATGACTCTATGATTCAATAAAGTAAGGATGTTACATTTAATAATGCAGATCACTAGTAAGGCCACATCTTGAATTTTGTGTACTTTTTAATCTCCTTATTAAAGAATTATAAATGATTGGGAGATAGTTCAGAGGAGGTATACTTGAGTGATGCTTGGAATGAAAACAGACATTGCTGATAAAGCTCAGCTGGTCCAGCAGCATCTGTGAAGAGAAAATAGAGTTAACTAATCTGGTGACCCTCAGTTCTGAGAAAGGATCATTGGACATGAAATGTTAACTGGGATTTCTCTTCACAGATGGCACCAAACTTGCTCAACTTTTCCAGCAATTTCTGTTTTTGTTTCTGATTTATAGCATCTGCATTTCTTACTTGGAATGAGTGGGCTGACTTAAGAGGAAAGACTGGAGTATCTTACTTTGTTTTTACTGGAGTTCAGAGAATGAAAAGCAACTTGATTGAAGCATATGATTCTAGGGATTAAAATTAAGGGTCACTCTTCTTGAAGAGAGATGAGGAGAATTTGTTTTCTCTCGGAGGGTTGTGCAACTTTGGAACTCACTGCCTCAGTAGGCGGTAGAAGTGGGGGTCATTCAATGTTTTAAAAACAAAGGTGATAGATCCCTAGAGTCATAGAGATTTACAGCATGGAAACAGACCGTTCAGTCCAACTTGTCCATGCTGACCAGATATCCTAAATTAATCTAGTCCCATTAACCAGCATTTAGTTCATGTTCCTCTAAACTCATTCTATTCAGTTACCCATCCAAATGCCTTTTAAATGTTGTAATTGTTTCCTCCTTAGACAAAGGAATCAAAGGTTATGGAGGTAGATGAGAATGTGGAATTCAAAGCACAAACAGATCAGCTACGATCTTCATGAACGGTAAAGTTTGCTCATTTAGTGTTGCAAAGAAAAGGTGACTAGGGCTCTTTATGCCAAGGAGAGTAAATTATGTTCTTTCTCGCTGCAGAGAAGCAGGCTTCAGAGTGTCTGCATGGATTTGTCAAAATACTAGACTTTTTCACTGGGAAGATTGAGATGAACTGCACGCACAGTTTTGCTGATGTCAAATCTAAATGCGAAGGTGTTCCCACACCAGAGAGTTCTTTCCTCTCATCAAACAGTTAGTGTGCGACCACAATGTTTAACACAGAGAAAAAAAATCATTTATATCGAGCTTGTTAAGAGAAGCAGTATTCTACCAGAGGCAGTTGTGAAGTCAAAATCCATAAAGGAAAATAAAAAGAAAATAACAAAAAAGAAGGACCATTGGACTTCCCATTTGATTACACTGGATTTTTCAGCATTATTTCACTGGCATAAAGTTTAGATTAGATTACTTACAGTGGAAACAGGCCCTTCGACCCAACAAGTCCACACTGACCCGCCGAAGCACAACCCACCCAGACCCATTCCCTCTACACCTAACACTACGGGCAATTTAGCATGGCCAATTCACCTAACCTACACATTTTTGGATTGTGGGAGGAAACCAGAGCAAACCCATGCAGACACGGGGAGAATGTGCCAACTCCACACAGAGAGTTGCCTGAGGCGGGAACTGAACGCGGGTCTCTGGCGCTGTGAGGCAGCAGTGCTAACCACTGTGCCACCGTGCCGCCCATTAGGGCAGCCTGATGGTTCAGTGGTTAGCACTGCTGCCTCATAGTGCAAAGATCCCAGGTTTGATTCCAGCCTTGGGTGACTGTCTGTGTGGAGTTTGCACATTCTCCCTGTGTCTGCGTAGGTTTCCTCCCACAGTCCAAAGATGTGCAGGTTAGGTGCATTAGTTGACAGAAGTTATAGGGGATAGTTGGTATGGACTTGTTGGGCCACATGGCTTGTTACCACACTGTAGGGATTCTATGGTTTAAACATAACCAGTACAGAATCTTTAAGTGCAAATAAAGTTTCATGTTCTTTTAATTGCTTTCAAAGCATTATGCTGGAAGCAGACACCACTTGGAAAAGTTGAGTAGTGTCCACAGAGTGAACTAATCACCATTGGGAGATCCACAATTTATATTTAAATTGTTGATCTTCAGAATGTTCCAAACATGAAGCTAGATTTTTACTACTTATTTGTGGAGTCTGAGTATCATTGCCAAACCTTAAATGGCATTGGGAATGTGATGATGAGTCTGCTAATACTAATTTACAATGAAAATACATAATCTTAAGGACTGCATTTCTTTAAGTTAAACTACAGTGTTGATCCATGGTCTGATGTGCAGCTCAACGTTAGGTACACTACCATTGGAGATGGGATTAACAATTTGTCAAACAATCATTCGATCACAACTTGGAACTCTTTCAGGGTTTACATAGAGAGTTGTAATGATGACCTCAGTAAGACATTGGACAGCACCATTCTGAAATCACTGCAGTCTGTGTGGTGTAGATATCCCTGCAGTGCTGTTTGGGAGGCAGTTTAGAGATGTGTCATATTGACAGTGAAGGAACAATGAAATGGAATGAGACTTGATGGGGAGTTTGGGCATGCGATGTTCCCATGTTTGCAGATCTTGTTCTTCCAGATGATAGAGGTTGATGGTTTGCAAAGTGCTGTGAGAAGACACTTGACGAGTTTCTGAAGTGCATCTTATAGACAATACGTGCTTAAGCCATTGTACAACAAAGGTAGGGAGTTCAAATTTTAATATGGTTTGAGGGGTGTCAGTATTGCAAATGACGTTGTCCTGCCTGATGCTGAGTTTACTGAATGTTGTTGGGAGATTTGGTTCAGAGAGATATGTTTTGCATTTTTAAAATATTTACTCAGGAACTGACTGGTGTATTCCATTCTAACCAGAAAATAGAAATCAGTTTTGCATATCTTTCAAAATTATCTTCAGCAATTTAAAATCAGGTTAGTCAAAGGTGATGCAATGACATTTTCTGAAATGCCTATATTTTCTAATATGTTGATCAAAATTAAACGAATAGTCACTGTTAAATAAATCAGGGAATATTTAACCCCCATCTTGTTGACTTATGGAGTTCAGTAATTTACAAATGAGTTTAAGTGGAAACTAAGTGGGAATGGGGATGAAAATACTTTGAAACAGGTGCAATATAGGCCAGGTTTGCTAACTGTGTCAAAAAACCTCTATTTTTACATGTTTCTACTGTAAAGAAATAGGGTAACATCAAGCACAGCATAGGTACAAACAAGGTAATATGCAAGGATTTGAATTTACCTTTCTGGAATGACCACTTCATTTCCATTAGGCAAAGTAAAATCATTTGCCTCTTTCCCGACAATTGTTGCAAAATACACTAGATCCTTCATGAAGGGATTTTGAAGTCGAACCTGTTTTAAATAATGATTCAGGCTTAACTTTATTAGAGCAACACAAGGAAAAGACATCATAATCTCAGAAGAAGAGAGGGCTGCTCTCTCATCAGAGAAAGATGGTTCGTAGTGATTTAACCTGAAGGTCACCGCACCTCAGGAAAGCGAGCTGATACAGTATTGAACCCAAATAGATGGTATCATTTTGCATTACAAACTAGCCATCCAGCCAACTGAGCTAACTGAACCCCTAGAATAAAGGCTTTTATACTTCAAACAGCAATAACATTGATTGTTCCACAAGGGAATACATTGAAAAGTGTTGAATTGTCAAGAGATTAGAAAATTATCATTCACCTTGCTTAGTACAGTAACAGGAAGTCTCCCTGCAACTCCCTCAACAGATAATTTGAACCATACTGTAGACTGACACAAATGCAAGAGCTCAAGAGTAGAAAAAGGAAGGTGAATAGATATTTAAATTATAGCCTTCAGGTTCTTAAAGCATTTGCTGTTTCATTCAGTGTTTTCTACAGGTTGCCAGTTTAAATGAAAAAGGGCAGGTCGAAAACATGCCTGTTTACACTCCCTTCCAGATATGATGTTGACCTTACTTTGACTGGTCATATCCTTTGCTTTCCATAAGCCTGAAAGAAGCTTCATTTTACTCACATGTTTAACAATTGTAGCATGAAGTTCGCCAGTGAACTCGACAGTCATCTTAGGGCGATAGTTAGGAAGTCTTTCATACAGGTAAACACACAGCATAAGCATTATGATAGGATTTGGATCTGAGATGTCAGTGGCCTGTTTAAATAACAAGAATATCATTATATTCAAAAATATTAAAATTAATGGTTTTACATTTTTTTTGTTCAAATCCCTTCATAGGTTTACCTCTCCCTATGTCTGCCATTTCATCCAACAAAATGAACATCCAAGGAACGTACACTCCTCTTATTCTGGCCTCTTGTAAATACCCAATTATAGTCACTCGACTATTGGTGAGTGATACCTTGAAGTACCTGGCCAATAGAGAGCTCAAAGTTTTGTACAGACTCAATACATAAGCTGACAGAAGAAATTGGTTGGTTTGGTGGAAACCAGAAAGATAAATTTAAGGTCATTAAAAAGAAAAGAGCGAGGAAAGTCCATTGGTTTCAGAATACCTAAACAAAACAAGGATGGAATCAGAGTCTAAAATGACTTTTAGCAAAGCAAGTAAATATTTGCAAAATTTAAACTTTATAAAATGTAGAGGAAGGGCAAGAAAAAAAGATCAAAAGGATCTTTCTTCCAGATTGTTAGAAGAGGTGGGCTGGTGGTGCTGTGGTACGGGGTGAGGGGGTACTGAACATCTTCCTTCTATGATATCCTGAGATTCTCAATGTATTTTTTCCCATTTTTAGATACTATCAAGAGATAAAATGTGTTTGTCATCTCTGCGCGAAATTATGACAAAATGGAACTTTATGTATAACATAAAAAATGATGATTGTTAAGTAAAATAAAATTTTGTAACATCTGAGCATTAACCAGTTTCTGATACCAGCTATGTTTACATCAAGAAGCTCCAGATGTATTCATTTTTACATTGATTCAAGGGATTGTTACTTAATATTTCAGTATTCATTACCCTCCTTAATTGACCTAGAGAAGGTGATGGTGAGCAGCCTTATTGTATCATTGAAATCTGTGAGCTTATGGTACCCCCCACTATGCCTTTAAGTAGGGAATTTCATGATTTTGATGGCAATGATGAAGGATTAGCTACATGATGCCAATTCAAAATTGTGCATAATCTCAAGGGAAACTTGCTGATGTTAATAACCCTATCCCTCAATCTTCAAAGCAGCAATGCATCCAGGTTTCGCTTTTGCTGTCAAAGCTGCCTTGTTGATGGTTTATTGTGCACCTGGTAAATGGTATATACAACAGCCAATCTCTCAACATAGGAGATGGTGAATGTAAAGCAAGGAAAACAAGTAAGCTGCTTTGATTTGGATAGAATTTCTCAAGTGTTGCTGGATCCACACTCGCCCAGTGAAGCATAGAATATTCCATCACATTCCTGAATTGTGGTGCAAAGGATTTCAACAGAACCACTTTCCACAGATGCAGTGTATTTATATCCTGATCTTGTTAACAGTAAGTTTCTGGTCAATGCTAACAATGCAAAATGTTAATGGAAGAAAATTCAGTGATGGTAATTAATTAACAGGTGGTTGGTATCTCTGGTTGGAGATGGACATTAGCTAACAATTATTTGGTATGGGTGTTACTTGCCATTTATCTCAAAACTCAGTGTTATCTCGTTACTTGATGACATCCTTATTGGAGTTGTGAATGGTGCTGAACACAGAAAAATGTTCAGCATTGACCTTATGAGGGAAGGTCATTAAAAAGACAGCTAAAGATGATTGTGAAAGGAACATTGCACTGAACAATTCGCCCAGCAATGTCATGGAATTGAAATAAATGGGCTCCAACCATTTCACCACTGCACCACCACCAGCATCCCATCCCCCACCTCCTTGATTTCTATTGTCTTATTTTTACTGAGTTGCTTGATTCCACGCTAGGCCAAAAGCTGTCTTGATGTCAACAGCAAATACTTTCACCGTCCACTGAAATTCAGCACTTCTGTTCATGTTTTGATCGAGGCAGTAATGATATCTGTGCCATGATTTGAGTCTTGAAATGAAATGAATTGTGCAATAATAATCCACTTTACCTGTATATCAAAATCTAGGCCAATGGTATCAAATGCTTTAAGGAGTATCAGACTGTTATGTAGGCATTGCTCAGGAGCAGCTGGAGAAGTATACATATTTTCAAAATGAGTTGGAATCTGTAAAGAAAGACAGACAACGTGTTGTACTTTTGAGAGTACCAATCTACAAACAAAAACCAGAAATAAATTATTTCACACCAACTAAGTGCTGTATTGTTTATTTAAAAATCCAGAAAGTGTAATTTGGATAAGGAGGGAAAGGTTGGGAAAACAAATGGTTTGCCTTAACCAATTTTAAACAAAATTGCAGAAAATAAAAGCTAGGGATAGCTCCCTGGTTCCCATTTGCAAATTGCTCTCAGCTGATTTTTGCAGCAAGTTAATGGTAATTCTTTTAGATCTTTTCTAATATTTAACTTCCAAATTATTTTGATTCCAGAGCTTGGGATCATTTTCATTATTCCTAAATCAGTACATTTTGAGATTTTTTTTCATTCTTCAATATCTAAGCTAGTTTTCAATGACATACACTGCAAATGAACAACAAACCAATCCAACAATTGCTTTTAGCCAATTATGCAATTATACCTTCTCAAGATTTTATTCTGACATTCAGAATCAATATTATACTATGTGAAATCTGATTTTAAGTCAAATATATTATTCATTTCTTGAAAAAACACAGGAATCAAAGAAACAAACATAGTATGGTTATGTTTATACACTATGCATAACTTTAAATAACAAAAAATTTTGAAGGTTAAACAAATCGTTAATGAATACCACTTTCAAAAGTAGTGTTTTGTCCTGTATTTGAACAAATCAAGTTGATCATTAGTGACTGATTTGTTCTCTGAGATTTCAAACTATCTCTTCCCACAGGATTTTACAAATGCATCAAGTTAAACAGGTGGGTCATGTTTAATGTACCAGCAAAGAGTTACTTAGACTTCACAGATTTTTAAGTATTTGACTTTTCAAATTCAAAATACAATTGTCAGTCAAGTACTCGTTGAACCAGTCATACAACATCAGCAAGATCTCTAAAGCCAGGAAAAACAAAAATCAGGACAGTCCAGAACAGCAGTTCAGCTCTTGGTTAGCTGACAAACTCCATTTGGGTTTTAGGTGTCTCGATTAACCAAGTATGCTGACTAGATGTATATGAAAATACCTTATTATTATTTGAATAGCTATGTTAGCACTAGTTTCCAAATCTTACTAATCCAGACTTAACATTGAATTATCTTAGAGATTTTAGCAAATTGATTTTAGCCAATTCAATCTACGAGACTGTTTAAACATGAAGGGCTCCGGTCCGAAACGTCGATTCTCCTGCTCCTCGGATGCTGTCTGACCTGCTGTGCTTTTCCAGTCACACACTCTCAACTCTGATCTCCAGCATCTGCAGACCTCACTGTCTCCTATTTAAAGATGAACTAGGAGCAATAGCGCCCTCTGCTCATTGTCACTGTCATTTGCTCAAAAGTAGCTTTAGATGTAATTGCTACACATAGTAGGTGAATTGTAAACGCACTAAGGGTTAAATTGGGAAAAATTGAAGAGCAGACTTCAAATAATGGATCTTGTACGAGATGAATGTTGCGCATCCAATAGGATCGTGTCAGCAAGAGATTAAAAACAGCAATTTATGCTTTCAAAAATATCCTTTACAGGCCTTGGAGATAGGTTGAGAGTCAGGAGATGCCAGACACTGACGGGAACTGGGTAAGCAACAACATCTAGAATATGACTAAGTGTTCCTTAGCTAGGTGAAGGAGAAAACATAAATTACATTAGGCTAAGACCTGGAGTGGACATCTGTGTTTTATGTTTTAATGAAGCAAGGTTAGAGTTTGAAATATGAGATGGCAAAACATTTGTAGAAAGACACTGCCTTTTTCCTGCATTCCTCAGAGTTGTTTGGGTTAGCCCTCAAATACACTCTCCTTGCATACGCTTGAATAAATGGATCAATATCCTGTACTCAGGTCTCCTGTGGTAGATTATTGGAAGTAACTACAACACAGGCAAAAGAATAGAGCTCAGTGAATAGGTCCTAGGTCAGCAACAGGTAAGTTACAGACACGCATGATGGCTCACTGCTGAATTTGAACTTCACTGAATAATATTTGAATAGCAGGCCAAGATGATCCATGGTTTGACCCCAAACTGCTCAACCTGAAATGCTTCTATTCTCACTTCCTTTTTACAATGTGCAGAAAAAGGCTAAGAAGCATCCTTCTCTTAAGCGAGCACCTAGACATCCTTTGTGGATTAAACAAAATATTTTCCACAATAGGAGGAACTTGGAGCAGAGATTCTGTGCACAGTTAATAAAGCCATGATTTAGTTGATTTATATTTTTGAGTTCTGAAGCAAGATTTGGAGGTGTCCAAATTAGTATAAGTAGCTAATTTATATTAAGGGTACAATCACATTCATGACATGAAGGATCTTAGAAATAGTGTAAACACTACATTGTTTTTAGAAAAAGGATTTTGCTGGACTTTTAACAAGATCACATGGCATATAAGTTAACAACATTCTGAAAACTTTCAACAGTAAGCATGGATAGACAGATCACCCTTGTGAAAGTTTGCACCTGTTAATGTTTGGATATACAGCAAAATATTCAAGTAAAGAATATCCTTAGGTTCTATCTTCAAGCCCAGATTGACAGCAGAAGATAATATTAAAACTCGATATACCCAAAGAGATGCTAGAAACAATGATGCACCTATATTCAAAGGTATGTAAAGGAATATTACCAAAGAGATAGGATCTCCTTTAACATGAATGGCAAGTCAATAGCCAGCATCAAATTATTAACACTCCACTGGACTTTGAAGAATTTTGATCAGACTTTCTGAAACCTTGAAAGTTAACCTTCCCAGTGAAATCGGATATTCACATGAACTCATAACTATACTGTTGGTTTTAATAATCATATACTAAACCCCCTTTCTCTTGCAGCATGTGTGTGAGCATGTACATATACATGCAAAGTTTATAGAATCATTATGTGCTCACACACACGCAAAAGAAAGAGTTCAAGTGTATGATTATTAAAAGCGACAACATAGTTATGTGTTCATTTGAACATCAGATTTCACTGGGGAGGATAACATCCAAGTTTTCAGAAAGTCTGTTTAAAATGCTTCAAAGTCCAGTGGAGTGATTCTATGAACTTTGCAAGTGTGTGTACATGCTCACACACATGCAAGAGAAAGTGGGTTCACATATATGATCTGTCTACTAATGTTTACTGTTGGAAGTTTCTAGAATGTTGTTAACTTGTAAGCCATGTGATCTTATTTAAAAAGTTGTGTAAGACAATGCTGGGATCGAATGTGAGCAATAAATACTCCTGGTTTAATCTAAGAGAATCACTGTCTGTCACCTTAAAACTGACGTCATAAACAGGGGTTTAAGAAACACACCACAGCTTTTTCAAAAATAAAGTATCCTGCTTATGGACAGGAGTTCATAAGAATAAGGCAGTTCAGTCTATCTCTCTCCCGTCTGTAAGGCTGTAATCAGAGAATTGGTAAACTGCAATTCCAGCGTAAATACAACCTGATGATGGAAATAAATCCAATAAGATTCCCTTCAAATTTGGTTTGGGCTATCGGATCTGAATTAGACTGGAAGCACTTCTATCCTGAGACGAAGGTGAATACATCCCATGTGATACACAATGTGGTAAATTAGTGCAGCATGAACATTTACAACTTTGACTTGATTTCATCTCAGCATCTTCCAACAACTGGTCAAATCTGTTCCCTGTTAGAAATCAGAAACCGATTAAAGAGGAAAACAATCAAATGAAGTATAATAGAAAATATATACCTACCAGATGAGGGCAATAAGCAGCCACAACAGCTGCAAGCACTAAACCATCCATCAAATCTAAATCAAAATTAATTATCCAGCGGGTTGGCGGTATAGCACCTATTAAAAAGAGAGAGGAAAATGAAAAGATAAGACAATCTTTTAAACCAAGTGGTGAAGGTGTTGAGTTTAGAGGATGTGGTCTTGTTTTGATATTACATATTCACATGTACTGGCAGAAAGACCTTTGTTCTTTTATCATGGCCTTAAAAGAGTTCATTTTGAGACCAAGATAAACAATGCAATTAGAGACAATCTACTGATCTCGAACCAACTAATGATAGTGTTCTATGCATGTAGTTTTGAGCACCCTGGCTTTTGTGTTGTTTCAAAGTCTGATGGAAAACATTTAGTGACTTCATACGATAGGAAGACCGTCCAATCATTATGCTACATAAAATTGGATTGTGAATGATTAAAAACAGATCCTTTAAGATTAAATCATAAAGTATAGTATGGGATTGTGCTGGTGAAATGAATTTTTTTAGATGTCATTATGTTCACAAAGGACCAAAGATCTTTTTCCATTATACTCTTACTACACCTAAATTAATGAAGAACTTTTAAAAAAACATCATGACTGTAGTAATGCAGGTTAGACTGAAAGAACTGAAGCAAATGGGTGGAGGTGGCAAAACGTAGAGTACATTGAAGGCATGACAATATTTGAAAGCACAAATAAAGGATTTGGAGCACGAGTTAATCAAATAGCAAATTAATAGGTTGAAGCTTGTGTAGGCCTATTTTCAGGTGAAGAATTATTCTGGAATTGATTGGAGCCCCTCGTTATAAATGATAAATAGATAAGCAGACTGTCTGTGTAGTGTTGTTGATAATTAGCAGGTTCCCTCCATGGGGCCTTCATTTTCTGATGTTACTGTTTTCACTTGAAGACAGGCCGCATCTCTTAAACCCAGCAGGCAACCTGAGATGAGCTAATCACGGGACAGAAGAAATAAATTCTTCAAGGGTTCCACACTTTCCAACAGCACAATGGAGATTCTGCTGGAGGATGTTGGAGGAGAAAGGGGTTTCCTTACCATACCAGATTTCTGAGCAGCAGTGCACACAACTCCTGCAAGATATTGTTGCAAAGAGCATCATCCCACACACCTGGTTTCAATGCAAGAAAATGTGTCATTTCCAACCAAGTGATGCTAAATTAACCACTTGTACAATGATCTCACATTATCATCAATAACTCTGCAATACAAGGGATTCAACAGCAAAACCAACCATGAGAACCAGCATTCAACCCACAAAGCATGACTATCTTCTGCACCTCCTAATCCCCTCCCAAACACTCCCTTCACCTTCCCCACTATTTGATATGCACATCCTTAAACTATGTCATTAGGCAACTGTTAATAGTCTCACTGGTTTCTTTCAGGCAAAGCTTGCAAACAATATTAAGGCAAGTTGGTGAAAGAGGCAAAGCATCCATTCAGGTCCTCTCTTACTCTTGGATCAAGTCACTGAGACCATGAGGTGAGTCCTGTTAGGAGCATCACAACTAGACAAGCCAGAAGACACATCTTAGTGTTCTTAAGTAACATCCAGTCCTATACTGAAACTTCCCCTCACTTTTTCCAACAGATACTCACCTGTATCCATTTATCCTTCATGATTAAACCAGCATTGAAGAGTGTGGTGCTGGAAAGGCAGAGTATCCAAGGAGCAGGACAGTCAACATTTCAGGCATAAGCCCTTCATCAGGAATGAGATCTTACCCTACTCTTCTCTTTAAGGTTACTAAAATGTCGAGCATTGGAGGAAAATGAGACAACAGAAGGCACGACTGAAGATAAGCTAAAAAATGTGTTGCTGGAAAAGTGCAGCAGGTCAGGCAGCATCCAAGGAGCAGGAGAATTGACATTTCAGGCATAGGCCCTTCTTCAGGAATGGCCCTGAAGAAACGTCAATTCTCCTGCTCCTTTGATGCTGCCTGACCTGCTGCGCTTTTCCAGCAACACATTTTTCAGCTCTGATCTCCAGCATCTGCAGTCCTCACTTTCTCCACGACTGAAGATGACACTTGCAAAATTTGACCTTTCTTTTGCAAACTCCCATACGGAGAATGGCACTGCATGTTCAATCAATGATAGACTGGGGGGGGTCTGCATAGGATATTCACCACACATTGGTATACATAAGAGAAGAACAGGGATGGATCAGGAAACAGTTCATTAAGCAGCTAGTCAGTTGGACAGCTTCGTCCTAGTCTTGCCCTAAAGGTTAAAGAGAACTGATATGAGGACTGACCCACAATATTTCAGGGCATTTTAAATATTCTGGATAGTATGCCAGTGAACTTGTACATAATGGAATAGAACATAGACAGCTCCATCTCTCAAATATTTGGGATCCTCCAACAAGATATGCGGAGTCAAATAGAGTGACACTGGAAAAGCACAGCAGATCAGACAGCATCAAGGAATAATAGAGTTTACGTTCTGGATATAAGCCCTTCATCAGGAATGTGAAGGCTTTGGATTTGATGTAGGTTGCGGTTGTCCCGGTCAGGTCCAAATTGTGATGATCTTAGTGTAGTCTAGAGTCCATGCGGGATAAGCCAGTGGTATCAGCAGGTGCTGAGGAAGGAGACGTGGCTGTAATAGGGAGTTTGCTTCAGGATGTGGCTGAAGATCTTCAGGGCAAGAGGAGATGACCTGGGGTTGCAGTGGAAGAGAGACTCACTGAGATCCTTATGGATAGAGAAAGAAAACCTCTTCAAGTTGGACATCCTTGGAAGCTGATGAAGTGCTTATGCCCGAAACATCGACTCTCCTGCCCCTCGGATGCTGCCATCACCGCACTTTTTGACTCTTACTCTCCAGCATCCGCAGTTCTCAGTTTATCCTGGCTACAGATCATGCAGGCAAACATGGAGTAAACAGTTTTATGAAGGTTTCAGTGGAATCAAGAATGATGGAGCTTTGACAATACCTCAGTTGGAATACAGTGTTCAGTTGTAGTTTCTCTTACAGGGATTGACAGTGAAGTTTTCAAATCAATGTGGAGGAGAACCACACAATTAATTGTCCAACCCAACTTCATGGCCAAGATAGGCTCAAAGAGTAAATGTTCGCCAGTTTAGTGATGCACAGACTGCAGCAATTTGATTTGTTATAAGATGATGCGGGGATTAGTATGTGCATTTGTGAACAGTTTATATCAATTTTATAGATTAAACAGGATCTAAGATCACAATTTCAAGTGACAAAAGACCTGAGCTAGTTTAAATATTAGATTGTTGCTTTTTTCACAGACAGCAGTGGATCTGTGAAATAGACTGCTGGTTCTTGCAACGTACATCGACTTGTTGAATTTCTCAAGCAAAACTACTCCCGGCTGATCTAGCAATCACCCCATGTAAAAGCTAAGTGTTACAACAGAATATGAATTATGACCAGAGTGGTTCCTCAGGGATTTAACAAGGTATTTTCTTCTTTGTTTCTCCTAATTAGCTGATATCACTACCATTGCATTTCCCAGGAGAATACAAGACTTTAGGAAGGAGGGGGACAGTGTATTTCTTAGGAGACACAAGGAGCTGCAGCTGTGTGGGGTGGAATGTGTGAGCCAAAGGGTCATCTCCTGTCTTCATTGCTCACAGGCTGTTTTACTGGTGGCTAAGACTTCTGTCAAAGTATCTGCAAGAACTGAAAGGACGGTAGATGTTGTAAATCAGAAACAAAAACAGAAATTGCTGGAAAAGCTCAGCAGGTTTGTCAGCATCTGTAAAGAGAAATCAAAGCTAGTGGTTTGGGACCGGTGACCCTCCCTCAAAACCGTTGTGGTTCTGTTCGCCGTGCTGGGAATTTGTGCTGCAGACATTTCGTCCCCTGTCTAGGTGACATCCTCAGTGCTTGGGAGCCTTCTGTGAAGCGCTTCTGTGATGTTTCCTCCGGCATTTATAGTGGTCTATAAATGCCGGAGGAAACATCATAGAAGCGCTTCACAGAAGGCTCCCAAGCACTGAGGATGTCACCTAGACAGGGGACGAAATGTCTGCAGCACAAATTCCAGCTCGGCGAACAGAACCACAACAACGAGCACCCGAGCTACAAATCTTCTCACGAACTTTGAACTCCTCAAAACTTTTGAGGGAGGGTCACTGGACCAGAAATGTTAACTCTGACTTTGCTTCACAGATGCTGCCAGACCTGCTAAGCTTTTCCAGCAACTTCTGTTTTTGTGTCTGAAAGAACCCAGAAATAGGCCTGTAACACTATCACCATCATTTGTTGGACGCTCCTGTCTTACTTTTGCCTGGACTTTGGTCAGATGCAAGGGGTTGTTCCCTTCCTGCACTACATAAAGTCACTTAAACCGTTTGCCTTTGGTTATCAGCATACTTCAAATCACAAGAATATCACAGAATAAGTCTCATTCTTATAATGTTAAAGATTTTCTGGGCATATGAAAGAGACTTCCAACCCATGACTTTCAGCAGACTCTCATTAAATAGGAGCTCAGGGAAAAGACCGAATCAATCTCACCTTTGAAATTTAATCAACAAGACTGCTGTGATTGGAGCGAGGTTAGCCAAGAGGATGTCATTGAGTTCCCCGCTAACCTGGTTCAGTTACAAAGTCCTTGCTGACAGATATAAACAGGATTATCAGGGATTCTCCTCAGTCTAGGGACTGGCTCTGAGCTAGCTGGGTCAGTGTCCATGTGCTGTGCACGTGTAAACAAAGGATGGCTTGTTGACAGGATACCAGCTTCTGGAGTTATTTCAGAGACAAAGCAAAACGGGGTCTTTAGAAACTTCTGATAAACTTTCTTCAGGATTTTTAAGTTATAAGATATAAGAGACATGTAAATATGGTATGTAATCTCCGCTCTAGGCATTGTTTTCCTGTTAGCTTAGTAACATCCATCTTTTTTCAAAACAGGACTCATCCTGAATCTAGCCCTAAATAAAATGATCAATGACTTAATGCTCTGCACTAGAAAAAAAAGGTTTTAACCACAGATTCAATGATAATCAATAATGATGCAATCTGTCCCCTGTAATGTGTTGTCTGTCAAAACAGAATCCAACATACAAAAGACATATGAATGAACTTGCAAAAGAATGGGCTATATCTGAATCCCAAAATTCCACATTTTAACTGATTAGATTAACTGATTAACTGAAGAAAATCTGATAGGTACTAGTTTATCTGTATAGTCAGTTCTGATATAACATGATTGTTCCGTTTTTGTGTGATCTTGTGTTAGAAGAAAATCTTGAAATAGCCACGCCATTTAAAGTAATGGAGCCGGAATCATGCTATAACCAATACAAATCAGGAAATTTCACATTCTGCAAGTAATGGTCTAAATTCTTCAATCACGATAAAGCCAATTCGCGTTGAAAAAAACACATTCTAGCAGAACCGACTGTACAGATAATGACATTAATTGGCAATCTATATTGACTGTCTTAACGTCCTAAATTCCACCAAAGTAGATAAAAGTCGAACATTTTACATTCACCTTTCTGGCAACATTCCCACACCGCACATCTTTTTGTTTCATAATGATGGTTGAGCCAGGTCAGCAGGACAAGTTCACCAGTGGAATATATATTGCTGGAACTGGGCTCAATATTTATCCTAGGGATATTTTCTGAGTGTTTCTGATCACTTAAAATGTTGTTGATATCCTTTAGTGTCAATCGAGAGAGAACCGTAACCTGAAAAATATGTCAAATTTATTTACTACAACAGCATTCATTCACAGAGTCATAGAGTCATAGAGCTGTACAGCATGGAAACAGACCCTTCGTCTAACCCGCCCATGCCGACCAGATATCCCAACCCAATCTAGTCCCACATGCCAGCACCCAGCCCATATCCTTTCAAACCCTTCCTATTCATATACCCATCCAAATGCCTTTTAAATGTTGCAATTGTACCAGCCTCCACCACTTCCTATGGCAGCTCATTCCACACACGCACCACCCTCTGCGTGAAAAAGCTGCCCCTTAGGTCTTTTTCATATCTTTCGCCTCTCACCCTTAACCTATGCCCTCTAGTTCTAGACACCCCCACCCCAGGGAAAAGACTTTTTCTATTTACCCTATCAATGCCCCTCAATTTTATAAACCTCTATAAGGTCACCCCTCAGCCTCAGACGTTCCAGGGAAAACAGCCCCAGCCTGTTCAGCCTTTCCTCAAATCCTCCAACCCTGGCAACATCCTTGTAAATCTTTTCTGAACCCTTTCAAGTTTCACAACATCTTTCCGATCGAAAGGAGACCAGAATTGCATGCAATATTCCAACAGTGGCCTAACCAATGTCCCGTACAGCCACAACATGACCTCCTAACTCCTGTACTCAATACTCTGACCAACAAAGGAAAGCATACCAAACACCTTCTTCACTATCCTATCCACCTGCAACTCCACTTTCAAGGAGCTATGAATCTGCACTCCAAGGTCTCTTTATTCAGCAACAATCCCTAGGACCTTACCATTAAGTGTATAACTCCTGCTAAGATTTGCTTTCCCAAAATGCAGCACCTCGCATTTATTTGAATTAAACTCCATCTGCCACTTCTCAGCCCATTGCCCCATCTGATCAAGATCCCATTGTAATCTGAGGTAACCCTCTTCGCTGTCCACTACACCTCAAATTTTGGTGTCATCTGCAAACTTACTAACTATACCTCTTATTCTCCTCAGTAAAGAAATCTTAAATTAAACATCCAGTGGTAAATATGCAGAGTCCTTTTAAATCTGATCAATGTCATTTTAAATGTTCTGAAGAAACATCACTGGACTCAAAGTGTTGGCTTTGCTTTCTCTTCACAGATGCTGCCAGACCTGCTGAGTTTTTCCAGCAATTTCTTTTTCTTGTTTCAGACTGCCAGCATCTTCAGTTCTTTGTTTTATGTTAAAACAGCCCAAAGTACCAAAATGAAACCTTCACTCTGCTATTTTGGAATATGTGTAAGCTAATTTGGCCATTATGTAGTTAACTTGGTGGGGTAATGCATGAATAGGATCATGTTAGGGATAAGCAATAGCTGGACTCATGTAACAGATAATGTTTACACACTATGATAAACTAGTTAAATCACGTGATAGATGAGTCAGTGCTAAAGACGATGGTGGTGTAATGTGACAGGTTTAGTGAAAAGTAACAACGCACTGTGGCAGGAGATGATTACTTTAAAAAGGCAAAGCAAGCTAGTATGATGTGTTCCGTTAATGATGCAAGATAAGCACGGGAATGGGAAAAGTATAAACTGGAGAGGCCCCAAGAATGTGTGGGTAGACAGGGAGACGTTTTCTGACTGTCACAGCTTTTGTTTGCAAGTAAAATTTTAACTTCATGAAGGATTTTCTGTGTGTCCTGGTAATTTTCTCAGAGTATCGGGTGATCTTTTCCCACAAATTTGTTTCTGCGAGCAGGATCGGAAAGAGAACCCCCCTCTGAAAAGAGGCAGCAGCCATAGGGCACTTCCCAGACCACAGAGTATACTCCTGAGACTGGCAGAATAAGGGCTGGGCACCAACAAAATAAAGGTAAGCGTTTTTCTACTAATTCAGACTATATTCTGTCAAGAAAGGGAGGTCCTTGGGGACGCAGAAGTGCAGTAAGACTGCTGAAGGGTCTCTCCGATCCAAATAACCATAAGGCAGATGGTAAATTAAAGTTTGGTGAGTCGCAGAGGAATATTCAGGAAAACTGCGCAGTGGGGTGAGTAGGTGTAGAACAAAGAGATTGACGGATATAGAATTCTATGTGGTGTAGGTAAGTCACTGTGGATACTGCCCTAGAAAATTAAGGGGTCTGAACAGGCAGGATAGAAAACCTTGCAGCTACCACCTTCGGAAATTCGGGGTCTGTATTGGCAGGATAGAAAGTTCTGTGGATACCGCCCTGGAAAGAGCAGGTGTCTGTGTGGGCAGAACAGGTAAGGAAAGTTTGTTTTATCATTAGTATTATTGATTCCGAATGAAATTGAAAGCCAGCAAATTGGTAACAGACGATTAAAAGTAAAATCGCAGAAAATAGCCAAATTTTTCAAAGTGCCACTAGACTGTTGAGTTTTAAAAAAAGGACTGTGTGATAATTAGACTGACTGATGTAATTTTAACTATGGACAAAGGGACTGCAGTTGAAATATTGAGTAAGAAACTCCCAGTAGCAAGGAATTATATCATTAAAAAATTCTGAAAAATGGGGGGAAAAAAGAACTAACGAATTACTAAGTAAATGGCCAAAAGAAGTAACCTTTGATATAAATATGTGTGATGAAATGGAAGGGTTAATTAAGAACCACAGACCCAAAGATAAATCTTAAAAGAGGACACGGAAAAGGGAACAGGAGGCCGAGATAGTAAAACTTTTTAGGATTGAGAGAGAAGAGCTGAGCAAAGCCTATCAGGCACCAGTTACAATAAGGAGAGATGCCAGAGAGCAGAACAAACAAAGGCTCTGGAAGGAAAAATCTCCACATGCTCACAGCAGAACAAACAGCCTTTGGGAACAGAGGCTCAGCAAGAAAAAACATCCATATATCCAGACTTAAAAGAATTAGAAAAAAACCCTCCCTATTCAGGCAAAGACAATGCGACACACTGTCCTGTATTAAGGGGAACGGTAGAGATAGAGGGAGAATTGGATTGGGGGGAAGGTGACCCAGAGCTGAATATATTAAGAATGAAAAGAGAGGCAGAACAGGAGAGGAGGCAAGAAGGAATAGAAGCTACACAACAGAAAAAAAAGATTGTGAGATGAAATTCAGATGTTACGCATGTTGAGATCACAAAGAGACTATGAGGCAAATCTAAACAACTGCAAGAATGTTGAGTGCAGACAAATGGAGAGTGATAACGGGAAGGGAGCTGAGGATGCAGTTACACAGGCAGAAGACGGGCCCAAGCAGAACAAGTAGGAAAAGAATGGGAGGAAATAGAAGTAGAGTCAGATTTGGAATCCGATGAGGAATCACAATGTAGCAATTTCAATAAGAGAAAGAAGCCCCCATGGGGGAAGATGCTGCCATTGCTTATAAAAGGGGGGAGACAGCCGCAATACATTTGTTGGGGAACCCAGGATCTGGAAGGGCTGAAAAATATGTTGCCCAGCTTACTGAGGGAGCAGCAAAGTGGGTTACAGCCTTTGAAGACAAAAGCACAGGACGGTTGTTGGCTATGGGGGATTTGAAGGCACTGCTAATAGAGATGGTGGGGCTCCCTAATGTTAAGAGAGATAATGGACTGAGCCTGCCTGAAGCATGTGGTGGACAATCCGATGGTTGATGGTGCTGGGTTTGATCAAGTAAGACAAAGGGTATGGCAGGCCCTTAGAGACAGTTATCCACCTAAGATTGATCCCAAAGCTTTGAGAGGGGATCTGCTGCGAGATATAGAAAACCCAGCAGCCTCTCTAGAAAACCAGCTAAAAAGATGGAGGCTTGAAACAGAACAAGATGTGGGAGGTAGCCAACTGTTGACTGCAATGTTCTGGACTGCTAGGCAAAGCCCCCTCAAGTCAAATCTAAGGTAGAGGAGGAAGCGGGTCTAATGTCAATGGCCCACCAGGAATTCAGAGATCATGTAGTCCATGCAATCGAAAGATACTAGAAAGACAATAAGAGGCAGGCTGATCAACAGGAGGAGGTGCAAAGAAAATGCAGCTCAAGGATCTTAAAAAGAGAGAGAGAGAAAGGCAAAAGTATGCTGCCAGTGACAACTGAGTTAATAGGCGCTACTGAAGTGCACAAATTGCCGGTCCAAGGAGACCCTCTCATACCACCTGGCAAGGGCTGGATAACCCCATTCCGATAACAAACGTTTTTGGGGGAACTTGTCCACAGATACCATACCAAGGGCAAAATAAAATTAAACAACAGCCTAAACAGAATGGAGGTTCCCAAGGACAGGGACAAAGAGGTGGGGGAGCGAAAGGGTATGGTGAGAAGGCAGACTCAGAGAGGGTCAGAAATAGTGTGTTGGGGATGGCAGGATTTAGTTCAGACTGGATTGGGGAATACGCCGAAATTACGGCTGCCATGAGGAAAACAATGAAGGAGGCAGGACATGCAAGTCTGAAGAGTGCACTGCAGTGGAAGGTGGATGCTGCATCAGCTTTCAACACCGTTAAGCAGGCATTGCAGTTGGCCCTGCCGAACTATGAAAATCTTTGTGTCAAATAGACTGGAAGGTTATGCTGCCGCAGTACTTGCACAAGAGATGGGCATAGGGAGAACTAAGCAACCTATTGCGTATTACAGCATCAGATTGGATGAAGTGGCTCAGGGATATCCACCTTGTTACCAGGGGCCAGCGGGGGCTCATTTTGCATATGAGAAGGCATCCTCCTTAACGATGGGCTATCCTGTGATCATGTACACATGCCATTAGGTAGCAGAATTGTTTGAAAAATGGCAATTTGTATTGACATCTGCCAGAATAATAGCATATCAGATATTATTGACATTTCCAGACATAACTACACAGAAATGCGCTACAAGGAACTTAGCAGACTATGTCCCATTAGAACATGAGGGAGAACTCCATGATTGTGTAGTCAACTCGCCACTTTTGCTCAATTGTGGGCTGATTTACAGCCTGAGCTGCTGCCTGATGAGGACAAGAAGGTACTATTCGTAGATGGCTCATGCTTTAAAGACTATGATGGGAATCATGCGGGATTTGCAGTAGTCCAACAGGAGGAGTCTCAGTTTAGGACAGTTATATTGGAGGCCTGTCCACAACCTTGTTCAGCATAGCTAGCTGAGCTTAAGGCACGAACAGCAGCATGTGAGTTGATGGAAGGTGAGAAGGCGGATATCTATACTGATTCAGCTTATGATCATGGGGTCTGCCATCTATTCGGGGTGGTCTAGAAGCAAAGGGGCTTCAGGAAGAGCAACGGAGATCCATACAACATTGCCAACAGATTGTAGGGTCGACGACTGCATTAATGAAGCCAAAAGTGCTTGTTGTTATAATGTGCCAAGCACACAAGAAAGGCAGTGATATGGTGGGCGAGGGTAATCAGGCAGCAGATAAAGCGGCCAGAATGGCCTCTGTATGCACTTCAGCTGTCATTGTGCCCCAGGTGCACACCCGGAGCCTACAATAGCAGATATCATTGAGATGCAAGGTAAGGTGGCCTGAGCTGAACACTACTGTGGAGACAAAGGGAAGCCCTGTGGAGCACAGAGGAAGGTTTGTGAGTGGCACCTACCACTCTGTTGACTATTCCCATCTCAGACACACATGGGTTGGATCACTGTGCTAGAGGTGAAGTACTGAGGAGGATAAAGAAGGACGGATTCTGGTCACCTTACTTGCAGGCCTCAGTGCAATATATGTACTCAAACTAATATCAGAAAGAGAATAACGACCCCTTGAGGACACGTACCAGTACCTGAGGGACCATTTAACCATTTGGTAATCAACTATATAGCTACAATAAAGACAGTGAGAAGGAAGAGATATATGTTGATGGTAATAACAGGTTTAGTAGATGGGTAGATGCAGCTCCATCCAAAGGCTCAGGGACAGGCACAGTAGTGGAACTCTTAACAAATGAAGTTATTCCAAGGTTTGGCATACCAGCAGAGATCAGTTCAGACAATGTGTCTGCTTTTATCCAAAGAGTGGTTAAGTTGGTGCTGCAGACTTTGAGGATCAAGCAAAGATTTGGTTGTTTGTATCATCCCCAGTCACAAGGTATGGTGGAATGGATTAATGGAATGTTAAAAGCCAACTTGAATAAAATTTGCACAAGTACCAACCTTAACTGGGTCGATGCACTGGCACTAGCACTAATGAGCTACCCTATGCAGACTAACTGTATGACAAACATGACGCCGCATGAAATGCTTACCGGTAGACCCATGCCAGGTGGAAGGATCTGTATGAAGGACCTAGCTTGGAACAACTGGAGCTCATACTCAAGCAGTACATGCAACAGCTAACGATGATACATGAATCTGTCCACATACAGGAAAAATGTGGAAGCTGGTGTCTGGCAAAGAAAAGGGGCCTATTAAACCCAGAGATCAGGTGCATGTAAGAGTCTTCCAGAGAAAACGGTACGAGTTGAGAAGAAAGGGACTCTTCATTGTAACCAAAGCATCGTCATTACCATTCATGTGGGGGAAGTATCATCTCAATCACTGCACCAGAGCTTTCTGGCAGACGCAGATAGACCCCAGAGCTGAGCTGAGTGAGGGTGAGGAAGGGGCAGCGGTGACCAAACAGGACGTGATGGAGTGTCTTCATGTGACTTTGAGCAATCAGTGAGTGAGGGCTTCGGCGACACTGGTGTTTCTGGGACTATCAGAATTGGGTCTGTGGAAGGTGAATTTTCTCCTTATTATATGACTGGGGACAGGTTGAAGGAAGCTACTAATGCCCCCTCCCCAGTCCTGAACCTTTCTACTCCTGTCAGACTTGGGGACCATCAATTTGGCAGACCTGGCAGATCTTGCTTGATAGTGTCAATGCCCTGTAAAGCCTAGCCAAAAAGTATAAAGGAGTAAGGAGTGTGGAGCCCAATCTTTAGCATAGTTGTCTGCCCGGAGCAATCATTGGTACCAATGGGTAAATTACATGGCAGTGATGCTGATTAAACAGGACTGCTTCCTGTGCACTAAGTCAAAACCGTCATACTTCATTATTCCTGTGCCCTATAATTCTTCCACTTGCTCCCGATGGCAATGACAACGACCCTGTCGGACATTTGATCTGAATCACTCACCGTTATCTTTACATCCCTCTTGCCCTTTCTGTTGCCTCCACATTATATTGACTGGATGAGTCAGGGAGCCAGCAACTTCAGCAGTGTTGTAGTTATGGTACTCCTTGGTTATGGTACCAGTAAAAATAACCAGACGTTCTCCATAGCTGATTTCGTGGTGCGTAAAGGTTTGAGCTTTGAATGTTTCAGATGGAATGGGTCTGTTCCAGTAGGCCACTTTGAAGGCCCTTGTGACATTGAGACTGACACAACCTTTGGTGCCAGTGCTCTTCATCATGAGTTCATTATGAATTCTCAGCACATTCCCTTAGCAGATACCTGGTGCTGTGTGGACTGGAAGGGAGGCTGTGTCTGACCCTTCCCTCTGGCTGGGATGGTGTCTGCACCCATGTGATGCTCCTCCATGAGATTGTTGTGTTACCACAGGCCTGGTTTGACGCCCTATCACAACTGACTTTGCACCACCCTAGACAGGGATATGTCTCTGATCCAGCAATACACATTGATGTAAGTAAGCCAAGGGGCATCCCCAACAAGCTCAAGGCCTAAAATGAAATTGTCGTGGGCTGGGAAGCACTTATCCCTGCCCTTGGTGTTAGCAAAAATGCTGAATGGATTAATTACATCTATTACAACCAGCAGAGGTTTATTAATTACACCTATGGTGTTTTTGCAGCATTAGGGGAACATTAGATTAGATTACTTACAGTGTGGAAACAGGCCCTTCGGCCCTACAAGGCCACACCGACCCGCCGAAGCGCAACCCACCCATACCCCTACATTATCCCTTACCTAACACTACGGGCAATTTAGCATGGCCAATTTATCTGACCCGCACATCTTTGGACTGTGGGAGGAAACCAGAGCAGCTGGAGGAAACCCACACAGACACGGGGAGAACATGCAAACTCCACACAGTCAGTCGCGTGAGATGGGAATTGAACCTGGGTCTCTGGTGCTGTGAGGCAGCAGTGCTAACCACTGTGCCACCGTGCCACCCACAAAGTTGGATGCAACCAGCAAAATGGCATGGCAAAATATCCAGGCCTTCGACTGGCTGTTGGATGAGAAAGGTGGTGTCTGTGTTATGTTTGGGGAACATTGCTGTACCTTCAGACCCAATAATATTAGCCCAGAAGGATAATTTACTAAGGTGATGGATAAGCTAAGGAATCTGAACAAGGAGCTGAAGTAGAATGCAGGGTCTGGCTATCAGTTGTTTTGGCTGTTGGATAGTATTTCAGGTGGATGGGGGGCTTGGTTTGCCAAGATTGGGATTGTTGCGGGTATCATGCTGATTATCATTGTATTTGTTTTTTTGCTGTGCTATACCTTCTATTAAGTCTTTTTTAGTGTGTCTTACTGTGCAGTAATTCACTGTCATTCCAGCATACTCTGGACCAACTCCTTCTTCTGCTAGTGTTCCAATGCTCTATTATTATGGTCTGCTGTCTGCTGAAGTGCTAAAGCCTTGTCCAGACGAAGATGCCTCAATCACATTGTGTTGCATGCTCCCTTAGATTGTGTGGGGTCCTTGGGACCTTTTTCCTGTTCTAGCTACTGTGTGACAGGTTTTTGGCCCAGTGACTCCAGGAATGGAGGGAGAATCCTTTGAGAACTGGTCCCCAGGAAATTGTTTTTGCCTGCTTTCAGGGCTACAACTAACGACTTGGCCTTTGTACGTCCAGCCTCATTGTATTCCTGCTCTGTGTGAGACCGGTATGTCTCAAAGTGGGGAATATGGAATATATGGAAATTAATTTAGCAGTTATGTAATTAACTTAGTGGAGTAATGCATGCATTGGATCGCATTTCAGATGAGCAATAGCTGGACTCAACAGAAAATGGTAGCACACTATGATAGGCTAGTTAAATCACGTGATAGATGAGCTAATGCTAAAGGCAATGGTGGTGTAATGTGATAGGTTAAGTGTAAAGTAGCAGAGCAGTGTGGCAGAAGGTGATTAGTTTAGAAAGACAAAGCAAGCTAGTATGATTGGTTATGCTAATGATACCAGATAAGCGTGGGAACTAGAAAAGTATAAACTGGAGAGACCGCAAGAATGTGCAGAAAGACATTTTCTGATTGCCATAGCTTTTGTTTGCAAATAGAAGTTTATCTTCATGAAGGATTTTCTGCACGTCCTGGTAATTTTCTCAGAGTATCGGGTGATCTTTCCACAACATTATGAGCAGTGAAAACTGATTGATGTGCAATTAAAATTGAACTAATTACAATGCCACCCATCCTATCACTTTTCTGTAAAATGTTTCACCACTTTCACCTCCTGATGTGAACAGTTGAAATGAATAGCACTCAAAAGCAGTAGCTGATGTAATTAAGATCCAAGTGCATTTCTTTCCTGGACCCTGAGCACACCAGGGCAATCTAGCAGAAGTGAATCTTCAGCAATAAGGGATCCATAGAAGTCAGAAGATTTGTTTTTGGTTTAATGAGTACTCTGCCTGGTGACATGTGTATCTTGTGATTTAAAGTGCACCTGAGTGGCAACGTTTTCACACTGAAGGTGGTTCGTATGTGGAATTAGACAACCATGGCTGACAAAGGAAGTCAGGAAATTAATCATAGAAAAAGAGAGAGCTGATAAAGTGGCCAAGAGCAGTGGGAAATCAGAAGATTGGGAAGACTGCAAAAACAAACAGAGGATAACAAAGAGAAATACGGAAGGAGAGGATCAAATATAAAGGTAAGCTAGCCGGTAATATTAGAAATGATTAGTAAAAGTTTCTTTCAGTACATAAGAACCAAATGAGAGACAAAAGTAGAGATTGGGCTGTTCCAAATTAATGCAGGAAGGCTAGTGATGGGAGATAAGGAAATAGCTGAAGAGCATAATAAATATTTTGTGTCAGTCTTCACAGTGGAAGAAATGAGTAATATACCAACAATTAAGGAGGGTCAAGGGGCAGAGTTGAGTATGGTAGCCATTGCAAAAGAGAAAGTACTTGAAAAGATAAAAGGTCTAAAAACTGATAAATTTTCAGGCCCAGATGGGCTATTTCCTAGAGTTTTGAGGGAGGTGGCTGAAGAAATAGTAGAGGCATTGGTTGTAATCTTTCAAAAATCACTGGAGTCGGGGAAAGTCCCAGATGATTGGAAAATCCCTGTTGTAACCCCCTTGTTCAAGAAAAAATTAAGACAAGAGATGGAAAATTATAGGCCAATTAGCCTAACCTCAGTTGTAAGTAAAATTCTAGAAATTGTCATCAAGGATGGGGTCTCTAAATTCTTAGAAGTGGAGGTTGGATTAGAATAAGTCAACATGGATTTAGTAAGTGGGGGGGGTCATGCCTGACAAACCTGATAGAATTCTTTGAAGATGTAACAAGTATGTTAGACCAGGGAAACCCAGTGGATGTTATCCACCTAAACTTCCAAAAGGCCTTTGATAAGGTGCCTCACGGGAGGCTGCTGAGCAAGGTGAGGGCCCATGGTGTTCGAGGTGAGCTACTGGTATGGATTGAGGATTGGCTGTCTGACAGAAGGCAGAGAGTTGGGATAAAAGGTTCTTTTTCGGAATGGCAGCCGGTGACAAGTGGTGTACCGCAGGGTTCAGTGTTGGAGCTGCAGATGTTCACTTTGCATATTAATGACCTGGATGAAGGGACTGAGGGGCATGCTGGCAAAGTTTGCCGATGATATGAAGTAAGGTGGACAGACGGGTAGTACTGAAGAAATGGGGAGACTGCAGAAAGATTTAGACAGATGAAATTCAATGTGAGTAAATGCAAGGTCCTGCACTTTGGGGAAAAAGAACACTGGCATGGATTATTTTCTAACCGGTGAGAAAATTCATAAAGCCAAAGTACCAAGGGATCTGGGAGTGCTAGTACAGGATTCTCTAAAAATTGATTTGCAGATTGAGTCCGAGGTTAAGAAAGCAAATGTACTGTTGTCATTTATCTCAAGAGGGTTGAAATGCATAAGCAGTGATGTGCTACTGAGACTTTATAAAGCTCTGGTTAGGCCCCATTTGGATTACTGTGTCCAGCAGAGACTCTCACGGATGACCCCTAGAATGGTAGACCTAACATACGATGAATGGCTGAGGATCCTGGGATTGTATTCATTAGAGTTTAGAAGACTGAGGGGAAATCTAATAGAAACTTACAAGATAATGCATGGCTTAGATAGGGGAGATGTTGGGAAATTACTTCCGTCAGGCAGGGATACTAGGACCCATGGACACAGCTTTGGAATTAGAGGTCAAATTAAAACAGAAATGAGGAGACATTTCTTCAGCCAGAGAGTGGTGGGCCTGTGGAATTCATTGCCATAGAGTACAGTGGAGGCAGGAACATTAAATATCTTCAAGGCAGATATTGATAAATTCTTAATCTCGCAAGGAATTAAGGAATACGGGGAGAGTGTGGGTAAGTGGCATTGAAATGCCCATCAGCAATGATTGAATGGCAGCATGGACTTCATGGGCCAAATGGCCTTACGTCCATTCCTATGTCTTATGATGTTATGGTCTTATGGAATGAACTGCCAGAGAAAGTGGTAGATGCGGATACAGGTACAACATTTAAAAGACATTTCAACAGGGACATGAATAGGAAAGATTCAGAGGAAAATGGGCCAAATGCAACCAAATGGGGATAGTTTAGTTTGGAAAAGACAGTCAGCATCGGCAAGTTAGACCAAAATGTCTATTTCCATGCTGTATGACTCTGTGACTCAGTCTCAGCCATCTGGATGAATGCCCATCAGTATAAGAAGAAGGTCAATGCCCTTATCTATTCCACCAATGTAAGTACTACCATTTCTCTCCAGTACTTCACGCTCATTTCATCTCTGCTACTGTAGCTACATCCCACCAAAGCTTGTGTTCTACCACTCTCACAATTGCCTACATCTTCCCCACTCACTTTCATCTACCCCACATTGAAACACCATTAACCCTGCCTGCCCACTGTACAGCCTATTGGCTTGTTCAGGAAACCTCACCACTTACAGCAGCAGTCATAACTATGGCACACACTTTTACTTTCCATAATATTACCTCTTTCTCATTCCAAGAGCATAACAATCCACAATTAGGCAGAAAGAGTCAAGCTGGTTGGTGTGCAGCCATTCATTCCAATCCTCATCTCTTATGAGCAAAGAATCATAACTATGACTACCAAGAGAAGCCTAGACTGGTATTGGAGGCTGCCCTTGACTTATTGTGCTTCAATCCCTTCATGAAGGCTCTTTCTATTGAGTGGGCTGAGGCCTGTGACCTCAATGATCAGTGACTAATTTCCTGGCTTTGTGTCTGCATCAAAAGGCATGACAGAACAATAACAATATGGGTCAAATAACTCTGGGTAAGGGGCAATGTGCAAAAAGGAAAGGCAAGGAAATGCAAGGCAGGGATACTGCAAACATCCAGGTAGGCTCAGAGTGAGTGAGCACAATGACAGGGAATGAGGAGCCTGGAGAGGCAGCCTGATCCAATCCATGAGCTACATATGTCTGACGAAGCATACAGTGTCTTTGCTGTAGCTTCTTGTTCAGCCTGAGGTGAATGATTGAAGTTCAGAAGTATCCTGCACATATGTGGATCCGAGATGTGCTAATAGAATTCTTATAGGTGGGCACACATTGAATAACAATGCCGATTTATATGGGGTGCATGTAATCAGTGTCCATGGAGATGCCGATGCCCAATGTCCAACATTAAGATATTTTGGAGCAAGTGGCAAGTTCAAACCACCAAGAAATCTCGTTGAATTCCATGTTGGGTTTTCCTAATTGCTAGTTTGTTGGTGAGTTTACTAAGTTGGCCAAATGGACTGAAACGCCTCTACCTGCATTGTAGGGATTCTATAATTCTAAATGCTCAATGGATGGCAAGTTGGACTGTTAAAAAGATATTTAACAAGCAATAAAGAGCATCAATTGGAACCTTGCCGCTCCCATGCAAGAATCTTGCCATTTCACAAGCAAGATGAGATGCGATGATCTCAACATCAAGATGGGCTTCGCCAAACATCTCACCTGATTCTACCATCATTTCACCATAGCCCATGGCAGTCAGAACCTGCTACATTTCCTTCCTGGAATATATTCTGGAGTAGAGGGTTGGGTAGGAGATGCAGAAAAGAACCTAATTTCTGCTTGACAGGGGTTCAGTTTTTCTTAGGTGGTAACATGTTACACAATCCGTGTGGAAGGAGCCTGCCGAAGCTGGTGGCAGAGTGAGGCAAGGAGGAGATTAGATTACTTACAGTGTGAAAACAGGCCCTTCAGCCCAACAAGTCGACACTGACCCTCCGAAGAACAACCCACCTAGACCCATTCCCCTACATCTAACACTATGGGCAAATTAGCAGGGCCAATTCACCTAACCTGCACATTTATGGACTGTGGGAGGAAACCCATGCATACATGGGGAGAATGTGCAAACTCCACACAGACAGTTGCCTGAGGCGGGAGTTGAACCTGGGTCTTTGGCACTGTGAGGCAGCAGTGCTAACCACTGTGCCACCCATTTACTTGGCAGAGAGAGATTTGGCCACTTACAGAATTAATTATTAAAATATTGAAGGAGGTACAAAAGAGCATCTAGTCCTAGGATCTACCAGCTTGTGGGCAGCACGGTGTGGAGTTTGCACATTCTCCCCGTGTCAGCATGGGTTTCCTCTAGGTGCTCCGGTTTCCTCCCACTGTCCAAAAATGTGCAAGTTAGGTGAATTGGCCATGCTAAATTGCCCGTAGTGTTAGGTGAAGTGGTAAATATAGGGGAATCGGTCTGGGTGGATTGCACTTCGGCGAGTCGGTGTGGACTTCTTGGGCCAAAGGGCCTGTTTCCCCACTGTAAGTAATCTAATCTTTGACATATCCTAGAGTAGCACAATGAGCTTTGTAAATTTACTGGAGATGGGTATGGGGATTCACAGAGACTATTGAATTAATTAAAGAAGGTGGTGTGGCTCTTATGATCAAAAACTTGCTTCTGTGCCTACTTTCTTCTATCTTTAGATGCTCCCCCCATTACCTTGTGGGGGTTGAAGAGTTTCCAGTGGGAACATCCAATAGAAAATAATGTAACACTTGCAAATGATCATATAGATTGAACTCCAATTTGAAACATACAAGTCAAGCAATGTGTTCCATTAGCTGGTTTTTTTAATGGTCTTTGTTCATGGGACCCAAGCACCATACTTAAAGGTCACCTGGACAGCATTCACTCACTGCAAGTTAGGAGCATTACTTGAGTGAAGAAGCCTGCAGCAAAACATTCTGGCCCACCCATCCTTCATTGTTCAGTTTGCCTCCCTTGCTCAGTCAGCCTGCCTTCCTTCCACCTTTCTACCCTTGCCCAGACGCACTAGATGCTTCCACTCTCAGCCAGACCCCTTGTTCATCCTCTTCGACCACAGCCAGCTTCTCTCAATCATGGCATATCATTGACAAATGCTCCCCAGAGCTACTCATTCAAAAGGCCAGGAAAGTGAGTATTGTGGCTTTAAGCAGTCATGAATTGAACGCATCACTCATGTAGAACTTAACAAGGAATTCTGGTCTGCTGGCTTTTAATAGGCATTACATGCAAATACATGCAAAAAGGCTTCCTGATTCTTGCTATTGGGAAGCTCTATGACCTTTCAATTCAGAGAACTTAATTGGAAACTTTCAAATGACCACTGGGAATCAAGGTTTTGGCTTCTTGCCCAATTCAGCTCCCTTCGCCACGTCTTCCTGCTCCCAAGAGCAGCCAATGATTCCAAACAGTCAACTTTTAAAAACTTACAGCTCTTCTAGTTAAAGTAATTGAATATATATTGCTGTTGAATAAATTTAAAATTGTCTTACAGTACTCCCTTATATTTTCAAAGAAGCACAAGATGCAAGAATTATCAGTAAATCTAAACCAGTTCAACATTGAGATATCCAGATAACTAGGATATAATGTTCAGACTACATACTGAATGCAGTTAATAATGTCAGCTCTAAACAACCACATGATGTGTCTTTATATATTTTACCTTGTAGATCTGTAGCAGCAAGTCAGTCCATGAACGTTTACTGACAGACTCAAACACACCATCACCTAGTTTAAAGATTTCAGTGCTTTCAGTGATCTGCGAACAACCCTAAAAAAAGCAAAATGTAATTTAGGCACAGTGCTGTTTTGCCCATGCTTACACAGGTAAAAGATTTAAAGAACATCCCTTGTGGCTATGTTTTTGATTTAAAGTTTGTTTTAAAAAAGGTTTATATAAAATCAAATATTATGTTTTTAGCATAAATCATCCAAATGCATACTCTTTATCTGTAAGAGAATACTCTAGATCTTTGATCCTAGTGTAATGTAGATAATGAGAATGAAGACAGATTTACTGTTTAGCAGCGTCTTTCAAGTATAATACTTTAATAACACAAAACCAATTTCGGAAAGAATGGTTGAGTTTTGTTGTTAATATTCAAAGGCTATTTTACGACAATGATTGTAATAATCGGGTATACATTACTTCACTTTTCCTGTGAATAATAACATGAAAAGTGCTACTATAGTATAGCAGCGGAAACAGATGCGGTACAAATGTGCTAATAATTTGACATTGCTCAAAGTGTGGAACAAGGTATTATAATCCTCTTTCATCCATTTGTAACATGAGCTAATGAAATTTTGCAGTAAGGATGGGAATGAATGAAACATAAAAGGTAAAGCTATAAAATGGTTTTATTACGTGAATAACAAGATGTCTGTGAGAACTTGACCCACAATATTAACCCCATATTTCTCGTTGTAGAGATGTCTATGAGCCTGCTGAATAGTTTAAGATAAACTATTTCATCTGTTTCTCATATTCAGGTTTGAATAGAACAGGGAGGAAGTGAAGACTGCAGATGCTGGAGATTAGAGTCGAGGGGTGTGGTGCTGGAAAAGCACAGCAGGTCAGGCAGCATCTCAGGTGTGAGAGAGGAGGAGAATTTCTTCAAAGTAGGCCACCTTGGAAGAGGCTTCCTGGTGAAGGGTCTGTTTCCATGTTGTACATCTCTATGACTCTATATTCTTGGGTATGTTGGATTGCCTGGCCATAGAATGTAGTGGACAGCTAGGAGGTAGAATTGCATGGAAGCCTGCTCACTGAGCAAGAAGCTCCTCCTACATAATTTTCCTCTTTGGTGCACCTGAGCAATCTGATGAAAGCTCTGATTTGGCGTGAGCATGTCAGATGCTGGACAGCTGAATGTACATTTTGGACCAATACGCATAATGATCCAATGAGGTTTCAGTGCAGATTGTTTCTCTGCAAAACGCAGGATGACTGGAGTATATTGTGATTTCTGTTATGTTTGACTTTACAAAGAACTGTGAATAAAAGTACTGATGGTAATCTTATCAGATTAGATCTACTCCACGACACGAAGAACTGTGCTACTTTGCATATCAAAAATATTTTACAAAGTAGATAACACTGCAAGAATAACACAAATACAATAATAATTGAGTTTACAAAGACGGTCATTAAAATGCTATCATTTACCTCTTTACAAAAATAATTTCAAAGTAGAGTGAAGTGCAGTTACCCATAAACAACAACTTGCAATGTTACTGTCTCTAACAGGGTCAAGTAGACAGGCAAGGCTGGAAGGACACAGCAAGCCAGGCAGCGTCAGGAAATGCAGAAGTTGATGTTTCGGGTGTAACCCTTCTTCAGGTATGGGGGGAGCTGCAGATAAAGGGGGAGAGGGGGCAGGGTCGTGAAGTGGGGATAGGTGAAGACAGATAGACCTGGTTGGTCAATGGGAGGACTGAATCCGTTTGGTGGCACGGAGCAGTGGAAGGGAGGGGGGAGAAGCTGGGAAGGGAGTCATGGTATGGGGAGGGAGATTATTTGAAATTGGAGAACTCAATGTTGAGCCCTCCTGGCTGTAAGGTACCCAGGCAGAAGATAAGGTGGTGTTCCTCCAGTAGGAGCTGTGGTTTGTTTTGGTACTGGAGGAGGCCCAGGATGGTCATGTCTAAAAGAGGCCTGTCTACTTTGGATTCCAGCATCTGCAGTTTTTTTTGTCTTTAACAGAATAAAAGCCCAAAACACTATACATGTATTGTTGAAATAAACTGATAGCAAACCATGGAAAAAATTAGGCCCAATGATCAAAAGATTAGTTTGGTGAGCATATTTTAAAATGAAAGAAAACTCAAGATACTGACAACTTCAGGAAGTGAATTCCAGAGCTTTAGTCCTTGTTAGTTGAGGTGACAGATGACAATTATGGAACAATCAATGTCAGAAATTCTCATGAGACTAGAATTAGTGCACAGCAAACATCTTGGGTGGCTATAAGGCTGATGGAAATCAGACAGAGGGAGATGCAAAGTCATTGAAGGATGTGAAAGCAAGGGTGAGAGTTTTAAAATTGGAGTGGTGCTTCACTGTGAATGAAGATAAGTTAGAAAGCACAGGAAAAATGGCTGAGAAGCAGTCGGTATGAGTTAGGGCATGGACAGCAGTTTTGAATGATGTCACATTACAGACGGAATGATGAGGGGGACCAGAAAGATTTGTGTTGCCATAAATTTAGCAGTAAATCTCTTATTTGCTGACCAAACATGTAGGATCCCTACCTGTAGCTGGTTCCATTGTTTAAACTGTTCAGGTTCAAGTAAGAATTCTGGTTTCACGTGAGCAAGACAAGCTCCTTGAACTCTGTAATAATGTATAATTAAAATGTAGGAAAAAAATGCCATTCATTATGCCCAAAAACTAACGACTACATGTGTCTTCTGTTTTACAGTACCGAGGGGAAAATGCCATGTTATTTCTGGACAGAATTATTACAATTATGAAATAGGAAAGTCCTCAGATAATAGAATTTTATATTTAACGGCTGGAAAATATAATCTACTACAACCTGAAGGTGGGAGCTGAAGAGTATGATTGGATAATGTCTACATTTGCCTGTGGGAAAAATGTTTTGACAATGTTCATATTCTCCTGGGCACCAATACAAGTTAAACAAATAGGGCTGTTCCCTTGAAGGTGATAGTCCTCTCCTTGAGAACAATTCATTTAAGTAAAGAAAAAGAATCAGGGTTTTCTTTCCAAACATGGTGAATGGGAGAATTAGTACTAATGAATCGTTATTGTGAGAACAAAAATTTGTCACAAATATCTGCCTGGAGAAATTAACACAATTATTTCAACTAGGAATATCATCGATTATACATAAACTATATGTCACATTTCTACACATGGATTTCCTCCAGGTGCTCTAGTTTCCTCCCACAGTCCAAAGATGTAGAGCTAGGTAGATTGGCGGTTCAAATAATTGCCCCATAGTGTCCAGAGATATGCGGGTTAGATGGGTTAGCCTTGATAAAACCCTCATGCAAAGCTAGAGGGATGGGGTTGGGAGATGGGTCGAGGTGGATTACTCTTTGGAGGGTGAGTGCAGACTCAAAGGGCTGAATGGCCTCTTTCTGCACTGTAGGGATTCTATGATTTTATTATTCTATTCTATGGTTCTAGATCTCCTCAGAAAATGGTAGTAATGTGTTGGATTTTGAAACAGCAACAAAGAAGGAAGCATAACATAGATCAAAGTCAAAATAACATGTGTCTAAGAGAGAATTTTTTCTTCATTCATGAATGGGATGTAAGCATCATTGGCAGGGACATTATTTAATGGTGGAGATGTTTTACTTTCTTGTACCACTGCAACTTGTATATAAACCACAGTACTATTAGAAGGGGAGTTGCAGGAATTATTTTTATGTTCATGGGATGTGGGCATCACTGGCTAGACAAGCATTTATTGCCCATTCCTAATTGCCCAGAGGGCAGTTAACAGTCAACCACACTGCAGCGAATCTGAATTCACATATAGGCTAGAACAGGCAAGAATGGCAGATTTCCTATCCTAAAGGAACTATTGAAACCAATGTTTTTTATAACTGTTGACGATGGTTACATCATCATCATTAGGTTAGTTTGCATTTCAGGTTTTTAATGAATTCAAATTTCACATTTCAAATTTAAAAATCCATGTCCCCGAAACAATACCTTGAGGTTCTGGATTACCAATTCAATGACATTAGCATTACATCATCACCGCCCCTTTAGGCACAGCAACAGCAGAGAAATAATAATGTGGTTCCAAATCAGAATTGAATTTCACGTCAGGATGGAGTGTGCCTTCAGAGTGGAACTTGCAAATGATGGCGTTGCATGCATCTGCTGCCCTTGTACTTCCAGGTTGTACGTAAATTGCCTTGCTTCCCACCTCAGAAGGGCCTCATGAAATTGTGGGAAATGGCAGCATTGTCAGTCATCTGCCCCTTCCCACTAGCATTAAATTCTGCCAGTTATCGATATTTTTCTCCTTAAAGATGTCACCTATCCTGCTGTGTACTTCCTACATATTTTGTTTTTATTTCAGATTTTTAATCATGATTGTACTTTATTTTTGTAACAGTCAAGGGGGAGCATCTTCAATAAGTTCCTCATCTCCTTCTGGGAGATGAATGCAGTACAGAATTCAAAACACATCTAAAACCATAAGTTATAACACATTAAATTAGCAAAGCAACCACATATTAAAACAAAAAGATATCCACCTACTTTAAGAATGTAAACAGTGTTGAATATTGCCAGTGCAATTGTAGTAAACGTTCCATAGGGTCACCAAGCAATGGTTTCTTTCCAGTGAATCCTGGCAGCCACTGGCCGCTCAGATGGTTTAGCATTTCATAAATTGTCTTTGTATCTCTACCGATATGTTCTGTGCTGTATTGAGGAGAATTTTAATATTCAGATGCATATAACACTCTAGAGTTCCTTTACTTTACTGTTACTAGTAGTTTCACAGTTTAGTCGAAGCTCTAAAGTTACAATTCTCCATTTCATTGAAATACACAATGACTGACAGAGCAAGAAAATGCACACTGTGTTCCATATGAAACATACTGATCACAGGTATTGGAAAAACATACACACTCTGTCCATGACTCCTCTTCAAAATCAGAAAGGATGTGACCTTTATTAAAGCCACAACATGACAGCATAAAATAATCAATTTATTATAATACATATAAAGATTAGAAAAATCTCTTATCCTGTAATTAACTAATTTCTGGTCTCTATTTCTGTCTTAGTCTTTTAGAACCTCTTTGTTTCTCTCAGTATTCTTTGTATATTTCTGCTGTTATCTTGACCTCAATATTTACCTCCTATTTCTCACCTTTTGTATAAATCTCTTCTAATCTGTATTCAGTCTATTCTTTTTGTTTTTATTTAGCATTGGCACAACATTTAAAAGTGAAAACAGCAGTAAAGGATCAACAAAGAGCTTTCCAAATAGAGAAGTGATGGATGAACAGGATTTAGTGGGAGTGAGGGACTGGTCAGCAGAGTTCAGTTAGTCTTAAATTGATGCAGTAATTTATAGGACAGCTGATAAAGGAAAATGTTCGAATAGTGAAGTAAGCATGGATGATGTTTTCAGAAGTTTATGTCCTGGATTAGGATTACGGAGTAAAAGAAGTATGACAGAGGCAGAAGGTAATGGCTTCTGTCTTCCCAATATTTAATTTCATAAAACAAATGTACATGTTCAATATTTTATGAATAACGGAGGAGAACTCAAAAGATGCAAGTTTGGTTAATCACTGTAATTAATTAATTGTGCAGATACCCCAACACTGCTGATTCCCAAGGAATTGCTCAAAAGGATAGAGTGGAATTTAGATAGATTGCAGATTTTGGCAGAGACATGACAGATGAATTTTAATCTGGACAAATGCACTTTGGAAGATCAAATGCAAGTGCAAATTCTACAGTGTGGCAGAACCTTTAGGGGCATTGATGTACAGAGGAATCTGGACATACAGTTCCATAGATCACTGAAAGTGGCAACATGGGTGAATAAGGTGGTCACAAATACATTAAGCGTGCTTGCCTTCCTCTGTCAGGGCATCAAATAAAAAAGTTGGCAAGTTCTATTACAACTGTATAAAACTTTAGTTAGGCCACATTTGGAATATTACGTGCAGTTCTGGTCGTCGCACTACCAGAAGGACGTGGATGCTTTGGAGAAGGTGCAGAGAAGCTGACCAGAACGTTGCCTGATCTGGAGGGTTTTAGTTATGAGGGGAGGTTGATTAAATTCAGATTATTTTCACTGGAAAGACAGGCTGAGGGGCAACCTGATAGAGGTCTACAAAATTATGAGAGGTAGAAATGTCAACCAAAGAGGGTGCACAAGTTCAAGGTGAGAGGTAGAAACTTTCAGGAAAAGTGCAGGGAAACTCTTTCACACAGAGGGTGGTGGGCGCCTGAAATGCACTGCCAGTTGAGGTGGTGTAAGTCGGCACATTAGCAATGTTTAAGGTGTATCTTGATACTCACATGAATGGAGTGGGAAGCTGCAAACAGAAGGTTAGAAACTGTGTATGGGCAATAAGTAGCAGGTCTATATAAGGATTAGGAATCAGTGCAGGTTTGATGGGCCAAAGGGCCTGTTCCTGTGCTGCGTTGAATTGTAGAAATTTTCAATAGGTAATTACAATGTCTGTAACTGTCCAAAATGATCCCCACCTCTCTGTTGGTATTGGAGACTTCAGAGACATCTGACTTGCTGAGCTTAATAGTTACCCAAGAAAAGTTAAAGGAATTGATCTCCTGATCTCTCTCACTTCCAGGTGATTTCTAAACTAGCTGTCCCCAGCCTCACTCTCCAACTCACCACTGGATTTTCCCAGTCGAATGTGTGTTGCCGGGAAAGCACAGCAGGTCAGGCAGCATCCAAGGAGCAGGAGAATCGACATTTCGGGCATAAGCCCTTCATCAGGAATGATGCTTGTGGGCCAGGGCTGAGAGATAAATGAGTGAGAGGTGGTGTGGGTAGCTGAGAAAGTGATAGGTGGATGAACGTGAGGGATAAAGTGATAGGTCAGAGGGAGGAGGGGTGGGGAGGAGGGGGTGTGGGGGGGGATTAGTGACGGATAGGTCCAGAGGGCGATGCCGAGTTGAAGACTTGAGACTGGGATAATATGGGAGAGGGGAAATGAGGAAGCTGTTGAAATCCACATTTATCCTATATGTCTGCACGGTCCCAAGGCGGACTATGAGGCATTCTTCCTCCAGGCGTTGGATGGTAACAGTTTGGCAATGAAGGTGGCCCAGGACCTGCATGTCCTTGATGGAGTGGGAGGGGGAGTTGAAGTGTTCAGCCATGGGGCAGTGGAGTTGTTCTCTCTAGAACACTGATAGGTGTAGAGAGGGAACCATTCCCTCCGTGACTCCCTCATCAGGTCCACACACCCCCACCAGCCCACACCCAACTCCCGGCACCTTTCCCTGCCACTGCAGCAAGTGCAAAACCAGCACCCACACCACTCCCCTCACCTCTGTCAAATGTCCCAAGAGATTCTTCCACATCCATGAAAAATTTACCTGTACCTCTACCAATATCCTCTTCTGCATCCATTGCACCCGGTGTGGTCTCCTCTACATCGGGGAGACAGGAGACCTTCTTGCGGATCATTTCAGAGAACATCTCTGGGACACCTGCACCCACTCCCCCCTCCCACTCCATCAAGGACATGCAGGTACTGTGGCATCTCCACTGCCAAACTGTTACCACCCATCGCCTGGAAGAGGAACACCTCATAATCACCTTGGGACCTTGCAACCACACAAGATAAATGGGGATTTCAACATCTTCCTCATTTCCCCTCCCCCCACATTATCCCAATCCCAAGCCTCTAACTTGGCACCGCACTCCAGACCTGTCCACCACTTCTCCCTCTGATTTATCACCTTCTCCCTCACCTTCATTGACCTATTGCTTTCTCAGCTACCCACCCCACCTCCCACCCATTTATCTCTCAGCCTCGACCCACAAGTCTCATTCCTGATGAAGGGCCTATGCCTGAAACGTTGATTTTTCCTGCTCCTCGGATGCTGCCTGACCTGCTGTGCTTTCACAGCAACACACTCCTGACTCTGATCTCCAGCATCTGCAGTCCTTACTTTCTCCTACTGGATTTTCCTATTCATACATCAACCCAATGTCTGGTTAATGCCCAGGTCCAATCCACAACTCCCCTCAGACCCTCTGGAGACCTCCAACCCCTGCCCTGACATCCCACTTGACGCAAATCTCCTGACCCCCCCTCCCATACAGATGTACCCACAGCCCATCTCAACACTTCTGATTCAACTCTCGTACACTGCCAGAAAGTCCATTCAATAATCTAGGCTGACACCTCAGTGAAATACTGATACATTACTTGACAAGCAGTCCTTTTAGTGAAATACTAAATAATAGTCCAGAAATCCCTCTCTTACACAACAAGCACCCTATGATGGCACAGTAGCATCCTGACCAATAATCACCCCTCAGTGTATGCCACTTCAGATAGATTACCTCATCATTTGTTTATATGCTGCCTCATTTCATGATTAGATTAGATTACTTACAGTGTGGAAACAGGCCCTTCGGCCCAACAAGTCCACACCGACCCGCCGAAGCGCAACCCACCCATACCCCTACATATTACCCCTTGCCTAACACTACGGGCAATTTAGCATGGCCAATTCACCTGACCCGCACATCTTTGGGCTGTGGGAGGAAACCGGAGCACCCAGAGGAAACCCACGCAGACAAGGGGAGAACGTGCAAACTCCACACAGTCAGTCGCCTGAGTCGGGAATTGAACCCGGGTCTACAGGCGCTGTGAGGCAGCAGTGCTAACCACTGTGCCACCATGCCGCCCACTAAGGTGTCATTTCCTTACATCGCGAAATACATTGAGACCCCTGGATGTTAATCACAGGTTTTACCTTTTTTGCTCAAGGCTTGATCTAACTGTTCAAACATTGATGGACTTATTGAAGAACGATAATTACAATTCTCCATTACCACAAGATTTAATCATTTGTGATACTTACCTTCGCAGCGACTCTGGTATAGAAACAGGATTCATGCCATTTGGCCAACCAAAAAGAGTGAACCAAGTCCGTACTGCATTCAGAACCCTTTGATAGAAAATATCTTCCGTAATATTCTCAGCAGAAAACAGGAGATCTCCCAAATAGTTCTTCCTGCCTAATAGCTCAGCTTCACTCTCTGCGTCTTTCTTTTCTACTTTGGAATCTGCATTTCTAGAACTATCTGTAATAAACAAGATATGCATTTCAGGGGCTTTATAACGTTAATACAATTGTGTTATGCCTCAGCAAAGCAAAAAATTTACTTTTTAAAGAAACAGAAATATGTTTTGCAAATTCAGTTTGTGATTTAATCTGTAATAACCATGAAATACTGAATCTAATTGCATAAGCAAGGAGATACAGTGCAATATTGTGCAGCAAATTGTATACAGAAACAACATCACCAAGCACCAATGATAGCTAAGCAAATATAAATCGTTTAATAAAAAAAAGGCAATGAGATAGGTTATGCTTAATGGCAGATCAAATCTCAGAAAATTTCATACTTGAGACAATCACTGACAAAACTAAAGAATATGCAAAATATCGAAAAAGGTGAATAAATTAAGGACTCAGTTCCTGAACATTCCTTTTTGAAAACAAACAACCTTATTACATTTTAAAAGCTATCTATGGTCCTATCACTTCTAACATGGTGCTCGAGGAGCATAGCCATAGTCATAATGCCTAGTCATTAATAAAATTGACATATTTAATAAATTGGATAAAATACCATTCTTCTTCATAACCAAACATACTATGGCATCTTAAAACATATTACAATGTTCAGCAATATTCAGTACAACTTCATACTTTTCTGGTCTTATGAACAGCTAATGAAAGGCAAGACTTTTTTTTTCAAAAACCTGAAATAGGTACAGGATATACACTTTGTCCCCATTTTCTCAGGAACTATCATTTCTACAATATAGATCTAACTAAGTGCTTGACTGCCTCTTTTGACTTCCATTTTGTTTTACTTTAACTTACTTTACAGGCAATTGTCTTCAGTCTTTCAAGTGATGGAGGCATTTCTAGCAAGGCCAATACTTGTTACCCATCTGTAACTGACTTCAGACTGAGTGGCTTGTTAAGCCATTGCAGAAGGCAGTTAATTGTCAACCACCTTGCTGTGGGTCTGGAGACACATGTAGGGCAGTGCAGGAAAAAATGACAAGTGTCCTTCCTAAATCTACAACAATCAGTGATAGTTTAAAGATTACCTTTCCTGATACTAGTTTTATATTCCTGATGTATTAATCGAAATTAAATTCCACCAGCTGTCATAACGTAACAAGAACATAAGAACTAAGAGCAGGAGTAGGCCATCTGGCCCACTGAGCCTGCTCCACCATTCAATAAGATCATGGCTGATCTTTTTGTGGACTCAGCTCCAGCTATCCACCCTCTCACCATAAACCTTAATTCCTGTATTGTTCAAAAAAAACTACATTAGTTTTTAAAAACGTTTACTGAAGTAGTGTCCACTACTTCACTTGGCAGGGAATCACATAGATTCAAAACCCTCTGAGTGAAGAAGTTTCTTCTCAATTCAGTCCTAAATCTCCTACTCATAATTTTGAGGCTATGCCCTCTAGTCCTCGTTTCACCTGAAACATCCTTCTACTTTATCTTATCTATTCCCTTTATAATTTCATATGTTTCGATAAGATCCCCCCTAATTCTTCTAAATTCCAGTGAATATAATCCCAGTCTATTCAGTCTCTCCTCATATGCCAACCCCCTCAAGTCTGGAATCAACCTAGTGAACTTCCTCTACACCCCCTCCAGAGCCAGTACATTCTTTCTCTAGTAAGGAGACAAAAACTGCACTTAGGACTCCAGATCTAGCCTCACCGGCACTCTGTACAGCTGCAACATGACCTCCCTGCTTTTAAACTCAATCTTTTTAGCAATGAAGGACAAAATTCCAGTGGCCTTCCTAATTACAAGTTGTACCTGCAGATCAACCTGCTGTGATTCATGCACAAGGACACCCAGGTCCCTCTGCACAGCAGCATGCTGCAATTTTTTTACCATTCAAGCAGTGGTTCTTTTTACTGTTAATTCTACCAAAATGAATGATTCAACATGTATTAACATTGTATTCATCTGCTAGACCTTTGCCCACTCGCTTAAAGTATCTATGTTCCTCTGCAAAGTTTCACAGTACTCTGCACACTTTGCTCTGCCACTCATCTTAGTGTCATCTGCAAACTTTGACACACAACGTGCGGTCCCCAACTCCAAATCATCTATATGTAAGTCATAAGTCTATATGTCAGAAGAACATAAGAACTAAAAATAGGAATAGACCAGTCAACCCCTCTAGCCTACCTTGATTTGCACTAGGCCTCAGCTCCTCTGCCAGTTCCTTATACCCTCAACTGATCATGGTGGGATTTTAATCCATATCCACAGCGTACTAGTCAAAGCACTTGGATTGCTAGTCAGTGACAGTGTCACAAGCCATCACTTATACATGATGCAGTTCTGGTGTTTATTTTCAGCTGCCAATAACCTAAGCTACTTAGCCAGCACAAGTAATATCAATGGAAAGACTTCTTATCCAGATAGGGCCCTGCAGCTGCTTTAAGTACAGCATTGGCCTGCTCTGAGCATGCAGAAACTCTGTATCCTTACTGTCCCCACTGTTGGTATGACAGGATCCCTCCTGGCTGGATCCATAGCCTTAGCCTTATCACCATTAGCCCAACTGGGTCAGAGATCAAATTTTATCATTCTTTGTTAGTCCAGATGAAACACAAAAATTAAAATTGGACAAGTTTAGATTCAATTTTTGAGAATGGCAACAGTTCACCTGTAACAGATTCCTCAAAAGAAGAAGTGGAAGGAGAGAATCTGGTGATGGTAGATGAACTGCGTGTTGATGCAGCTGGAGTGTAATAGGGTTGTAGAATAACTTTTCCAATACTGTCATGTTTGCTTGCATTAGTTCCTAAAAAGAACATAAAATATTATGAGGAAAAGCCAATAGTTTATTATTGTTTATTAGTACTGGAAAAATCTCATGGTTTACTTGAGGGATGGATGACACAATGTAGTATAACATTAAAGCAGCATGATAGTTTGTAAAGAGAGAAGTAGAGTTTCTGACTTTTATAATGTATCTTATTAAAGTTCTTGTAACCTGAAATTTACAGAACCAATCAATTCACTCAAAATATTATTGACACTTAATAGGGGAAAGTTATTTGACTACAGTTTCAACTTTGCCAGTGATTGAAAATGATTACAGGAAAATTAAAATGGATTCAGATAATAATTGCAAGTTATTTACAAAACAGATGAATTAAAAAAGAGAAAGACAACAATAATAACAACATTGTAAAGCATCTGCTTTGTGACTTTGTGATCCGGAAAGCATAACTCACATCTAGCGCCATAATGCTCAAATGTTACCTTAGTTCCATCAATTAATACTTCACCAACATCTGGCTTAAATAAACTGCTAGCTCGTCACAAAATCTCCAGAAGCACCTTGCTTCTGAGATTATGGATTCTTCTTCCAATGATCACTCAGGCTCTTTCTCTGTCTGTCTCTCTCTGTCTCTCTCTCTCTCTGAGATGTTCTTCTGATAATTAGTTGGGTCTTTCAAGTTCTCACTCTGTTTTACACATTTCTTTCCCATTTGTCACTTCTTTTCTCAAATAGCTGATTATTTGGTTTTGGAATTTCAGAGATAGTACCTCTTGCTCATAGTTCTGTCTTTCTTCACTTACCCTGTGGTCACTAGCTTTTGTGTTCTTGTCCTCAATTAGTTTTCTTAACTTGGTCTTTAAAACTTCAATTTTTTAATCTGTTTCTGACATGCCACAGCAAAACAGCCTTTGCAAACCAGTACAGAAGATAATGTCAAATACCCATTGATTTGCCTCATACATGGGCAATTTTAGTTTGGAATCATTCAATCCACTGCTCATTCACAGGTAACTTCCCAGCCATATGCTTAGTTACTGAATGATCTAAGGTTTTGCCTTTTCAATTTAAACGTATAATTTTATTCTTATCATTCCAAACTCACACAGAGATGTTACAGTCATAGTCATAGAGATGTACAGCAGGGAAACAGACCCTTCAGTCCAACTCGTCCATGCCAACCAGATATCCTTATCCCATATCCCTCTCACCCTTTCTATTTATGTACCCATCGAGATAGCTTTTAAAAATTGTAATTATACCAGCCTCCACCACTTCCTCTTCCATACGCATACCACCCTCTGTGTGAAAACATTACCTATTAGGTCCCTTTTAAATCTTTCCCTACTCACCCTAAACCTATGCCCTCTAGTTCTGGACTCCCCTATCCCAGGGAAAAGAAATTGTTCATTCACCCTATCAATGCCCCTCATGATTTTATAAAACTCTATAAGGTCACCTCTCAGCCTCCAAAGCTCCAGGAAAAGCTCCAGCCTATTCAACCTCTCCCTGTAGGTCAAACCCTCCAGTGCTGGCAACATCCTTGTAAATCTTTTCTGAACCTTTTTCAAGTTTCACAACATCCTTCCTAAAGGAGGGAGAACAGAATTATATACAATATTCCAAAAGTGGCCTAACCAATGTCCTGCACAGCTTCAACAGGATCTCCTAACTCCTATACTCTATGCCAATTAGATGATGGAGTTTCTATTTTTATGAACCGCCATACATGTAAATCTTCTAAGTCATGAATTATAGCAGAATAAATTGAAACATGCAAAACATTATGCTTCATGGATTAGTTTATTTGTATCCATGGCTACAGACCTCATCGTAATAGTCCAGAATAATGAAGTTGTAACAGAAAATGATTACTGAGTTAATCATTTAAAATAAAAGAAAATAAGCATGATATTAATAAATAATGGCTGCTGTTTTACTCCCATTAAATTAACTGATCAACTGGTCACAAACATCTACTATCAGCATGTTCAAATATGTTATTTTACTTTCTGTAAGTAAACAGTTCACCAATATTTTGTTCAAATGATTGTACTCAACTAGCCCATGTTTACAAAACTCAGAACATAATGTCTAATGTTATGTGTGATTCTGCAACTGAACAGCACTTACTAAATAACCCTGAGTGCATTTAGAATTACATTAACAGCAAAATTAAAATCCGCCATCATCTTCATAAAGTGGTGCTCATTTATGCTTGCTTGAAATTACATATATTTATTACAGGCACTTATCCTCTGCAGATAAAACACACCAACGTATAGTACATATTTTATGTTAAACATAAGTAAGAAGACATTTTCCAAAACAATTCCTCAACAAATCAAAGTTAACTTGCCAGTGAATCAGAAATCTTATTACATGCAGCAAAAGTGGCTGCTCCCTTTGAAGTTCAGCTAATCTTGTGTTTGTCCTCTTGAGTGCAAGACAAAAAGCTTCACCTAGCAATTATTTTTTACCAACACAGAAGTCTTGCATTATCAAGTGACCATTTTCTGTAACGATTTGATAGGTCATTTCAAAGGATAGTAAAGAATCAATCACATTGCTAACGGTCTGTAATTAAATGCAGGCCAGATTTCCATCTCTGGCAGTTCAATCTTTCCGCATAAGACAAAGTGTTTATTCCAAGCATCAATCCAGAAAACCTCATTAGAACTGCTTCTGACATATTATATCCTTGCACATGTAAGGAAATCAAAAGTGTACACAGTATTCAAAATGTGGTCTTTCAATGCTCTGTGTCAATGAAGCATTATCTTGTAACTTTCATATTCAATTCCACTCATAATAAAGGGCAGTGGTGGTGGGAGAAGAGGTCAGGACTGTGGTGAGGGGGAAGAAATCAAGCTTGTGGATAGGATGGTGAGAAAAACCTCCATTACATCTCCCTGTCCAACCATTCATTCTCCCTCCCCCGCCAGCCCTATCCGATTCCCATTTCAATGTCACACTGTTCTGTGTACATACTGGGTGTTGGAGCTTGTGCACAATGCTATGACATAGTGGGTCTGGAGCTGTGCGTGTTTCTGAGGAAGTGCCCTGCAGTTCTGGTGTCAGTAGACATTGCCATCTGAGACCTCAGCTCACCCTACTAATCAAAAAAAGACTCAAGACAGTCATCAAGGTGGCTGGGCTGTACTTTATTGTTTCCTGCCTCATTCTCTTCCTAAATAGAGGGGTTATATTTGCCACTTCCAGTCTGATTGAACCTTTCCAGATTCTAACAAATTTTGGAAAGTTAACATCAATTAACATACATCATAAGCCACCTCTTTGAAGACAGAACCAAAATATTCACTCATTTTGCCTATCATTTCCTTATTTCCTCTTCAGGCTCCACACTCACTTCCTGGAGGACCAATATTCACTTTACTTACTTTGTTCCTTTTTAGATATTTGTGGAAACTCTTACTGTTTTTATGTTTCCACCTAGCTTGTTCCCATACTATAATATCTTCCTCCTGTTTGTTGACATTTGCTGCAGTTCTATATATTCTGACCAACTCTTTTATCTGCTGCTCATTTTTGCGACTATTGCTTTTTTCCTTAAATTTTCAATGACTCTTTAATTAACTACAGATGGTGGGTCCTCTCTTGGAATTATTCTTTACAGTTGGAATGTACTATTTTAAGTATTATAATATAGTCCCTTTAATATCTGCCACTGTTTCTCTATTGATCTTTTAGCTTGATATCCCAATTAGCATCAGCTAGTTCCGCTTTCATGCCCATACAGTTATCCTTATTTAAATTTAAAATATTGCCTTTGTCACATTCCATTTCAAATGAATGCAAATTCAGTAATATTGTTATTTTTGCTACTTAGAAGTGCTTTTACTTGGAGATCTATCAGAGGCCATGAACAGTAATCTCAAATTAAACCTCCACATTTGAGTTTCACATATTTGGGTTTAAATCTATTTCTTTTTAAAATGGCTAACATTGCTGGACTCAAAAATGGCTGAGGTTGATCACATGATCATATTTCTGAAAGCTTCTGCACTGTGTAGATATATTCCAGCTAAATCTGACACACAGGGATTGGAGATCAGCTGACTGTTTCCAGCCCAGACAGCTCTGAACAAAGGAAATGAAGGCTAATGTGTTTCTAGTTACCTCATCACCTCACAATGAAAACTCTAATAGGGGAAGTAAAGCTGGACCTGGAGAGAAGCAGGGTGTTGAGGATCCTAAGACAGGGAGTCAGCATCACTCAGAACAGCAGGCATAGTGGGCACTCTGAAACAAGAGGTGAGGTAAGGTAAAGAAAGGTAAGGTCAGGTCTCTGGCATTTGTTTAATACTTTTGAACTATAATCTGGTCAAACCACATTTGCATTAGTATGTGGCTTACATTATGGATTTTTAGACCAATACATTGAGGAACCAACTCAAGGGCAGACTAAAGCTAAATTTAGTTTTGTGCAATGATAAGGGGTTAATTAATAGGTGGTGAACTCCTGGAATCTCTTCCACAAAAGGCTGCGGAGGTGAAGTCACGGAATGCATTTCCAGATTTCTAGATTTCTAGAAACTATATTTGTTTAGGGATAAGGGGACAGAATGGGGATATGGTATTGAGATAAAGGATCGGGTATGATCACGTTGAATGGCAGAGTTGGAATAATGGGATGAATGACCTACCTCTACCTCCGGATGAAGGGCTTATGCCCGAAACGTCGAATTTCCTGTTCCTTGGATGCTGCCTGACCTGCTGCACTTTAACCAGCAACACATTTTCAGCTCTGATTTCCAGCATCTGCAGACCTCACTTTTTACTCGAAGATTTTAACCTACTGCGAATCCTCTTGCAAGGATGCCTTCCTTGAAGAAGCTCTCTTCCTCCCGGATGAAGGGCTTATGCCCGAAACGTCGAATTTCCTGTTCCTTGGATGCTGCCTGACCTGCTGCGCTTTAACCAGCAACACATTTTCAGCTACCTCTACCTATATGTTACCCAAACTACCTTCCAATTGTCTATTGAGATAGACCAGCAGCACTATGGTTACAAAAAGAGAAAATACTGGAAGTATTCAACAAGTCAGTTAGCACCTGTGGAAATTAGTAGGGTTAATATTAATTTAGTTTGATAAAAAAATAATTTTATGACCACTTACCAGTTTTGAGAACAATATGTTGGTCTGTACTGTGGAGGGCAATATATCTATATATAGATAACAGGCAATTATCTGCAGATGCCGAGACAGGTAAGGTGAACCTGCATCAGGACAATAGTATAGTTTGTCAAAAACATTGCACAATAAATCAAATTTAATAATCCAATCTGAGTAAAGCACTTTACATACAAAGTGTAGTAACAGTCTAATTATTTCGATACTGTATCAGTCCAAATTTTCATGACTAGGATCAAAAGATATTCATTAGGTAAATGTACCAAGGAATATGTAGCAAAGCTAGCTAATAAAGATGAGGGATTTGGAATTAGCTATTGTCTGCCTGAACAATTGGAGGTTTTATCCCAAGCCTGTCCTTGCAATCCTATCTACTGTAAATTAGTTCCTCCCCTTCTTTGACAGTCATGGTCAAACTAATCCCTGATGAAGGAATAGTGCTCCAAAAGCTAGTACTTACAAATAAACCTGTTGGACTATAACCTGGTGTTGTGTGATTTTTAAATTAGCCCCAAATTAGTTCTAAAGAAAGAGTTTGGTGACTTCAGGATAGCATTACAACCATTACATTCAAGCTATTCTGTGCTCTGCTAAATCCCTACAGGATGAACAGCCCATTGTTTTTAATTCAGAAAGTACTTCAGCTTTCCTTTGTAAAGCCATAAACAGAGTTTGATATCCGGAATAGAGATCATCACATTTACGTTTTGTGCACAGAGACAGTATCCTGTCACAAAGTCATCCTTTATTTACTTGTACACAGGACACTGGCAATGGCCAGTCAACTCAGAGTTTAGATCAGAGTGGTGCTGGAAAAGGACAGCAGATCAAGCAGCATCGAAGGAGCTGGAAAATCGACGTTTCGGGCAAAAACCTTTCATCAGGAATCCTTTTGCCTAGTCAGCTCAGAGTCAGTGTCCTGAACTGAGGAGATTCTAAATCCCTTGTTTATAGTGGTCAGCCTGGGCTTCCTGAATGGCCCAGGTAAATCCAAGCAAGGATCTCATAGTCAACAAGATCAATCTAGTTCTAATCATTACAGGGACATTCAAATTATTTATTCTTCAGAGTATTTGCAAAGAAGTAAAGCATATCCAGTCCAGATCAGCACAGATCTAGGGGAATTCTAAAGGACAGCAGCTTTAGGTGCCAGCAATGAAAGAATGCAGTTTGGCCAAATCCTGGATGCATCTATTCAAAAAATCATACATTACCAAATGAAGGTTTATTATCCCAGTGTTGACATTGGATCTGTTTGCATATGAATAGACTTCTTCGAAGAAGTCTATTCAACTTTTATTACCATCACTGAACACTGCAGAGTCCATAAAAATGATCAATGGATAATAACTTAACACAGTCAACTAAATTGGCTCTCTAGAAATTGGTATTTTGTCAAGTAAAGGATGTGGTTAACTACTATTTCAGTTGCTGGTACATATTTCTTTTTGTCAATTTATTTATATGCATTAAAATCCAACAGCTCTATAATATGCATGCACTTCTGTGTACTGATATTTTTTTACCTGTTCCTGTCTTGATCAATTAACGTAACATTTGTTGATACTGAAATTGGACAGAATGAACAGAAGATAATGCAGCATGTTATGCTCCTGATGGTTTCACTCCTAAACGGCAAAGTTGAGCCTTCAGGAAACTGACAAGTAAAAGGCTTAATCCAATTCCCCTCTTCGGTTTCTGCTTCTGGAACTTTAGCTTGGAGTATACAGTCACTGAAACCAAATCATTTTTTCATTAAATTTTGCAACAGTAAATTATAATACAGACAAGAAATGATAATTCCCCTTTAAGACATCACTCATAAGTTATTTAACATTTCAGAATAAATTATTACATACACAAGTTAAATTACAGCTGAACAGAACATGAACGAACAATAAATATAATGCTAATCTGAGTTTAAAAGCATGTAACTGGTTGGAAAGTGTTTTGGGACATCCAATGATATTGAAAATGCATAGACATGCTTACTGGACATATTCTCCACTCACTTCAACAAAGTTATTCAATGTTCCAACAAATAGCAGATTACTTGTCTTTGTGAGATCAAAATCAATTTCAATGAAATACTGCATTGGGGTGAGAGATAGCAGTTGCTGTTAAGATAATCTAGCCATAAAATTCAAAGAATCAAGGTAAAGCATAAAGCTTCAGATGCTGATCCCTGAGACAGGAATTGTGACTTTTTTAAAAAAAACAACTGCTGTAAAGTTTGCCAAAAATAACGCTCAGGTAGCTTATTGGAGGAAGTGATCAAGAGGGAGCGTAAAGCATTGATGTCAGGTGAAGAATTGTGTGAGATGGAACTGCGTGGGAAAGGATGGCGAAGTGACTGGGAAGGAGAGGAGAATTTTAGTGGTGGGGAAAGTGATTGGGAGGGAGGAACTGATTAAAATCACACTGGAGTCATGTGAAGGAATTTTGCACTTCACTGATTAACATTCAAGTTCTTAAACTCATGTATTTGGTGGCGGCTTGCAGCAGCCACTTAAAAGCTATTCAACTTAAAACGTAAAATATAGCTCTCAAACAGGCATTAAGGCCCCTATTCATATGTCAGCCTCAGGCATGAGCCACTTTCTTCTGTTAACAATATCGCAGGTGCTATACTTACAAATGAAATGAGCAAGCACCCATATTGAATACCGAAACACATATTTTGCATCTGAATAAAGGAGTGCCATTATCAAACTTTTGGACCCATGTTTAGGAAAGTTGGCCACTCCTATGACATTGCACATGAGAAGTTCCCTTATTAATTCTAAATGTGGCATCACAATTTTCAGGCATAATCGAGGCAGGGCAAACATTATAAATGTTCAACCTTATATTTCACACATTTTCCACAAGCATTGTAACAGCACATTTTACTGGAACTTAAAGTAAAATATTAGAAAATAAAACACTGAACAGTAAATATATAAATCAAAACAACCAAAGGCTTATGGTTTCAATGAACTCTGAATGTTTAGTAATGCAAACCTAACTGTAAGAAATGCTAAATAGGGGAAAGGTTGTTTTAAAACAATTAGGGCATAACACTACAGACAGCATAATATTAGAACCAGTGGTTTATGCTGACATAGCAAATCAAACATCTGTGTTTGTTCCAGATAGTCTAGATTTTCACTGGTGTTTTAGGGATCACTCTGTATTATTCTGGAAAAATGAGTATATCCTTCACCTATCATGATTTTATATCCTTGCCATTTTAAAACTGACAGTAAATAAAATGTTGAAATAAAAGGCAGGTATCATAAACAGAAAATTTTCCCATGATCTTAATTGTGCAGTTACACTCAAATTGTACTCACACCAAAGATCAAAACAATGGCACTTTAAAAAGGAGGAAGACACACAAAGGCAACGAGCACATGGTCAGAGAAAGAAACCAACATTGCTGTCTGACACAGATGGGAATCTGCACAGTTACTGTCTTTGCTGTTTGACTTCAAGTATCTCTGGACATCGGAGTGTATCGAGAAAAAATTAACAAACAGCAAAATCACAGCTGATCTTGGAGGAACCTGTGTGTGAAAGCTCAGAGCACGGCAGAAGATATGTGCATAGTTTTTAGGTGTAACCTCGCTGTAAATCGACAATAGTGAGTAACCTGAGTTCTTTTTTGATTACATGTTTTATTGAGATCTGTCTCTTGATTAAATTTTAAAAGTATAACTGGAACATAGTCTTTTTTTTTAGAGCAGTAAGTTCTATTTTCTGGGTGTGTAGAATGTTAAAGAGCAAAGATGGCCTTGGGTAGAGTGACGCGCTCTTCCTGTCCAATGTCAGAGATTAGGGAGAGTTTCTATGTTACTGATGATTACGTCTGCAATGTGTTAGATTGTGAATCCTATTAGACCACATGGATCTGTTGGAGCGGCAGTTGAGGCAATAGGAATTTAAGGACCTAGTGGGTGTGATGTACAGCTATCATTGGAAGGGAGTGGAGAAAAGCTGCAGATACAGTCAGGTAGATGGGTTACCTCCAGGAAAGGTAGGTGAGGGAGGCAGGTAGGGCAGGAGTCCCCTGTGGCTATCCCCATCTCAAAAAGTATGATGTTTTGGAAAATGTGGGGGTAGTGGACTCTAAGGGGAACATAGCACAAACAGCCACGTTTCTGGTACCAAGAAATGCTCCAATGTAACAAGCAGGCCCATCAGGTTCAAAGCAATTGATTGCAATAGGGGACTCTCTAAGGGACTTGGTGTGAAGGACTGTATACCAAGGAAGTAAATCTGGATGTTCCCCAACAGGAAACCCTGGATTAATCAGGACATGCACAACCTGCTAAAAACCAGGCGTGAGGCCTTCAGATCAGGAGACCTACTCAAATATAAGGAATCCAAATATAACTTTCACAGAGCCATTAAGACAACCAAGGATGAATACTGATCCAAACTAGAGACCCAGACAGACACCCAGCGACTATGGCTAGGACTGAATGACATCACAGGTTCTGAAAAGAGACAGTGAAAGACAGCAGATGATGACACATCCCTCCCAAATCATCTCAAAGCGTTTTATGCTCACTTTGAGCAGAGGTTTGGCGGAGAGGTAACACCAATTCCGACAAGTCCTGACAAACCTATCCCAACAGTTACTGCATCAGAGGTCAGATCAGTTTTACTTCATGTGAATCCAAGGAAAGCAATGGGACCAGACAGAGTAGCAGGCCGTGCACTCAGAGCAAGCGCAGATCAACCGGCAGAGGTCTTCTTGGACATCTTCAACCTCTCCCTGCAGTAGGCCAACGTGTCTGCCTGTTTCAAGAGGGCCGCATCATCCCTGTGCCTAAGAAGGCTCATGCAGCATGTCTCAATGACTACCGCCCAGTGGCTCTAACTTCAGTGGTCATGAAGTGCTTTGAAAGGCTGGTCATGGCATTAATCAACTCCAGCCTCCCCACTACTCTTGACCCACTCCAATTTGCGTATCAGACCAAAGGATCCACGTCAGATGCCATATCACTTGCCTTTCACTCCTCCCTAAAACATCTTGACACCAAGAACAGTCCTACTCATTGACTACAGTTTAGCCTTCAACACTATTATCCCCTCAAGATTGATTACTAAACTTAGTGATCTTGGATTAAGCCCCACTCTCAGTTTCCTGACACATAAGCCACAATCAGTAAAGACTGGGGACAATATTTTATCCTCACTAACACTCAACATTGGAGCCCCCAGGAGTGTGTACTCAGCCTCCTACTGTACCCACTGTATACCCATGAATGCATCACCAAATACCAGACTAATGCCATTTACAAGTTTGCTAATGACACCACCATCGAATCTCGATGACGACGAAACAGACTCCAGATAGGAGATGGAAGACCTAGAAAAATGGTGCACTGAGAACAACCTAGCTCTCAATGCCGGCAAAACCAAGGAACTCACTATTGATTTTTGGCAGGATGTTATTTATGCCCCAACACATTAATAGCACAGAGGTGGAATGAGTATAGAAAGTGGATATAGGCTTGCTCACTGACGTTTCATCACAATACCAGGTTATATCTTCAGTGAGCCTCCAGACGAAGGACTGCTGGTGTTTCCTGCTTTCTATGTTTGGGTTTCCTTGGATTGGTGATGTCATTTGCTATGGTGATGACATTTCCTGTTCTTTTTCTCAGGGGGTGGTAGATGGGGTCCAAGTCAATGTATTTGTTGATAGTGTTTCCGTTGGAATGCCATGCTTCTAGGAATTCTCGTGTGTCTCTGTTTGGCTTGTCCGAGGATGGATGTGTTGCCTTAGTCAAAGTGGTGTCCTTCCTTTTCTGTATGAAAGGATACTAGTGAGAGAGAGTTATGTAGTTTTGTGGCTAGTTGATGTTCATGTATCCTGGTGGTTAGTTTTCTGCCTGTTTGTCCAGTATAGTGTTTGTTACAGTTCTTGCACAGTATTTTGTAAATGACATTAGTTTTGCTTGTTGTCTGTATAGAGTCTTTCAAGTTCATTAGCTGCTGCTTTACTGTGTTGGTGGGTTTGTGGGCTACCATGATGCCCAGGGGTCTGAGTAGTCTGGCAGTCATTTCCAAGATATCTTTGATGTAGGGCAGAGTGGCTAGGGTTTCTTAATGTGTTTTGTCTGCTTGTTTGGGTTTATTGATGAGAAATTGGCAGACTGTGTTCACTGGGTACCCATTCCTTTTGAATACGCTGTAGAGGTAATTTTCCTCTGCTCTTCGAAGTTCCTCTGTGCTGCAGTGTGTGTTGGCTTGTTGAAATAATGTTTTGATGCAGCTTCGTTTGTGAATGTTGGGATGATTGCTTCTGTAGTTCAATATTTGGTCTGTATGTGTTGTTTTTCTGTAGACACTGGTTTGAAGTTCCCCATCAGCTGTTTGCTCTACTGTGACATCTAGGAATGGCAGTTTGTTGTTATTTTCATCCTCTTTAGTGAATTTTTTGCCAGTAAGGGTATTCTTGGTGGTCTTGAAGGTTTCCTCTAGCTTGTTTCATTTAGTGATGACAAAGGTGTCATCCACATAGCAGATCCAGAGTTTGCATTGGATGGTTGGCAGAGCTGTTTGTTCAGGTCTCTGCATTACTGTATCTACTAAGAACCCTGATATCGGAGATCCCATGTGTGTTCTGTTGGTTTGTCTGTAGATTTTGTTGTTGAAGGTGAAGTGGGTGATACGGCATAGGTCCACTAGCTTGACGATACTGTCCTTGCTGATGAAGTTGGTGGTGTTTGGTGTATGTGTCTTTGAGTCTTCTAATACTGTAGTCAGTGTTTCCTTGACCAGCTTAATGTTGATTGATGTAAACAGGGCTGTTACACCAAAGGAGACCATTATTTCATCCTCTTCTATCTTGGTGTCTTTAATGGTTTTCAGGAATTCTTGGGTGGAGTGGATGGAGTGGCGTGAGTCTTCTAATAAGTGTTTTAGTCTTTGCTGTAGCTCCTTGGTCAATCTGTAAGTTGATGTTCCAGGTAGCAAGACTATGGGTCTGAGGGCGGGGGGGGGCTCCTCGTTTGTAAATTTTGGGTAATCCGCAAAAGCATGTTGGATCCATCTGGTTTCATTTTTTGGAAGTTGGTCTTATTTATTTCTCCAGATTTCTTAAGTTTTTTGAATAAGGCTGTGATTTGGTTCTCTAATTGAAAGGTCGGGTCTATCGTCACTTGTTGGTATCTGCAAGAAGTGGGTTTGCTTTTTCATAGTAGTCTCTTTGATTTAAAATGAATGTTAAGCATCTTTTGTCCGCAGGTAGGATAACTATGTTTTTATTTTATCTTTTTAGTGCTTTCCCTTCTTGTGTATTGAGTGTGTTTCCTTCCTTTTCCCTACTTAATGTTGGTGCGTCTGTCTGTCTGATGGTTTGCTGGGTTTCTTCTGTGAGTTGGTTATCTTTCAGTGTTGTTTCTAATGCTGCGAAGAAATCTTTCTTGTCCACATCCTGGAAGTTGTAAATTAATGCTCTTACTAAGGCGGCTTTTTCAGTGTCTGTTAAGGGTCTGTCAGATAAGTTTTTTTTTATCAATGCTTCTGTGTTGTCAGTGTTGTTACGTTGTGTAAGTTTGTCTTTTTTTTAATGCAGGTCTAGGTTTTTCATTTTCTGTATTTATTGCGGTCTGGCTTGTTGTATTGCATCTGTCCATTCATGGTCTGTTGCATGAGTGAGTAAAGATGTTTGGTGCAAAATTTCCCGGTTGTATTTACAGAGTCTATTGTGGGCATCATTAATAATTTCTCTGAGCATTCTGCAGCCATTTTGCTCTGCTATCCTTTTGGCTAGTGGGGTGTTAAGGGGAGGTTAGTATCGAAGACATTGAGGTGGTATCTGTTTTCTTAGGCATTCATGCAGGAAGTACAGCTGTTCACGGGTGGCGCTCTGTCGGACAGCATTCATTTCCCATTTCCAGGCAAGTTTTAGCGTATTGTTCCTAGGAATGGTCATCCACAACAAGCTTTCTTAGATTCTTCGTGTGGACACGTAGGTTATAAAGGTCCAACAACGTCTCTTCTTCCTCAGGCAGCTGAGGAAATGTGGCATGGCGGCAAATACCCTTGCCAACTTTTATAGGTGCCGCCATTGAGAGCATTGTGTCTGAATATATCACTACCTGGTATGGCAACTGTACCATTCAAGGTCAGAGATGGTTACAGAGAGTGGTGAACTCAGTCTGGACAATCATAAAGGCTAACCTCCCATTTATAGAATCCATCTATCAGGCCTGCTGTCAAGGAAAGGCTGCCAGCATTCTCAAAGATCCATCCCACCCTGGCAATGTTTTTCTGCAACTCTACCATCAGGGTAAAGGTACAGAAGCCTGAACACACGCACCAGCTGGTTTCAAAACAGTTTCTACCCTACTGTTGTTAGAATACTGAATGGACTCATAAACTCTTAGCATTTGCCTGTACCTGTGTTTTTGTTTTTGCCGCTGTTTACTTATTATTTACTATCTATGCTACTTAACTCTGTGATCTGCCTGTATTGCTCGCAAGACAAGGCTTTTCAGTGTGCCTCTGTATATATGACAATAAATTCAATTCATTACAGCACTACTTAAGGGTATTCTGGGAATATTTGGGTAGAACTGAGAAATATAAAAGAGATGATCACTATTTTGTGATTTTATTATAGACCACCCAATAATCAGCAGGAAATTGAGAAACAAATCTGTAAGGAGATCTGAGCAATCTGTAAGGATAATAGGGTGGTTATGGTAGGGGTTTTTAACTTTCCAAATATAGACTGGGACTGCCATTGTGTTAAGGGTTTAGATGGAGAGAAATTTGTCAAGTGTGTACAAAAAAAAATTCTGATTCAGTATACGGATGCACCTACTAGAGAAGGTGCAAAAATTGACCTACTGTTGGGAAATAAGGCAGGGCAGGTGACTGAGGAGTCAGTGGGGGACTTTGGGGACAGCGACTATAATTCTATTAGTTTTAAAAGTGTGATGGAAAAGGAGGGACGGAATCTAAAACTTCAAGTTCTAAATTGGAGAAAGGCCAATTTTGATGGTATGAGGCAAGGACTTTCAAAAGTTGATTGGGGGCAAATGTTCACAGGTAAAGTGACGGCTGGAAAATGGGAAGCTTTAGAAATGAGGTAACAAGAATCCAGAGATAGTATACTCCTACATGAGTATACTTAAGAGGGAATCAGATGTACATAAAGGGGACATAAGATAGCTTTGGCAAATAGCGTTTAGGAGAATCCAAAGGTATTCTATAAAAACATTAAGGGTAACATGGGATAGAATAGGGCCCCTCAAAGATCAATAAGGCAGCCTATGTGTGGAACCGCAGGAGATGGGGAGATACAAAATGAGCATGTTGCATTAGTGTTTACTATGGATAAGGACATGGAAGATATACAATGTGGAGAATAGCTAGTGGCATCTTGAAATATGTCCATATTACTGAGGAGGAGGTGTGGGACAGTGGCACAGTGGTTAGCACTGCTGCCTCACAGCGCCAGAGACCCAGGCTCAATTACAGCCTCAGGCGACCGACTGTGTGGAGTTTGCACATTCTCCCTGTGTCTTCGTGCGTTTCCTCTGGGTGCTCCAGTTTCCTCCCACAGTCCAAAAATGTGCAGGTTAGGTGAATTGGCCATGCTAAATTGCCAGTAGTGTTAGGTGAAGGGGTAAATGTTGGGGAATGGGTCTGGGTGGGTTGTGCTTCGGTGGGTTGGTGTGGACTTGTTGGGCCGAAGGGCCTGTTTCCACACTGTAAGTAATCTAATCTAAAAAAAATGCATAAAGGGGGCTAAATCCCCAGGGCCTAATCAGGTGCATGCTAGAACTCTATGAGAAGCTAGGGAAGTGATTGCTGGGCCCTTGCAATCAAGAGATATTCATATCATCAGTAGTCACAGGTGAGGTGCCGGAAGACTGGAGATTGGTTAACATGGTGCCACTATTTAAGAAAGGTGATAAGGAAAAGTCAGGGAACTATAGACAATTGAGCCTGGCATTGGTGGTGGGCAAGTGGTTGGAGGGAATCCTGAGGGAAGGGATTTACATATATGTGGAAACGTAAGGACTGATTAGGAATAGTCAGCATGGGTTTGTGCATGGGAAATCATGTCTCACAAACTTGATTGAGTTTCTTGAAGAGGTAACAAAGAGGATTGATGAAGGCAGGGTGGTGGACGTGATCTATATGGACTTCAGTAAGGTGTTTGACAAGGTTCTTCATTGTAGACTGGTTAGCAAGGTTAGATCTCATGGAATACAGAGAGAACTAACTATTTGGGTACAGAACTAGCTCAAAGGTAGAAGACAGAGGGTGCTGGAGGAGGGTTGCTTTTCAGACTGGCAGCCTGTGACCAGTGGTGTACCATAAGAATCAGTGCTTTTTGTCATTTATATAAATGATTTGGATACGGAGATATAATTAGTAAGTTTGCAGATGACATCTAAATTTGTGCTGTAGTGGACAGCAAAGAATGTTACCTCAGAGTACAATGGGATCTTGATCAGAAGGGCCAGTGGGCCGAGGAGTGGCAGATGGAGTTTAATTTTGATAAATGTGAGGTGCTACAATTTGGAAAGGCAAATCAGGCAGGACTTAAACACTTAACTGTAAGGTCCTGGAGAGTGTTGCTAAACAAAGAGACCTTGGAGTACAGGTTCATAGCTCTGTGAAATTAGCATCACAGGTAGGTAGGATAGTAAAGAAGGTGTTTAGCATGCTTGCCTTTACTGGTCAGAGCACTGAGTATAGGATTGGGAGGTTATGTTGCAGTTGTGCAGGACATTGGTTAGGCCACTTATGGTCTCCCTTCTATTGGAAAGATGTTGTGAAACTCGAAAGGGTGCAGAAAAGATTTACAAGTATGTTACCAGAGATGGAGGTTTTGAGCTATAAAGAGAGGGTGAATAGGCTGTGGATGTTTTCCCTCGTCATCGGAGGCTGGGGTGTGACCTTATAGAGGTTTATAAAATCATGAGCAGCATGAAAATGCTTAAGAGTCAACATCTTTTCTCCGGGGTGGGGGAGTCCAGAACTAGAGGGCACAGGTTTAGGGTGAGAGGGAAAAATTTAAAAGGGATCTAAGGGGCAACTTTTTCACTCAAAGAGTGGTGCATGTATGGAATGAGCTGCTGAAGGAAGTGGTGGAGGCTCGTACAATTACAGCATTTAAAAGGCATCTGGATGGGTATCTGAATGGGAAGGGTTTAGAGGGATTTGGGCCAAATGTTGGCAAATGAGACTAGATTAGATTAAGATATCCGGTTGGCATGGACAAGTTGGACCAAAGGGTCTTTTTCCATGATGTACATCTCTATGACTCTGTGTCAGCGTCATTGACATGGAATTATATCCAATTTTGAGAAAGTGTTCCATCAGAAATAATGGGAGGAAATTGCAGTTTTACCATGCAGTAAAAATCCATTGACCTTCTAGAGCAAGAGTTGGTTGAAAGTCATGAAATCTCATTTCACTTCCTTGTAGACAGCAGTTATTTTTCTTTCACTCAACTGTTTTTATCGAATTCATTCTGTGCACTTTTTGACTCAATTAACCTGTAATGAGGACTGAATGCTTTTCTTAAAATAAACATTATGCTTGAATTTTATTAATGAATTTAAATATTTTTACTTCAACAAGGGATAAATAAAATCTGCATAAAGTATTTTTTTAGGAGAAGCTGTGTGTCCGAATGTTGCCACCAACGTGCATAGGTATTGTGGTCCACCTACCTTGCCAATGAACGATAATGGGGAATCCACTTGCACAGCAACATTTTAATAATAAAAACAGAAAGTACTAGAGAAACTCAGCACATTTGGCAGTATCTGTGGAGACAAAAACAGAGCTAATCTTTCAAGTCAAATAACTCCAGTATCTTTAGATTTTAAACTGTTTCTCCCAATAGATACTCTACCTGCTGGATTTCTCCAGCACTTTCTGCTTTTAGTTTAGATTTCAACAGCCACAATATTGTACTTTTATTTGAACATTTTTAATTACTTGGTTAGAAAGCTTTTTGTGAACGAACTGATTATGGATTTTTGTTTTAAAATCCAGTGATTACAGATATTCCTCGTCTAAGGACCACATCCGCCAATTCTCAGAACAACAACAGCAACCCGATCCACTTATTGAAATGGAAGGGGGGAAGATGCTTTTGGCAAGATACTCCACAGAGTTTTGTAACATTGAATAGAACATTAAGGGCTGGATTTTCACGACCCCCCGAAAATGGGAACAGAGAGAGGAGAACTTGGAAAGAACAATGGGTGCAGAATTTCATTTGAGGCATTAATGCCAGCCCTGACAAAAATGAACAGCGTAGATGTTTTCTAATCAATCTGTTGAGAGATGTCATTACACATCTTTGGAGCAGGTGGAACTTAAGCCCAGGGGGACACGACTCTGCAGCACGCCTCCTCCTGCTCTTCTCTCCCTCATTGGGCAATCTAAATTGGCAGGATGAAGCATTTGGCTATCCTGCCCTGGAACCCATATCTTCTGCTCCACTCCGACATCTTACTTCCCTCTGGTTCTGCAGAAGGCTTAAGCATAGACCACAGAATATCCATCAGGACAAGCAGCCTCAGTGAAGACTGTTCTGGGGTGTCTAAATGAGTCCCACATGCATGTTATCCATTGTTTTTCCAGTTCCACTGACGCTAATGGGCAAGAAATGCATTCTCTTATCAATTAAGGGATCACCCCTTCAAAAATCTTAACTTTAGTCGGTTTTCCACTGATTTCTGACTAAAGGAAACAACTCCTGTTTCCTGCCTCCATGTCAAGAATATAGTTCCAAACCAAGAAAGAAGATACAAAACAAGCAATCAAGTTCTTCAAAGAAAGGAATTAACGAAGGGATTAAATCAGAGGGCGGATGAAGAAAGACAATTTGCCTAAGGATAGTGTTCGGTTTAGGAAGACTGGGGATTGATTGTGAATTTTGGCTGACCTTGAGTGGGGTTCCCAGATTTTGAGAACTCTGTGGAGTGGGGGAAAATTAATTTGAGTTGGAAGAAGTGTGGGCACCGTAATGGGTGAAGTGCCTTGTTTCCCCCTCAAATTCCATTTTGATTTAGTCCCTTCCCTCTCTCCCTACCTTTCCTTCACTGTTTGGTATAATTGCACTATCGCTGAAAAGCTTTATATGTTAGTTGGTAATTTAGTTGGAAACACAGGTGAGTTAATGATGGAAGATAAAGGACAAAAGATAGAACCTAAAGATGAGGTAGAGTGGAAGAAGAGGTAGATCTGTGTTAGTCAGCTATGGAAAGAGAGGAAGAGCAAACAATACTGTTCATAACACTACAATCTATTTCCCTTCTTCTGCCTCTGTTTGGCTGCATCTGTTCTACAACAGTTAGAGTGCTTGAAATCTGAAGAATACAAGTAGATATAACAAGTAGCTTTTTTTTAATATACATGACTTTCCTTTTGGAAAAAAAAGTGCCAAGTTAATTTTACTTCATCTGCCACTAACAGATTAATCAAACTGGAGAAGTCTAATCATGGATCCATGGCACGGGCTACATTTTGCAAGTAAATAAATGAATCAAGATATCAAACAACCAAGCTCCTCCCCCAAAAATGTAACAATTAAAGTTATGAAAATACAATGTTTTTATGAAAACATGTAATTTTTCAGGCATAAGAGGGTTGAATTACAGAATTTTCATTTCTAAAAAAATGTTTTGCATGATTCAACTGATTACCAACAAATGGTTGAAATTGTGACACGAGTTCAAAGATTTTATCTATAATCAAATGTTACCAAAATAATCATAGCTCAAATTTATGACACAAATTTAGTTTGTTTGCAAAAAGTTAAGGCATCGCCAGATTTTGAAGATCAATTATGAATTGTTAGAAGTAAGCAATAGCATCAGAATCTGTAAAAGGTGGTTATAAATGTCACATGAGGGACTGCCAAATTATATTATAATCATCTATTTATTCCTGGTCACCCTGAAATATTTCACTACATAAACAGAGTCCCATATACAAAACAGATCCTTAAAACTTTCAAAGAGCAAACCAAGGTAAACATGATAACTGCATGCATGCAAAACATTAATTATATCTCTTGTAAATATTGAAATATTTATTTCAAATCTCAGGTGCTCTCAGATTTTCTCTTTATCTTAAGTTTCTTTTCTAATAGTTCCTTTGTCATCTGATGAAGTCAATGGTAAAATAATAACACAAATCATGCTTAGATTCATGCTCAAAGTTGAACAAATTAAAGGAATATAAATTAAAATCCAACCTTAGATAGTCCAAACAAGTAATTTGGACTGTTGCTGATATCTCCGTGCCCAGAGGAACTGGGTTCAAGATCACAAAGGGGGGATCGATGAACAATTTTGGGATGTGTATAACACCAATCAAAGTAATTACTCGATATGGGCTAATTCTGTCCTCATTAATAAACATAGGTATTTCACATCTGTATTTGCCTGGGCACTCTGAAAAGTAGACAAGCACAGAAATAATGTACAAATATTTGTGGGTCCTTAAAGTACAACGCCCAACCACCCCACTCTTAACATCACTCTCCACAGAGCGATTAGCAAACTTTAAAATTTATTCAAAATATCAGGTGACTACAGAGTGAAAGTTAAATTCAATTTAGCTGTAGGGAGTGATGGTAGCATAGTGGCAATGTCACTAGATGAATAACCTAGTGTGTTGCACTAATGGTTCTGGGGATATGGGTTAAAATCTCACCATTGCAGCTCATGAAACTTATACACAATTAAATAAATTTGGAATATAAGGCCTATTCCCAGTAAGAGTGACTATGTCAATTTTCATTGAAATTCTTTTGAATGAGGTAAATAA